>NC_139989.1:21099764-21721246 GCF_964263955.1 Coregonus lavaretus
ACAACATTGTCATATTACCAAGGTGAATGTTATACTGCATGTGAATCTGCAATTCGAGAGAGAGAGAGAGAGAGAGAGAGAGAGAGAGAGAGAGAGAGAGAAATGAGAGAGAGAGAGAGAGAGAGAGAGAGAGAGAGAGAGAGAGAGAGAGAGAGAGAGAGGGAGAGAGGGGGAGAGAGAGAGAGAGAGAGAGAGAGAGAGAGAGAGAGAGAGAGAGAGAGAGAGAGAGAGGAGTGGACTCCAAGAGTCACTGTAAAAGCCTGTAAACTAGATCATCAGAATGATTGTTTTGAAAAGAATGCATAGTCACATACAAATCAAACAAACAACGACCAATTCAAATAATGTTATGTACCGGGAAGCAAGATAAGAGACTGATTCACAATAAGAAAAATACTGTATTAGGAGTATTCAAGAGGCTAATACTACAATCAGGTAAAACATGTGTTTGAATACATTTCTGTGCAAAGCTGAGCATGAAAAAGCCAATGGTTCAACAATATATTTTAACATCTAGAAAACTCATTTGTTCACAGTGCTCACCTCTTTATTGAAAATCCTATATTTAATTATCTATAACTGTTTCAACATTTATAACAGCTAATCATGGCTACCCAGACTATTTGCATTGCTGAATGGCCATGGAACTTACAGAAGGGCAACTCTAAAGTAAGGTCCCAAGTCTATGTGGCATATTATCACGTTTCAGGAGAAGACCCAGATGCAGACAGTGTCAAAGTAACAAAAGTTTATTACAAAAACAGGGGCAGGCAAACGACAAGTCAAGGGCAGGCAGAGGTCAGTAATCCACATCAGAGTCCAAAAGGTACAGAACGGAAGGCAGGCTCAGGGCAGGCAGAATGGTCAAAGCCAGAACTTGAGAAAGACAGGAGCAAGGGGGAAACCACTGGTAGGCTTGCCGAAACAAAACGAACCAGCAACAGACAAACAGAGAACACAGGTATAAATACACTGGGATAATGGGGAAGATGGGCGACACCTGGAGGGGGGTGGAGACAATCACAAAGACAGGTGAAACAGATCAGGGTGTGACACATGGATTTTTAGGATACTGTCTATTTAGATTTAAGTTTAATCTAAAAAGATTTAGACTTTGTATTTGTTCTTGAAATGTTTCAACTTTATTTACATTTCATTTCCACCAAAAATGTTGAATATTTAACTTTATGCAAAACATATTTGCACTTAATTCTCAAAATATCTCAACTTTATTCTTGAAACATGATTTTGACTTTACTCTCGAAATACTTTTCATATTTCTAATTATAATAATGTTTTTTTTTTTTATAATTCTGCAAGGCCCTAATAAGCTTTTGTAATATTGTACTAAAGCTTCTTCCAGAAAAGTACTATTCCCTCAAAGTGACTTTTTGTTTGTGTTTTAGAGAAACTATTTTCTACTCTGAAAATGCATTATTTAAATTATGCCATTTAAAGGAAACCTATTTCTGTCCATGTCTATTTCTCTGCATGGCCCTAATACGCTTCCGTAATATTGTACTAAAGCTTCCAGAAAAGTACTTTTACCTCAAAGTGACTTTTTGTCTGTGTTTTAGAGAAACTATTTTATGCTCTGAAAATACATTATTTAAATGTTGCCATTTAAAGGAAAACTATTTCTGTCCATGTCTCTCTCTGGTTAAGAATGAACCATGGAGAGCTTCTACACTGTAAAAAGTGGGACAGCGCTGTTGTTCATCTGAAGTGCTTTTACTGATTGGTATGATAGAAAATTACGCTTTGGTTCGTTCAACCAATGCTATTCAATTTGTCTGAAATCAAATAACTAATAAATAAATAAAATATTGAATGAAAGCTTCTAAATTGCTTTCAATATCTCATGCGCAAGCACATTGCAGCGTATCAGAAGAGTTGGGGCGTGGCTTATTGGGTGCGTGGCTTTCAGTTTGTTCTTTTTGGCCACCCATGAGAGTGAATGTCATTTCAGCTAATGTGTTCTGTTGTATTTGACATTGAGAGTTTAATTTCAACACTGCCAGCACTGAATCTGTGGTGAAACTTGCGAAAGTGCATGTGATACTTAAGAGCCTGGTTAAAACTTCCATTGTTAAGAAGGTCAACAATTGGTTATAAAATTATTGCTAATTAATGTGAAGGTCTTATATGAAGATCCGTTTGAAGTCATTATTTCATGTTATTAAACCATCATAATTTCTTGACTTGCAGGGAATTTATTGAATTGCTTGTAACCCAATTGAAGAAATTTGGATAAGTAATTCCTAAGTGAAAAATCTACTTGGAACAAGATGAAACAATTGGTTGTATTTACATGAAATATTAGTTTGTATTTATATATGTTATTTATTAGGTTTAACCTAAGTTGAGGGTTGAAAGAAATAGGTTGCAACTTGAAATATAGGTTTGTTAATATTCAAATATAACAGTTGGCATTGAATCATGTACAGTGGGGAGAACAAGTATTTGATACACTGCCGTTTTGCAGGTTTTCCTACTTACAAAGCATGTAGAGGTCTGTAATTTTTTATCATAGGTACACTTCAACTGTGAGAGACAGAATCTAAAACAAAAATCCAGAAAATCACATTGTATGATTTTTAAGTAATTAATTTGCATTTTATTGCATGACATAAGTATTTGATCACCTACCAACCAGTAAGAATTCCGGCTCTCACAGACCTGTTAGTTTTTCTTTAAGAAGCCCTCCTGTTCTCCACTCATTACCTGTATTAACTGCACCTGTTTGAACTCGTTACCTGTATAAAAGACACCTGTCCACACACTCAATCAAACAGACTCCAACTTCTCCACAATGGCCAAGACCAGAGAGCTGTGTAAGGACATCAGGGATAAAATTGTAGACCTGCACAAGGCTGGGATGGGCTACAGGACAATAGGCAAGCAGCTTGGTGAGAAGGCAACAACTGTTGGCGCAATTATTAGAAAAGGGAAGAAGTTCAAGATGACGGTCAATCACCCTCGGTCTGGGGTTCCATGCAAGATCTCACCTAGTGGGGCATCAATGATCATGAGGAAGGTGAGGGATCAGCCCAGAACTACACGGCAGGACCTGGTCAATGACCTGAAGAGAGCTGGGACCACAGTCTCAAAGAAAACCATTAGTAACACACTACGCCGTCATGGATTAAAATCCTGCAGCGCACGCAAGGTCCCCCTGCTCAACCAGCGCATGTCCAGGTCCGTCTGAAGTTTGCCAATGACCACCTGGATGATCCAGAGGAGGAATGGGAGAAGGTCATGTGGTCTGATGAGACAAAAATAGAGCTTTTTGGTCTAAACTCCACTCACCGTGTTTGGAGGAAGAAGAAGGATGAGTAAAACCCCAAGAACACCATCCCAACCGTGAAGCATGGAGGTGGAAACATCATTCTTTGGGGATGCTTTTCTGCAAAGGGGACAGGACGACTGCACCGTATTGAGGGGAGGATGGATGGGGCCATGTATCGCGAGATCTTGGCCAACAACCTCCTTCCCTCAGTAAGAGCATTGAAGATGTGTCGTTCTGGGTCTTCCAGCATGACAACGACCCGAAACACACAGCCAGGGCAACTAAGGAGTGGCTCCGTAAGAAGCATCTCAAGGTCCTGGAGTGGCCTAGCCAGTGTCCAGACCTGAACCCAACAGAAAATCTTTGGAGGGAGCTGAAAGTCCGTATTGCCCAGCGACAGCCCCGAAACCTGAAGGATCTGGAGAAGGACTGTATGGAAGAGTGGGCCAAAACCCTTGCTGCAGTGTGTGCAAACCTGGTCAAGACCTACAGGAAACGTATGATTTCTGTAATTGCAAACAAAGGTTTCTGTACCAAATATTAAGTTCTGCTTTTCTGATGAATCAAATACTTATGTCATGCAATAAAATGCAAATTAATTACTTAAAAATCATACAATGTGATTTTCTGGATTTTTGATTCCGTCTCTCACAGTTGAAGTGTACCTATGATAAAAATTACAGACCTCTACATGCTTTGTAAGTAGGAAAACCTGCAAAATCGGCAGTGTACCAAATACTTGTTCTCCCCACTGTATTTGGTTTCAACAAATGTCGTTTTTTTCTATTGAGAGAACCTAACTTATTTCCTTGTAACCAGTTGAAGTATTTTTTTTAGGTTGATCCATAGAGTCATTTCAGTTAAACGTAATGATTATTCATGATTGTGATATTAATGAACACCAGAAAAAGAGTGACAAATGTGCATTTTCCTCTAGAGCTATGTAGTCGTAAAATGCCCCCTAAAACAGAGAGAAGTACTGCAACTGGCAAAGCTATCATAAAAGCTGCATAACTCGCCAACAACGTGGCATTTTTTATCAGAAATTGTGTCTCACCGCCACTCTATGTTGAGTCTTTATTTACATCAGGAGACAGGAAATGTTTGTTAAGATATTCTGACTAAGGAAAACATCTGAAATAGGAAGTAACTTCTTGTAAAACAAAAAATGGCAAACCATTTATGGACACCTGTGATACACAAAAGCATAACATAAGCATGAACGCATAAGCATCGATGACAGATTAAGCATGACTAATTGTCATACAGGTAATGGCCAAAATAATGGAAACACTTGAGTAAATGAGGGATACAAAGTATATTAAAAGTGGGTGCTTCCACACAGGTGTGGTTCCTGAGTTAATTAAGCAATTAACCTCCCATCATGCTTAGGGTCATGTAAGAATAATACTGCAAAGGCCATTATTTTAGCTACCATGGCTATGCCCCATAGGATGACAATGACCCCATCCACTGAATGGTCACTGAATGGTTAGATAAGCATGCAAACGATGTAAACCATATGCCATGGCCGTCTCCGTCACCAGATCTCAACCCAATTGAACACTTATGGGAGCGGCACCAGCGACAGTGTTTTCCACCACCATCAACAAAACACCAAATTATGGAATTTCTCATGGAAGAATGGTGTCCCATCCCTCCATTAGAATTCCAGACATTTGTAGAATATATGCCAAGGTGCATTGAAGCTGTTCTGGCTTGTGGTGGCCCAACACCCTATTAAAACACTTTATGTTGGTGTTTCCTTTATTTTGGCAGTTACCTGTAGTTACTTGTAGCTCTACATACAGGTTAAGTTTTTGACATAAATATTATACTGTACCAAGACATAACTCTAAGATTCACAAATTAATCATCATCTAGTTTTTTTTTTTTTTATAATAAAAAATTACACATTATTATACCTTCTGCATGACACATTCATGTTTTAGAGTTTTGAGATCAGAGTGAATTCCACAGTGACATTTTTACCACCGTTTCGGAGGCATGGAGGAAAGGTAACCTAAGATAGAATTAGTCAAAGCCAATTGGCAGGTAGTAAGTCATTGCACCTTGCTAAATGGCCATTATTCAATAGGGAAGATTCAACAGAGATTCAACAGAGAATACAGATCTGTCTATACAAAATCACTCATTATATTAAAATAATTAGGGACATAACTATTTATAACTATTAATCACTGGATAAGTAAGTGCAGACTCAGAAATGGTTTCGATGACAGCACAGATCTAACTCTCCAGGGTCGTAAACATGTCATCAATGCAGGACATTATCACCTCATCAACAAGTCGTCTTGCATCCCTCCCCAAACTCAGAATATCACTGAATACACTTCACATGCATTCAACAAAATAACAGGGATGTAGCTCAGGGTTTGCAAGCCAGGGTTGTGGGTTCGATTCCCATGGGGGGCCAGTATGAAAAAATAAATAATGTATGCACTCACTAAAACTGTAAGTCGCTCTGGATAAGAGCGTCTGCTAAATGACTAAAATGTAAATGTAAGTGTAACAGCAATTTGTAACTGTAAGCTACTATTACAAGTCTTTAACTTGAAATGATCATTGTTTCACATTGTTTCACATATCATTTCTCATTTCATTTGTCATGGAAGGCAAAAAAACACACACAAAGTAGTGCAGAACTAATCAAAATGCACTTTCACCTCATAGTTATAAAGTTACTTTAGGAAACAGGTTGAAGATATGAACAAGAAAGTACAAAACTATAGCTTTGGGCAATCTAAGCAATAATTTCCCAAATTGCTAGTCTTTTATTTTCCTGTCTCACCGTAGAAGTTCAAATCTCTCACCCAGACAGGTCTCTTATTACAATTGACTGAATCTAAGGCGAGTGCTAGAAGTCTATTTTCAAGTAGAAGCGACTTAATCAAGCCACACTAGTGGTTCACTGATTGTGCATCACAACTGTGAGATGCTCAGTGACACTGTCATTCTAGGGGAGGGTATTCAATGAAATCTGAAGTGATGGGAATCCTTCACGAGTTATATAATTTTTCACAGGTTTTATTTAAATGAAAAAGTACTTTCTAACAATACTATGACAATATAACAAAAAAACACATGCCTACTTGAATTTGTATTTTATTTTATAACTTATTGATGTTGAAAACTTCAGCAAAATACATGCACATATGTAATTAAAATTACCAGACAGACCAACAGAGAGACAAAAATTATAATCTTCCTGGAATTCCGAGAGACCTTTTCTTGTTTTTGAGGCGAGGAGCGTCGGACAGTGGGGTTGAGAGGTCAACGGGACCCGTTTGCTGAGGACCAGCTGTCGGCCTGTTCTGTTTGCGCACCATCTCTGGAGTGAAAGGCAAGCGCCTCAAGAGCACTGCTTCATAATGGAGAAGGAGAGAGAGAGTCCTCACACTCTGAACCCAGCAGCCTACCAACCAGGGCCACACTCATTCAACATCTAACAGGGCTTTAACAGGACCTCCTGACTAAGGCTAGATAAAAAATAGAGGAAACTTCAATGGAATTGATTTTAAGTCTCTGAGGTCATTTCCTTATGCTATGTATTGCTTTGAATAGATAATGGTTTGTATCTTATTGGTAAAATAATATTTTGAAGACAAGACATCATGATTCTACTACACAGGTTCTAACCTGGAGGCCTTAAATAAGTATTTCCTAAATGGTATTTTGACTCAACAGTGTGTAGTTTCATTCACAAAGTCTATGATTACACATTTTAATGATATAATTCCAGGCCATGAGAGGAACGATAGCTGGTGTACTTCTTTTTTTAACTGAATATTAATATGTAATATTTTAAATGAGATAGTTTTCCTAACGATTTGAAGTGCTGATACTGTGTTTAAAGCAAATTGTGTCTGCACTTGTGAAAAAAATTACAGTGCTCACTATGTATTTAAGTCAAGCTGAACACAGTAAGAGAGCAATATGAGAATACCCCATGACCACATAAAACAGCACTTTAATATTGACTGACTTCAAAGAGACAAAGCCAGAGCACCAGGAGCAAGCACCGACAGCAAAAACAATAATTTAATGCATCATTATTAATATTAGGTAAAATTGTAATTTCTCTCATCATCTTTAAAGTAGGATGTTATTATGTTTACTTTGTGTAATAAGAGGTTATAGGATAATTAAGGTGTCAGTTGAGGGAGAGATCTTGCGGGCTAGATTTGATTAAATGACTCACTTTTCACTTGTACACTTAACATATTTTGAACTCTATGTGGTTACATAGAGTAGCTAGCCTACACTATTCTGATCAATGTTGGGGTTTATCAAACTTTGTAACACTAAATATAATGAATGTTTGTTTGAACAGTTTTAAATGATTGTTGAGGTTAACATCACAGAATTGACAATAAGCCATTTTCATTTTGCACATGACACGCAGCGAGGAAGTAATCAAAAGATAACTCTGTGATTTATCTTAATTCCTTTAATCAATCAAGATAAAGTTTCCCAAGTAAATTGATATGGACAGAACAGTATTCAAACTCTACAGTCACAGTGGCATACTCCTCTTTTAAACAGGAAACAATGAAGCTGAATCTTTAGAGATAACCTCTCTGGCTGAGCTGTGTAAACCAGGGAAATTCCTATTGTTGGCAGATGTACCAGCAGGCCTCATACGTCCTTAGGCATTTAATGTGCATGTCTTGGCTACACAAGACACTGCCTGGGGAGCTCAGACAGAATATACAAATACAAAAAAATAATAACTTGGATGCAAGTGAAAATATAAACTGTCAATCCATCCGGCTCCAAAAGGGCATAGTAGTGTAAAACTGTTAAATGCTGTCAACCTCTACTCCTATCATATCATTCAGAAAAAAATGACAGACTGTGGGACAAATGTGAACATTGTAAAAGTAATAAAAGCAAGGACATGAAACATCTTCTGAAACATTTGGACTAGCTTTGTTTAAGGGCATACAAACTGAGCAAGTCCAAGCTTGTGCTTATGAATTCTTTAATAAAGCTTACATTGAAGGAGGAAAACCCTTAACAGACTGATTAACTGCTGACAGTTTTATGGCAAAATTACTATTGTTGCTCTTTGAGCACTCATCATTAGTTAAATATATGATAAGGTACGCTCATTTATACTTTTACCACACTTATTGTGTCTGTTTTTCTTCCCTTTGATTTGGTCCCACTCTATCACCATGCCACTGCAGTTCAACACGCAGGCACTCATAACTGCCCCAAATATGACAAAAACATTCATATGACACTTAATAAGTAGCTTGTATCTCAGCAATGTCAGCAAGGTGCAGTAGGGGAAATCTGCAGGTCCTAAACAAATGGAAAGAATGGCACAATCATAAGGAGCATTGAAAATATTGTATTTTGCCACAATGATTTTTATCAATCACGTTTCCTAAAAGCTCACCTGTGTTGGCTTTGATCTTGTCCCATGGCAGCATTGGTCTTCTCCCAACCTGGTCTCAGAGCATTTCGTATTATTCTGTACGTACAGTGAGGGAAAAAGTATTTGATCCCCTGCTGATTTTGTATGTTTGCCCACTGACAAAGACATGATCAGTCTATAATTTTAATGGTTGAACAGTGAGAGACAGAATAACAACAACAAAATCCAGAAAAACGCATGTCAAAAATGTTATAAATTGATTTGCATTTTAATGAGGGAAATAAGTATTTGACCCCTCTGCAAAACATTACTTAGTACTTGGTGGCAAAACCCTTGTTGGCAATCACAGAGGTCAGACGTTTCTTGTAGTTGGCCACCAGGTTTGCACACATCTCAGGAGGGATTGTGTTCCACTCCTCTTTGCAGATCTTCTCCAAGTCATTAAGGTTTCGAGGCTGACGTTTGGCAACTCGAACATTCAGCTCCCTCCACAGATTTTCTATGGGATTAAGGTCTGGAGACTGGCTATGCCACTCCAGGACCTTAATGTGCTTCTTCTTGAGCCACTCCTTTGTTGCCTTGGCCGTATGTTTTGGGTCATTGTCATGCTGGAATACCCAAGATTTGACGGTACATGGCCCCGTCCATCGTCCCTTTGTTGCGGTGAAGTTGTCCTATCCCCTTAGCAGAAAAACACCCCCAAAGCATAATGTTTCCACCTCCATGTGTGACGGTGGGGATGGTGTTCTTTGGGTCATAGGCAGCATTCCTCCTCCTCCAAACACGGCGAGTTGAGTTGATGCCAAAGAGCTCGATTTTGGTCTCATCTGACGACAACACTTTCACCCAGTTCTCCTCTGAATCATTCAGATGTTCATTGGCAAACTTCAGACGGCCCTGTATATGTGCTTTCTTGAGCAGGGGGACCTTGCGGGCGGTGCAGGATTTCAGTCCTTCACGGCATGGTGTGTTACCAATTGTTTTCTTGGTGACTATTGTCCCAGCTGCCTTGAGATCATTGACAAGATCCTCCCGTGTAGTTCTGGGCTGATTCCTCACCGTTCTCATGATCATTGCAACTTCACGAGTTGAGATCTTGCATGGAGCCCCAGGCCGAGGGAGATTGACAGTTCTTTTGTGTTTCTTCCATTTGCGAATAATCGCACCAACTGTTGTCACCTTCTCACCAAGCTGCTTGGCGATGGTCTTGTAGCCCATTCCAGCCTTGTGTAGGGCTACAATCTTGTCCCTGACATCCTTGGAGAGCTCTTTGGTCTTGGTCATGGTGGAGAGTTTGGAATCTGATTGATTGATTGCTTCTGTGGACAGGTGTCTTTTATACAGGTAATAAACTGAGATTAGGAGCACTCCCTTTAAGAGTGTGCTCCTAATCTCAGCTCGTTACCTGTATAAAAGACACCTGGGAGCCAGAAATCTTTCTGATTGAGAGGGGGTCAAATACTTATTTCCCTCATTAAAATGCAAATCAATTTATAACATTTTTGACATGCGTTTTCTTTCTGGATTTTTTTGTTGTTATTCTGTCTCTCACTGTTCAAATAAACCAATCATTAAAATTATAGACTGATCATTTCTTTGTCAGTGGGCAAACGTACAAAATCAGTAGGGGATCAAATACTTTTTTCCCTCACTGTAAGTCCGAGATGCTCCATTTCGTATGATATGTTATGAATTACAATTCGTTCAATATGTTATGAATTTGCAAAACGTATGATACGTTAGGAATTCCAATTTGTTGTTGTTAACGTTATCTAGGTGTCTAGGGGTTAGGGTTAGGGTTAAGGTTAGGAGTTAAGGGAAGGGTTAGCTAAAAGGTTTAAGGTTAGGGTTAGGGGAAGGGTTAGCTAACATGCTAAGTATACTGAACAAAAATATAAACATAACATGCAACAATTTCAAAGATTTTACTGAGTTACAGTTCATATAAGGACTTTGGGCATCAGGATCTCATCAGGGTATCTCTGTGCATTCAAATTGACATCAATAAAATGCAATTGTGTTCGTTGTCCATAGCTTATGCCTGCCAATACCATAACCCCACCGCCACCATATGGCACTCTGTTCACAATGTTGACATCAGCAAACCGCTCGCACACACGACGCCATACACATGGTCTGCGGGTGTGAGGCTGGTTGGACGTACTGCTAAATTTTCTAAAAAGACGTTGGAGGCGGCTTATGGTAGAGAAATTAACATTCAATTCTCTGGCAACAGCTCTACTGGACATTCTTGCGGTCACCATGCCAATAGCACACTCCCTTAAAACTTGAGACATCTGTGGCATTGTGTTGTGTGACAAAACTGCACATTTTAGAGTTGCCTTTTATTGTCCCCAGCACAAGGTGCACCAGTGTAATGATCATGCTGTTTAATCAGCTTCTTGATATGCCACACCTGTCAGCTGGATGGATTATCTTGGCAACGGAGAAATGCTCACTAACAAGAATGTAAACACATTTCTGCACAGAATTTGAAAGAAATAAGCTTTTTGTGCGTATGGAACATTTCTGGGATCTTTTATTTCAGCTCATGAAACATGAAACCAACAATTTACATGTTGCTTTTCTTTTGTACAGTGTAGTTGCAAAGTAGCTAAAAAGTAGTAAGTAGTTGCAAAGTTGCTAATTAGCTCAAATGCTAAAATGTCTGTGATGAGATACCAACATGCCACCTTTGGTTTGCCAGGCGTTCGCGTTATACGCCCACCCATCTACGTTGACAAACCACCCTCTTTTCGTTTTTGCCTTAAATAACCTTCTGTCTTATGTAACCATACCAAACATAACATATCATACTACTGTAATTTGAGTGTCCTGGATTTACATTTACTATGTTATGTCTAGTCTATGAGACCAGGCTGCTACTCCCCTCAGCTGGAAATAGAGCATAGGCCTGGTAAGAAACCGTTTTTCAGCTATCATTGGGGATAGACATATTGCAATTGTGTTTTGACCAAAGCTAATAGTTGTTTGGAACACCAACACTAAATTGTTGTTATTAGCTCAGACAGTGAGGCAATTTAATAATTTGCTAGGGTAGCTACCTACCAGTAGGCTAATAAGGACCTTGGTGCTCTGCCATTCTTGCACTTACCTTACTGACATGAGATCTGCGTTTCCTATTCATATGAAATTATACTTCCCGCTTTGCTTTCCCTTATTTGTGTAGGCTAAATGGGAGAATGGGCCCTGTTTTGTTCTATTTCAGCCGTCTATGAAGAACTAAAAGCAGTTCACGTTCATCTAGTTTTGTGTAAAAATATTAATATACTAAACAAAAATATAAACTCATGTAAAGTTTTGGTCTCATGTTACATGAGCTGAAATAAAAGATCCCAGAAATTTTCCATACGCACAAAAAGCTTATTTCTCAAATATTTTCTGCAGAAATGTGTTTACATCCCTATTAGTGAGCATTTCTCCTTTGCCAAGATAATCCATCCACCTGACAGGTGTGGCATATTAAGAAGCTGATTTAACATGATCATTACGCAGGTGCACCTTGTGCTGGGGACAATAAAAGGACACTCTACACAATGCCACAGACTCAAGTTTTGAGGGAGCGTGCAATTGGCATGCTGACTGCAGGAACGTCCACCAGAGCTGTTGCCAGAGAATGTAATGTTAATTTCTCTATCATAAGCCGCTTCCACCGTCGTTTTAGAGAATTTTGTAATACGTCCAACTGGCCTCACAACCGCAGACCACATGTAACCACGCCAGCCCAGGACCACCAAATCCGTCTTCTTCACCTGCGGGATCGTCTGAGACCAGCCACCCGGACAGCTGATAAAACAGAGGAGTATTTCTGTCTGTAATAAAGCCCTTTTGTGGGGAAAAACGTATTCTGATTGGCTGGGCCTGGCTCCCCAGTGGGCGGACAGCTCCCAAGTGGGTGGGCTTATGCCCTCCCAGGCCCACCCATGGCTGCGCCCCTGCCAAGTTGTGTGAAATCCATAGATTAAGGCCTAATCAATTTATTTAAATTGACTGATTTCCTTATATGAACTGTAACTCAGTAAAATCGTTGAAATTGTTGCATGTTGTGTTTATATTTTTGTTCAATATATACAGTGCATTCGACATTTTCCACATTTTGTTACATTACAACCGTATTCTAAAAATAGAATTGCTTTTTCCCATCATCAATCTACACACAATACCCCATAATGACAGAGCAAAAACTGTTTTTTAGAAATTGTTGCAAATTTATTAAAAATAAAAAACGGAAATATGACATTTACATAAGTATTCAGACCCTTTACTCAGTACTTTGTTGAAGCACCTTTGGCAGCGATTAGAGCTTAGAGTCTTCTTGGGTATGAAGCTACAAGCTTGGCACACCTGTATTTGGGGAGTTTCCCCCATTATTCTCTGCAGATCCTCTCAAGCTCTGTCAGGTTGGGTGGGGAGCGTCGCTGCACAGCTGTTTTCAGATCTCTCAGAGAAGTTTGATTGGGTTCAAGTCCGGGGTCTGGCTGGACCACTCAAGGACATTCAGAGACTTGTGCCCAAGCTACTTCTGCGTTGTCTTGGCTTTGTGCTTAGGGTCATTGTCCTGTTGGAAGGTAAACCTTCGCCCCAGTCAGAGGACCTGAGCGCTCTGGAACAGGTTTTCATCAAGGATTTCTCTGTACTTCACTCCGTTCATCTTTCCCTCGATCCTGACTAGTCTCCCAGTCCCTGCCGCTGAAAATAATCCTCATAGCATGACGCTGCCACCACTATGCTTCACTTTAGGGATGGTGCCAGGTTTCCTCCAGACGTGACGTTTGGCATTCAGGCCAAAGAATTTCATCAGACCAGAGAATCTTGTTTCTCATCGTCTGAGAGTCCTTTAGGTGCCTTTTGGCAAACTCCAAGCGGGCTGTCATGTGTCTATTACAGTGGCTTCCGTCTGGCCTGATTGCTGGAGTGCAGAGATGGTTGTCCTTCTGGAAGGTTCTCCCATCTCCACAGAGGAACTCGGGAGCTCTGTCAGAGTGACCATCGGGTTCTTGGTCACCTCCCTGACCAAGGCCCTTCTCCCTCGATTACCCAGTTTGGCCGGATGGCCAGCTCTAGGAAGAGTCTTGGTGGTTCCAAACTTCTTCCATTTAAGAATGATGGAGGCCACTGCATTCTTGGGGACATTCAATGCAGCAGACATTTTTTGTTGCCCTTCCCGAGATCTGTGCCTCGACACAATCCTGTCTTGGAGCTCTACGGACAATTCCTTCGACCTCATGGCTTGGTTTTAGCTCTGACATGCTCTGTCAACTGTGGGACCTTATATAGACAGGTTGTGCCTTTCCAAATCATGTCCAAACAATTGAATTTACCACAGGTGGACTCCAATCAAGTTGTAGAAACATCTCAAGGATGATGAATGGAAACAGGATGCACCTGAGCTCAATTTCGAGTCTCATAACAAAGGGTCTGAATACTTATGTAAGTAAGATATTTATGTTTTAAAAAATTTTATAAATTTGCAAAACTTTGGGCGGGGGGGTATTCTCAATGTATTGTTTGCTGTCATTATTTGTCATTAATTCATAAATAAATACAAATATATAAAAAAAACTATTGCAAAATGTTCTACAAACCTGTTTTTGCTTTGTCATTATTGGGGACCGTGTGTAGATTGATCGAGTAAAGAAAATAATTTCATCCATTTTAGGATAAGGCAGTAACGTAAAACAAAATGTTGAATAAGTCAAGGGGTCTGAATACTTTCCGAATGCACTGAATAGGGCTTCCGAGTGGCGCATAGGTCTAAGGCACTGCATCTTAGTGCTTTAGGCATGGTTCGATTCCAGGCTGTATCACAACCAGCCGTGATTGGGAGTCTCATAGGGCGGCGCACAATTGGCCAAGCGTCGTCCGGGTTTGGCCGGTGTAGGCCGTCATTGTAAACAAGAATTTGTTCTTAACTGACTTGCCTAGTTAAATAAAGGTAAAATAAAATAAAAATAGCTTTCCCCTTCCAAATGCAGACTGCAAGAGAGAATGGCAGATTTGCACGCAAATTGTTGTGGTTGGCCTAGCACACAAATCTCCAGTGACAAGAACATCAACAGCCGACATAAAACAGTCTTTACAGGTCGCAAATCATTCATATACTCATTGGCTACCTGTTCTACACACTAAAACAAGAAGAAGCTAAGCAACCTTCAAGAGAACTACCTTAATTCATTCTGTTGTTTTTTTTAATCCAGTAAAATATCGAAGAAAGGTTTCCTATAATGATCAGCCTACTGTGTATTTTCTTTGTAGGTCTCTGGCCAGACATTAAAGCCTGATCCCACAGATGGGTCTTGACCCTCCACTTCTGCTGCAAAAGGTGTGACAGAATACCCCAGTTTTCACAGATAAGCTTTCCTGGACATGCAGCTGCAGAGAGGGGCTTCGACCATTGGAGAGTCTGGACCCAAGCTTGCAAGGTAGCAATTCTATGAAATTGCATTGATTACCTCCCTCACTCCCACTTTCCCTGCCTCCCTCTCTTCCTCACTCACTCACCTACTCACTTACAGTGCCTTGCAAAATAATTCATCCCACTTGGCGTTTTACAACCTGTAATTTAAATAGATTTTTATTTGGATTTCATGTAATGGACATACACAAATTAGTCCAAATTGGTGAAGTGAAATGAACAAAATAACTTGTTTCAAACTATTCTAAAAAATAAATAACAGAAAAGAGGTGCGTACATATATATATTCACCCCCTTTGCTATGAAACCCCTAAATAAGATCTGGTGCAACCAATTACCTTCAGAAGTCACATAATTAGTTAAATAAAGTCCACCTGTGTGCAATCTAATTGTCACATGATCTCAGTATAAATTACAGACCTCTACATGCTTTGTAAGTAGGAAAACCTGCAAAATCAGCAGTGTATCAAATACTTGTTCTCCCCACTGTATACACCTGTTCTGAAAGGCCCCAGAGTCTGCAACACCACTAAGCAAGGGCCACCACCAAGCAAGCGGCACCATGAAGACCAAGGAGCTCTCCAAACAGGTCAGGGACAAAGTTGTGGAGAAGTACAGATCAGGGTTGGGTTATAAAAAAGTATCCAAAACATTGAAAATCCCACGGAGCACCATTAAATCCATTATTTAAAAAATTGAAAGAATATGGCACCACAACAAACCCGCCAAGAGAGGGCCGCCCACCAAAACTCACGGGCCAGGCTAGGAGGGCATTAATCAGTGAGGCAACAAAGAGACCAAAGATAACCCTGAAGGAGCTGCAAAGCTCCACAGCGGCGATTGGAGTATCTGTCCATAGGACCACTTTAAGCCATACACTCCACATAGCTGGGCTTTACGGAAGAGTGGCCAGAAAAAAGCTATTGCTTAAAGAAAAAAATAAGCAAACACGTTTGGTGTTCGCCAAAAGGCATGTGGGAGACTCCCCAAACATATGGGAGAAGGTACTCTGGTCAGATGAGACTAAAATTGAGCTTTTTGGCCATCAAGGAAAACACTATGTCTGGTGCAAACCCAACACCTCTCATCACCCCGAGAACACTATCCCCACAGTGAAGCATGGTGGTGGCAGCATCATGCTGTGGGGATGTTTTTCATCGGCAAGGACTGGGAAACTGGTCAGAATTGAAGGAACGATGGATGGCGCTAAATACAGGGAAATTCTTGAGGGAAACCTGTTTCAGTCTTCCAGAGATTTGAGACTGGGACGGAGGTTCATCTTCCAGCATGACAATGACCCTAAGCATACTGCTAAAGCAACACTTGAGTGGTTTAAGGGGAAACATTTCAATGTCTTGGAATGGCCTATTCAAAGCCCAGACCTCAATCCAATTGAGAATCTGTGGTATGACTTAAAGATTGCTGTACACCAGCGGAGCCCATCCAACTTGAAGGAGCTGGAGCTGTTTTGCCTTGAAGAATGGGCAAAAATCCCAGTGGCTAGATGTGCCAAGCTTATAGAGACATACCCCAAGAGACTTGCAGTTGTAATTGCTGCAAAAGGTGGCTCTACAAAGTATTGACTTTTATGGGGGTGAATAGTTATGAACGCTCAGGTCTTCTATTTTTTTGTCTTATTTCTTAATTGTTTCACCAAAAAAAATATTTTGCATCTTCAAAGTGGTAGGCATGTTGTGTAAATCAAATGAAACAAAACCCCAAAAAATACATTTTAATTCCAGGTTGTAAGGCAACAAAATAGGAAAAATGCCAAGGAGGTTGAATATTTTCGCAAGCCACATTGCTCACCAGTCTTAAACCATAAAAATAGAATCCTTTCTAGTGATTCTATTTCTAGGTTTCAACCCTTACACAAACTCTCAAATATTGACAGTCCCACCTATCTCCATAGAAACTGTATGTTATGACAGCATCGTGACATAATTTCCTGTATTAAACCTGATTGAATGGACATGTATCCTATCTTTCCATAAAAGCAAATAAAGCATCTTTATTTTAAATGAGGCAAACTGGTGGATAAAAAGTGGAATAACACCCAAAACAATAGCAAACTGTTTGAGTGAAATGATTAGCCTGGATCACACTTGGTTGGCTAAAGCAGCTTTAAGCAAGGAACATTCACCACCAACAGTGTAATAACATGCTGACTGGAGAGGGGCTTAAACCATGCCAAAACACTGCAACAACCCAAACAATGGTCAAATGTCCTCATTGTTTGTGTGCCTTGGCATGACACCACCAGAGTTGAGTTATATCAGGTTTAGAAATCTATTTAGCATTAGGATGTTGAAATAGTTTACTAGAACATTTCTTTAAAGAATGCAATCTTACATGGTGAACTCAATGTTTAGGTGTCCAGGTTTGCTTAGGTATTTGTAGTACCATAGTGATGGCTGACTATTTCCTAATTGTTTTTTAGGTTGATAATTTACTCCAGGTCAGGTGAGAGCGGATTCAGTAATCAATAACAAAGTGATCAATAACAAGGCCCATTCTCAAACGTCAGGTACATAGTTGGCCCCTCTATGGACATGTAAACAGACATGAGAAAAGACACCTTCAATGAGGACAAAGTTCTTATCAAGTGACACACTGTCATTATTACCCTGGAGAGAACTTTTAGGGAAGTGTGTGTGTGTGTGTGTGTATACGTGTGTGTACGTGTGCGCATGTGGTGTATACGTGTGCACATGCAAGTGTGTGTCCATGTTATTGTACAGCTGAACCTTTTAAGTTCACTCCACACATAAGCCTTTCAAAGGGCAATCTAATATGACCTCCGCCTCGGGTCACCCACTTTTTCCTCATGTTATTTCAGCAACACAGACCGAGCTAAAGCAGTTAGTAACTTCATCTCTGGACATATTCTTTCACAAAGGTGTGTCTGTTTACAAAACTCCGCAAACGCGACACTTACCCAGTCGGCGGGTACAAAGCCCCAGTCGAGTGAGTCGAGTGATCTCGGCACAGGGAGTGAAAGATGAAAGCCAGACTGAGTCTAGAGCTCTGCGCACGTGTCGGGATGATGCTCTCATCGGCCTTCAATTAGACAGGTGGAAGAGTCGGCTGTAGAGGTATGAGAGAGAGACTGGTGTGGGGGTGGGGTGGGGGGGTTGTTAAACCCAGGCCGGTGTTGGTCTAAACCATTTTTGGGGGGTTTGATACCCTTTGATATGTACACTCCACATGAGCAGCCCAGACTGTGAGCGGTGCAGGGCGATGAGCAGGGACTTGTCGGACGCTTTATGGGATGCAGCATTTGTTTATTAATCACTGGGTTGTGTGATGTGTCTCTCATCACTCCAACACGTATAATTAAGCTTTAAAGAGCATGGGAGGCTTGATGTGTCTGAGATTCATTTTGTTTTATCTCCACGTCTCTTTTGAAGTCAGTGGTTCAGCGTGTGTGTGTGTGTGTGTGTGGGGGGGGGGGGGGGGGGGGGGGGGGGGCGGTTCAGGACTACTCAGCTGGGGTTGCCATGTTCTTGCAGCAACCTGCTTACATGACAGCTTGTTTAGCCTTACATAACATACTTAGCCTAAATTAATTGAATTGAATTAAGATTGACAGTTCAAAAACTGTCAGTTGATGAACTGAATGATGAATAAATGTTCCCATGACATCACTGATATCCATCAGTTAGCTGTGACAGACTGTTTTCCAGTCAAAGCTTCTGACAAACTGAACAGCATCATCAGAACCTGTGCAGCTTGACTGACGTAGCCCTATTGACCTCATCAAAAGGTCAAGTGAATTGGAAGATATATCACAGAAAATGTTTGAATTTCCTGAGTTCCTCGCCACTTCATCTCGTCTAATATTGATTTACGGTGTTGAGTGGGACATCAGAGAAGAATGTAAAGACACTGCATGCCGCGGCCTTGATCTTCCATTTCACCTCTCCAGCTCGAGGACAGGCCCTCTGCCTCATCGTAACGTGAGACCAATCTAGCAGCCAATCACAGCCGCCTGGGATTGAAGTGACATCTCCCTTTTTTTTATATATACAGTACCATTCAAAAGTTTGGACACACCTACTCATTCAAGGGTTTTTCTTTATTTTTACTATTTTCTATATTGTAGAATAATAGTGAAGACATCAAAACTATGAAAGAACACATATGGAATCATGTGGTAACCAAAAAAGAGTTAAACAAATATATTTGAGATTCTTCAAATAGCCACCCTCTGCATTTATGACAGCTTTGCACACTCTTGGCATTCTCTCAACCAGCTTCACCTGGAATGCTTTTCCAACAGTCTTGAAGGAGTTCCCACATATGCTGAGCACTTGTTTTATACTTGTTGGCTGCTTTTCCTTCACTCTGCCGTCCGACTTATCCCAAACCATCTCAATTGGGTTTAGGTTGGGGGATTGTGGAGGCCAGGTCATCTGATGCAGCACTCCATCACTCTCCTTCTTGGTAAAATAGCCCTTACACAGCCTGGAGGTGTGTTGGGTGATTGTCCTGTTGAAAAACAAATGATAGTCCCACTAAGCCCAAACCAGATGGGATGGCGTATCGCTGCAGAATGATGTGGTAGCCATGCTGGTTAAGTGTGCCTTGAATTCTAAATATATCACAGACAGTGTCACCAGCAAAGCACCCCCACACCATAACACCTCCTCCTCCATGATTTACGGTGGGAACCACACATGCAGAGATCATCCGTTCACCCACACCGCGTCTCACAAAGACACGGCGGTTGGAACCAAAGATCTCAAATTTGGACTCCAGACCAAAGGACACATTTCCACTGGTCTAATGTCCATTGCAATTCGACCATGAAGGCCTGATTCACACAGTCCCCTCTGAACAGTTGATGTTGAGATGTGTCTGTGACTTGAACTCCGTGAAGCATTTATTTAGGCTGCAATTTCTGAGGCTGGTAACTCTAATGAACTTATCCTCTGCAGCAGAGGTAACTCTGGGTCTTCCATTCATGTGGTGGTCCTCATGAGAGGCAGTTTCATCATAGCTCTTGATGGGTTTTGCGATTGCACTTGAAGACATTTTCAGAGTTCTTGAAATTTTCCGTATTGACTGTCTTAAAGTAATGATGGACTGTCGTTTCTCTTTGCTTATTTGAGCTGTTCTTGCCATAATATGGACTTTGTCTTTTACCAAATAGGGCTATCTTCAGTATACCCCCCTACCTTGTCACAACACAACTGATTGGCTCAAACGCATTAAGACGAAAGAAATTCCACAAATTAACTTTTAAGAAGGCACAGCTGTTAATTGAAATGCATTCCAGGTGACTACCTCATGAAGCTGGTTGAGAGAATGCCAAGAGTGTGCATAGCTGTCATCAAGGCAAAGGGTGGCTATTTGAAGAATCTCAAATATAAAATATATTTAGATTTGTTTAACACTTTTTTGGTTACTACATGATTCCATATGTGTTATTTCATAGTTTTGATGTCTTCACTATTATTCTACAATGTGAAAAATAGTAAAAATAAAGAAAAACCCTTGAATGAGTAGGTGTGTCCAAACTTTGGACTGGTAGTGTATATATTGCATTGTAGACAGAGAGCCAGCAGAGAAAGTGAGTGGCGGAATGGGGGATCAAACCGCTGCCTCCAGGGGTATATGGAGTTTGGGAGCAACACCACTACAGCTGGACCAGTTCCCAGCATGATTCTCTTACATTTTTGGGGAATATGCTTCAAACAGAAGTTTTGATCTTTGTCAAGGGACACCTGAAAAATGTTGAATCTGGTGATGTGCTCAAGCTACACATGTAGCCTTGCTAGCTACCGTTTCAGGACGCAGAACCAATGAGAGAACCAAAGGTGTCTAGATACGCAAACTAATGCTAATGCTAAAATGTACTGGGGTACATTGAATAAAATAGGTTATGTTACGTGAATGAATGAATTACATTTTATTTTCGTGTCAAATCGCCATGTGAGATGTGATTTAAAGGAGTCAGGCGCAGGAGTGTAAATCACAGAATACAGAGTTTATTCCGTAGTACAGAGTTACGCTGGATAGAACAAAACAGGCACACAGGGAAAATATACCCCAGCAATACAAAGTACACGTAGCTCAACCGAGCTACTCTCTCCTCACATTAAACAATCTCCCACAAGGACAAGGAGGGGCAGAGGGAACACTTATATATATACTAATGAGGGGATATGAACCAGGTGTGTGTAATAGAAAAGACAAAACAAATGGAATGATGAGATAAGGAGCGGCAGTGGCTAGAAGGCCGGTGACGATGAACACCGAAGCCTGCCCGAACAAGGAGAGGAGGCAGCTTCAGAGGAAGTCGTGACACGCCAATTGGCAACCCATCCCTTGTGGGATTAATTGACACATAAACAAACATTACAATAATTCACTGTGGTAATTCATTGACAATTCTTCTTCCAATGTTCCCTGTAGCTCAGTTGGTAGAGCATGGCACTTGCAACACCAAGGTTGTGGGTTCGTTTCCCACGGGGGGCCAGTATGAAAATGTATGCACTCACTAACTATAAGTCGCTCTGGATAAGAGCATCTCCTAAATTACTAAAATGTAAAATGTAATGTTCTCTACAGTGCGCATAAAAATCAATACATAATAGTAAATAAGGTTATCCAAACAATAATTATTTCCCTAGAGCAGTAAAATTATATACATGCATACATACATACATACATAAATAACATATACAGAAAAATGAAACAGAAGGCATTTGAACTCAGTCTGGCACAAAGAGAAGATTCATGTGGGTGACAAGCCTATACACAATCTATATACTCACGTACCATTTACCACATAGAAGCTAAATATCTTTAATAATTTAATTATAGGTAGCCCTTTTTCTTTTATTCCAGGCTTTATCTAAATATTCCGCAAACGGAAATACACAATGGACAAAAAACCATTTCAGTTTCTCCTCATCGCTCAGCCACATAATGCCAGGGTATATCTGTGTGGAAGCAGGTGAGGAGGCAAACTTTCAATGGTTAAAAAAAAAAGTATATCGGTTGTGTTCCATGTCCTCGATCAAGCTGTCATAGAGCTGGAGCTGGGGAGGTGTGAAGAGATGGGAAGCTCACCTGTTTACTTTGGCAAGGAAGATAGAGCAGGCAGACAGCCAATGAGCTGTCATCTCTCCAATTTGATCACACAATAATGTCCCTTCATAACCCTTACAGAAAATGCTATCTTACACTGCACATAATAACAATATAGTGGGCATTTATAGTCATAGCCTGAACGTTTCAGGAACAGTAGAGTTCAAGGATGTCAGTGTATTGATGTCAATGAGGTGAAAGGCTAATCAAATGGAACATTCCATAAGCCTGGAATGGACTCCAGCCATGTTCTCAAACATAAATATTTGCTTGATTAATTATTATGACGTTAGTTCGATAGTGGCATATTAGAGTGACATCTTCTCTAATTGCCCAAGGCAGGCAGGGATGTTTTAGGGAGGAAGCTTTGTTGACGCTAGAGGCACATCCTAACACCTGACCAGTAATCAGAATGACATTAAGAAGTCTATTGAGTTTGTATTAATAGTTATTAATACTGTAGCTGGACAGTTACATGGCTGCTCACAAAAGTGGAACATAATCACAGATTGAAACAAGTCCTTCAGAGACTGAGTCTGTCCTATTATGGACACCATATAGGTGGAACATATTGCAGTATACATTGTAGCTCAAAGACAGACGTGAACATAATCACATACCAAATGTGCAACTGATTGGAGATCGAACTCAAATCTTTGATGTGACTAATGATTGTTAGCTTGCTGAGCTAAAGCCTAGGCATTAGCTTAGGGAGCTAGCCCAAGTTCTCAGGTGTCATGCAAAATTACTCATCCATGTGACCATAACTGACCAATGAACGTCAACCTCCTTTGACCTCCTAAACACAACACAAATGTGACCAAAGAGGTTTAAACCAGGTTTGCTAGCACAAATCAAGACTATATAAGCATTCATGTCCTATTCACAAACTGACTCCAAAGTTATACACTACATATTGAGATACGTCCCATGTCTGTATGTGTGTATTACTCATTCAAGCCAAGAGCTTTGTTTCTGCAACGTTAACAGCCTGCAACAGAGCAAATCAAACTATCCTGCCTCCTCCTAATCATCAAGTCGACGTTTCAAAGTCTTCGCCACTGAGCTGGTGAATGCACCATGAGCAATGCAATTATGAGGTGACAATCAAGGTGTCACAACATCAAGCCTTACTAAACCATCCTGCACCACAGAAGAAGCCCTTAACCAGAGAGTTTTGCACTGACCTCATATTCATAGACACCCAGTGCATTTGTTACACATTCACAACATGTCCCAAACCAGAGAAAAAGAAATAAACTACTCGGGTATGAAAATAAACCATGACAGGGCTGTGTAGTATGGCCCCAGAGACTGAACTGTTCTTCACAAACTGGTTTCTTTGGTTTCTTCAGTGTTCTATGCAGCCTGGAGGGGTTTATTCCACTTATACCATGGTTCCTTGCCACAGATAAAACAATAAAATAATTGTCAGTCAGAAAAGGTATCAGCGTTTTGTGTCTCACATTTATATCAGATGTCATGAACTTTGACTTGTGCAATGAGGTGAATTATTTTTTTGATAACATTCTTGATCCCTAGATGAGTCATTATATCTAGACCTCATTTCACCACAAACCGAGGTTGAGGTTCATAGATTAACATTAATCACATGATAGGGGAAAAAAGGGTTTGATCAGACAGATAACGGAAACACAAACACAACTCGCTGTACATTTGGTACAATGAAACACAAGTAAATATGTGATGCTACTTTACCTTTCATAGCTGTCTGAAATTACAACAAGAGGCCAAAAGACGGCTCGCATTTGCACAACCTCAACATACTTTGATGTATCAAAGCTGTGGTGAATGACATGTGTCAATTAGACTGTGGGATTTATTTTAGTTTTTATGATGGGCTTGGCTTTTGACAATGAAACCATTTGGGATTTTTGAGTGAAGGAAATGTTTGAGAGAGGTTCATCCTGTGTGCTGTATTGGCACGAAAGCGTAACCAACGCCAAAATATATTGTAATGTATAATGAGAAATGTGGTAGTATTGAGTTCACTTGTGGTGGCACTGGCAACAAAGGTACACCTGCCGCAAAAACACCTTTTAACTTTTAACATTACTTGCATTTTCAAGTAAGCACGGTAACACAGAAGACCAGAAAAAACAAGGAATGTGCCGTGATCTGTCAGTCTACTTGGAAATGTACATCTAACCACAAACCTTAAGTACCTTCTTAAAAGTGAACCGTTGTTGTTGTTGTTGTTGTTGTTTTGAGCAGTTCAGAAATCCTGTGTTTTGTTGTCGAACTCTTTGTGACTGGCACAAGAACACCTCGGCCATGTTGCCAGCTCTCATCACCTGAACATGGATTCATACAAGCAGGGGGGAGGAGACAGTGTGGTCCTGTACTGCAGATGCGGAAAGTCCCCAATAATGTGGTAATTCTAGAGAGTGGTTTGTGATATTTATTCTTATTGCCCAAAGAACTTGGAATAGACGAGACTCACCACAAAACACATTCCACCAAGCACAGCAAAGGCAAACTTGAGGCTGCCTCACTCACTCACTCATTAATTAATTCAATCAGATGAAATAGCTACTGATTTATGGTGTATTTCGAAGGAAGTCTCCAGGCTTAGTTTTATAATTCCTCTGATTTTTTAATGAAATCAGTTAATTACCTTTTCTTTGAGGAGAGGTTGGCAATATTAATGAGTATGCTAATAAATCTAAACTACAACAAACAACCAGCAGTATTTTCACCTCACACCTCCACCCTTCAATATGACCTCCTTAGGTAGGGTGTGAAAACCATAGAATTAAATATAGAATCATAGGATCTCTATGTTGAAAACATTGCTGTAAATGACATGATCTCTCTAAATTGTCATTGACTTTTGCATATGACAATTTTCATCCAATATATTGATTAGAGAAAGATTCCATGTAGATTCCAATTGTTATTCAGTTTATTCAAAAGTCTCAATGTAATTATGAACAGGGAAAATCCTGTTCACTGTGCTCACAATGTTTTCTAGGCATGGACCCGTGTACTGAAAAAGTGCTGGAAAAGTATACTTTCCATCATTTCTATGTACCATGTATGTAATCAGCATGCAGTTGAGGATAAGTACCAAACCTCTCTATGGAAGTTTCACTGCCTTTCAGACACAGCGGGGTTGGTCAGATTTCCTCAGATAATTCCTCCCTAAGGCTCAATTTATGACCATTATGTGAGTCTATTTTTAGCCACAGTGATGGATTCTGCTCAATTATTGTCCATTATGGAAAGAGATGGCCTAACATGCGTGACAAGAATTACTGGTTATGGCTGTGACATCCACTGTGAAATCCACTTTGCACATTTAGCTCAGCTCAGCAACAAGTACAGGTATGTATTTCTAATGCACTACTGTGCAATGGCTGGTGGCTGCATTCATGCTTTCTTCCTGCATTCTCATATTAGGTATCTGTAGTTGATCAATTCATTAGTAAATGCTCCACATACTCAACATAATTGTACTGATAATGAATAAGTACCCATCACTTACTATATACAAACTCTCCTAATAGTCCAGGTGATATGTGAAAATATAAAGTTTGAGGCAGTGCCTTCAGAAAGTATTCACACCCTTTGAATTTTCCAAATTTTGTTGTGCTACAAAGTGGGATTAAAATGGAAATATGACCAGTGGTACTCAGTGATGTGTTGTTTTGGATTTGCCCCAAACATAACACTTTGTATTCAGGACATAAAGTTAATTCCTTTGCCAAATGTTGTGCATTTTTACTTTAATGCCTTATTGCAATAGGATGCATGTTTTAGAATATTTGTATTCTGTACAGACTTCCTTCTTTTCACTCTGTCATTTAGGTTACTATTGTGGTGTAACTACAATGTTGTTGATCCATCCTCAGTTTTCTCCTATCACAGCCATTAAACTCTGTAACAGTTTTAAAGTCACCATTGGACTCAATGGTGAAATCCCTGAGCGGTTTGCTGATGTAAAAAGGGCTTTATAAATACATTTGATTGATTGATTGATAGTGACTGGGTGTATTGATACACCATACAACGTGTAATTAATAACTTCACCATGCTCAAACGGATATTCAATGTCTGCTTTTTTACCCATCTAACAATAGGTCCCCTTCTTTGCGAGGTAGTCATTCAAAAATCATATTAAACACTATTACTGCACACAGAGTCCATGCAACTTATTATGTGACTTGTTAAGCAACATTTTACTCCTGAACTTATTTAGGTTTGCCATAATAAAGGAGTTGAATACCTATTGACTCAAGTCATTTCAGCTTTTCATTTTTAATTTATTTGTAAAACATTCTAAAAACATAAAAAAACAGGCCAGTGACACAAAATCTTAAGGTAATCCATTTTTTATTCAGGCTGTAACACAGCAAAATTAGGAAAAAGTCAAGGGGTGTGAGTACTTTTTGAAGTAACTGTATAATGCTATTTGCAAAACCTGCAGTGGTACTTGTATTATCAAGACTAGTAGAACAGAAACAGGCAACAGAGGTTGAGTTAGTTCCTATAACTCTTCTCCTGGTACTAGGGCACTGCAGTGGATGTCCTCTTGCCAGGGTTCAGCCACAGCAGTCAGCACCAACTGAAGCTAATTGAGAAGGAGATGTGGAAGCCAGTCCTACCGGAGGGCCTGAGAACGACTCTGAGAGCCACCAAGGCCCCTGCCAGAGATTAATCAAAATGGTTGATCAATAACTTTTCAAGTGCTAATAAGCGCTGGCACATTTGGTGATATGTGAGCCCGTTCGTTATTTCAACTGTGCAGAGATTTATGGGAAATCGATTGTTAGGTCCAAAGTATGAGGTAATGTAGCACTTAGTAAATGAAGTAAAACCAAAAGCACTCAGTGATTTGTATTTCATTTACAAAGGACACGTCTAATCATTAGGAGTTCCATCTCTTTGAAACTCATAGAAAATGCTGTAATGACGGCCATGTTTTTTATAGCCGACTTGGTCAGCAATGAGCCTATGACGCAGGAGATTACAGCAAATAGTATAACCTTTCTGTCTTCCATCTTTGATTGGTTCTTTCTCAGATAACCAGGGGAGGGAGTCCTATTCACCATAAGGTGATTAAAGTCATATTAAGAAACCGTTATGGGGGAGTCGTAAAATGATTTGATTTCTGTCCTCTCCACTGTCTCCTATCAAAGTGATTGGTCTACTAGGTCATCTGCAGTGGTTGACATAATTGTTAATGAACCATTATGGCTTGCCCTCTCTCCCCCAGAAATGTAATCTCTGGCCAATTATTAATTTGAAAACAATGCCATATATCACGTGTGATGTATGGATTCAGACCATTTTTATTACCACAGACTGACACTGTAGTGGGTGATGTTTGACGGAGTCAGGCGCAGGAGAGAAAATCACAGAATAAATGGTTTATTCAAATAAACAGAGGTAAGCAGCAATGCGTAATATACACCAGTGCGGTAAACGGCGCACTGGGGAAGACAAGGTACACGGGTGAATATCCCAGCAATACACAATACAACTCTAGCTCCACCGAGCTATATATCCTCCACAATGAACAATCACACACAAAGACAAGGGTGCAGAGGGAACACTTATACAGGTACTGATGAGGGGATATGAACCAGGTGTGTGTAATAAACAAGACAAAACAAATGGAATGATGAGATGAGGAGTGGCAGTGGCTAGAAGGCCGGTGACGACGAACGGCGAAGCCTGCCCGAACAAGGAGAGGAGGCAGCCTCGGAGGAAGTCGTGACAGACACAGTGGCCTGAAACGGTTATATATTTCAAATACAGTCTAGACATTACGTTACATATTGATTGCAATATGAAAATTCAATCATAATATGACCAAAATTGCAAGTCATTCCCAGTATATAAATAAACAAGTATTTGATAAACAAATATATTTCAGGCATTTCATTTTTTATTTCACTGCATATTAAGTAGTTCAGTCCACCCACTTAACAGATATAGTGCTATATCACTGTTCAATGCCTTGTCCATCTAAGTAAACATAAGGCAGTCCCAGTTCATAGAGATAAAAATGGAGGTTGGAAACAGGCTGTGTGTCTATGTGGATACTTAACAGTGATATGGGTCAAGTCCAACCCTTATGGAAAAACCACATGAATTTCACGTGATCAAATGTGAAGTTAATGTGATAACATGTGACAACACATAAAAGCAACATGTGATAACATGAAACGACACGTGAAATCATTTGTGCACATGTGAAAACATGCTCTCGTGTGAAATAACATGGGGATGCAACATTTCAACATGTGATACTATGAAACTACACGTGACAACATTTTAATGTTTTTCACATGTGAACATGCAATTCCACGTGAGCGTTCGATTTTCACATGTGAATGTTTCTTACATGTGGAACTGCAAATTAGATTTTCACGTGTTTGTTTTTCACATGTGAAAATGCAATTCCAAATGTGAGAGTTAGAATTTTTAATTCAATTTTCACATGTGAAACTGTACATTTCACTTGAATCTGCCATTAGCATGTGAGGTGAAAATATGTTTTTCTCCTCACATGTGAAAATGTGGTGTTAACATGTAAACTATGCATTTAATACATGTGAACATATGGTTTCACATGTGAACAACTGACCTCACCTGTGTGTCTTTTGTTTTCACATGAGAACATTTCAGCTCAACAGTTATTCTGACTATTCTCTCATCATTGATTTAATTTACTTATTTCAGCAATTTAAGGGTTTTCTGTATAGCCTAATGTTGGTGGGGCATATTATTCTGTTTTAATGTTACTCCTGAATCACTATGATAAATATAATAGTTTTCTTGTTTTCTTGTGTAAAGCTGAGATTTACTTTGAAGTCCAAAGTATAGGAATTTAGGTGAAATCAGTTATTGACACAGAAATAGTGGTGTTGTCACGGATTCTGCCGAGGCTGCTCCTCCTCCTTGCTCGAGCAGGCTTCGGCGTTCGTCGTCCCCGGAGTACTAGCTACTGCCGATCGATGTTTCTGTGTTTGTCTTGTTCTGTCTTGAGTGGTTACACCTGTTGTCTATTATGCTTGATTGTAGTCCCTATATTTACCCATGTCTCTCGTTTGGTATTGTGTGTTATTGTTTTGTGTCTAGGCTGTATCGGCATTGCTGGTTTTGTCGTATACGTGTATTTGTTTTCCTCCCTGTTAGGAGGTTTTGTTTTGTATGTTCTTTACTATTAGTAAAGTACGTCTGCTAGCATCTCTGTGTCCTGCGCTTGACTTCACGCACCGCATACACGTCGCCCCTGACAGAATAACACACCATCATGGAGTCAGCAGGATCAGCGGTGCCAACGGGATCACTGGAGGAGCGCGTAATCCACCAAGCAGCCATGATCCAGGACCTGGGCACCGCCATGCAAGGGGGGATGGACACCTTGAGGCGATGGGAGAGAGGAGGTTTGCCCACACCTCCTCCAACGATACCACCACCATCAGCCATACCCATCGTTCCATCTCCGGAGTCCAGTGGGATTCGGCTCTCGCTCCCGAGGGCTTATGATGGCACCGCGGCCGGGTGTCAGTGTTTCCTGCACCAGGTAGAACTCTACCTGGCAACCATCCACCCGGCGCCCTCGGGATACGAGAGCGTTTCCGCCCTCATCTCCTGTCTGTCCGGCAAGGCACTGGAGTGGGCCAACGCCGAGTGGAGGGGAATAGACGCCGCTACAGTCAGCTATGCGGAGTTCTCCCGCCGCTTCAGGGCGGTTTTCGATCATCCCCCAGAGGGGAAAGCGGCGGGTGAGCGTCTGTTCCACCTCAGACAGGGGAAGAGGAGCGCGCAGGAATTCGCACTGGATTTCCGGACTCTGGCTGCCAATGCGGGATGGAATGAGAGGGCCCTCATCGACCACTACAGGTGCAGCCTAAGGGTGGACGTTCCCGAGGTTTCTCCTCACTCACAGCATAAGGCGCTAGTCGATTCAGGCGCAGCTGGGAATTTTATCGATCGCTGTTTCTCATATAAGTTAGGGATTCCCCTTATACCAGTTGATGTGCCCTTCCCCATCCATGCCCTAGACAGCCGCCCTTTGGGGTCGGGATTGATTAGGGAGGTCACAGCGCCACTTAAGATGAAGACGCAGGGGGGTCATGAGGAGATTATACAGTTGTATTTGATTGACTCTCCTGCGTTTCCCGTGGTGTTGGGGCTTCCCTGGTTAATATCTCATGACCCCAACATTTCATGGCAACATAGGGCTCTCAGGGAATGGTCTGATCAGTGTGTCAGGCGGTGTATAGGTGTTTCCGTAGGGGCAACGACGGTGGAAAGTCCGAACCAAATGCCCGCAATGCATATTCCTCCTGAGTATTCAGATTTGGCACTCGTCTTCAGTAAGAAGAGGGCGACTCAATTACCACCTCATAGACAGGGGGATTGTGTGATAGACCTCCAGGCAGGCGCTGCACTTCCTCGTAGTCATGTGTATCCTCTGTCTCAGGAGGAGATGGCAGCTATGGAGACATACGTCACAGAATCTCTGGGACAGGGATACATACGGCCATCCACTTCTCCTGCGTTCTCGAGTTATTTAAGGATGGGGGTTTGCGCCCGTGTATTGATTACCGTGGTCTCAATCAGATTACCATTAAATACAGCTATCCTCTCCCTCTGATTGCGAGTATGACGGAGTCATTACACGGGGCGCGATTCTTCACAAAATTGGATCTCAGGAGCGCTTACAACCTGGTGCGCATTAGGGAGGGAGATGAATGGAAAACAGCATTTAGTACCACATCGGGTCACTATGAGTATCTCATCATGCCATACGGTTTAATGAATGCTCCTTCAGTCTTCCAATCATTTGTGGACGACATTTTCCGGGATTTGCATGGACAGGGTGTAGTGGTGTATATTGATGACATTCTAATATACTCCGCTACACGAGCCGAGCATGTGTCCCTGGTGCGTCGGGTGTTGGGTTGACTGTTGGAGCATGACTTGTATGTGAAGGCGGAGAAATGCCTGTTTTTCCAGGAGTCCATCTCCTTCCTGGGACATCGTTTGTCCGTGTCAGGGGTGGAGATGGAGATTGACCGCGTTTCAGCCGTGCGTAATTGGCAGACTCCCACCACGGTTAAGGAGGTGCAGCGGTTTTTGGGTTTTGCCAATTACTACCGGAGGTTTATCCGGGGTTTTGGACAGGTAGCAGCTCCCATCACCTCCCTACTAAAGGGGGGCCCGGTGCGTTTGCAGTGGTCGGCTGAGGCGGACAGGGCGTTTAGACATCTGAAGGACCTGTTCACCTCGGTTCCGGTGCTGGCACATCCGGACCCCTCTTTGGCGTTCCAAGTTGCGGTGGATGCGTCCGAGGCGGGGATTGGGGCTGTACTGTCTCAACGCTCGGGCACGCCTCCAAAACTCAGTCCCAGTGCTTTTTATTCTAAGAAGCTCAGTCCGGCGGAACGCAATTATGACGTGGGGGACAGGGAGCTGCTAGCGGTGGTTCAAGCCCTGAAGGTGTGGAGGCATTGGCTTGAGGGGGCTAAACACCCTTTCCTCATTCTGACTGACCATCGTAACCTGGAGTACATCCGGGCAGCGAGGAGACTGAACCCTCGTCAGGCTAGGTGGGCCATGTTTCTTGCCCGGTTTGTATTTAAGCTCACGTATATACCAGGGTCACAGAACGTGAAGGCAGACGCCCTGTCCCGGCGATATGACACAGAGGAGAGGTCCATTGAGCCCACTCCCATACTTCCGGAGTCTTGTCTAGTGTCACCGGTGGTGTGGGAGGTCGATGCGGAGATCGAGCGGGCATTACGTACAGACCCTACTCCTCCTGAGTGTCCAGAGGGGCGGAAGTACGTGCCGCTCAAGGTCCTTGATCGACTGATATATTGGGCTCACACGTCACCCTCCTCTGTTCATCCGGGTATTGGTCGAACGGTGCACTGCCTTAGCGGGAAGTACTGGTGGCCCACCTTGGCTAAGGACGTGAGGGTTTACGTTTCTTCCTGTTCGGTGTGCGCTCAGTGTAAGGCGCCTAGACACCTGCCCAGAGGGAAGTTACAACCTCTACCCGTTCCACAACGGCCGTGGTCTCACCTATCGGTGGATTTTGTCACGGACCTTCCCCCCTCCCAGGGGAATACCACGATCTTGGTCGTTGTGGATCAGTTTTCTAAGGCCTGCCGTCTCATTCCAATGCCAGGTCTCCCTACAGCCCTACAAATGGCCGACGCCTTGTTTACCCACGTCTTCCGGCACTACGGGGTGCCTGAGGATATAGTGTCTGATCGGGGTCCCCAGTTCACCTCTAGAGTCTGGAGGGCGTTTATGGAACGTTTGGGGGTCTCGATTAGCCTTACCTCGGGTTTTCACCCTGAGAGTAATGGGCAGGTGGAGAGAGTAAACCAGGATGTGGGTAGGTTTCTGAGGTCCTATTGCCAGGACCGGCAGGAGGAGTGGTCGGGGTATATCCCCTGGGCAGAGATAGCCCAAAACTCACTTCGCCACTCCTCCACTAATCTTACTCCTTTTCAGTGTGTGTTGGGGTATCAGCCGGTCCTGGCACCCTGGCATCAGAGCCAGATCGAGGCTCCTGCGGTGGATGAGTGGTTTCGGCGCTCGGAGGAGACATGGAACGCTGCGCATGTCCATCTGCAGCGGGCTATCAGTAGGCATAAGGCGAGCGCCGATCGCCACCGTAGTGAGGGTCCAGTTTATGCACCTGGAGATCGGGTCTGGCTCTCGACTCGAAACCTGCCCCTTCGCCTGCCCTGCCGGAAGCTGGGTCGGCGGTTTGTGGGGCCATTTAAAGTCCTGAGGAGATTGAACGAGGTATGTTATAGGTTACAACTGCCCATAAATTACCGCATTAACCCCTCGTTCCATGTGTCTCTCCTCAGGCCGGTGGTAGCTGGTCCACTCCAGGAGAATGAGATACGAGAGGCTCCTCCGCCCCCACTAGACATCGAAGGGGCTTCCGTAAGGGAAGATCAAAAAATGAAAAAAGGAGAAGACTGTTTTCTTAAGAGAGACAATACAAGGATTGACAAGACTAAAATGAAAAGTTGATTTTAAAATCATAGGTCACCTTACTTTAATCAACAACGATGTGAAAAAATAGTATCAAACTGAATAATTTACAGTGGTATCTGAGAGAATAGCTGTATAAACTGTTTTTTGTCATCTTTCAGTTAATTTTCGTATTTAAAAAATATTTATTCTCATAATCTTACGTCAGTGATTTAATAAACATGTGATATCATATTAACCATTATAACATCATTTTTTTGTGTTCCTGCCATCTGGGCACTAATCACATAACCTACATGTGTTCTACAACATAGAAAAATTGTGGGATTATTTTTCCTTTTCAAGCTGTTGTTCGCTCACAAAGTTTGCAAAGGGGTTCAGCAAATAGTTATCTTTCAAAGCTTTACCACTACAGACCACTTTTTTTTTTCCTTAAGTCATCAGCTCTTTGCACAACAAGGTGAGTTTTTCTTTTCAAAATACCACAGATCAGGTAAAGAGGTTCGGGGGGAAGAAAGTTAAATAAAAAGCTCTTTAAAATTGTATTTATAAAGAAAAAGACAAACAGTGTCCCTGTTGAAAATAAAAGCATACTGAAATCCATTCTGATGACAGATGGAAGAATGCATGGCTTTATGAAGGACTTCAGCCCCATTTTTGCCATATCTTTTAAGCATGATTATTTACTTAAAAAATCAAACGAGGGCCCTAGTCTGGCATTGTGGACGGCAGTCCTTTGATTGGGGCTCTAGGCTTGAATTCTTAACTAATAAATTGTTCCACACCTTTGTCTGAGGCATTAACGGCAGTGGTCTGCGTTTTTCTTTCTCTAATCTCAAGAATGTGCCAGCCTCTTGAGAAGCGCAGGGCTTCCCTCCTCTCTGAGAGTGGGCTCCTGGTTTTGTTTTCTTAGAGGGCTCCCCAGATTGACAGGCCTCATCGTTGGGCCCTCTCCTCAGCCATCTGTTTGCACTGATTCTGTCCCAGCACATCAAAGTCAATCAAAGCCGCAAAGCATTTTAAAAGACACACACCAACCACACAGTGTGTGAGAAATAAGGCTAACTTTCATCGACCCCACAGAAAAAGATTGTTAGGAACTCATGTGTGTTTGTGTGTATGGTTTTCCATGTTGGGTGACCTGAGATGGATCCCTTAGCTCATAGCACAGGTATGAGCAGCTTAGCTTTGTTCAGCTCCAGCTCTGACGACAGCTCGTGAGTAATTTCACCCCAACATAGACTGACCTTTTTTGGTCATGTGTTCTAAGCCTTCAGTGATATCTCTTGACAACGAAGGAATCACCTGTAGTGAATACAGAGATCACAGTTCAATAATTATTTGGGGAAGAAAAGCTTATTCTGATTTAGGTCAAAAGGAAAACATCAACATGGCTATATACTGTATAGTGACATGAGAGATGAATCCAAGTTGACCAGTGTGACTGGTTGGGTATTGTGCCACAAGAGTGTATTAGCCCGGTGAGCGAAAGCCTAGGAATTAGCACAGGGAGCTAATACAAGTCTTCGAGTTTCAGACAAGGTTACTCATGCGAGAGTTGTTCACCGAACCACATCTGTTCCAAATGCATCTATAGTTTACAGTATGAACCAGTGTTTTTTACAGTCTCTGGTGTGAACCCATTAAATATCATAACAGAAAGATTAGATGCTGTTGATACAATGCATCAATTAATATTTAATCGTGGAATAAACAGCATTTTAGGATGTGTGAATGTGATGATTGGAAAATAGGTGTGGTAGGCCTGTCTATTCAAGTTCAACCCCTGAAGGTAGCTAGACAGTCAGGGCTCAACAACAATAAAATCCAAACATTATTATAATTATTATTATCATGCTATTACAGCCCTAAATAAAAAAAATATTTCATTAAAGCAGCCCTATAAAAGCAGTCTCTTTTCATTAAACTTTTAGGCAGTAAAATCTGGGTAGGCTGGTTCAAACCAGTGATGTGTATAAACCCTGGATTGCTGATGCTATGCATTGGCCATTGGGAGGCTTTGAAGCCACCGGACTGCCATATTGGCACTCCCCAGTAGGAGCAGTCCTCCACAGGAATGAATGGAATTCTACAATATTTCAATTAAATGTTTCAAGGACGAAAATTACGTGTATTTCAGTATTTTGGGCTGTAGTGGGGACAGTAACGGTACTCTCTTTTTATATTTATATACACTACCATTCAAAAGTTTGGGGTCACTTTTTCCATGAAAACATACATGAAATTAGTTTGAATAGGAAATATAGCAAAATGCATAGGAAATGTAGTAATTTACAACGTTAGAAATAATGATTTTTAATATAAATAATAATTGTGTCCTTCAAACTTTGCTTTCATCAAAGAATCCTCCATTTGCAGCAATTACAGCCTTGCAGACCTTTGGCATTCTAGTTGTCAATTTGTTGAGGTCATCTGAAGAGATTTCACCCCATGCTTCCTGAAGCACCTCCCACAAGTTGGATTGGCTTGATCGGCACTTCTTACGTACCATACAGTCAAGCTGCTCCCGCAACAGCTCAATAGGGTTGAGATCTGGTGACTGTGCTGGCCACTCCATTATAGACAGAATACCAGCTGACTGCTTCTTCCCTAAATAGTTTGGAGCTGTGCTTTGGGTCATTGTCCTGTTGTAGGAGGAAATTGGCTCCAATCAAGCGCCGTCCACAGGGTATGGCATGGCATTGCAAAATGGAGTGATAGCCTTCCTTCTTCAAGATCCCTTTTACCCTGTACAAATCTCCCACTTTACCACCACCAAAGCACCCCCAGACCATCACATTGCCTCCACCATGCTTGACAGATGGCATCAAGCACTCCTCCAGCATCTTTTCATTTGGTCAATGTCTCACAAATGTTCTTCTTCGTGATCCTAACACCTCAAACTTAGATTCGTCTGTCCATAACACTTTTTTCCAATCTTCCTCTGTCCAGTGTCTGTGTTCTTTTGCCCATCTTAATCTTTTATTTTTATTGGCCAGTCTGAGATATGGATTTTTCTTTGCAACACTGCCTAGAAGGTCAGCATCCCGGAGTCACCTTTTCACTGTTGACGTTGAGACTGGTGTTTTACGGGTACTATTTAATGAAGCTGCCAGTTGAGGACCTGTGAGGCGTCTGTTTCTCAAACTAGACACTCTAATGTATTTGTCCTCCTGCTCAGTTGTGCACTGGGGCCTCCCACTTCTGTTTTTATTCTGGTTAGAGCCAGTTTGCGCTGTTCTGTGAAGGGAGTAGTACACAGTGTTGTACGAGCTCTTCAGTTTCTTGGCAATTTCTCGCATGGAATAGCCTTCATTTCTCAGAACAAGAATAGACTGACAAGTTTCAGAAGAAAGTTATTTGTTTCTGGCCATTTTGATTATGTAATCGAACCTACAATTGCTGATGCTCCAGATACTCAACTAGTCTCAAAAAGGCCAGTTTTATTGCTTCTTTAATCAGCACAACAGTTTTCAGCTGTGCTAATATAATTGCAAAAGGGTTTTCTAATGATCAATTAGCCTTTTAAAATGATAAACTTGGATTAGCAAACACAACGTTCCATTGGAACACAGGACTGATGGTTGCTGATACAGTGGCTTGCGAAGTATTCACCCACCTTGGAATTTTTCCTATTTTGTTGCCTTACAACCTGGAATTAAAATAGATTTTTTGGGGGTTTGTATCATTTGATTTACACAACATGCCTACTACTTTGAAGATGCAAAATATTTTTTTTGTGAAACAAACAAGAAATAAGACAAAAAAACGAAAAAAATCAGCGTGCATAACTATTCCCCCCCAAAGTCAATACTTTGTAGAGCCACCTTTTGCAGCAATTGCCCATTCTTCAAGGCAAAACTCCTCCAGCTACTTCAAGATGGATGGGTTCTGCTGGTGTACAGCAATCTTTAAGTCATACCACATATTCTCACTTGGATTGAGGTCTGGGCTTTGTCTAGGTCATTCCAAGACATTTAAATGTTTTCCCTTAAACCACTCAAGTGTTGCTTTAGCAGTATGCATAGGGTCATTGTCCTGCTGGAAGGTGAAACTCCATCCCAGTCTCAAATCTCTGGAAGGTTTCCCTGTATTTAGCCCCATCCATCATTCTTTCAATTTTGACCAGTTTCCCAGTCCCTGCCGATGAAGAACATCCCCACAGCATGATGCTGCCACCACCATGCTTCACTGTGGGGATGGTGTTCTCAGGGTGATGAGAGGTGTTGGGTTTGCGCCAGACATAGCGTTTTCCTTGATGGTCAAAAAGCTCAAATTTAGTCTCATCTGACCAGAGTACCTTCTTCTATATGTTTGGGGAGTCTCCCACATGCGTTTTGGCGAACACCAAACGTGTTTGCATATTTGTTTCTTTAAGCAATGGCTTTTTCTGGCCACTCTTCCGTAAAGTCCAGCTCTGTGGAGTGTACGGCTTAAAGTGGTACTATGGACAGATACTCCAATCTCCGCTGTGGAGCTTTGAAGCTCCTTCAGGGTTATCTTTGGTCTCTTTGTTGCCTCTCTGATTAATGCCCTCCTTGCCTGGTCCATACGTTTTGGTGGGTGGCCCACTCTAGGCAGGTTTGTTGTGGTGCCATTTTCTTTAAATTTAAAAATGGATTTAATGGTCCTTCGTGGGATGTTCAAAGTTTCGGATATTTTTTTATAACCCAACCCTGATCTGTACTTCTCCACAACTTTGTCCCTGACCTGTTTGGAGAGCTCCTTGGTCTTCATGGTGCCGCTTGCTTGGTGGTGGCCCTTGCTTAGTGGTGTTGCAGATTCTGGGGCCTTTCAGAACAGGTGACAGATCATGTGACACTTAGATTGCACATAGGTGGACTTTATTTAACTAATTGTGTGATTTCTGAAGGTAATTGGTTGCACCAGATCTTATTTAAGGGCTTCATAGCAAAGGGGGTGAATACATGTGCATGCACCATTTTTCCGTGACTTATTTTTTAGTTATTTAAGTTATTTTTTTCATTTCACTTCACCAATTTGGACTATTTTGTGTATGTCCATTACATGAAATCCAAATAAAAATCAATTTAAATTACAGGTTGTAATGCAACAAAGTAGGAAAAACGTCAAGTGGGATGAATACTTTTGCAAGGCACTGTAATGGGCCTCTGTACGCCAATGTAGATGTATGTAATGTATTCCATTAAAGAAATCAGCCGTTTCCAGCTACAATAGCCATTTACAACATTAACAATGTCTACACTGTATTTCTGATCAATTTGATGTTATTTTAATGGATAAAAAAATTGCTTTTCTTTCGGAAACAAGGACATTTCTAAGTGGCCCCAAACTTTTGAACGGTAGTGTATATATTTTTTATTTGTATGTTTAGCTAACATAATATAATTTAAAAGAATGCATTAAGGTGTCTGTAATAGAAGACGTGTCAAAAACTAATTAATAGACATTAATAAATGCATTTCTATAGCTTCCAAAATCTTTTTTTACAATGGAGGAGTACCAAGATGGCTGCGCGGTGGCTTCAATACAGCGCAACCGTGTGTCATCTAGGTTATATATAGGCTATATTATTGGTTCAGACACATTTAAAAAAACGAAACATCTATTTGGTTAAAAAAATCACAATTTAAATCATGTAGCCTATACAGTGCATTCGGAAAGTATTCAGACCCCAGACTTTTTCCACATTTTGCTTTACGTTACAACCTTATTCTAAAATTGATTAAATTGTTTTTTCCCCCCTCATCAATCTACACACAATACCCCATAATGATGAAACAAAAACCGGATTTTAGACCCTGCAGGTGCAAAGAAAATCTTGCGGTTTTTAAGCTATTCTCTTGCAATTCTATTCATTTTGCTATGTCTAATGTGTATTCATGTGATATTTGAGTGACAAAAACATTTCTACAATATATATGGGCTAAACCTAAATAAAAAAAAACGTTAGCTGACATGGCTTGTTAATTTTGACATTTCTGACAAGTTAAGTATGCAATGACTAACATGACATGAGGAACTGATGATGCACTACCCAATTTCGAAGTTGCACCTTGTGCATTCTACTATTACAACTTTCAAGAGTAAGTTTAAAACCGGACTGAGTTCCTTCGCCCACAGGGTAGTGAAAGTGCACGGTGATCTTGATGCTGCTTTCAAATAAATGTCGAGGGTCTTATTCTGGTAACATGATGAACGAAGTTTGACTGCCGTTTGACAAAAAAAATATTCTCGCTCTTATCCATAATAATAATCTCATCACGTAGACTAGCCTACCAGCACAGTATCCGCGAGCTATTGGCTACAGCGCACGTGCCAAGACCAGAGTAGGCACATTTGCTATTTAAGCAACAGTTTTTGTGACCAAACTATCTGTAGAGTTGGAAACACATTGAATTTAAGATTTCTATTCGGTAGCTACATGAACATTTAAGCGAAAAAGTAGCCTACATTTGGTGTGCATCACGTCATCACGCACTGATTTGTATAAACAAGTTCGTTTGGTGAAACACACCACTGGTGGGAAAATGCGCATATTTTATTTATGCTGATTCTAGAATATTCGCATGAAAACTTGTCGCTAATTGGATGGAAACCTAGCTACTGATTAACTTGATCAAGGAACTTGTTGGGGGTGGATGGAGAGGAGGAGGTGATGGAGGACTGCCTTCTTGGTTACTAAGTAACCATATAAACACTACCTCCAACAGATCACAATGCAGAAGGTTTGGATTTTACTCTTTGGTCTTTTTTTCGTTCATGTCGCTCATTGAATAGTTTTGCAACAATTGTAGCAAGTGTCCTTTCCCGACAATCTTTCAGACGCATGCATATTTAGCAAGAAGTGTATGTTGATTTGCTTGTAGCAGTTGCTTAGCAATGTAACAATGTAATGTTAGCTAGCTAGCTAGCTTGCTAACTAAGAAGTCTCATAACGTTACTTGGGCATCTTTCAGAGTGAGTTACATTATAGTAACGTCTTCAGAAAAGTTGTGCGTTATGCATGTGATCTGAGAATCAATGTTTGAAAATAAGAAAATGCATTTGCCATAAACATAGACAATGCATGAATTTAGATTTAGGGTCCAACCATAAAAATAGATATGGTTATGGGTCTTCGAAGGGGTCACACGTAGCCTATTTGTCTATCATAAAGCAACAGAACAGATGCATGAACCATTTCGCTAAAACTCTTTTCAACATGTATGCACATTTCAGATTTACAAAGTCCTTATATATTAATGCAAAAATATTGCTAAATTAGGCTATGTGAATGCAGTCTTTTTTTAAACCTTTGTTTTGTCTTATCTATTTATTGTAAAAATAGATGCAAACTTCACAATCAATACGAAGTTAAACTTTCCTCTCATTTTACAGGGCTTGAACTCAAAAGTAACCAGTGGTAAGTTAGCAATCACCTCAGTTGCTCTTCAAGACCATATCACACGAAACTTACTGCTTCAGAATTTGTCACTGTGTGACCCTGTGAAGACAAGATGGTGCGGAAGAGCTTCCTCTGAAACACACTGCAAAAGAAACCATGGAACTGTGAAACAGAAAGGGCCCCAGCAACACGATGGACGAGAGGAGAAAGAGTATGTGCTTGACCCAGCAGCTCCACCACTGACATTAGGTAGGCTAACAATCAATCAAATGTATTTTATAAAGCCTTGTTAAATCAGCAGTTGGGAACAAGTTCAACAACACTTTGGGAACGAGGAGGTCTCATTGTGAGACCTGAGCTATTATGTATGACATTTTTCATTTGTTGTTTGATATTGGGTTGTTGTTTGTCGTTGTCTGCCTCTCCAGCCCAGAAATTGGGTTTGGTGCAGTCCCCGGCCAGGAAACTGACGGTAGATGAATGGAGTCAGGTCAAGTCGAGGTCTATTCATGAGGGGGACTCCAAGCAGCCCTGTGTGATCTGCAGGGAGGAGTTTCGCTTACAGACTCAGGTATTCCTCTGTACACAATACCTGGTGTTTATTCTCAGTCAGTCAGAGGGCCATTTTTTTACGTTTTCAACATTCTTCACCCTTCTAGGGCAGCCCACCTCCCCCCAACTACCCTTCCCAAACACCCTCTCTCCCCCTCCCTTAGGTTCCTGTGTGTTCTAATCTGTGTAGACAACTGTACAAATTTACTCATACTGCCTTGGAACTCAACTGTGACACAATGATGTAGCAATCAGTGTGTTACTGTGAGGGTCGTTCAGTCTTTTACACCTTTCTGATCCCCTTTTAAGATGCCAATCTCCTGAAGAATGCGGGGTAGAATAGACGGCCTCACAAAGCACAGTTTCCATAGATGCACATGTAAATATTAATTTGACTCAAGGGAAAAATGTTAATTAGAGCCTGCTTACAAGGGAAAGGGACAAATGTGAATCTTTGTGGATTTGTTGATCTGTGTTAGACAAAAACATGTTAAATGGCTTTGTTATTAGTGAAACTGCAATTATTTGAAATTGTTTTATTTTCTGTATTTTAAAACGTTTAGCCATTTTTGCAGGCCTAAATCATTTACATTTCCTTCATTCATACAACATCAGTTACTACTGATTATGATTTCAGCTATTTAACACTTTACTAACACCAAACACAGACCATACCATACCATGTAAAAACAGTACCATGTAAAAACATTCAGAAGTGGCTCAAAAACTGTCTCTCGGTTTCCCAGTCCTCCATATTCAGCCTCTCTCGGTGAAGCTTGTAGCCTGTGGGGTAAAGCAGACTTTGCTTGTAAGAGCAAAAATTCACTCCGGCTAATGGCTTGTCGAGCTCCTAGATATAGATTGTGCACTGCAGGGGGCCCTTTCACTGGTGATGGAGTACGTTGGTTGGGCCAAAAACAATGGGAAATCAATATGGCTCCCCCTGCCCTGCAGAGCTTTGAGTACACTGGTTTGTGTGTGCCAATCCCCATAGCTGGGGCTGCTGTCTCCTCTCTCTCCTTGTGAGAGCAGACGACAAAATAGTATGTGGGAGGTGGAGCAGAGGAGAGGAGACTGCAGCCCCAGGTCCCAGCCCTCCCAGCATGGGCTCGCTGGCTCCCACTGGCTCCTGAGCAAATAGCACACACACGCGCACATGCGTGTACACACACGTACACACGTTATGTTCTTCTATCCTCATGGGACCTAAACTGTATTTCTATTCAAAATCCTATTTTCCCTAAACCTAAACCTAACCCTTACCATAACCTTAGCCCTAACTGTAACCCAAACCGTAAACCTAACTCCTAACCCTGAACCTAACCACTAACCCCTTACCCTAATACTAAGCCTAATTGTAACCCTAAACTTAACCCCTAAGCTTAAAATAGCCTTTGTCCTCATGGGGACGTCTGAAATTGTGGAAAGAGGAAAGAAGGAAAGAAGAACCCACACACACATACCTCTCACCAAAAACACTTAGAGATGTTGAAAACCAATACATACACACCAGCATCCCCAGGAGGCTCTGCATGCCACAATCATTTCAAAACAAGAAGTCATTCAATCAGTGAAATGCCAAGGGAATCTAATCTAGTAATAAGGCTAAAGCTGATTAATTTAAATATAACTATATTTATATAAATGATTATAATATTCAACAATCAACATTAATAATGATATTCATATTGTGTCTAGGTTTTGCTCTCCTGCTCCCACGTGTTTCACAGAGCCTGTCTGCAGGCCTTTGAGAGGTTTTCAGGTAGGAAGTGCTGTCCTATGTGCAGGAAGGAGCAGTATGAGACCAGAGTGATCCACGATGGAGCTCGCCTCTTTAAAGAGAGGTGTGCCATCAGGTAAACATCTCCAGAGATTGGACTGCATGTTTCCTGGAATCAGATTAAACCTAGTCCTGGACTAAATAGCATACTCAATGGAGATTCTCCACTGAGAATGATTTTTAATCCAAGACTAATTTTAGGCCTAATCTGCGTCCACAAAAACCTTATTGATCAAGTTATCATTTTCACCCTGTGTTAGGCCTATATCCTTGCTGTTTTACCTACCTAAATGTTTTTCATGTCGTCAATGGTAGAATTCAAGCGTGTTGGAGAGCCTATGTTGTTCGGAAGTGGTACAGACATCTGAGGAAAACAGTTCCCCCAAAAGACAAACAGCTACGACAAAGATTCTTTGAGACAAAGGTAATATTAACATCTGTGTCATTTAGGAGCAGGGTTGAGGTCAATTCCTTTTTCGATTCAGTCAATTCAGGAAGTAAACTGAAATTCTCTGAGAGATGCATTGAGATAAAATGTATTTGGAATTTCAGTTTATTTCCTGAATTGAAACGCAAACAATGCCATGCGGGTCAAAACATGTGCTCTTATCTGGTGAGTCGGTCCACTGGTGACCACCAGGTCACATTGCAGAGGCTTTCCCCACTCCTATAAGGATGCGTCCCAAATGGCACCCTTTTCCCTATATAGTGCACTGCTTTTGACCAGAGGTAATAGGGTGCCATTTGGGATGCATCCTAAGTCTCCATTCTTCCTGAAACTCACCTACCAGACATTCCTCTCCTATTTAGCAGTGGTGGACTTTAGGTTGCTGTGATTGACGGACAGACAGCAGATCTGATCCCAGGTCAGAGTGGACGTGGGCATCGGTGGAGATGCAGGGCCCGAGTAGGGGGGAACTCAACGCCTTTGATGCCATGTGAATCATACACTGTTTGTAAACTAATTACGGAGAGTGTGTGTTTTGGTCAAACAGTCTGGACATTCCATGGTCAACACAAAAGCAAGGGCCCACTGTGTGTTTGTCTGTGTGTTTGCCCCCACCTCTCGGAAAGGGGGGGTTGAGGGAGGGTGGGGGGTGCATATCGGTGGCAGGTTCCCTGGTTGTCATTTGCATTGGCTTTCTTCACTGTCCCACTTAAGAACGAAAATATTACACAGGATTTGACTTTGATCTGAGGACAGAATACACATTCTAAAGGAGTTAGTCCTTTCAGCTTTGGCTGGCTGTTGGTGGGTTCCAGCAACTGGATGGGGGCCTATTGACACTAAGGCCTCTCTGCCTTGTCTAGTCTGTGGCTCCCTGGGAAAGGGAAGATTGACACCTAGTGAGACTGAAATCTCCCCCTCGATGGTGCTTACTTACCTCTGACTGGAGTGGCGATTTGCAGAGACACGGCTGAATAGTAAACACTGACCTTCTAGCGAAAACTTGAGAAGCACATATACTGATTTTACTGGTATATTTATCGTGTGAGCCTTGGAATGTCTACCAAATTCTATTCCCTATATAGTGCACTGATTTTGCTTAGGGCTCTGGTCAAAAGTAGTGCACTGTATGGGAATAGGGTACCATTTGGGATGCATACTTGGTTAGGGGTCCATTCCATCACTAGCCTTTCTGATAGCTATTTAAAGAGAGGCCACTCATGTCTCTCTCTAGAGCTCTATGTAATCAATCAGAGTGCTTCAGTGGGTTCAGAGAGACCGATATTAAGAGTGACAACTTGATTACGCCCAACTTGTAATGTGCTCGGAGAGGTCGGAGTGTCCTACCCACAATCCCCTTCTCTCATTCTCCATCATCTATAAACACTGCCTTAGCATGTCACGTAAACACGAGCAGCAATTTTAATGGTCTAATTAACTCTGTTGGAACACATTATCCCTGTCCAGGATCCCATCCTGGTGACAGTGACGGCCACGTCAAGGATGGGGATTGGCAGCTCCTAGAGGATTCTGGGATATAGTAGGACTTCCTCCGATACTCAGAGACAAGCTAAGTCCCAAATGTCACCCTATTCCCTATGTAATGCACTACTTTTGACCAGAGACCTATGGGCCCTGGTCAAAAGTATTGCACTACTTAGGGAATAGGGTGTAATTTGGGACAGTCAACATGTCTGTCATCCTCATGGTAAAGCTGCAGTTGCCCCAGGCAGCAAAGCCTTTAAGATATTTGACTAGTTTTCACATTCTTATCAGCTGATTACGATGACCAGCTTTCCATTTTTACCTTTTTGAGGTCCGACCCTAAGTCAACACATTAAGGAGGATAACTGCTGACATCAAGATGGATTGCAGTGAGACAACACCACTCCCTTCTCCTTTCCTTTGTTCCCCTTGCTCCGTCCCGTTTCCTGTCCTCTGCAGTGAGACAAGGCAAAGTTCACCAGGGCCCATGTTGTTTGCCTTCACTGTGGAAAAGTCGGCCCATAAAACCTCATCTGAATGGTTAACAGTTGTTTAATTAGTGATAAAAGCCCAGCAATAAAGTACTTGGGATGTCACTGTGACAGGAGCGAGCTCGGTGAGGCAGCCTGAGGGATGGCCTGTGTGTGTGTGTGTGTGTGTGTGTGTGTGTGTGTTTCCCAGCACAAGCTATCTTTTCACTTGTTTCCATAAATGTTCCATGTAAGTCTGAGACCTGTCGGTATCGATCTGGCCTGTTTAACAACTTTGTCAGCAGGCTTCAAGCATTACAATATAGCAGCAATTCAATCTGATAGAAAAACAGAACTCTATTTGGTGTCCAATTGAACGATGCCCCTTTATGTAACTAAATTGTTTCCAATTAGTTGCAGGAGTTGAATGACAGCTTTGTCCAATACTGCCACACAGACGTGGAGGCTTTCCTGAACGATATCGACCAGTCGGTGTCATCGAGCAGAAGAGTGTTCCATCAGTTTGAGAGAGAGCACGTCTCGGAGCCGCAGGAGGACGACTGGCAGAAAATACAGGAAAAGGTTTGGAATAGGGTTGCAAAATTCCTGTAACTTTCCCAACATTCCCAGGTTTTCCGGAAATGTCCAAGCAGGATTTCTGGAAAAACAGAACATTTTGCAAAAGAATTGTGCAACCCTACTGTGGAAAAACTCACCATACAAATACACAGTGCACTATCAAAGAGAATCTCATAAAGTTCTAATCCGGGTCTAATTCTCCCTGTAGCCATGCCATTCATTCAACATGCTAATGCTTGTCCAGGAGAGGCTGTGCTGCAGCTGCTACACAAAGTCAAATCTCCTAGAGATGATCATTCATTTTTCCAAATGAATGATGGAAATAATCCTGTGTTTACAAGAAAACAGAGCCAGTCTAATAATGCACGCCAGGCCTTTCATCGCCCCGTCTGAACCATCTGTACTGTGGTTCAAATTGAAAAGAGATCTAGATTTGCTGTTCCATAGGCTCTGTTGTACAGTATATAGGTATTTTCAATGCCAGCCAATGGAGTTTCCCACAATCCCACAGGAGGTGGAAAAGGGCATGTTTCTTTATCTCGTGTTAAAAGGTTGTGCGCAGGGCAACAGGTGTTGCTCAATGTCGACTCGTACAGAGAGAATCAAACAGTGAACTCACAGCGTGTTTATCGCACACCGTGCACCTTCCTCGTGAAGGTAAACACCATAAATGTCGCAAAGCTCATTATCAAGTGTTTAAGCCTTGAGCGTGTTGACTGTTTCTGAATAAAGGAAGGAAGTTAATTATTGGTGGAGCTGCAGCGGATACCTGCCCTACAACGGTATCTCAGAGACACACGGCCAAACAATCAAGCTTGTGTGACACGTTAAACCAGATAATATCCATTGAACTTAAGATAAAAGGGTGTGTATGGAAGCTATTGTGAGAGAAGATAGCCATTATAAATGTATGGTAGCAGGGTTGGGGTAAATTCCTTTTAAATTCAGTCAATTCAGGAAGTAGACAAATAACTATTCCACATTTTGCTCCTGGGGGCATTGAGGAAAATTGGAATTTCAGTTTCCTTCACGAATTGAAATGGAATTGACCCCAACCCTATGTGGTAGTGTGGTAACACGTGCGGTGGTATTTTATTGAAGAGTCTTACTTTGGAATACTGGTCCGTCCCTACAGCCCTGTCTGTCTCCACTGTCACAGGTCATCCAGAGAGATACACGGGACTGTCCCATCTGTCTCACCGCTCTGTGCAGCCCCAGACTAGGGACCGAGGCAGGGAGGACACTCACCCAGCACCACAGCAACAGACGCACTGTGCTCCTGTCCTGCTCACACCTCTTCCACCAGTCCTGCCTGGAAGCCTTCGAAGCTTTCTGTGTGGAGGGCCGACCTAAATGTCCTCTGTGCAGGTCTCCCTACCACAAAATACTGGTCTGACCTCTGAATTTTATTTCATAATATGAAAGATAGTTGAATGTAACTTCAACATAAACACTCCCCTATGTATTTATTTGGACAGTGAATAGACAACTTTTAATTTGGCTCTATACTTCAGCATTTTGGATCAAATGTTTTATTTGAGGGCATTTTCTTACGTTTCACTGTTTAGAAATGAAAGTACTTTGTGTCTAGTGCCCCCATTTGAAGGTGTCATAAGTATTTGGAAAATTCACTTAGTGTATTAAATTGTCAAAAGTTTAGTATTTGGTCCCATATTTCTAGCACGCAATGACTACATCAAGCTTGTGACTACAAACTTGTTTCAGATTATGTTGTGCCCAATAGAAATGAATGGTAAATAATGTAGTGTGTCATTTGTGTCACTTTTATTGTAAATAAGAATATAACGTTTCTGAACACTTCTACATTCATGTGGATGCTACCATGATTACGGATAATTATGAATGAATCGTAAATAATGAGAAAGTTAATGCAGAAATATCATACTCCCTAGAAATGCTAACCTCCCGTTATTGTAATGGAGATGTTAGCATGTTTTGGGGGCATTATCTTTCTGAATCTAACTTTCTCACTCATCATGATTCATTCATGATTATCCGTAATCATGGTAGCATCTACAATGTAGAAGTGTTCAGAAACATACTCTATTCTGATTTACAATAAAAGTGACTCCAAAACGTAACTGGAATATGGGACCAAATACTAAACCTTTGACTAAATTTAACACACTAAGTGAATTTGTCCAAATACTTATGACACCTTCAAAATGGAGGGACTAGATACATAGTGCATTAATTTCTAAATGATAAAACAGATATGAAAACACCCTCAAATAAAAGGTGACATTCTGTACTGTAGTATCATATAAAACGTTTGATCTCAGATCCAAAATGCTGGAGTATAGAGCCAAATTAAAAGTTGTAGCTTTACTGTCCAAATAAATACAAAGTACCTCCAGAATCTAAATTAAAACATTTTCTGAGAAATCGTATAATTTGTCAAAATGTTTGGATTGAGCTCTTCCAGCAGATCTTATGTTGTGGTTTGCAGGCTGTAAATGACAAAAGGAAGCAAGGTGCCGTAAAACAGGAAGTTATTCCTGTTGTTTTATGAACAGACTTTAAATGCATTCATCAAAGGATAAATGCACAAAACAATTATCACTTTCAGGCATACCAATAAAGTGCAATTATTACTCAAGTCCCAGTCCTCCAGAATACTGTGTTACCACTGACTTGTCAGGAGTTCATACAGACAAACTTCCATGGTAACAGCAAGATAACTTGTGCCAAGTGTGTCAAAAAGAAGCCTGTGACGTACACCACAAATGCTGTTCAAGTTACAAATGTAACTGAAATGAAAAAGCAATGTCAACTTAAACATGATTTTCATTGTTTTATTGGCAAACAAACCAACAACGTAAAACAACAAACCCACATATAGCAAAGAACATGGTAAAAAAATACATTCACGTTAATTTGCAGTAGATGACATGCAGACAGCCAAACAAACAGATAAAGACTATAGCTACAGGGCATATAGCATACACCCCAAAAATGTGAGGGGGCACAAAGTACATGAGAATGGCTGGGGGGTGTAAGTTGGAGAATTTAGAATTTTTCAAACCCCTGAAACAGTTTTTTACTGCAATCTAGAGCCATAATCATGCTTAATCCTATAAAAAAAAAAAAAAAAAAAAATTAGACAAGCTAGCTACTCTAACTTGATTTGATAGCTTTAAAATGGCTTTTTGTTTTGGTGGCTAGTTATGAGATTGGGAACCTATCTGGGCTTTGCCCCCTATGGGCATGACGCTTCTGAGTAGCTACTCCAATACAGGCCACGCTTCAATAGTTCAAACCCTCAGCAAGTGAGGAAAAACTAAGGCAACCAAAACTGTTCCCTTGGGCTGGTACAGGCCCAGACTGTGTCCACCTCAAACTCATTGTAAAAGTATGATTGTAATATATTGTGCTTATGGTGTGCTCCAATAATATATGCAGGGGCAGCATAACAATTCCCCCGTCTGGTTATGTCTGTCCCAAATGGCACTCTATCCCCTACATAGAGCACTACTTTTGGGAATAGGATGCCATTTGGGATCATTTGCTATTGACTATAATAGAACCGATTGTTGAGGGTGAGAGGAACACAGAGCATTCCAATTCACAGGGAATCCCTTTGACAGACAGTCAAGGCAGCACGAAACAGCAGCTTTACTAGCCACAGAATGAATGGGTTTTGGTCAATGATTTTTAATTACTTTTCACAGTATCATCAGCATGGCCAAATTCAACCTTTGAGGAGATGTCAAATTGGATTGATCATAATCTTGCATTGTAATGAGGGGACAGGACACTACAGGGCTTAGCAGTGCGAACTCCAGAATCTAAGGTGAGCCTTTTGACAGACAATAAGTACCGCTTTCCTGTCAAATTCCATCCAATAACACAGTGAGTGCATATAAGTTTCCCCTAACTGTAAGTCGCTCTGGATAAGAGCGTCTGCTAAATGACTAAAATGTAAATGTAAAATGACAAACAGCTCTTTTTGTTTTACTAAAATCAAAATCGACATAACAGTCCCTGTGCAAAACAAGAAAAGTCTCAAATGCATATTTAAATACACATTTTTCTCATCATGTCCCCCGTAATTTGCATCGTCATGACAAATCACAATGAAAGCACATTAATGTCACCATAAAAACAGTCTGACACATTATTGGGGCCATCACCTTCCATTTTCACAACTGCTCAGGTTACCTGGTGATTTGTATTTTTGGAAGCCCACTATAGCCATTTGAGTTGAGTAGATTAGACTATATTCACTGTGAAGGACAATGAATAAATTAAAACTGGTTTGCCATTGAAATCCAGAGACAGGGTGGTGTTCACAGTTAAGGTGGCTAATTTTTTACATGTGCACACACACTAACAGGTGACTCTTATAAAGACTGGTGAATTCCTCCTCCTGCTAAGGCATAAAAGGTGGTTCTAGTGACATCACAGTCCAAGAGCTTCTGTAGACTTATTTACAACCAACACTCAGTGGGGCTTAACGGCAGCCCACTATTTACATCCAAATTATGCAAAAGAGGTATGAAACATACAGTATGTACATTCAACTCTGATTCAGCTTTCAGCTCGACCGCCCCCAGCATCTGGAATGCCCTCCCGGACCACCTGAAGGCACCACAGACTCTGCGTTCCCTTAAAACAGGCCTAAAGACCTTTCTCTTTAGGAAGGCTCTCTGTTGATAGCTGTGCTCCTTGGTGTCCTTGTCCTTTGTAGTGTCAGCTGGGTTGTTTGTCTCAGTTACCCTGTCTAGTTGTGTAAATCTTATGCACTTTGAGATTAATCTGTATAATAAAAAGCGCCTTACAAATGTAATTATTTTACAAGTAAATACAAAATTTACAATAAAAAGAGGTTCAACAAAGCTTAACGCCCCGTGAAATAAAACACTTTAAAATAGCATAGTAGTTATTTAGGGAGATCAAGTTTACCAGCGCACAACATTTTCATAACATCCACCACAGGTAGAAACTTTGAAAGCTGCCATCTGTGCTCTTTGGAACCAAAGAAATAAGTGTGGATCACTCTAGTTTTCCCATCTCGAAAGAGTGATCGAAATCAACAGCAACTAAACAACAGTCATTAAATCAAGACAAAATAATGAACTACATCTTCTATTCAATGAAAGCACTGCACAGAGTATGAGTAACGCAAAATAAAAAGAGCACATTGTGACACATTCACAACTGGCCTGAGACGACCAGAAAGATGAAGGATTGGCTAGTCCCTCCTAACTCCTCTACAGTACCTCTCCATTCAGTCTGTGTCAATGGAGGAGACACTGACTGATCTCTGGTGTGGTCACTTAGGTGAACGGGTACTAAATGTACCGGCAAGCTCTGCAAAGAGGGAAGAAGTGGCGATACACACACGCCTGTGAGGACATGCAAAGCAACTGGGTGTGACGTGTAAAACGGCTAAGAGTGATACGTAAAATTACAGAGTAATCAGTATGATTATTTTTTTAATGAGGGAGAGTTCAACAGCAAGTAAGTCTATCAAAGAATGCCATCATCTTTTCAAATGTGTGGATATTTTAAGCAAATAAAAAATGTCCACTTATCAAACCAGTAGCCATCGATACTTCACCACATACTATACACCAGGACTCTCTAACCCTTTTCCTGGAGAGCTACCGTCCTGTAGGTTTGTCTCCAACCCTAATCTATCACACCTGATTCTAATAATTACCTGGTTGATAAGCTGAATCAGGTTAGTTACAACTGGGTTTGGAGCGAAAACCGACAGGAGGGTAGCTCTCCAGGACCAGGGTTGGAGAGCCCAGCTATACATCATGAGATACTGAATAAGATGACTAATTGGAGACCACCAAGTCTTTACATATAATACAGATATTCAATTGTGAATGCCCCATGGCCACTGATACACAACACATTTACTTCCTAATTCTCAAAAAGGAATTCTCTCCTCAGTAAACTTGTGAGACGGTGCCATTTCTTCTCTCTCTCCAAATAACACATTGATGTGCATTTTATAACCAAAATAGATTTAAAAATTGGTGAAACGCACTGTGTGGGCTCAGTAACTGTGGTGGAAATAGAAGAGGTTAGAAACAAACAGGCTACTAGTCAGCGAGCATCTCTTCAGCCTCTGCATCGAAAGGTTACATTTCACCTCCAAGACAATAGGGCATAGTGCAATTATGGGATTTTTGGGGGGGGGGGGAGGACGGAAGAAGTGATCAGGGAAGCACGGAACACAAGAGGGTAGAATTCGATTGAATGAAAAGATTGAGGGAGGAAATTGGTGCTGAGAGAAAGAAAGAAAGTCCCCCAGACATCGGCTCAGTGGCCCATGGTCAGAGTCACTGTTGAGGTCAACATCAACTGTTGTGATGATGCCAGTCTATCAGAGGGCTCAAACCTGTCCCTGTCCAAGTCCTGCATCCATCCATCCATCCAGGAGGAAGAGGAGGGAATGTCATGAAGCTAAATTACTCTTCCCCTCAGTTCGCAGTGCCCGTCAGACACTGTCGGAGTATACTAAGTCTCTTACACAGACTCATTCCCTTTCACCTCCCCCTGTGAAGTTCAGTACTGTCAAAATCTCCCTTTGGCTGCCATGAGGTGTGTGTGTGTCTGTTGTCTCTTTCACAGAGTCTTCTGATGCCCGTTGGCCGCGAGCTTCCCAGACTCAGGGTCTGTGGGGCTGTTTGACAGTTGTAATTTATCCAGACCTGGTCAGGAAGAGATAAGGGGCAGAAATTTCATTAAAAAACACACAGTTAACCTTAGAGACGAGGAATATATATATATTTTTGAAAACTACTGCCTCTGTCGTCTGACATTTTCTACATCTGACATCCTGGGCCTGTCACAACAATCTTTAGAGACTTTCCCCCTTCGCCTCGTCATCTTCACATCAGTCCAAAGGCACAGTGGATTCTGCCACCATTTCCTCCACTTTGTCATTCAAGGTCTGTGTGTGACAAGAATCAACACTAGGCTATATATCTCTCTGGATGTAGCCACAGTAGGCATATTGCTGCCTAGGTTGCAGAGAATGCAGACTCAGGCAGCCTTGGAACAGGTTATGAGTTATGACAGAAGTCGCCATCTCCCTATGACATATGTCATTTGGATTGATTTTTTACTGAAATGACGAAAAAACCAAAAGGTTAACTTCTCGTCAGTGCAAATAACTATGGTAAAAATGAGAGAACATTCAATCATACAGCATTCATTTGGTTCAGATAATCTGAGCATAAAGCGTATAATAATAATACAACTTTATTCATTTGGCACAATTCATACATTTTAGTCATTTAGCAGACGCTCTTATCCAGAGCGACTTACATGAGCTTAAGGGCACAGACAGATTTTTCACCTAGTCGGCTCGGGGATTAGAACCAGCGACCTTTCGGTTACTGGCACAACGCTCTTACCCACTAAGCTATACTGGAACATAGGGGTTTATTATGAAACTTCACACTTATTTGCACACTTATTGGCGACATATTTTCATGTGAAGAGACAGCAACTCAATGTGCTGTACATATAAATAATACAAAACAGAGAAAGAAATATGGTAAACCGGTAAAGCAGCATAGAATGCAAAAAAGAAGGACAAACAGGATAGAATATTAAATAGAATATTAATAAGATATTAAAAGAAGACTAAAGTAAAATACAGATACAACTACAACTACTGAGACGAGACATGACGGTGTTATGTAGCTTTCCAACAAAGTTTGCTTGATCTGAACGGTCTAGTTTCCAAGTTTCAACATGTCAAATCTTAGCAAAGACGTGAGACGACACTTGTCAGTTTAGCCAATCAAAGAACAGTGCGCAGACGTTCTGTGTTTAGCCAAGCAGACAGCTGGCTGGCTATTTTGCTGTAGTTAATAGCTAGCTTAAATTGCTGATATTTTTCTGACAGGTCACAAAGTGTGCACTGTTTCTGGTGCATGTATTGTATGATACTCGTTTGCTGAAACCCTTTGCTACAAACAACCAGTTGCAACTTTGTTTCAAAGCTTTATCACGTCATTGTAAAGAGGCACCTTTACCGTAGAAACAGTCTCAACCGAGTATCTATTATTTTTTTTATCTTTAGAAAGCTGTTATACAACACAAAATTCTAAAACTGTCTAGTTTTGTCTCATCTCTCCTTATGACGGCTGTTGTATTCTGTACCAGGCCTTAACCCTCTAGGAGTCTAAGCCAGGGGAGGGTTCTAAGATAACATATGGAATTGTTTTAAGATGGTCATACCAAGGATTATTTAGTCCTTTGATTTTGAATTTTAAGACTCTCAAGTTATCAAAAATAAAATAAAATTATTGGATGAAACATTGAATTTGGAATTACTGCTATTATCCAATAGAAACGCACTAAATAACAAAGTCATTACATGGAACAGATAGTCCCAAAAAAATGTCCCCCAAAAGATCTAAAGGAAGTTTGTTCTGAAGTGTATATCCTATATCTGAGAGATATAAGATCTGGATTTTTTTCATTTTTTTTTTCATGTATTTATCCCCTTATTTTAGGCATTAAACTATCTCCATATACATTTACATTTTAAACGTCCATATAAACGTCCATCATTTTTTTTAAACTGGTGCCGGGGACCTTCAGACGAGTCTAGGTCCGGCCGGCCAGCCAGACAGGTCCGGCCGTCCGCAAACGGAGATCACCATCTTTTTCGTGAGATTCTCAGCTTTCCACAGAGGGGTCATATTACTGTGTAGCCCAAACCGTTCGGATGCTACATACAGAAATTGGCAGAAGAGGCTGTACCGACTTCAGACGAGTCTTGTGAAGCTTTTGGCCATCCTAGAGCAAAACGGAGAACACCATCGTGTTCGTGAGAGTCATCTTTCAATAGAGTTTGTAGGCCAAACCGTTCTGACGCTACATACGATTTTGTGAGAAGACCGGTTTTTGGGATGTCTCATGGTCTGACACGCTCTAGCTCTACCACCTTTCACTGCAGATGCAGAAGGGCGATATCGGCGGATGCGGTGGATTGAGACGTGGCCCATGCAAAAAAACATATCTCCAGCTTAAACAGATGGATTTTAATGGTGATTTTTATTATTATGTTAATTCAATTTCATTGGGGCGCAACCATTGTAGGCTAAGGGTTAAGAACGGGACACACCATGAGTCGAGGATGACCCCTAAGTTCCTAACCTCCTTTTTACTAGTGCCAGGTGACCAAGTTCGCTGTCCCCTCTGGACTTTTAAGCCAATCACCAGATCCTCAGTCTTGTCCTCATTCAAATGTATAAAGTTGTTGGACATTCATGTATTAAGGCTCTCAAAAACAACTAACCTATCAGTTGATAGCATTAGGGTCATCTGGTTCTACACGTATGTATAGCTGTGTGTCATCTGCATAGATATGAAAACTGACACCATGTTCACAAATTATTTTGCCTAGGGATAGAATAGATCCCACAGGTGATATCTGCCCTCCATAATACATACTTCCCCAGGCTTACAAAGCTGTCTCCCAGGCAGATAGGGGTGAAACCATTTTAGCAGTGTATCAGAAAGACCAACCCATTTCTCCAGACTACTATTTCTACCAATATCTTATGGTCAAAGGTATCAAAAATGGCACTCAAATCTAAGACACTGTACAGGCGGAGGATTTAAAATGCTCTTTCATTAATCATGGAAAACTAGCTCATAATGGTGGGAGGCCGAGTTAGGGGAGAATCCGGTTCAATATTGCAAAGAGACTGCACTGCAATGCCATAGCTTATGTTAGCCATTTTTACATGGAAATATAACGCAAACTCCTCACATTTAGACGATGAAGCCTGGTTGAGCCAGTCGGCCGCCGGGGCTGGGTGAAGTAAGCGATTAACAATTGAAAACATTACCCTTGGATTTTTCTTGTTGTCTGTAATAATCTTTGAGAAGTGGGCTTGCCTTTCTTTTTGTACAACTTTATTATAGATAGCAATATGTTCTTAAAGAATATAGAAATGAATCTGTAAGCAATCAGTTGTTGAAAACAGTATCCTCGGATTGTTCTCATTGCCTGTAATAATCTTTGACAAGGCTCAAGTATTGTATATAGCAATGCATTCTTTAAGAATGCTGGTAACTCAATAAAACAGTAATAATTTAATTTCTGCTTTGTTTGACATGAGTATATGAATATAAAGCTGTTACCTAATGCTTTCAAGAGTTCCTCTCGGACCGCTGAGGTGAACTTCCGGACTAGGCAGAGAGTAGTTACCACGGCAAACAGCAAGTTGTACGATAGGACGATATAGAAGTTTCCCAGCCAATTGAATCTCCCAAAGTCTCCGAGAAGATCAAACCTGGTGATACCTGTGAAGAGTGTTAAGATATTAAATAAAAGACCAGCAGATTCAATATTTAGCTATTTGAGTGGATGGATTTCATTAACGCAAAACAATCAAATATATCATGATGATTTTGAGATACTGGAACATAGGGGTTTATTATGAAACTTCACACTTATTTGCACACTTATTGGCGACATATTTTCATGTGAATATTCTAAAATCTGCATAAAAACAATATGCACCTTATCCCACCAGAGTTTCCATTAAACTGACTTGTTGTGGATAAAAGGCTGTGCGTGATGACGTAGTGCACGTAAAAATAATTTGTGCGATTAAATTCCAATGTACCGAATAACAAATACAAGTTAAATAGATTTCCATCTAATTTTCATCTCTACCGACGGTTTTGTCACAAAAACTAAATAGCAAACTTGACCAATCTGGTTTTGGCGCATGCTCTCTAGACAAGAGTTCACTGATAAGGTTATATGAGGAGATATGCGTAAGAGAAAACTCATTTGATTGATAATTGTAAGCCAAGCACCGATCGTCATGTCACCAGCATTCAAACAATAGCCTTAGCGCGATATTTAGCCTATTGGAAATGTCCATGATCACTGTGCATTTAACCACCATTTGAAGTTCATCATAACTTATTTAATCTGCCTATGAACTTGTCATGCTTTTCCACATTGTGGTTGTAAGCCTATACGTAACATATCATCACGTGACTCCACATTTACTTCGATATGATGGTTATTATATCAATATTTGCACATAAAAGGTGGTTCCACCGTCATTTCTCGCATAATACATTTTACAGACACAAAAAGATGTCCTGTTTCCACCAGCCTTGGAAACCTGTTTACTGACACCAGCTCTTAACCCTGGTTGAGTTATCTGTCTAAGTAATGTGTAATGTAGGCCGATCAATATTCTAGGATTCCCATTGAGATGTAGTGATGAGCAGCATTACATGATTGAACTTTATTGATGGACTAAAAACCAAGAGCAATCGATACAAACACAGGGCAAAAATGTTTTCTACTAAATCTGGAGAGAAAGCGAGAGCTTTATTCTTTCCCAGAGACAGGCGCTAAATATACATGTTCTTTTTCCAAACACCTTTGGCAAGACGAGCATTGTGTTTATAAGCACAACCCCTTCCCTTTCCACAACTGCATGGGGTTTCAGCGAATTAACTATTTAAGAATGTCTGTTCTTTCGACAGTTGAGGCACTTTGAAAAGTGTCTCTCTTCAATAGCCCAACTCTTTCAACAGGCAAGAAAGGCCAAATTGAAAGAAGGGCTTATACCCCAAAACCATTTGATGTACACTGCATACTAAGATACTCAGGCTATGGCAGATCCAGGATAGACAAACCCTTTATGTAACTGATTTAGCAGCCAATGCCACTCTTCCTGTAAAAAAGTAATTTTCATTGTCTGACAGATTACATATTATTCCTTTCATAGGAAACGGTTTTGTTTGTGGGATCGTATAGACAATTTGTTAGCGTGTAAAAACCGAGTGGAACAAAAAAATTAACTAAAGACACGAGCCACACCCCAGGCAGCATGGTTATCAATGGGACCACAGTCACCTGCACACATACACCTGAGTAAACTGCTCTGAAGTACACATATCTAATTCAAACAGTAAACAAGCAGAATCTTGTAGGTTTCCACTGTAGCCTAGACAGCTTGTGCAACTCATGGCGGGCGGGCCTGACCCCCAGCGAGAGGGAATCCTCCATTCAGGCAACTCAGAGCCATTCACTCCACTACCTGGCCCTATTATCTCAGGGATGAGCATTTTCCCTGACACGTTACTGTGCCAGCAGTAATATCATTGTGAAGTCTGCACAAGTAGTTTTGTGAAGTTCCGATTAAGTTCAGGCATTGTTCTGTTTGTTTATGATGTTTATGATTCATACTAAGCATACACTGAGTCAGTGGAGGCTGCTGAGGGGAGGACAGCTCATAATAATGTCTGGAATGGAGTCCATGGTATGGTATCAACCACATGGAAACCACAACTTTGATGTGTTTGATACCATTCCATGGACTCCATTCCAGACATTATTATGAGCCGTCCTCCCCTCAGCAGCCTCCACTGGTCTCAGTGTATGCTTAGTATGAATCATAAACAAACAGAACAATAATTCATATTCATTATATACATAGGCCCGTTTAATTTGTCTGGCTTGCCATTCCAAATAAAATGGAATATTTTTTGCTCATACAATTTAACAAAACAAGTCGTTAGATGTAGGCAAGGCCATAAGCAAATAGGTAAACTGGGATATGACTAAAGAGTTAATCAGGGTGATTTTTCCACAACTAGACAGGTATTTTCCTTTCCAAGGTAGCAAGATCTTATCTATTTTTGCTAACTTTCTATTAAAATGTATTGTAAAGAGATCATTTATTTATTTCGGAATATGAATACCTAATATGTCCACTTCACCGTCAGACCATTTTATTATAATAATATAATATGCCATTTAGCAGACGCTTTTATCCAAAGCGACTTACAGTCATGCGTGCATAAAAAAAATGTTTGTGTATGGGTGGTCCCGGGGATCGAACCCACTACCCTGGCGTTACAAGCACCGTGCTCTACCAGCTGAGCTACAGAGGACCACTCTTTAGTCATATCCCAGTTTATTGGTAAACTACACGGTAATGTAAAAGTTGTCTTTTTTTGTCATCCAATACGTAATATAGTAGTACACTTATCATAATTCGATTGTAATCCAGAGAGGTTAGAAAAATTGTCTAGATCCTCTATGAGGCTGCGGAGGGATCCAAATTGTGGATTTAAAAGAAAACATTCATCAGCGTACAATGACGCCTTTGTTTTTAAGCCCTGGATTTCTAGCCCCTTGATACTATTGTTGGAGCTGACTTTTATAGCTAACATTTCGATGGCCATAATAAATAGATATGCCGATAGTGGACAACCTTGTTTTACTTCTCTTGACAGTTTAATATTTTCTGAGAAGTAGCCATTATTTACTATTTTACACCTAGGGTTACTATACATAACTTTAACCCATTGTATAAGGGATTCTCCAAAATGTAAATATTCCAGTAATTTATATATAAATTCCAGTTGTACTTTATCAAAAGCCTTTTCAAAGTCAGCTATGAATACTAGGCCTGGTTTCCCAGATTTTTCATAGTGTTCTATTGTTTCCAGTACTTGTCTTATATTATCTCCAATGTATCGTCCATGTAAAAAACCTGTCTGATTAGAATGAATAATATCCGACAACACGTTACGGAGGAGTGTTGCTAATGCCTCGTTTCTCTAGTGGGGCCAGAGCCTTTTAGAGACACACTGGGATTCCGCTAGACATGAGCGGGTTTTCCAATTTCAAACCATCTGTCATGGCAGATCACGCGCTGCCTGCAGAGGCATCAACACCCCATTGTTTTCCTATTTATTTATCCTGGGCTGCTGCTGCTTCTTCTAGAACCTTCCAGAATGTTCCACCAGCCCTGGCCCGGCCAGTACAATAACATCTTCATCCCAAATGGCACCTTTTTCCCTATATGGTGCATAACTTTTGACTAGAGCCCTGTGCGCCCTGGTCAAAAGAAGTGCACTACATAGTTGAATAGGGTGCCATTTGAGTACCAACCTCATCTCAGTAGTAGTGGCAGAAAGTTCCCTTACGGAAAAAACGTATGATTTCACATGAAAAATCACAATTTCACATGTGAAACATGTTTTTGGAACACATAACATGTGACATTTTGCATGTGAAACCATGTTTTTGAAACAATTCACATAAGATTGTTTTCACATGAGATCATGTTGTCACATGTTTAGTTTCATGTTATCACGTTGCTTTACATGTGGTCACATTAACTTCACATAAGATCACAGGATCACCTGATCATTTGTTTTACCAGTCGTCAGGACATCACGTGATGGTCCCAAATGGTCCCAAACCATCATAAGTAAAGTAATGGTGGTTTTAAAGTACGCTGTTCAGCAAAAATATGACCCCACCTGGGATTTGAACTCACAACCTCCAAATGTAAGGTGCGCTGATCTTTCTGCTGTACCACAAAGTCGGTAACATTACCCTACACATTCATTACCTATAATACATCTCTGCACATAGAAAAAGAGTGCCATCTACACTTCTATTTTAGTAATCAGTTAATCTGACAATTCTCTCATCATTGATTGAATTTACTTATTTCAGCAATTTGATGGTTTTCTGTATCATTGTCTAATGTTCGTGAGGCATATTATTCTGTTTTAATGTTACTCCTGAATCACTATGATAAATATAATAGTTTATCTTGAGTGCATTTTTAAAAAAGCTGAGATTTACTTTGAAGTCCAAAGTGTGGGAATACAGGTGAAATCAGTCATTGACACAGACATGGTGGCATAGCAGAAAGATCGTAATGCCGTGAACCAAGTGGTTGTGAGTTCAAATCCCAGGTGAGGACACACTGAATAATAATTACTGTATAAATAAACATATGCAATGTACTCAAATATGTACATTGAAAACCTTATGTTAAAAGCACTGTGTATCATAACGACAACATTTTGTTTTCACATGTGAAATGTGGTGTTGCAAAAACAGGTTTTCACATGTGAAACATTACGTGAAATCATGCGATTCTCCACAAGAAGTCATGTGGTTTTTCCGTAAGGGTTTTACTGCTCTCAATAAAAAAAAAGAGAGAAAGTGACACTAACAGGAGGATAATTTACCCTGAGGTGGATTAAAATTCTTCAGTTGTAAATATTCTTCACTCTTATCATTGATTCCTGTGCTTTCCTTCAATGTTCTTAGTGTGAACTAAGTCACAGTGCATGCACCCAAGCTGTGATTGCATTAACATTGTTATTAAAACACGACAAGCATACCCAATATCAAAACATCAACCAACCATTCGATTCATCACAGTATTGATCAAATGTAGCTATTACCAAACTGTCATAGCTCACTGTGTGAGGTAATATTCTTAGATTTTTTTTATCCGGTAATGCCCGTGAAACCACTGCGCAACAATTAGATTAGGCGATTGCTTGAGTGTCTGTAAAGATGTATTTACAGCCTCTGTAAGCAGTTGGCGAACAGAGGGCCTTTAACCAAATTGCCTGTAAAGAGACGGGAGAGGGTGGAGAGAGACCGCAGTCAATACACCTTGTTTTGATCTCGGTTTGGTATTTGGAGAAAAGCTGATGGGAAGTAAAGGGGTTCTTGGCATTTGGAATGGCACCGTTAGCAGGAGAGGAGACTATGCTTACGTCCCAAATGGCACCCTATTCCCGATATAGTGCACTACTTTTGACCAGGGCCCATAGGGCTATATGGCATGTGTCTAGAGATGATGTAACCCCTCTTAGAAGAACCTGTCTTCTTCTGATCGTTTCACTTCAGCCAGTTTTTATCATCACCATTTGCAGAATGTAGCATTATGTATTACTGTGTGTATGTGGGCCAGAGCATATGAGCGGAGTGGAGCGGTGAGAATCTCAGCTCCTCGCTCACGGAGCTGTTCACCCCTCCGCTCCCCCCGCTCAAAGACACATCAGGCCAGTCCGCTCATTATCGCTCAGCGCTCAACGCAGTTTGCATCGCGCTCCACTCAAATCGCCCCCCGCTCACTCCAAAAAAGGAACAAAATCTGCATGTATTTCACTTTTAGCTTAAACCACAGCCTTACTTTATCTCCCCGAATTTGTTGCATACAGACTCATCTCGGATTATCCATTCTGTCTTGAAACGGGGATCTAACACTGACGCTAAAATGAGATGTTAATCAGTATAGTATATTCCATAGCGAATTGACACGTTGTTTGCCAATGTTTCTGCAAAAGCAGCGATGCCCATTGGAAGTGCAGCGTGAGTGTAATCGGTGAGCAGGGATTTGATTTCTGTGACAGCAGGGAGGATCATCCCCAGGTTCCCCAGCTCCTTCTGCATTTTGTCTGTGAGGTCTGCTAGTGGTGTCAGCACACTGACAAGGTGCGTCAGCTGCCGTACTTGATTCAGGGTGATGTTAGCAACATTAGACTTGAGTTTGTTTTACCATAACGGGTCTTTTTGGAACAACCGGATGAACGACTGAATCATCCGCAGCTGGCTGCTCCATCGAATGGCGCAGGCATTTGTGGGGCGGACACCTAATTGGTCGGTTTCCTCTGTGCTCTTGCGTACACTTTTCACCAGGTGCCCGACTTTCACTAACAGCCTATTAATGTTGTCGTGCTTGTTAACGGCGTTTTTGATCGCCAGCTGAAGCATGTGAATGGGGCATCTCAGATGTAAATTTGACAAAGTAAAGTACTGATTTATCATAGTTTCTTGGGGGAGTGTAGCCCGGTTGAGCTGCATCCCTTCGCGTTCTCCTTTACTCAGCGGTTCATAGTCCATGAAAATCATTTCAAAAAATGCTACATCCAGCTCTCTTTTTCTCTCCCTTGTTATGGTTGGGCCTTTGCGTGCAGTGAATAAACTTTTGAATTCCTCAACCCTTTTCTCTTGTTGCTGCTGCTGCTCCTCTCGCTCTATAAAATACAAATTCATGGACGACACAAATTAAATTAAACAGATGGATTCTGGGTCAGGCTTGAGCATGCTTCAGACTCGTGGTGTGAGCGAGCGAAATTGGAGCGGGACATAGGGCGACGCTCCGTCCTTTTAAAAATTCCGCTCTGCGCTCTGTTCAAAATCCGTCCGCTCCCGCTCCACTCCGCTCATATGCTCTGATGTGGGCCAAGTGGAATCCATCTCGTCTCACGATCCATTCCAAGTAAGAAGAAAGCCGTCGTGGTGATTACATTTGCGGATTCATTTTGATAATACATCCACTAAAATCGGTGAGAAAGGTGGCCTACGTATTCAATCGACTTTAGATAAGGAACGATAAATGACGACTATCTAGAATAGCATCTATGTAATAAATTGTAATTTTCTGAGATGGTTGTACTCTGTTTGATAGGGTGCGCCCCAAATGGCACCCTAATCCCTATATAGTGCACTACTTTTGCCCAGCCACGGTGTATTATCCCAGGAACAGCAGCCAGGCTGACAGGAGTGACCAGAGTCTCACTGTGCTTTTGGGGACACTGCAGATAAAAGTTACACAAACATACAGGGAGAGAAAAATTACTTCTCAATGGGGGTGGGGTTTCTAGTGTATGTTTTTGTCCTAAATGGCACCCAATTCCCCATGGTTAAAGTAGTGCACTATGTAGGGAATAATAGGGCTCTACACCCACCTTTTTTCACAAGGAGCACATGTAGAGCACCCAAAGAAATGTACGAGCACAATCAATGAAAAATATTTGAGGTAACAAGACTCGTGTATATGCGAGTAACATGGTCGCACTGTAGAGCCCTGGAATAGCTTGCCATTTAGGCACAGACTATATTCAAACAAACACACTTACATAACTGGTCTCTTTTAGCCGTCCGTTTCCCCCTCTGAAATAAAATGTGTTTATGGGACTTTTACCCTTGTCTGCACCCTGACTAACCCTGGCGTCGCTGCCACGGAGAAACGAGTACTGAGCACTCCCATTTCAGTAGCATTACAGGTCCCATGGCTCTCCTTTAAGAGAAGCTTAAATAAAACATGCCGTCTGTCCACCAGGATTACTGTACGAGCAGCAGTTATCATAGGGCATCAGACCCATTTTCTCCTACATCACCTCAACTCTTAGTGATGTTTGTGTTTATGTCAGACCTGGGTTCAAATACTTGAAAAATCCTTTCAAATACGTTGACATTTTGCTTGAGTCTGCTTGGAGTGCCAGATTGGTGGAGTTTTCTATTGGTTTATTAAAATTTACATTTTAGTCATTTAGCAGACGCTTTTATCCAGAGCGACTTCCAGTTAGTGAGTGCATACATTTTCCATACTGGCCCCCCGTGGGAATCGAACCCACAACCCTGGCGTTGCAAACGCCATGCTCTACCAACTGAGCTACAGGAGGATTTTTCAAGTAGTTGAAACCCAAGTAATCTGACTTATTTTGCTTAATCAATCATGCCCTCTGGTTCTGTACGATGTACTCCTGAGTGGCGCAGTGGTCTAAGGCATCGCAGTGCTAACTGTGCCACTAGAGATCCTGGTTCGAATCCAGGCTCTGTCGCAGCCGGCCGCGACCGGGAGACTCATGGGCGGCGCACAACTGGCCCAGCGTCGTCCAGGGTAGGGGAGGGAATGGCCGGCAGGGATGTAGCTCAGTTGATAGAGCATGGCGTTTGCAACGCCAGGGTTGTGGGTTCGATTCCCACAGGGGGCCAGTATAAAAAGAAATATATGTACAGTGGGGAAAAAAAGTATTTAGTCAGCCACCAATTGTGCAAGTTCTCCCACTTAAAAAGATGAGAGAGGCCTGTTATTTTCATCATATGTACACGTCAACTATGACAGACAAAATGAGAAAAAAAAATCCAGAAAATCACATTGTAGGATTTTTAATGAATTTATTTGCAAATTATGGTGGAAAATAAGTATTTGGTCAATAACAAAAGTTTCTCAATACTTTGTTATATACCCTTTGTTGGCAATGACACAGGTCAAACGTTTTCTGTAAGTCTTCACAAGGTTTTCACACACTGTTGCTGGTATTTTGGCCCATTCCTCCATGCAGATCTCCTCTAGAGCAGTGATGTTTTGGGGCTGTCGCTGGGCAGCACGGACTTTCAACTCCCTCCAAAGATTTTCTATGAGGTTGAGATCTGGAGACTGGCTAGGCCACTCCAGGACCTTGAAATGCTTCTTACGAAGCCACTCCTTTGTTGCCCGGGCGGTGTGTTTGGGATCATTGTCATGCTGAAAGACCCAGCCACATTTCATCTTCAATGCCCTTGCTGCTGGAAGGAGGTTTTCACTCAAAATCTCACGATACATGGCCCCATTCATTCTTTCCTTTACACGGATCAGTCGTCCTGGTCCCTTTGCAGAAAAACAGCCCCAAAGCATGATGTTTCCACCCCCATGCTTCACAGTAGGTATGGTGTTCTTTGGATGCAACTCAGCATTCTTTGTCCTCCAAACACGACGAGTTGAGTTTTTACCAAAAAGTTCTATTTTGGTTTCATCTGACCATATGACATTCTCCCAATCCTCTTCTGGATCATCCAAATGCACTCTAGCAAACTTCAGACGGGCCTGGACATGTACTGGCTTAAGCAGGGGGACACGTCTGGCACTGCAGGATTTGAGTCCCTGGCGGCGTAGTGTGTTACTGATGGTAGGCTTTGTTACTTTGGTCCCAGCTCTCTGCAGGTCATTCACTAGGTCCCCCTGTGTGGTTCTGGGATTTTTGCTCACCGTTCTTGTGATCATTTTGACCCCACGGGGTGAGATCTTGCGTGGAGCCCCAGATCGAGGGAGATTATCAGTGGTCTTGTATGTCTTCCATTTCCTAATAATTGCTCCCACAGTTGATTTCTTCAAACCAAGCTGCTTACCTATTGCAGATTCAGTCTTCCCAGCCTGGTGCAGGTCTACAATTATGTTTCTGGTGTCCTTTGACAGCTCTTTGGTCTTGGCCATAGTGGAGTTTGGAGTGTGACTGTTTGAGGTTGTGGACAGGTGTCTTTTATACTGATAACAAGTTCAAACAGGTGCCATTAATACAGGTAACGAGTGGAGGACAGAGGAGCCTCTTAAAGAAGAAGTTACAGGTCTGTGAGAGACAGAAATCTTGCTTGTTTGTAGGTGACCAAATACTTATTTTCCACCATAATTTGCAAATAAATTCATTAAAAATCCTACAATGTGATTTTCTGGATTTTCTTTTCTCAATTTGTCTGTCATAGTTGACGTGTACCTATGATGAAAATTACAGGCCTCTCTCATCTTTTTAAGTGGGAGAACTTGCACAATTGGTGGCTGACTAAATACTTTTTTTCCCCACTGTATTCACTAACTGTAAGTCGCTCTGGATAAGAGCGTCTGCTAAATGACTAAAATGTAAAATGTTCTCACACACACACCACTTTGACATGTTAATATCTTCACAAAATGGCAGAACGTTAACACTGAAGAGTTTAGATAACACACATATTCAAACTCCCTCTCCCCCATGTCTTCCTCCAGAGGGCTTTGGATGGGGGTGACCTTTATTCCTTTTCAGCATCACAGAGCAGAACCTGTTGATATTTTGCAAAGCTCCCTATGACTCGCTGTACGCCAACACACACACACAGACACACACAGGCGATTATGCTATTTAAACAGCTGTCTGCTCTCTGCGTGTTTATTAGTACCATTGTGATGGCGCTGCTACCCTGTCATTTTTCCCTCTCTTGCTCCATTCTCTTCTCAAATCGCCATGGCAAACTATGAAGGAATTTAACTTGTTAACCTTAACGGTCTGAGGGGGAGGCTGGGACGGCAGGGGATGGCTGAAGTTCTCTAACCAGCACTCATGGTCATTTATTTAAGACCGGGACTGGGATGGTCACCTCACCTCCCTTCATCCCTGCCCTCCAATTCGTTTGTCATAAAGATTATCCAAAAAAGTGCACTAAAGTCCTCAGTGGAAAATGTACATCTGTGCTCACCTATTGGTTCCATCAACTACGCTTTAGTGCGCTACATAGGGAATAGGGTGCCATTTGGGACACAACAAAATAAAAAAAGGTTGAATAAAAGGCAGGAGAGACTCACCAAGCGTTCTGGACATAACTGGCAGGGCTGAACTCAGCACCAGGATGGACACACAGCAACCAATGATCTACATGAGGGAGACAGACAGGGTTAGAGTCAGCAGGTATAGAATTTTAATTAATGAACTCGATTAACAAATAGATAGACCATGATGAAAACATTTGAGTGTGAGAACTGAGGGCGAGAATACCTTTGCAAGTCAGTGTGTGTACACACACACACACACACACACACACACACACACACACACACACACAGACGCGCACACACCTCTTCAGAGTAAATGGATTCCACATATTGTGCAATTAGTCCCTCTGAAGATGCTCATTACCAGGTTCTGCTCCTTTGTGGCTTTCAAGTCCTTTCACCTGGCTAGTTACAAAGCCTCACCGTTCCCCCTGCTCATTACCAAGTGAATGGCTGCCACCGTGGGCCAAACAGAGTACGTACACACACACACTGTTTTCCCCTGAAAATAAGAGGTCAACTGAACCATTCAGATTGAGGGCTGGTGAGGAAGACGTCAGAGAAGAGGAGTGAGATAGAGAAAGAATGAAAGCAAGAAAGGAAGAGAGAGAGAGGGCTGAAGAGGATGAAACAAAAGGAGGCCTAAATATATCACCTTCTTCGTGTGTGTGTGTGTGTGTGTGTGTGTGTGTTTACCGTTGTCATGGTCGTGTCGTCTTTCCTGGGAGTGAGGCCTTCAAACACTCGCAAGCTGTAGAAGCCGACAACTGAGGACACCATCAAGTAGCTGTTGCTGAATCAAGGACAAGAGATCCTTACGCTTGGGGCAAAAAAGCCTTAATATGGACATTTAGTGACATTTAAAGTGGCCAGTTGGCACCTTTTCACCAAGGATAAAGGTGAAAAGAGGTGACGAAACACGACAGAATGTCCCGGAAGGTGTCCCGCTAAGCTATGTCTTAAGTCAACACCACCAGTCCTAGGAATGTCACTCAGATCGCCATGGAGCAGGGGCCATATGTATCAAGTGTCTTAGAGTAGGACTGCTGATCTAGGATCAGGTTTGCCTTTATGATCACAATGAATAAGATTACATGGCCAGAGAGGACCTGATCCTGGATCAGTACTCCTAGTCTGAGACAATTCATACAGATATGGCCCCAGAGCAGAGGGGTCATTAAAAGGATACAACATGAGGATGATCTCGACGACGGCCTGGACGACTCCGAACGTGGACAGTGAGGTGTTCCCAAGTCCCCGATCCTGGAATGACCGACAGAGGGAGAGTGTGTTTTGTTGTTGATGTTTTGTTAAGGACAACTTAGATAGGACAGACGAGGAAAGATGGGATGAGAGAGTGGGCTGAAATAGCAAATGGCCTGGATTCAAACCCATGCTGCAGTGGTAGTGACCAAAAGGCTAGAAAAATCATCAAAATTAGGATTTCTCATTTGTCTTTGTGTAGTCGGAAGAATACTCAAATAATGCATTTATTTTACAGTACAAATAAACCATGAGTAAAATGATTGTACATGACAAAGTTCAAGTGAAGTACTTAGTGAGGTTCTGTAATCTGTGGGCATGTGATTACAGAAGGAAAAGTTCAAACTTGGCACAAATCAAAGTTCTCTCTTCAACCCAGACAGACATAATTAACCGGCTCAGTAATGGATGGAAAGCGATGAAAGAGAGAAAAGACTCCCTTTTTAAATCACTGTTGATCACACAATATGTGAACAGGTGTTCAAACAAGCAAAAAGGCATTGAAGTGCTTACAGTAAAAAGTATTGAACATAGAAAAACAACACAACAAATACTACAGCAAACATATCAAATATTTTCTGCCCGTCTGAAGTTTGTGCGGGAAAAAAGATACATCTATATATACACGCCACTAGCCTCGGCATCTGTGTGATATTTGCTTTTGTCAGACTTGGCACCGTAGCTGTTTACATTAACCACTGTGTCTCTGTGTTGGAGAGACACAGCAGAGGAAGACAATGTTCCTGTCCCAAATGACACCTTATTCCCTTTATAGTGCACTACTTTTCACCAGGGACCAAGGGACTCGTTTCAAAAGTAGTGCACTATATACGGAATAGGGTCCCATTTGGGACTCAACCAATGTCTTTCTCTGCTGTAGTGCACTACTTTGGACCAGGGCCCATGGGGCTCGTCTCAAAAGTAGTGCACTATTTACAGAAAAGGGTGCCATTTGGGACGCAGCTTGTCCGTTGGAGAGATCTATGCTATGGCACAGCAGCACAGGGACACGTTATTGTTCAGAGTGCTGCATTTCTATCAAGTTGAAAACTTCACCGGCGTCAACATCTAGGAGCTAGCTCGGACAGTATTCATACCTACAAAGAAACACTTGTTCATACACTCTGCACAAACTCTCTCGCACACACACACACACACACGCACAAACACAAACAAAGAGAGCAAAGAGAGAATAAAAAGGGAAGTCTGACAGGTCGTTTCACGCCTTTTTATGCAAGTAGCATCTAAAGGAGCTTACTGTAGACATGTGCTGCAGAGCCCTCTCAGGGAATTAGCACACAGCATCTGATGTCATGTATTAATAGTGGGAGGGGTTGTGTGAGGGAGAGGGAGTGTGTATGCTTGTGTGTCAATGTTATGGGAAAGGTAAACTCTTCAGGGTTACCGTTCTGCCATTTTGTAAAGATATTAACATGTTAAAGTGGCAGGTGTGTGTGTCTGTGTCTGTGTGTATGTGGCAGCTTTCTCATTCTGCCTCTTTTCAACCTAGTCTCCTTTGCATTCTAGTGTTGGGCTGGGGCGGGCTGGGGCAGAGGGTAAGGTAGGTGTTGGTCGCAGCCTGCCGTGGCTGGCTCATTCAGACACACCTTGGTGTGTTTGTTGCTTCTGGGATTAGCGGCGAACAGCACCTGTGTGCAGGTGAGGTCATGAGCCGAGTGCAGAGCGTGTACACACACAGCGGTCGGGGCCAGCTGGGCCCTTCAGGTGTGTCCCGTCCTCCTCCTCCTCCTCCACGCTTTGATGTACTTCACATAGTTTTAATGACGGATAATAACAGAAAGAAAAAATACTCATTGTGGATTAAGATGTTTTTTTGCAAAGCTGCAGACTGACAAGGAACTGAATGTCATCAGTAGGATTACAAAATTCTGGGAACTATCAATAAATTCCCTAATTTTCCCGAAATCCCAGTTGACTGATTCGCGGAATCTGGAGGGAATAAGCAGTAAATTTGGAATCCTCCAACCGGGATTTCTTGAAAACCAGGGAATTTATTGAAAGTTCCTGGAATTTTGCAATGCTAGTCATCAGTCAAAGGTTCAGAGGTCTGCGGTGGTGGGAGGTGGTGGGAGGTGGGGCTCTGGGTGAAGTTTCCCCTAGGTACAGATCTAGGATCAGCTTCCCCAATTGTAACCTTAAAAGGGACAGTCCACAGTTGCTACATCCATTTTTGGATTTAGAAATTAATGAAATATACTCAACGACTCGTGAAGAATATAACTTATGAACGCCTCATGAGCTTAGTTCAACTGTCAGACCCCATCAGAACCCAAAATATGAGCCTGTTTAACTCCCACGTTTGTAAACAAAAATATGCTTAAAACAGTCGTTCCATCAATAGCTCTATGAATTTTATTGTAGTTACATTTCTTCAGGCCCATACCTCAGCTTTTTACCAAAACTGAGGCGGGGTACCCACTTCGTTATTCTTTCAACTGCGGATTGCCCCATTAAGAAATATTGGACGGAAATGCAAAACTGACCTAAGATCAGCGTTGAGGGGCAACTTCAACCTACTCCGCAGGGAGGAGGTGGAGGGAAAGATGGTGTTGGGGTTTTGTTATTGCTCCATCTCCACCTGAATGGGTCATTTATGAAATACAGTGTAAAATGCTATGATGGTCCTAATTCCACAAGGGACGAGCTGGCAATAACACTTTTTTATTGGTCCTCGTTACACCCGTTCATCAAGCTGTAAAAAGCCCTGTCCTCTGACTGGAGCGCCTCCTCTCCTCTCCTCCCAGGCTGTCTGAGTCAGAGAGAGGTGGAGGAGGCTGGAGTAGCAGCAGCCCTGTAGTACTCAGTGTGCTGAGTGCCATGCAGTGTTGTGAGGGAGCGGGAGTAAGGGATAGACAAACAGCCGCAGTGCCACTCCATTGTGCTGCTGTACTCTACTCCTGGTCCTACAGCTCATTTGACTTTCCCACAGTCTGGAGGCCACGGGCCCTCTCTCTCGCTCTCTTTTTCCCTTCCATCTTCCCTTCTCCGTCTCCTTTCTCCATCTCTTTATCCTACCTGTCCCAGTCCTCCCTCTCTCCCTTTCCCCCTCCTCTTCCTTCTTCCCCTCTCGGCCCTCTCTCGCTCTCTTCTCTCTGAGAGTGTATAGACAGAGTATGAGGGCATTGGGACGTAACCCCCCCCCCCCCACCACCACCCCATTACATTTGTTAAATGGATATGTTATCCATACTGATCAACTCTTTGGACACCCGCCCACCCCCCCACAACAATGTCGCTGTAGCGATGTGAGATCAGAGGCGTGGCATCCATCCAGCTCATCAAACGCGTAAACCATTTAGTGGTGCTGTGGCTGTCAGGGGAAGGAGGGAGCCAGGACTCAAGCTGCATGACAAGCGTAATTTGGGGGATTTTCTGCGATGCATCATGCCAAAGAAAATATCTCCTCGATAAAATAATTGGAATGTCGAGGAGGGTGGCCAGTCGCCCGCAAGACGAGCTGAGAAATGAGGCAGAAATAAGATACATTTTGTTGCCTTTGTCAGACGAAAGGAAAACACACACACACACACACACACCTCGGTCGTACCAGATGAAACGAGAAAGAGATTAAGAAAGTACATTGCATGCAAGAGGAGATGCAATCTGGAGGGCCATTAAGCACTCCAGTCAGACAGACTCATAACAGGAGTTCACCTGGCCTGCCTGGTCCACACAGTACCACAGATCTACTGACTGAACACACACACACACACACTAACTGAGGAGACGGTAATGCAGCTTATTTCACCTGCCGTGGACACACACAGATCACACGTTTCATCTGCATGCCGCTGTGAAATGACTTTCAATGAGGAGCAGCTCAACAAAAGGGGACCATAGCTCTGCTATGATAAACATCTGGCCCAGAGCTTTCTTTCCTTTCTTCCCAACATGCACCTGAGCATATCCGGAATTTGATTTATGTCACCGGCGACTGCCGAGCACCTTCGCAACGGTCTAGTTCAGTAGCGGCCTCGCTCCGAGTTTATCTGTGTTGTGTGTTTGCGTGTGAAAACGGACTTCGGTGTGCATCTGTTTAAAAGGGGAACAGGAAGTAACTCTCTACCCACTATAGCCAGGCCCTACCGTTGATCCCTTTGGCATGGCCGTCTCATCCACCAGCAGATAGAGGATATTCAGCGCCACCAGCAGGACTGAGATGGTCTACGGAGGAGGAGTAGGAGCCGAGAAACAGAAGGGTTTAGCTAACATGATTAGGTCAAAGACAACACAGAACTAATCATAAGTGATTGTTTGTCTGTACTCTGGAATGCGTGTGTTCTGTAAGCAGTTCCACACTTAAGCTTGAAGAATCTGGGGCATTTGGGCTCAGCAAACGCACCGCTGCTGTACAGCACTGAGCATGCTAAATGAGGCAGATTACTCTATGTGGGGGATTCAATTAAAAGCCCAGCTGTTGCAGCGATGTGACTATTCCTTAAACACGGTCGACAAAAGACAACACACCCAGGGGCTTGATGCGCTGTGCTGCAGACGGGGTCAGGTGGCACCCTATTCCCTATATAGTGCACTATATAGGGAATAGGGTGCCATAGGGTTTTGGTCAAAAGTAGTGAACTATATAGGGAATAGGGTGCCATTTGGGATGCAGACTGAGTTGACCCAGGAAAACTCCCCAGCCGCCACCAAGGCTTTCTATTTTATACGCCATGGGTAAACAGGGGGTGGTGGGTGGGGGGGCTTTAGTGGGGCTGACTGGCTGCAGTAGTATCAATCTGAAGACTCACCGTCCCTGTGAGCAGTATTAACATCACAATGGGGTAGAGCAGGTTCTTCTCCCATGCAGAGGCTTTCTTCCTCCTCCCTAGGGGAGGGAAGAAGGAAAGGTGGGGGGGAGAGAGAGGGGATGAGGAGGGGGGGCAGTGAGAGAGAGGGCAAAGAGACAGACGGAGGAAGAGACAGACAGAGGAAGAGACAGACGGAGGAAGAGACAGACGGAGGAAGAGACAGAATTTGGAGTCGTACCGTATATGCAAATACGACCAATACCTCAAATCAATCAAAAGCACCCTCAGCTCGGTCGGGTAGAAACCGGAAGCATCTGGTTTTCAGGGGGAAAGCAGAGAAGAGGCGGGGCCAAAAAAACAGATACTTCCGGTTTTTGCCGACCCGCTCAGGCGTTTCTTTTACGCCTGCTACATTAGGTTAAATCAAGAGTAAATCACTTCCGATATTATAAAAGACTCTTTTCCTAAATTGGTTCATTAATATATCAAAGATATTAAAGGTGAGAAGTGACACCTCATGGCCTCAGGGTTTATTTAGAGTTAGTACAACTTGGTTTGGTTAAACATATATCGTGAATGTGTACCAACACCATCTCCTCTCTCATCAGAGCCCAGAGAGGCTGAAGGTAATATGGCTTTCACAACTAACCATAAATCAGTCTTCCTCTTTAATTAGTCAGACAATCTTCGTTCTAGAAACAATAATAGAGTAGAGATCAAACAAAAGCTGAGATTCAAATGAATAACTTGATTTATAAGTCTACCTGTTAAATGATGAGAGGTAGAGCTGCTGCTACTGATATGCCTTCTTGTTCTGACGTAAATAGGTGGTTGCAGAGATTAAATCTCTACTGTTTTAATCGCTCTACACATTGAGAACCTGCCTGACCATAGTAATATGTCAGCATTGATGGCTTCTGAAGACTGACTGATGGGCCACATCATTGGCCACAGACAGTAAAGGACTTGTGATGTAATGCCCCTTTTGAAATCACTTTATAACACTGTGGTCCTGTGTCCTTCCTACGAGTTTGTCTAACTTGCCCTCCATCCTACTCTCTCTCCCCCCCTCTGTCTCTCTCCCTCCCCTGGTGCCAGCATGGGCAGCCTGTGAAGTTTGCCAAGGCGCATTCTATATGCACCATTCTGCTAAATTAATGACACCACTAAAAGGCTGAGCGCAATATAAAGTTTGCATCTTGTCCAATATCCTAAGTGCCTTTGTGGCCTCCTCTCCCCCTCCCAACCCCCAAAAGCCACGGTGTGCACCCACTGTACCTCATTTATAATATCCTAAAAAGGACGGGAAAGAATAATTATTGAGCAGAAATGCTTTGAGACTTGTCCAAATTAAGAAAGGGAGAAGAAAGGGTCACCGGCTCTCAGCAATTTCGGAAAAGCCTACTTCTTTGCATATGTTTCAATGGGAAATTGAATGGGAAGCGCCGAAAGACAGCATCTGTCCATACATATTATAATTCGAGTAGAGCATAATGCAGCACCAGCAACTCACCCAGTTTATTCCTCTGATCTCGGACGATGTCCAATTCTTTGTTGAGTCTATGAGCGCTTCCTTGGGAATGAGAGTGAGATGATGTTGACCCTGCGGACCAGAAAAGAACCACATCAAACAAGAGTCTCAGGGATGTCATTTAATCAAGCTTTTGACTTCATTGTTATCTTTACACTTCACTCACCCAAGCACCACTTAGTCAGTGATTCAACTACCAAATATCTGCCAAATAACTGAAAAGGTTTGTTAATTTTATAAAACAGGGAGGCTAGTTAGACTGTTCGATTAGCTACACATGATCAATGTCCAAGAATTGTGCAGTCATAGCAAGTGGTGTCCCTTTACCAGTTAGATAAATCATTTTCAGTCACTGCTCACGTAAGTACAGTTATTTTTCCAGAAAGGTTGAAGTGAGTGTGCACTAATGCCACAATTAAGAGCATGTCAACTTCACATACGTATTTTCTTACCTCAACCTTTATGGCATTTCACATATTTTATCTGAATGGGTAATCCTGCTTAGTACATAACAATGTGATCTCTCAAACAAGTAAAAAATAACCTCCTGTGTCAGTGCTGTCTAGCGAGCGAACGGGTGCATGCTCCAACTGGTCCCGGGGCTCGGGAGAAGACAGCGAGGGATTCTCCAGGAAAACCACAAGGGCAGCTCATTTAAGGCTAATTGATCTGTTTTACTTCCAGCCTTGACATACAGGTTGGAGCCCTCAAAGCCAAGTGGAAGAGTATCCATTTGCATCCCCTGGGGTAATTGGCAGATCAAGACCAATTAGTTCAGTGTTACACTGTTACTAGCGTGCAATAAAATAATATATTTAATCTTTGTTACAGGGGTGAAGAACCAATCACTTTGATCAAATATTTTTTCCCACCCAACTATTATGACACACCCTGTCTGGATGGGCTTTGGGATCCAAAGAGAAAGAAAGAAATGGAGAGAGTAGATGGAGGACAAAAAAACAGAGTGGATCCTGTCTTTGCCCTGCCTAATACCTGTCCCAGGAATGCAGTTGGGAAACGTTGAACCCTCAAACCAAATGCAGTCACAATGCAACAGGAAATGACACTAGCAGTTCAACAGGACGTGATTTGTGAATTGAGTCGGACACAACATTGAGCCCTGAGGGGCACCGTGACTGTTCAGCCACAACATATTTAATCTAAATCTGTCATCTCTCTGGAGAACGGATCCAAACAAACTCTGCACCCTCACCTTTTCACAGTAATCCTTTTATTACACTGACTCCAAATACATTTCAGGCTCCAACTAGCCGTGACTATTATTAGGAACATCGATTAATCTGAACACCATCCAAGAACAATATCATTACATGATGAAAACTAATGCAGGAAATAAAAGGAAAAGTGCATAATAGCATTTTAAGAGGAGACATTGCTCAAGCAAAAGTAAGCAGAGCAGACAGCGCACCCCTCCAAAAAGAGTTCCAGAGTTTGTGCACGTACGGACGCTGCTATATGTTTTGAAAATAATTGAACTCTCCAACCTTCACTATAGTTTAGCGATTACATCACCTAGCATTATGCTAAGCAGCATGCTGAGGTAACGGACGGAGGTGTTGGCAAGGTCATCGTGCCGCATAGCATCTGGACCAGAGTACACTGCTGCTGCCTCTCAACACACCGCGGGAACCAGAGTGGCTAGCGAGCCTCAGACACATTGTTTACATTGTATTCATTTAGCAGACGCTCTTTTCCAGAGCGACTTACAGGAGCAATTAGGGTTAAGTGCCTTGCTCGAGGGCACAGATCTTTCACCTAGTAGGCTCGGGGATTCGTACCAGCAACCTTTCGGTTACCGGCCCAACGCTCTTAACTGCTAGGCTACCTGCCACCCATTGTTACGTTGCCCTCTCACCTAATTAGCTACTGCGTCTGAAGATGTGGCATGAGGTACAAAATGAAAACCATCCTTGTTACTCTCAATGGAATGCCGTAAAACTACCTAGGCCTAAGCATTGACACCAAAGTTCGGGAAGAAAAGGGAGAATTTGATATCTTAATCCATTATCAATACATTATTGTGCCATTTTGGACAATATCATATGTAGCCTAACTTGCATAATCAATTTCCTCAAATGACCAACACACTGACCAACGAACTGCAATAACTTAACGAAGGATGCGTCCAAAAAATATCTCCTTTCTCTTTTAAGTGTACACTCATTCACTACTTCCCACAAATCTAAAATAATAATAAATAATAAATAATATAGCATTTAGCAGACGCTTTTATCCAAAGCGACTTACAGTCATGTGTGCATACATTTTTATGTATGGGTGGTCCCGGGGATCGAACCCACTACCCTGGCGTTACAAGCACCATGTTCTACCAATTGAGCTACAGAGGACCACAAAATCATGGGCTAGAGGGAGTTTCCACCATATTTCTTATACTTATTAAAAATCAGTAAAGGGAAGTGAACAAGTGCATACTTTAGGAGGAAGGAGAGATAATTGGGACATAGCTAGACTCTCTCAATAAAATAAGCTATAGCATAGCAAACAGGGACACCTGGTGGAGGGGGCAGTACCAAATCAGATTGCATAATTTTGTCAGGCCAATGTAAATTATGCATACGTAAATGATCCTGACATGAATGACAGGCAGTTAAACTGTGTACATATGCAACACATTTTAAAAGGACAAGCTTGCTTCCCATGACTGGCGAGGTAGCCAGGTAGGTAGATCTGATATTGTAATGAGCGTGCCACTGCGTGTCTACCGGTGGTTCGTACGGTCCTATCAAAGCTCTCGCAGAGTAAACACACACAGCCACTCAGCCGGAATAACCCACCGCTCCTTCCCATCTAGAACAAACAACCAAATCCTAAATGTAATTTGGAATGTAATTGCACAAAGAAGAGATGCAAACTCAAAACCCCCAAAGAGTAAATATACATCAATACAATCCATTGATTCCACTCAATAATCCAAAACAGCAAACATAAACAAAGTTTAATGAGAGAGGTCTAATCTACGGGACGTTGGGCGAGGGATGCAGAGGACACAGGCCAAGCGAGGAGAGGACATTGGGCGCTTGTGGAGTGTGTCCCGTGAACTATCCCTGAACCTCCTCCTTCTCCCCTTCTCGGAAAGATCAGAGGGAACCTTAGCCTCCACTCATAGCCTTCGAGTTTCACCCGAGTGTGTGTGTGGCGACCCCCACCCCCCCAGAAAAGAATCCTGGGATTTCCGATAAGGCGACACGGATCTCGCTACTCAACGCCTGAGCGAGAGCTCTTTTCCCATCCTGCTCGACCCGATGATAAGGAACAGATTACACTTATTTTATCAGGTGTTCAAAGCACCAGCGTTTGGCGTAAGCCCTAGGACACCAAGCAGCCAAATAGAAGGCCTATTGAGAAGAGGACCGGCGTAGCGTTTGAAAACAGCGGTATCAGCCCAAGCCATCTCCCGTACCTCCCTGGTTTGTAAAGACACTCATCCTCTTTATTTACTTGCATCTGTACACTTGGTTGCATGCTTGACTTGATATTAAAGTATGTTTGGCGGCCTCCTCAAATACTTCCTGCTTTGAGGGATTCTTCAACACTAAAGGAAGGAATCTGGGAACAGTGGCGGTAGATAAAAGGCAATGCAGGCAGGTTGACAAATTGTGTATTTTACTCCTGAGCAACTTCCCTAAACCTGAGCCTTTCCAGGGGAACCAGAGTCAACCGTACTTAAACTATAGCCTAGTTAGTAGTAGTCTATCAACATGTTTCACCAACATCTAATACACCACCATCAGAATGAAAGACATTTCTCCATCACAAATGGCACCCTATTTCCTACACAGCGCTGTTTTTGACCAGGGCCCATAGGGCACTAAATAGGGTATAGTGTGCCATTTGAGACTCATCCATTCTCCAGGATGATTTAAATTCCCTCCTAATGAGGGGTCTGTAATTACCAGTCTGGGGCCTGTGATCAAATGAGGAAATCACCTAGCCAGTAGTGACAGTGTGGCGTGTGCTCAGACTTCGTAAATTGACTCCAAAACTCTCCACCAATGCAATTTATGGTCTCCAACCATAGCAGCTGCAGCATGTCCTTCAGCAAAAGTTAAAGAGAGAGAACGAGAGAGAGAACGAGAGAGATAGAACGAGAGAGATAGAACGAGAGAGAGAGAGAGAGAGAGAGAGAACGAGAGAAAGCGAGGGTGGAGTGGGGAGGCTGATTTGTCAATGCTATTCGATTTCAGTGCGGCAGTGATCCATCACACCCAATGGGGTAGTCATCTCCATGTAATGTGCCAACACATTTCCTGGTCTATGTCCCAAATGGTACTCTACTCCCTATATAGTGCACTACTTTTGACCAGGGCCCATACGGCTCTGGTCAATTTAGTTCACTGTTTAGTTCACTAAATAGGGAATATAGTGTTATTTGGGATGCTGACGTACTGACAACCTACCGTTCAATCTCCTCTGAAGGGCTTCCTCTTGCAAAGTGATGCAGTAAATCTGCTCATCCAGGTCCTCCAGGATCTGAGGGAGAAAATGGCCCAATGTGGGGCCGGGGAGTAACAGATGGGTGGATCAGTTGGTTACATGTCTGTAGTCATCGTGTCCTCAAGTCGAGCGTGTTAATAACAAAAATGACCCATTTCAGAGTCTGACAGAGGAAAGCTAGAAATCCATGATGTCTGTCAAACCTATATAGTCACTAATGTTTTTGTACAGTACACATAAATACATGAAGCAGTGTGTTCCCAAAAATCTGAAGTAGCCAGCGTAATGAAAAATGTAGCCAGGTAGGGGGGTGCGAGGGCAAAAATGAATCTGCTGCAACCCAATTTGTTAAAGTCAATTAGGTAGCCAGTCATAAGGGTTAGTATGCCAGCTATTTGGCTGGCATCTGGCGCTTATAAAACACACTGATGAAGGCGTTTTTAGAGATAGAGAATGGAATGGAAATTAGTACTCACAGTTGGTTTGACTAGTAACTGGCCCATGACTGTGAACATCCTGGACAGGCCCACAGGAGTACACACTGGGGACGAAGCCAAGTTACAAGTGGTGAGACACAACCAAAACACTTCTAGGACATAAGGGACTTAGGCATTATTACAGAAATGATCTTCTAGTCCAAGCGATATGTGATCCCCCCCAACCAACCACCACATACTTTTTCATAAAAGCATGAAACTTGGTACACTTTGGTGACCTATTAAAAGTGTTACTTGAACTTGCCGCACATCAATCGAGATAATATTCCATTTCATTTACACATTTTCCATTGAATATGCTCTTATGATCCAACACCAATACTCACTCAGGAGGAGCAGTCCCCCCATCAGAGATATACAGGAGTAGAGGTATGGTAAGTAGAACTCCCAGAGATCTGAAGGAGGAAATATTAGTCAGAGCTGAACAAACACATTAAACCACAGCTAAAAAAATAGAGACCGACTGCGTACCCAATGGCACCCTTTTCCCTATATAGTGCACTATTTTTGACCAGGGCCCATAGAGTTCTGGTCCAAGTAGTGCACTATATAGGGAATAGGGTGCCATTTGAGACACAGACAGAATCCCCATAGCCTTACCATAGAGTGACTCCATACTGGCTGCGTCATTGTCAATGAGTGCGGACGCCACCCAGACTATTCCTAGGATGAGCAGTCCGAGGAGGAAGAGCATCACAAAGGTCTCTAGAACTCGTGACTTAATGCCCTGCGAGGAAACACACACAGATGGAGGGGAGAGAAACAAAAAGAGCAATGTCACCGTTTTTATTCATAACAAGCTGGGATTTTGCCCAGTTCTCCTAAGGCCATTCACACTGCAAGGAAGGAACGGCAAAACAAATGGTGCCCTATTCCCTACGTAGTGCACTACTTTTGACCAGAGCCCCTGACCAGAGCCCTATGATAAGTAAGTAGGTAGCCTTGTCCGAGCCAGAACGGCCCATAGGGCAGTATCCCATCTCCTGTTTATGGACAGGACGCTAGTCTATTGCAGGGCTTTACCCTCAACCCTTCTCCTTAATGCTGAGTGCCAAGCAGAGGCATCGGGTCCCATTTTGATAATTTGGTATGACTCGACCAGGGATCAAACCCCCAACATTCCAATCTCAGGGCGGATACTAACCACAAGGCCACTGAGCTGGTCAAAATAAGTAGGAATAGGATGCCATTTGGGATGCAATCTTGGTTCATAAAGTGAAACCTTGCAGACACTGCAGTCTCCCCACAACCAGTATTGCTGCAGTCTCACCACCATACAGTTCTACAGTATTTTGATTTGATTTATTAGGATCCCCATTAGCCGATGCCAATGGTGACAGCTAGTCTTACTGGGGACCTACACATAACGAAAAGGACATTACAGACAAAAGACTTTACAATTTACATTCATTTAAAAACATTAACATGTAGTGTGTGTGTGTGTGTGTGTGCATCTATCAGTTACACATACATGTCAGTACATACACACAACAAGTAGGTCACATGGGGGAGAGGCGTTGTGCCAGGTTTGCCGTTCACCTGTGCTATATAATATGGAAGCCATGCACTCATGGCTCTGTATAATACTGTACGTTTCCTTGAATTTGTTCTGGACCTGGGGACTGTGAAAGGAACCCTGGTGGCATTAGTGTGTGTGTGTCAGTGCTGTGTGTAAGTTGACTATGTAAACAATTTGGAATTTCCAACACATTAATGTTTCTTATAAAATCAAGAAGTGACGCAGTCAGTCTTTCCTCAACTCTTAGCCAATAGAGACTGGCATGCATAGTATTAATATTAGCCCTCTGATTACAATGAAGAGCAAGACGTGCAGCTCTGTTCTGGGTCAGCTGCAGCTTAACTAGGTCTTTCTTTGTGGCACTTGACCATATGGCTGGACAATAATCAAGATAAGATAAAACTAGAGCCTACAGGACTTTCTTTGTGGAGTGTGGTGTCAAAAAAGAAGAGCATCTCTGTGGTCCTCTGTAGCTCAATTGGTAAAGCATGGCGCTTGTAAAGCCAGGGTAGTGGGTTCGATTCCCGGGACCACCCATACGTAAAAATGTATGCACACATGACTGTAAGATAAAAGCGTCTGCTAAATGGCATATTATTATTTAGTACGGACAGACCTCTCTCCATCTTTGCAACCATTGAATCTATATGTTTTGACCATGACAGTTTACAATCCAAGTAATTTAGTCTCCTAAAATTGTTCAACAGCCACACCATTTATTACGAGATTCAGCTGAGGTCTAGAACTTAGGGAATGATTTGTACCAAATACAATGCCCTTATAGTTTTAGAGATGTCAGGACCAGTTTATTACTGGCCACCCATTCCGAAACTGACTGCAACTCTTTGTTAAGCGATTCAGTGACTTCATTAGCTGTGGTAGCTGATGCGTATATGGTTGAATCATCAGCATACATGGACACACATGCTTTGTTTAATGCCAGTGGCAGGTCATTGGTAAAAATAGAAAAGAGTAGAGTGCCTAGAGAGCTGCCCTGCGGTACACCACACTTTACATGTTTGACATTAGAGAAGCTTTACATTTACATTACATTTAAGTCATTTAGCAGACGCTCTTATCCAGAGCGACTTACAGTTAGTGAATACATTTTTTTTATTTATTTTTTATACTGGTCCCCCGTGGGAATTGAACCCACAACCCTGGCGTTGCAAACGCCATGCTCTATCAACTGAGCTACATCCCTGCCGGCCATTCCCTCCCCTACCCTGGACGACGCTGGGCCAATTGTGCGCCGCCCCATGGGTCTCCCGGTCGCGGCCGGCTGCGACAGAGCCTGGATTCGAACCAGGATCTCTAGTGGCACAGTTAGCACTGCGATGCAGTGCCTTAGACCACTGCGCCACTCAGGATACGGCTTTCATTAAAGAAAACCCTCTGAGTTCTATTAGATAGATAGCTCTGAATCCATGATATGGCAGAAGTTGAAAAGCCATAACACAAACGTTTTCTCAACAGGTTATGGTCAATAATATCAAAAGGCTGCACTAAAATCTAACAGTACAGCTCCCACAATCTTCTTATTATCAATTTCTTTCAACCAATCATCAGTCATCTGTGTCAGTGCAGTACATGTTGAGTGCCCTTCTCTATAAGCAAGCTGAAATTCTGTTGTTAATTTGGTTACAGAGAAATAGCATTGTATTTGGTCAAACACCATTTTTTCCAACAGTTTGCTAAGAGCTGGCAGCAAGCTGTAAAGGCCGCTTTACCACTATTTGGTAGCGGAATTACTTTGGCTTCCCTCCAGGCCTGAGGACAAATACTTTCCTTTAGGCTCAGATTAAATATATTACATATAGGAGTGGCTGTAGAGTCAGCTACTATCCTCAGTATCTTTCCATCTAAATTGTCAATGCCAGGAGGTTTGTCATTATTGATTGATAACAATCATATTTACACCTCTCCCACACTAACTTTACAAAATTCAAATTTACAATGCTTTTCTTTCATTTTTTGTTTTTCTTAAGTCTTGAGTATGATGGCTCACTGTTCATTGTTGGCATATCCTGCCTAAGTTTGCCCACTTTGCCAATGAAGTAATCATAAAAATAATTGGCAACATCAAATGGTTTTGTGATGAATAAGCCATCTGAGTCGATGAAATTCAATTTCACTTTTTTCCATCATTCTTTATATCATTGATCTTGGCTTCATAATACAGTTTCTTCTTCTTTTTGTTAAGTTTAGTCACATAATTTCTAAAAGTTGCATTAAGTCAGCCAGTCAGAAGTGCAGACACTTATTTGCCACTACTTTTGCCCCATATCTTTCAACAATACAGCTTTTCAATTCCTCATCAATCCATGGAGCCTTAACAGTTCTAAAAGTCAGTTTCTTAACAGGTGCTCCTTATTAATCACATCAGACATGTTTTACATCATCAACATAAGTCACAGCAAAATCCTTTGTATGAACACACTATTTTAGGCCCAGTTTGTAGAACTTTGGCTTTCCTGGATATAGCCACTATATTGTGATCACTGCATCCAATGGGTACGGATACAGCTTTAGAATAAAGTTCTACACTATTAGTAAAAAAGTGATTAATACATGTGGATTATCTAGTTCCTGTAGTGTTTGTAAATACCATGGTAGGTTGATTAATAACCTGAACCAGATTACAGGCACTGGTTACAGTGAGAAGCTTCCTCTGGAGCGGATAGCTAGATGAAAACCAGTCAATATTCAGGTCCCCAAGAAAGTAGACCTCTCGGTTTACATCACATACACTATCAAGCATATATACCTTCTCTATAAAATCACCCGCAATTATCCCGCTCTCTCATATTAAAATGTCCATCGTTTTACATTCATGCTACGTCTCAAATAGCACTCTAGTCCCAATTTAGTACACTACTTTTAACCAGGGCTCATAGGGGCCTGATCAAATGTAGTGCACCGTGTAGGGAATAGGGTGCCGTTTGGGACGCATCCTCAGTTCCAGATTGCAGCCCCACGCTTACTTAACTGATTCCAGAGAAGTCCATGTTAAAGCACCTTTTATAACAGTATATTGGGCCTATAAAAGGGTCTAACCAGACTCTGAGCCGGGGCCGGCAGCATAGCAGACCCGCTCAGAGTAGACTGGAGGTTCAATAAAAAAAACTAGTTGAAGTGAAGCCTCGCTACTGTCTGTAGATTAAGCGCAGGCCTCCCATTACATCTGGGGGCGATTAGGGCTGCTCTTAACGCGCCCATGGCCCGGCGGCCCAACGCAGACAGGAGTTGTGGTAATTTGGGTTTTCCGGGTCACAGACCGCTGAGTGGTTAATAAAGTCCTCTCTACCTGTTCAAACAGAGTCCATTCCCCCCCGTGCCGCCAGTGGAGGTGGACAGGCTCTATCTGTGTTCCAAATGGCACCCTATTGCCTGTATCGTGCACTACTTTTGACCAAGGCCCATATGGCTCTGGTCAAAACTAGTGTACTATAAAGGGGATAGGGTGCCATTTGGGACATACCCTCTGTCTACAACGCTGTAGAGGAGATACTGTCTGGCACTATAGGAATTAGCTGCAAAGAATGACTTACACATGGCTTGCGGTTAGCCTCAAATTGGGCATCTAATCAATTTGTTACTAGGTAGCTGGTGATATGCTAACTGATGTGTGGCGTATTTATGATCAGGTACTATACATAGTGCAGTGATCGTCTGTTTGAAGGTGTCCTTTCATGTAATGTAACAGTTTCTGATCCCCTCTCTGAACTCTTAGGTTACCTATGATCATCACCACTATTATCACAACTGTTTTGATAATCAATCACGTTTGGCAAACAGTCTCATCCACACAGACAGTGGAGCTGTAAAATCTACGGTTTCGTCCCAAATGGCACCCTATTCCCTATATAGAGCACTACTTTTGAGCCCTGGTCAAATGTAGTGCACCAACTAGGGAATAGGGTGCCATTTGGGACAGACCTAGACTGCGCCCTTGCTCTACCTCACAGCATCATGTAGGCTAGATAGAAGGGACCTGTGTAGAATTTTCTAGCACAGCTGTGGGTGTAGAGTCAAGTCTAGAGCGCCCCAGTGTGGCCACGTCTGATACAGCTGCAACTCAGCAGGCCTACTGAGTCTCTAAAGTGAGGCATATACTTCATGCCTTACATTAGTTTTGACTGCATCCCAAATTACACCCTATTCTCCATTAACTCTATGGGCCCTGGTAAAAAGTAGTACACAGTGTACTCCTGAGTGGCGCAGTGGTCTAAGGCACTGCATCGCAGTGCTAACTGTGCCACTAGAGATCCTGGTTCGCAGCCGGCCGCGACCGGGAGACTCATGGGCGGCGCACAATTGGCCCAGCGTCGTCCAGGGTAGGGGAGGGAATGGCCGGCAGGGATGTAGCTCAGTTGATAGAGCATGGTGTTTGCAACGCCAGGGTTGTGGGTTCGATTCCCACGGGGGGCCAGTATAAAAAAAAATGTACTCACTAACTGTAAGTCGCTCTGGATAAGAGCGTCTGCTAAATGACTAAAATGTAAATGAATAGGGTGCCATTTTAGACGCAGACATAATAGCCCCAATAACTCATATCTAGAGAAGCATCTCTTGTTCAAGATATCGAAAGGTCTAAAATTGTATAATAGCCCTTCATCTGACCTGCTTACTGAAACCTCTATCCTCCCATGTGCTCAGTTCTTCCTACTGGGCATAGGCTACATAACTACTGTGTTGCTGCCTGCATTCTAGCAGCCCACATCAGACCTGAACTGGCCAGTGGGGAGATCTCAACACCGGAGAGGAGGAGAGAGCGATTGAGAGAGAGAGAGAGGGGGGAGGGAGAGAGATATAGATAGATGGTGGAGGAGGAGAGGAGAGAGCGTCTGCGCGTATCTCGTCCCCAGAGGTGAGAGAGGAATGCTTTCAGAGACTTCTGTCATGTCCCCCACGCGCACGTGTATTTCCTCTAGGCCAGGCCTCTAAATCATTTATAAGATTCAAATCATTACCCATTCAGATCATTTAGGGCAAAGGCATTGCCCGTCACCTCCCCTAACGTTATTCCTGCTTTCAGGCATATTGGAGGGCCAAGTGGAGTGTCAGACAAAGGTTGAGCAAGTGTTGGGAAACAGAGGGTCTGATTTGCAAGCCTTGAATTAATCACGTATCACATTACATATTGCATTACTTATACTCTGCATTGTCCTTGTTTCTCTTTCATAACAAATTAGCATTTATTTTTTCTTAAATATATATTTATTTTTTCATTGCGATTGTAAGCAATGCAGACAGTTGCCACAATCATTGAAATCTGGAAAAAGTAGATAACGCTTGTTTAAAAATAGGCAAATCAAATCCCCATTGATCTCATCGCAGCGACTGTCTCCCGGGTATAAGAAAGGGAGAAACAAGGAAAAGGGTCTGCATCCAGAGCTGAGCGCCATCCAGAGCTGAGCGCCATCCAGAGCTGAGCGCCATCCAGAGCTGAGCGCCATCCAGAGCTGAAAGTTTCTATTCTTGCCATTCTAAATGTGTACACCACCTCTATATACAGTGGGGAGAAGAAGTATTTGATACACTGCTGATTTTGCAGGTTTTCCTACTTACAAAGCATGTAGAGGTCTGTAATTTTTATCATAGGTACACTTCAACTGTGAGAGACAGAATGTAAAACAAAAATCCAGAAAATCACATTGTATGATTTTTAAGTAATTAATTTGCATTTTATTGCATGACATAAGTATTTGATCACCTACCAACCAGTAAGAATTCCGGCTCTCACAGACCTGTTTGTTTTTCTTTAAGAAGCCCTCCTGTTCTCCACTCATTACCTGTATTAACTGCACCTGTTTGAACTCGTTACCTGTATAAAAGACACCTGTCCACACACTCAATCAAACAGACTCCAACCTCTCCACAATGGCCAAGACCAGAGAGCTGTGTAAGGACATCAGGGATAAAATTGTAGACCTGCACAAGGCTGGGATGGGCTACAGGACAATAGGCAAGCAGCTTGGTGAGAAGGCAACAACTGTTGGCGCAATTATTAGAAAATGGAAGAAGTTCAAGATGACGGTCAATCACCCTCGGTCTGGGGCTCCATGCAAGATCTCACCTTGTGGGGCATCAATGATCATGAGGAAGATGAGGGATCAGCCCAGAACTACACGGCAGGACCTGGTCAATGACCTGAAGAGAGCTGGGACCACAGTCTCAAAGAAAACCATTAGTAACACACTACGCCGTCATGGATTAAAATCCTGCAGCGCACGCAAGGTCCCCCTGCTCAAACCAGCGCATGTCCAGGCCCGTCTGAAGTTTGCCAATGACCATCTGGATGATCCAGAGGAGGAATGGGAGAAGGTCATGTGGTCTGATGAGAAAAAAATAGAGCTTTTTGGTCTAAACTCCACTCGCCGTGTTTGGAGGAAGAAGAAGGATAAGTACAACCCCAAGAACACCATCCCAACCGTGAAGCATGGAGGTGGAAACATCATTCTTTGGGGATGCTTTTCTGCAAAGGGGACAGGACAACTGCACCGTATTGAGGGGAGGATGGATGGGGCCATGTATCGCGAGATCTTGGCCAACAACCTCCTTCCCTCAGTAAGAGCATTGAAGATGGGTCGTGGCTGGGTCTTCCAGCATGACAACGACCCGAAACACACAGCCAGGGCAACTAAGGAGTGGCTCCGTAAGAAGCATCTCAAGGTCCTGGAGTGGCCTAGCCAGTCTCCAGACCTGAACCCAATAGAAAATCTTTGGAGGGAGCTGAAAGTCCGTATTGCCCAGCGACAGCCCCGAAACCTGAAGGATCTGGAGAAGGTCTGTATGGAGGAGTGGGCCAAAATCCCTGCTGCAGTGTGTGCAAACCTGGTCAAGACCTACAGGAAATGTATGATCTCTGTAATTGCAAACAAAGGTTTCTGTACCAAATATTAAGTTCTGCTTTTCTGATGTATCAAATACTTATGTCATGCAATAAAATGCAAATGAATTACTTAAAAATCATACAATGTGATTTTCTGGATTTTTGTTTTAGATTCCGTCTCTCACAGTTTAAGTGTACCTATGATAAAAATTACAGACCTCTACATGCTTTGTAAGTAGGAAAACCTGCAAAATTGGCAGTGTATCAAATACTTGTTCTCCCCACTGTATAGCAGCTCTGAAATATTCAGCATCCCCCGATCCTCACACCGCACCGCCGCCGAGCGTGGGGCTAGCTGCCTGCTCTGCCTAGTGCAGCTCCACTGGAATACCAGGGAATCAGAGATTTCGAAGAAATGTGTGTGAGACACTGCACTGTGTGCGTTTGGGGACTTGTGTGTGTGCTCACCCAGACCCATCCACATGAGGTATCCAAAACCACCAGCAACCCAGGGGATACTGAATTAGATGTCTTCATGGGTCCACCCAAACTCAAAAACCTGAGACCCGACCTGAGCTCCGAACAGGTCCGGGTCCAAACGGGGTCTCAGATCTATGCAACTACAGCTGATATACCAGAGTGGGCCGGACCACGGCTCTGCATAAAGCCTATTGCTTTTAGGTTAATACGGGGAAGTTGTTGACTTATATTAGGCCTAGCCTACTATACATTAACCAGAATAACAACTTAGCTGATAATGAATAAATCAATTGTCGGACTGTTATCGGGTCCGTTCGGGTTTATGTAGGAAATCCAGGGGTCCAGTTCTAGTCGGATCCAACTTTTTGGACCCGTGAAGACCGCTACACAGAATCACTGGTTGCCCCAATACCAAAACTGAACATCCTTTTACTCTGTAGGATCAGAAATGACATATCTGGGTACTGCTATGTACAGCACAATGGATATACGCATCCCTGTAACATGTCCTTGGAGAAGCATAGCTAGTCAGTGTATGTGTCCCAGATGGCACCCTATTCCCTATTGAGTGCACTACCTTGGGGGTCAGGTCAAAAGCAATCCACTATATAGGGAATAGGGTGCCATTTGGGACGCACAAACACAGTGTTTCATCAAATAGAGAGCCAGTTCTCTGGTAGCTGAATGTCATTGTGCCATGGTGTGCTATTCCCTCCTCTTTCTTGCCCTGGGGAAGTGAGAGAGAGGAGCGAGAGAAGAGAGAGAGGAGAGAGTGAAGGGATAGGAGATGGTACAGAGAGAGGGAGAAAACAGGGAGTGAGGGCAAAAAGCAGGGAGTGAGGGAGAAAAACAGGGAGTGAGGGAGTGAAACGGGGAGGGAGAAAACGGGGAGTGAGGGAGAAAAAGGGGAATGAGGGAGAAAAACGGGGCGTGAGGGAGTAAACGGGGAGTGAAATCGGGAGTGAGGGAGAAAATGGGGAGTGCGAGAGAAAATGGGGAGTGAGCAAACGAGTGAGGAGAGAAAGAGGAAAAGTAAGGGCAGGGCCAAGCTGCGGAGAGACAGAGAGACGGAGAGACGGGGAGAGGGAGAGACTGGGCGAGACGGGGAGACGGGGCGAGACGGAGAGAGACGGAGAGAGGAGAGGAGAATAAGGAAGGAGGAGAGGGACTACAGTAAAGCTCACAAGGATATAATAAAGAAGAAGAGCATGGGATGCATGGGAGAGGTGGAGAGCCACAGAGAGTCAGTGGGAGAGAGAGAGAGACTGAGAAGAGAGAGAGAGCTTCCTTCCTTCCAGCCCACCCATTAATCTGCAGCAGGTCAGCACACAGTGGCAGAGATCATCCCACTGCCCATCACTCCTCTTCCTGACAGGAAGGTGTGGGATGGAGGGATGGAGGGCGGGAGCAGACACCCCTTCACCACTCCCAGCCAGTCCACTTCTCTACCTCTGCATGCTAAAAGACGTGCCAGATGCCAAGGGCCCTTATTAGTGTACCCTTCAGCCCCGGCCTTCAGCTCTGGCCGTGTCAGAGACAGAAAACAGAGAGGGAGCCACTGGACTGGAGAGCCTCCCCCTGTAAAGCTGCCGCAAACTAAAACTTCTAAAGACTCGCTCCAACGACACGGCAGTAGGTGCATGGGAAACCGTTTGCTTCACGTCGTAGCTCGATCATTCGTTTTCCTCAAGTTTATTCCCCCTACAGTGACTCCATCTTGTTGTCATTACCAAGAGGTGTCAGGCTGATAAGTCTTCAAAGAATAAATGACTGGCACCTGGGTTTTGTCAACACAAGAGGACGGTTATGCCGACGAGCGCAGAGTGGCTCAATAGAAAGGCCCTGCAAACAAGCAACCTCAATAATAACATGACTTAAAATCATCCTTAAATCGTGAATACAACTTTTTTTTTCTTGACAAAACCCGGGATCAAACCAATGAATAAGACTTTCATCTTGTAATCCAAGTAAATAAATAACATTAGACGTGAATTTCAGGCTTGGATGTCAGGCACTAGAATTGTATTTAAAACAGACAGAAATAAGTCTAATACCTCAAAACACTACATCAGCTAGTTATAAAAGAAACAGAATTTCATCCAAATATTCAAACGCAGGCCCTCTCTAGGAGCTGATCAGTTCGTTTGTAAGACAGAGAAGAAAATCCTGAACAGTGCTCTGCTCAAGCTAATATGTTGCCATGGCAACATACATTGTAAAGGAGGGGCTTTTCGCAAGACATTCTGACCTTAAAGGAAGGTACGTAAACATCACTTTATATTCTCCGGCCACCCTTGCCAGAGCGAAGGCCTGGGAAAAATGTCTACATGTGCAGGGAGATTTGAAATAAATATCCAGGCTCCATTGTGGAGCGCCAACAAAGAAGAGTATCTTAGTAACTAACACAAGGCGGTTTGCTCAGCTCAGACGTTTCCCATCCACAATAAACACACACTTTTTTTCATCACGGGCTTTAGCCTAGGCCGTTAGACTGATGAGGAGCTTCTTTAAGCAACAGATGAAAACTGCTGGGTCAATCTCTGGGTGAGACTAAGTCTGTGGCCCAAATGGCACTCTATGCCCCATATAGTAGGGCCGGGACGATACCAGTATCGTGATACTTGTTAGTATTGTGGCAAGGAAACAAAACACAAAGCAGATTTAACTTCTTTAGGAAAACAGCCCTAATGTTGGAAACAAACAATTACAGTGAGGGAAAAAAGTATTTGATCCCCTGCTGATTTTGTACGTTTGCCCACTGACAAAGACATGATCAGTCTACAATTGTAATGGTAGGTTTATTTGAACAGTGAGAGACAGAATAACAAACAACAAAATCCAGAAAAACGCATGTCAAAAATGTTATCAATTGATTTGCATTTTAATGAGGGAAATAAGTATTTGACCCCTCTGCAAAACATGACTTCGTACTTGGTGGCAAAACCCTTGTTGGCAATCACAGATGTCAAACGTTTCTTGTAGTTGGCCAACAGGTTTGCACACATCTCAGGAGGGATTTTGTTCCACTCCTCTTTGCAGATCTTCTCCAAGTCATTAAGGTTTCAAGGCTGACGTTTGGCAACTCGAACCTTCAGCTCCCTCCACAGATTTTCTATGGGATTAACGTCTGGAGACTGGCTAGGCCACTCCAGGACCTTAATGTGCTTCTTCTTGAGCCACTCCTTTGTTGCCTTGGCCGTGTGTTTTGGGTCATTGTCATGCTGGAATACCCATCCACGACCCATTTTCAATGCCCTGGCTGAGGGAAGGAGGTTCTCACCCAAGATTTGACAGTACATGGCCCCGTCCATTGTCCCTGATGCGGTGAAGTTGTCCTGTCCCCTTAGCAGAAAAACACCCCCAAAGCATAATGTTTCCACCTCCATGTTTGACGGTGGGGATGGTGTTCTTGGGGTCATAGCCAGCATTCCTCCTCCTCCAAACACGGCGAGTTGAGTTGATGCCAAAGAGCTCGATTTTGGTCTCATCTGACCACAACACTTTCACCCAGTTCTCCTCTGAAGCATTCAGATGTTCATTGGCAAACTTCAGACAGCCCTGTATATGTGCTTTCTTGAGCAGGGGGACCTTGCGGGCGCTGCAGGATTTCAGTCCTTCACGGCGTAGTGTGTTACCAATTGTTTTCTTGGTGACTATGGTCCCAGCTGCCTTGAGATCATTGACAAGATCCTCCCGTGTAGTTCTGGGCTGATTCCTCACCGTTCTCATGATCATTGCAACTCCACGAGTTGAGATCTTGCATGGAGCCCCAGGCCGAGGGAGGTTGACAGTTATTTTGTGTTTCTTCCATTTGCGAATAATCGCACCAACTGTTGTCACCTTCTCACCAAGCTGCTTGGCGATGGTCTTGTAGCCCATTCCAGCCTTGTGTAGGGCTACAATCTTGTCCCTGACATCCTTGGAGAGCTCTTTAGTCTTGGACATGGTGGAGAGTTTGTAATCTGATTGATTGCTTCTGTGGACAGGTGTCTTTTATACAGGTAACAAACTGAGATTAGGAGCACTCCCTTTCAGCTCGTTACCTGTATAAAAGACACCTGGGAGCCAGAAATCTTTCTGATTGAGAGGGGGTTAAATACTTATTTCCCTCATTAAAATGCAAATCCATTTATAAAAAATTTTACATGCGTTTTTCTGGATTTTGTTGTTGTTATTCTGTCTCTCACTGTTCAAATAAACCTACCATTAAAATTATAGACTGATCATTTCTTTGTCAGTGGGCAAACGTACAAAATCAGCAGGGGATCAAATACTTTTTTCCCCTCACTGTATGTTGTCTTCAAGTCACATATATTTATTTTCTAAGCTATAGCACAATATTTTACATAAAGCGGGTTTTTAAAGGACCAAATAGTAGTCTGCTTCGTGTTTAAATTTTTGCCATGGAAAAAAATATTGCGATACTGGTATCGTCACAGCCCTCCTATATAGTGCACTACTTTTGAACGTAACCTAAGTCGGAATGGTCCAACATACAAATATTGACCGACCGTCATCATAACAATGCTAGCTACTGGTGGTGCATACCAGGGGTTGTAACCGGTTCAGGGAACAGAACAGAAAACCGGAAAATTATATTTTTAGAGGAACATAATCAGAACCGGGAACGAAAGTGATCTACAGTGTTCCAGAACAGAACCATTATTTTAAAAGCATGGGAAGCAGTTAATAGCGTTATTTTACATTCCAGGCATTTTTTTCAGTCCCACAAAAAAACGCTACAAGGGCTATGCAAAGCCCTAACTCTGTCACTCAGAAACGTATTCCAGTGTCTGCCTGCCATCTGAAAATCTTTGCCAGTGTGTGTGTGTGCGTAGGCAACCTGCCCCCTCCAAAGCATAGGCTACTGTAACCGACAAGCGTTATTCAGAAATGTAGGGAGAGATTTTTTAATTAGAGAAGAATTGATTAACTTTTTCAATGCTCGTTACGGATACTATAGTTCTCATGTTTCACATTGGGTTTATTAAGCACAAAAAGGCAAGACGTGTTTTTAATTCTGGTGCCGCTCTGCGCACACACAAGCTTGCTAGCTAGCTAGATCTGGTCCAATGTTAAGCCGACTCTCGGAAGTTCAGACATTCAAAGTTCCTCCATAGAAGCCGGTCATGGCTAAAAGGGTTCCAGCGTTTGTATGAATTTACTTTTTGTAGCAGGTTTGGGAGAACTTAGGCAACAGGTTAGGAGAATTAACTTGGCAGGTTAGGAGAATTCGGTTAAGGTTAGGAAAAGGGTTAACAATTTATTTTATTTTTGTATCAACTTGACGTAAATTTGACAAAAGCTGGTTCCCATCTAGACATGACCATAGAAGCCGCTCAAGCCAAGCCTCCTCCTCCACCCTCTGTCCCTTACCCGAACAATTTCAGTCAAATCTCGCACCCTACAATTGTCTGTCCATCGCGCATGTAAACAACTATAGCTTGCCCGCTCCAAAACAAGCTGCTCTATCAGAACTGATTAGCGAAGTAATTTAATATTGTATATATATATATATATATATATATATATATATATATATATATATATATATATATATATATATATATATATGTAAAATAATCTACGATTTCAGAGGTTTAAAAAGGAACGATATAAACCTGTACTTTTTGGGGGTTTGAACCAGTTCAGAACTTTATTTTGCAGGTCGACAGTGGAACGAAACAAATAAATTAATACAAATGGTTCTGTTCAGAACAAAACAATTGGAAAATAATTTTGTGCATACACAAAAGTCGCTTTTCCCTCCACACAAGAGGGATATTTGACTAAAATATAAATGTTGTTCATATCCCCAAAAAACACATAAAAAAATGTAACATCCCAAAAAACGTAATATCTGAGAAACATAGTCAAAATGTGAAGATAAAAACCCTGTTTGAATTAAAGCCTAAATGATCTGGCCCTAAAAGGTAACCCTTCATCATAAAATAGAGCTGGTCTAATATCTCTTTATAAGTGTGAGGTGATGACTGGCTGGCACACAGGCTGCAGCGTAAATGGGTTTCTGGGGTAAGACCAGGAGCCAAAACACGCACGAAAATGGAATGTAAATGTAAAAACGCTCAACTATAAGGTGACAATTAAAATCTGCTACTTCTCTCCAATGAATTTAAAAGCATTTTGCAACCATTAGTAATGAAAAGTTTCAGCTAAGATTTGAGAAAGTCAGCCAGAGAGAGTAAGAGAGGTATAAGGTTAATGTGGAGTATTTTATGTTGGTGAATAAAGTTAGTTCATACCCACATTTCGACCATAAGTCACTTCGATCCATCCACAATTTAGACAATCTGAAAGACTGTTAATCACCCGGGCAGCAGAACCTCTGAAGAGTGAGCTAATAAAAAAGCATAGAGATTTTGATCTCGATTCAACTCTGAGAACTTTAGTGCCCTCATCAAAACTAAACAAAGCCACATGAAAAGCCTGACTTAAACCGTTACCAGTTAAATTCATCATTCACTTCATTTCCGCAGTCGAAGGGACTTTTCAGTGGAGTAACATTATGGCCACATAAACCCCTGAGATCTAATACTCAGTCTCTAATACTGTTATTGGGAGAGGGCTAATATCACATTATAAAAACTTAAAATCAGGCTTTCATGTCATCCTGTGGTTGGTCTGTTGAGTGACTCAGCGGGGTGCTTTATTCGGCCAATTGAGAGCAGTCAGGTCCGAACCCTTTCCTCTGTTCTCCACACACACACACACACAAATATACCTGGATGTGTAGCCAACATTAAGCAGTGCTTCCTCTCAGAAAATGTATGGACGATCAGTAGCAAGAAACAGTCAAGAAGTTCAAAATGAAGGAGTACAAAAGCATAAAGTGACAGAGGCCGGTGTGTTCCACTTCCTAGCCAACCTGGACTTTATTACAAGAAATCCAACCGAAACAAATTAGCAGCAGGGCCCCAAAAAAACAGGGCTGTAAACTACAGTAAGAGACTAATTTTTATGTAAGTTTGCCAGGAGGAACATAAACCAGAAGGGTTTCAAACTGTGACACAGGATAGAGGTGTATTAAAAGTAAATCTTCCCCCCTCTTTTTCGGCTCTATTGTGCTGTCATGTTGTTCCGTCTTTATGGACTCGCAGAACACGGGACCCAGACTCTTTTCGGGGTAATTAATTAAACGAGGAAGTTCACTGAGCCTTACAACTCGATTATTAGGCTGTCCTTTTGAAGTTTTATTTTAGGGCAGATGAGGGCCCTAAATCACGGGGGCCGATGCCGTGGTGTTGAACTGTTTGCAGCGTCTGGCTTATTGGAATGGCTTGTCAGGATGTGGCGGCCGCCGAAGACCAGATTGTCGTCGTTTCATGGTTAATGAGGTTTTTGCGGTCGCAGTTACGGTCAACTGATGAGAGTCAGAGAGTAATGACCAGGCACCTGCTGCTGCCACTAGACATCCCCTCAAATCAGACAGACAGAGACAGACAGTATGTAAACAGCAATTGATAGAGATTCTTAAACAATGAAAGACAGGGCAAAGAAAATAGATGGAAACTATCTACTCTGCAACCTGCTCTGCATATGACAGTCGACTCAATAGCCATAATCATTAAGATTAATGAAAATGGTGTAGTTCTTATATGGCACAGTGGACAATTTCAAAACAGTTGTATGACAACACTGGAGAAATCAATCACAAAAGATCAAGAGTTCATCAATACTACAAGAGCACGTTAACACCAAAATACATAGGTTTTAGCGAGGTGTTAGCAACCATGCATTTTGTACCTTTTTTGATCCAGCAAATCCCTCGGACTCCAGAAAGAAATAGGCAAAGGGCATCAGGACGAAGAGGCAGAGATTGGAGAAGAGTGACATCAGATTCCACAGGCCTGTATGGGCAACATTCCAGCTAGTCATTATTAATTTAACAATCAATCTTTCAAGACTGTCACCAAGCAAAATACAACATGACAGAAATCACAACTTACAATAAAACACATCCTCAGACCTCGGCAGTATCCTAAATGCCACCCTATTCTCTACATAGTGCACTACTTTTGACCAAGGCACAAAGGGTATGTAGTGCAATATATAGGGAATAGGGTACCATTTGGGACCTATCTCTAGTCATGAGAAAGAGTTGCTTTGGATAGATAGAAAGCACAGTTGTGTCCACTGGCCACAATCTATTCCTGCAGTCATCTGCAAAACCATGGACTCTGATGCCCCCTTGTGGCTGGAAATCAGTATGTTTTTACTACTTTGGTCTTCTAGAGCTATAGGTGTTTAGACCTTTGTTCTAGGAAAGCACTATCACACCTGTTTCAGCTAATGATATGTTGATTACTTGAGTCAGGTGTGCAGAATCAGATGCAGGGCACCCTGTAGGCCACCGGGACTGAGGTTGGTGTCTACTACCGTTGGGGTCATGTTTTAGGAAAAGTTTGCAGTCATGCACGAATATAAATTAGGTCTAGACTAATGTAAAGTTCTCTGATAGACCACCAGGTTCTATCCTAAATGGCACCCTATTCCCTTTGAAGTGCATTTCTTTTGACGAGGGCCCATAGGGCTCTGGTCAAAAGTACTGCACTTAACAGGGAATAGGATGTCATTTAGGACGCATCCCACCAGTTTCTGAGGGAAACAGATCTTTGTGACTGGATGTATAAAAGAAGTGATTCTGTTATGTTACATGTGGTTAAGTGAACCAAAAGCACTCAAAAACACAAAGGAAGTCAATCCACATTAAATCTGCATCCCAAATGGCAACCTATATTCCCTACACAATGCAATACTTTTGACCAGAACCCTATTGGGCCCTGGTCAAAAGTAGTGTACTATATAGGGAATATAGGGTGGCATTTGGGACGCATCCAAACAAATAGGATGAAATGTGAATGACCATGGATGAGGGAGCCATTGAGCCACTGAATGTAGTAGTTTTTGGGGAAGGAGAGCAGGATCTCATTGCTGATGATTGAGAAAGGCAGGAGGAGGACAGCCCCACCCGACACGGCCAGGGTGAAGGTGCACAGGTACAGTCTGTGGGGAGGAGCGGATATGCACACAAAGAAAAAGAGAGAGAGAGAGCGAGAGAGAGAGAGGGGGGGGGGATTAGTAAGAAAGTCTACAGTTTGCTGTGGAATCACACAGCTTTGTTAAAGATAGAATCCTTACTTGCTTTACCCATCTTTGGACTAATACATTAATTATATATACACCCATTGATTCTTGAAGAATATAACTCATCAGTTTAGTACAACTGTCGTCAATATAAGCTTGTTTTACTCCAATGTTTGTAAGCAATGTAAACAAACACTGTATAGACACTTTTTTGCAATTAAGAATTCTAGCTTTTAGGAATTGTTAAGAAATGACACGTATCGTAGTATTTATTCATATAAGAATGTCAGTGTCACAGCTCGACACATCAGCATTCAAATACATACAATGACGACATTCATGCAGCAGGCTATGAATCATTTGACAAAATTGTATTACTCAAGTATAACTGTAGGCCAACTGTCATTTAAGGATTAGTGTTAGATTACACGTTGCATTAATAGAGAATCTGCCTATACAGTGCGACAGGGATTAATAATAAGGGAATTAAGTTGTTTAGTGTCACAGGTTGCATCCCAAATGGCACCATATCCCCTATATAGTGGCCTACTTTTGACCAGATCCCTATGGGACCTAGTTAAAAGTAGTACACAGCACTACATAGGGAATAGGTTTGCATTTGGGACGCACCACAGTCGACCACTTAACTTAAATACTAGTGGAGCAGATGGCCACTTCAGTGTCTATGAGCTAAATGTCAATATGACCCTCTCCACCCATACAACATGGCATCCCAGCAGAGCAGGGGCATGGGCTGGAGGTTGCCAGATTCTGCTGCCCAGAGGACTACACCATCTGCTCTGGTCCTCCGTGGGAAGTGGGCAAGGTCACCACTTTGATATATGGCTCGAGAATCTAATTAATTTAAAATGCTACAGCATTTACTTGGCTCAGCCATTTCCCCTCGCAATATCACCGTCAGCTGGACCAAAGAGGACAAATGACAAAGTGGGCCGCAAACATATGGCCACGTAAAGGCCATTGTTATTGCTTTATTACCAGAGTTGTGTTAGGCCCTGTGTGCAGTGGTGCGTGCAATGTGAACAACAAGTCACATCAGCCATTCAAACCAAGAAAGGCTACACTATTGTTTCCTAAAACCGGTCTGCGTGACCCTCAGCCATTCCACATATTTGATCTATTCCAACACTAGCACACCTGATTCATCAAATCAGGACTTACTGATTAGTTGGCTAGTTGAATCAGGTGGTACTTGGAATATATCAAATATGTGGAATGGCTGAGGGTCAAACAGATCGGTTCAGGAAACACTGAGATACTAGAAGTAAGGTTATTGCTTAACAGCTTTATTGAAAGTAGTTCCACTCACGATATTCTGTTGACGACAGCATCTTCGTCCTCCTGGTCATCTGAGGGAGAGGAAACCACTTAGTCACAGCACGTACAGCAAGTGAACCCTACAGAGACAACCAAGGGCCTCTTGGGACTACAAACCCCATGTTGCCTTGTTCAAATCCCAGATCGTACTACAATTAATGTATCAATGTACCTTAGGGAGTCCCTTTTTCCTACGGTCCTAGTCTACGGGCCACTACCAAAAGGCTTAATATTCTCTATATAGTGCACTACTTTTGACCAGGGTCCATAGGGCCTATGTAGGGAATAGGGTGCCATTTGGGATGCATTTACCTACTGTACTGTGGCCACCTGTGTGCAGAGAAAAGAACAACCTAGATTTTCTGGGCACAACAATCCCCAGAGGATCTTTGAAGTGGTCTACTTTTAAAGGAGCTTCGAGAAACCAGGGTGACCTGGACATTCCACATTCGTCCAAGAACAATGTGACACTTTAGTTAATGATGCCTAAATAGAGTAATTCTTATTTGATTATTCCATATAGTCAGACTTGCAGTTAGGCTAGCTATGGGCCATTTCTATGCATGATTATGGACCATCTGTTTATACTATCAACACATTTCAATGTGGATGTGAGGTCATTATTTTCATTGCATGGAACATTATATGGAAAGCCATATACTTTCATCTTGAGAGAATTATTTCCCTCTGAATGAATATCAAGAGTGATTGCATTTCCAGTAGTGGACAGCAAACGCATCGGAAGTTCGATCAAATGTACATGCATTTTCACCAGGTACGAGTCTCATAGTTTAATATTCTGGGTTGAGGATATGTCATTCTGTCAGTCAGATGCAGGTCAGCTCCTCCTTACTAATTGACCATGAGGTGTGTCTGTAATGTATGCTACATAGTCATATACAGCCCATCTACAGTCTTTACACGTGAGGGTCTATGTGCAAACACACCGTGAACAAAAGACAGAGCTTTGCAATATTTGCTGTGAAAACAATGGGACTATGTGTGCGCATCTCAGGTGTGCAAGTATTACATAGAAACTATTTTTGATAGATGTAAAGTTGGTACCGCATCATGTTTTGGTATTTCCAGTACAATATTCACCATAAAAACAGAACATGACTACTAACCTGTTTTCCTCTTGTACCTGGTGATGATGCAATACGACACAATGTAGAGTACTGCAAACAGTAGGAAACATATCTGAAAAGACAAACAAAAATTATTGTAGACACTTATAAAACTGCTGCAGTGTATATACATTATCAATGTTAAAATATCTGGCATTATGTTGACGTGAACACATAACACAATTTGATACACTTATTAGCCTCCCCTATAGACAAGGGCAGCATCCAAAATGGCTACCTATTCCCATAGGGCTCTGGTAAAAAGTAGTACATTCCATAGGCAATAGGGTGCCATTTTGGAATCAGATATGGTACTATGACATTTACTCTACTAATATAATAAACATGCGATACATGGTCTATGACAGCAAGTGTGCTAGGATATGCATCATTGCCGTCATGTACTGTATACATGGAGTTATTTCCTTAGGACAGCTATGATTGATGGAAGTTGGGATGGTTGCCTGGATGGATACCAATCATGCATGTAGCCTTGATCAGGTTACAGACAAACCCCCCAAAGGCCTCTCTCAAGTCTAGGTGATTCACTCCTACAGGGAACGAATAGCCTGGGTGGGAGGGTGCCGACGCTGTTGCTACCTATAATTCAACAACACCTCGCCTTGTTTAATGAATACATGCCAAGTCTACATCTCAGAGAAGGAGTGCTGATGTAGGATCAGGTCCCCCTGTCCATGTGATCTTATTCCATTATGATCGAAAAGTTGAAACTTTTCCTAGGTCAGTACTCCTAGTCTGAGACACTTTATGAATCAGGTTACAAGCTACACCACATCCAAAGCAAATTGTGTAAACAGAATAGTTGCAACTGATGTCGAAAGCAGATCTTACTTCACATATATTGTTCCTGTAAAAAGGCCCTAAGACAGGGCTAAACCATAAGTCATCATAGTTTGACATGAGATAGGCCTACAATTCAAATTTGAACTAAAGCCACAAACTAGGCTACTTCATTAATTAGTCTACATGCAGCCTGATCTGGAATTAGGCGGTCTAACAACGACTGTATTAATTTTTCAGAGTGCCATTCCAAAACCCTGGTCCTCAGAGCCCCAGTATTGACAGAAATATCCCACATTCCCCTTCGGACGGTGGGACAGACAGCAACTAGGCCTAATGTTAGAACCATCCTCTGCAGCAGCAGCACTGTGAGAACCATCTCCAGTCTCTACATTACACAACACATGAGGAAACATGAGTCAGCTAGAGTGCAGGCAGACAAGACACATTCTATCTGGCTAAAGTGTGCATAGACAAAGAATGGCTCTCAAAAATAATAATACACAACATTCTCAACCAGACGACAACAGACCAGAAAAACTGTCAAAAGGAGAGAGCAGCAACACCTCCAAACCACTCTTAAAAAACTTCAGGGCCCGTATCCACAAAGCATCTCAGAGTAGGAATGCTGATATAATCTTCTTAATTATGATCTAAAACAGGGATGGGCAGCTGGTAGTCCGTGGGCCGCCCCCCTTTGGTAAGCCCACAGATCAATTCCTCACCCCCCCCCACAATTTTTTTTTTCTACAAATACAAAATAAATAATAATAATTAGGAACTCAGTTGGGGTCTCAACTTACAGTTGAGAGTTATAATAGTAGAATAGACAAGGTGCACTTTCAAAATTTGGTGCATCAGCAGTTTGTCTCTTGTTATCTCAGTCACTGACAGTCATTGACAGCAAATAGTCCAGGTAGCCATTTGATTAGCTGTTCAGGAGTCTTATGGCCTGTTAAGAAGCCTTTTGGACCTAGACTTGCCGCTTCGGTACCACTTGCCGTGCGGTAGCAGAGAGAACAGTCTATGACTAGGGTTACTGGAGTCTTTGACAATTTTTAGGGCCTTCCTCTGACACCGCCTGGTATAGAGGTCCTGGATGGCAGGAAGCTTGGCCCCAGTGATGTACTGGGCCGTACGCACTACCCTATGTAGTGCCTTGCGGTCGGAGGCCGAGCAGTTGCCATACCAGGCAGTGATGCAACCAGTCAGGATGCTCTCGATGGTGCAGCTGTAGAACTTTTTGAGGATCTGAGGACCCATGCCAAATCTTTTCAGTCTCCTGAGGGGGAATAGGCTTTGTCGTGCCCTCTTCACGACTGCCTTGGTGTGTTTGGACCATGATAGTTTGTTGGTGATGTGGACACCAAGGAACTTGAAGCTCTCAACCTGCTCCACTACAGCCCCGTCAATGAGAATGGGGTCGTGCTCGGTTCTCCTTTTCCTGTAGTCCACAATCATCTCCTTTGTCTTGATCACGTTGAGGGAGAGGTTGTTATCCTGGCACCACACGGCCAGGTCTCTGACCTCCTCCCTATAGGCTGTCTCATCGTTGTCGGTGATAAGGCCTGCAACTATTGTGTCATCTGCAAACTTAATGATGGTGTTGGAGTGCGCTTGGCCATGCAGTCATGGGTGAACAGGGAGTACAGGAGGGGACTGAGCACGCACCCCTGAGGGGCCCCCGTGTTGAGGATCAGCGTGGCATATGTGTTGTTACCTACCCTTACCACCTGGGGGCGGCCCGTCAGGAAGTCCAGGATCCAGTTGCAGAGGGGAGGGGTTTAGTCCCAGGGTCCTTAGCTTAGTGATGAGCTTTGAGATGTAGTCAATGATTAGCATTCTCACGTTGGTGTTCCTTTTGTCCAAGTGGTACAGGGCAGTGTGGAGTGCAATAGAGATTGCATCATCTGTGGATCTGTTGGGGCGGTATGCAAATTGGAGTGGGTCTAGGATTTCTGGGATAATGGTGTTGATGTGAGCCATGACCAGCCTTTCAAAGCACTTCATGGCTACAGACGTGAGTGCTACGGGTCGGTAGTCATTTAGGCAGGTTACCTTAGTGTTCCTGGACACACAGACTATGGTGGTCTGCTTGAAACATGTTGGTATTACAGACTCTGTCAGGGACAGGTTGAAAATGTCAGTGAAGACACTTGCCAGTTGGTCAGCACATGCTTGGAGTACACGTCCTGGTAATCTGTCTGGCCCTGCGGTCTTGTGAATGTTGACCTGTTTAAAGGTCTTACTCACATCAGCTACAGAGAGAGTGATCACACGGTTGTCCGGAACAGCTAATGCTCTCACGCATGCTTCAGTGTTGCTTGCCTCGAAGCGAGCATAGAAGTGATTTAGCTCGTCTGATAGGCTCGTGTCACTGGGCAGCTCGCGGCTGTGCTTTCCTTTGTAGTCTGTAATAGTTTGCCAGCCTTGCCACAGCCGATGAGCGTCGGAGCCGGTGTAGTACGATTCAATCTTAGTCCTGTATTGACGCTTTGTCAGTTTGATGGTTCGTCAGAGGGCATAGTGGAATTTCTTATAAGCGTCCGGGTTAGAGTCCCGCTCCATGAAAGCGGCAGCTCTACCCTTTAGCTCAGTGCGGATGTTGCCTGTAATCCATGGCTTCTGGTTGGGGTATGTACGTACGGTCACTGTGGGGACGATGCACTTTTGATGAAGCCAGTGACTGATGTGGTGTACTCCTCAATGCCATTGGAAGAATCCCGGAACATATTCCAGTCTGTGCTAGCAAAACAGTCCTGTAGCTTAGCATCTGCGTCATCTGACCACTGGTACTTCCTGCTTTAGTTTTTGCTTGTAAGCAGGAATCAGGAGGATGGAATTATGGTCAGATTTGCCAAATGGAGGGCGAGGGAGAGCTTTGTACGCAGCTCTGTGTGTGGAGTAAAGGTGGTCTAGAGTTTTCTTCCTCTGGTTGCACATTTAACATGCTGGTAGAAATGAGGTAAAACGGATTTAAGTTTCCCCGGCCACTAGGAGCGCCGCCTCTGGATGAGCATTTTCTTGTTTGCTTATGACCTTATTCAGCTCGTTGAGTGCGGTCTTAGTGCCAACAGCGGCCCCTCATGATGAGTTCTGATTTTGTGTGTCCCCCACCCCCATCAAAGTCACCCATCCATGATCTGACACTTAAAACTGATCCTAGTTTAGCACTACTACTCTGAGAGGCTTTGTGGATACGGCCTGGATAGGAGTTGTGGTGGATGTCTGACTGTGCTCAGGAGTGACAGGACCGAGCAGTGTGTTTATGTCCAGAGAGGGAGAACCTGGAGGTGGTTGATGGTGATAAACTGATAAGTCTGTTTTAGGGGAGATAAGAGCAAAGGCCTATAACAAAGCCTACTTTTATTAGCATCAAATTGCACCACTGTCTATTTAGGCCCCCATCTCAAAATGTTCTTCCTCAGAATACTTAGCTTCTTTTTAACAATAGGCTCACTAGTTCAGTCATATTCTAACCCCACCATCCTAGCCTACATCCTCTCCTGCAGGCTTTCTACAGACATTGGTTCATGACAGGCAGCGCATTGTTGCCCGGCGTCTACCTGGTTGGTGTTTTGCATGATTCATGTATCTACTGCCATTATTTGCATGACTCAGTGGACGTACTGATAAAGCCAAACAGTCATGGCGTTTTGGATACCCATTCTTTTCGGCTTGCGTGTCAATGTAGACTTGTTAAGAGTGCGTGAAGGGCAATAGCTAATCTAGCATTTCACACCTTTATGATACACTACATGACCAAAAGTATGTGGACACCAGTTCGTTGAACATCTCTTCCAAAATCATGGGCATTAATATGGAGTTGGTCCCCCCTTTGATGCTATAACAGCCTCCACTCTTCTGGGAAGGCTTTCCACTAGATGTTGTAACATTGCTGCAGGGACTTGCTTCCATTCAGCCACAAGAGCATTAGTGAGGTCGGCCACTGATGTTGGGCGATTAGGCCTGGCTTGCAGTCGACGTTCCAATTAATCCCAAAGGTGTTCAATGGGGTTGAGGTCAGGGCTCTGTGCAGGCCAGTCATGTTCTTCCACACCAATCTCAACAAACCATTTCTGTATGGACCTCGCTTTGTGCACGGGGGCATTGTCATGCTGAAACAGAAAAGGGCCTTCGCCAAACTGTTGCCAAAAAGTTGGAAGCACAGAATCGTCTAGAATGTCATTGTATGCTGCAGCGTTAAGATCTCCCTTCACTGGAACTAAGGGGCCTACTAGCCCGAACCATGAAAAACAGCCCCAGACCATTATTCCTCATCCACAAAACCTAACAGGTGGCAGGTAGCGTTCTCCTGGCATCCGCCAAACCCAGATTCGTCCGTTGGACTGCCAGATGGTGAAGCATGATTCATCACTCCAGAGAACAAGTTTCCACTGCTCCAGAGCCCAATGGCGGCGAGCTTTACACCACTCCAGCCGACGCTTGGCATTCCGCATGGTGATCTTAGGCTTGTGTGCGGCTGCTTGGCCATGGAAACCCAGTTCATGAAGCTCCCGACGAACAGTTATTGTGCTGACGTTGCTTCCAGAGGAAGTTTGGAACTCGGTAGTGAGTGATGCAACCGAGGACAGACTATTTGTACGCGCTACGAGCTTCAGCACTCCGCGGTCCCGTTCTGTGAGCTTGTGTGGCCTGCAACTTCAGCTGCCGTTGTTGCTCCTAGACGTTTCCACTTCACAATAACAGCACTTACAGGACCGGGGCAGCTCTAGCAGAGCAGAAATTTGACGAACTGACTTGTTGGAAAGGTGGCATCCTATAATGATGCCACGTTGAAAGTCACTGAGCTCTTCAGTAAGGCCATTCTACTGCCAATGTTTGTCTATGGATATTGCATGGCTGTGTGCTCAATTTTATATACCTGTCAGCAACGGGTGTGGCTGAAATAGCCGAATCCAATCATTTGATGGGGTGTCACATCCAATGTTCCCTCTAAGCTGTAGCCCCGAGACTGCCGCGCGGCTCCCCTGGGACTGCCGCGCAGAAGAAATATCACACGGAGAGAAGAACGAGATTGAACTTCACTCAACGTTCGAGTTTTCCCTGTTAGTTAACGTTTCCCTTTCCTGTGGCAATTGCGAATCAACACAATTTAGCCACTTTGAACGCAACATACCGAAACAAAACAAACTACCCAAGACTTAGAATGCAAAACTATGTAAGAGATTTTGTTATAGGCAGAACGCATCGGAGTAGGATTATAATGCATTGACAAGCACCACTCAGCCCCTACTCTACACAGAACGGTCCGGCATAACCAATCAGAGCTGCAGTAGGCCTATATACAAATAGACCATTGCCATACAGTGCATTGAGAAAGTATTCAGACCCCTTGACTTTTTCCACTTAGTTACGTTACAGCCTTATTCTAAAATGTATTAAATATAATTTTTCTCTTATCAATCTACACACAATACCCAATAATGACAAAGCGAAAACAGGTTTTTAGAAATTCTTGCAAATATATTGAAAATATGAAACAGAAATACCTTATTTACATAAGTACTCCCTTTGCAATGAGACTCGAAATTCAGCTCAGGTGCATCCTGTTTCCATTTATCATCCTTGAGATGTTTCTACAACTTGATTGGAGTCCACCTGTGGTAAATTCAATTGATTGGACATGATTTGGAAAGGCACACACCTGTCTATATAAGGTCCCACAGTTGACAGTGCATGTCAATTAATTTTTTTTCTCCATCAATCTACACACAATACCCAATAATGACAAAGCAAAAAAAGTTTAGATTTTTTGTGTGCAAATTTATAAAGAAAATAAAAATATCACATTTACATAAGTATTCAGACCTTTTACTCAGTACTTTGTTGAAGCACCTTTGGCAGCAATTACAGCCTCGAGTCTTCTTGGGTATGACGCTACAAGCTTGACACACCTGTATTTGGGAATTTGTCCCATTCTTCTCTGCAGATCCTCTCAAGCTGTCAAGTTGGATGGGGAGCATTGCTGCACAGCTATTTTCAGGTTTCTCCAGAGATGTTCAAGTCCGGGATCTGGCTGGACCACTCAAGGACAGAGACTTGTCCCAAAGCCACTCCTGCGTTGTGTTGGCTGTGTGCTTAGGTCGTTGTTCTGTTGGAAGGTGAACCTTCGCCCCCAGTCTGAGGTCCTGAGTACTCTGGAGCAGGTTTTCATCAAGGATCTCTCTGTACTTTGCTCCGTTCATATTTCCCCTCGATCATGACTAGTCTCCCAGTCCCTGCCGCTGAAAAATATCCCCACAGCATGATGCTGCCACCACCATGCTTCACCGTAGGGATGGTGCAGAGGGTTCCTCCAGACATGATGCTTGGCATTCAGGCCATAGAGTTCAATCTTGGTTTCATCAGACCGAGAATCTTGTTTCTCATGGTCTGATAGTCTTTAGGTGCCTTTTGGCAAACTCCAAGCGGGCTGTCATGTGCCTTTTACTGAGGAGTGGCTTCCGTCTGGCCACTACCATAAAGGCCTGATTGGTGGAGTGCTGCAGATATGGTTGTCCTTCTTGAAGTTTCTCCCATCTCCACACAGGAACTCTGAAACCCGAGTGACCATTGGGTTCTTGGTCACCACCTTGACCAAGGCCCTTCTACCCCGATTGCTCAGGTTGGCCGAGCGGCCAGCTCTAGGAAGAGTCTTGGTTGTTCCAAACTTCTTCCATTTATGAATGATGGAGGCCACTGTGTTCGTGGGGACCTTCGATGCTGCAGACATTTTTTGGTACCCTTCCCCAGATCTGTGCCTCGAGACAATCCTGTCTCGGAGCTCTACGGACAATTCCTTCGACCTCATGGCTTGGTTTTTGTTCTGACATGCGCTGTCAACTGTGGGACCTTATATAGACAGGTGTGTGCCTTTCCAAATCATGTCCAATCAATTGCATTTACCACAGGTGGACTCCCAAGTTGTATAAACATCTCAAGGATGATAAATGGAAACAGGATTCACCTGAGCTGAATTTCGAGTCTCATAGCAAAGGGTCTGAATACTTATGTAAATAAGGTATTTCTGTTTCATATTTTCAATAAATTTGCAAAAATTTCTAAAAACCTGTTTTCGCTTTGTCATTTTGGGGTTTTGTGTAGATTTCTGAGAGAAACAAAATATTTAATCCATTTTAGAATAAGGCTATAACGTAACAAAATGTCAGTAAACGTGCGCTGGAAGTTGCACAACATTCAAGTTTGTGCTCAGCATACCTGAAATTTGCTCAGTGCCCAAAATGATTTTTTGGGGATCATTGGTCACATCCCTAATTCTCAGAATCAACCCGGAAAAATTTTCAGTCTGCGTGATCAAAACAATCTTGAAGCATAGATTCCGATTGGTCAGACCAACGTTGAACAGACCTTACCACAGCAGCTTTCTGTTTAAGTTTCTTCCTATAGGAGGGGAGGAGCAGAACGGAGGCATGATCTGATTTGACGAAGGGAGGGCCTTGTAGCCGTCCCGGAAGGTAGAGTAGCAATGATCTAGGGTCCATGTTGCGCGTGTAGCACAGGAGAGGTGTTGATTGAATTTCAGTAGCGTTTTCCTCAGATTTCCTTTACTAAAGTCCCCAGCTACAATAAATGCGGCCTCGGGATATGCGGTTTCCAGTTTGCACATAGTCCAGTGTAGTGTTGTCACGACACCAGAATTTTGACTTCGATACCAGGTTTAGTATCACGATTCTTGATACCATCACAATACTCAATACCAAAACGATACCACTACAAAAAAAGAAGGCATATTACCAAAGTCAGAGAATGGCACTTGATCCAGACAGATAAACTCACCTACTGCTCTGTTTAATCGTTGAGCATCTTTTGAGTTCAATATCTTTACATTTGACATTTTTTAGCATATCCATGTATGCATTAATGAACCAAATATACAATCAATGTGACTTTGTTTTTACCAATCTAACTACATAACAACATAATGGTCATCATTTATTTGAATGGTACATTTATATTGATAAAGTGGGAAAATCAAGATGTAGCCTAGGCCCATACACAATACAAGTGAATGCATATTCAATAGGAGTGTGTGCATGCATTGAGTTATTGAGCTTGTTTTGGCTGATTTCATGGGGCTATAGATGACAAACAATCTGTTTCCCTTTCATTTGAGACTTATTTTATTGTACTGATCAACAACATTTGCATAGAAGTTGCTTATTTTATAAAAGTGCACGCCATCTCTTTAACCAGTAATGACGTCATTCACGAGGCAAGAGGACGGCCCGGAGTCAGTTTGCTTAGGCAATAGATAATATTTTGGAGAGATGTGAGAGAGATTGATTAAGTGAATGAATAAAGTTTTGGTGGCAATCAGCTTTGAAATCAGTATATTTTGCATTATGGTATCACAAAGTACAAGGGTAGTGAATTGATGGTAGCTTCAGCTGTAAGCTAGCAAGAAAAGTTAGCCTACAAAGCTGGAAGCTACCAGTACCTTCTTGTATTGTAAAGTGCTCTATCCTGTATGGACATTGTTTTGCGAACAGTAATTAACAGTTTCAACATTTCTACATGCCACGTCGCATTATTGATTGCGTTAACTTCTATGCAGCATGAGTGGGGACCAAACATGATGCAGCCCAGACTCCCAGTGCAGGCTAAGTTGAGCAGGCACGGTGCTTTCGCCCTACAAGGGGGACATCAGCTGCGCTGATAGACGGAGTTGATCCATGAGACACATGACAGAAGTACCGAAAGTAACAAAAATTATAGTACCGAACCATTTTTCATGTTCTAGTATCAAAAAAGTACAGACATTTCGGTATACCATGCAACACTAGTCCAGTGTAGTTCCTTGAGAGCTGTTACGTGTCGGCTTGGGGGGGGAATATACACGGCAGTGATGATGACCAAATAAAATTATCTTGAGAGGTAAAGTGGACTGCATTTGATGGTGAGGTATTCCAGATGGGGAGAACAAAAGGACTTGAGTTCCTGTACGTTACCACAATCACACCATGAGTTGTTAATAGCGAAAGAAACTCCTCCGCCTTTCTTTTTCCCAGAGAATTCTTTCTTCCTGTCTGCACAATGGACGGAGAACCCCGCTGGCTGAATGGACCAAATCAAATCAAGCTTTATTTATATAGCACAAGACATGGAATGGAACACAATGTGCTTCACAGGAAAAAAACTAATAAAAAACAATGAAAATAAAAGCTGAAATATTTACTACACAACAAACATACGATAAAAAACAAAAGACTGACAAAAACCGAATGACTAAAAAGCACCCTAAGAAAAAGCAGAGCTAAAAATATGCATTTTAAGATCCCTTTTAAATATGTCCACAGTTTCAGCACCCCTCAGGTTCTCCGGCAGGCTATTCCAGATGCTGGGGGCATAATAACTAAAGGCTGACTCTCCATGCCTCTTAGTCCTAGGCTTTGGGATAGTTAAAAGGCCAGTGCCAGAGGACCTGAGGGACCTACTGGGTACATAACTTAAAAGCATGTCTGACATGTATTGGGGTGTAAAATCGTGGATTGATTTAAAAACCAATAGAAGAATCTTAAAATGAATTCTAAAACTCACAGGCAGCCAGTGCAGAGACCTTAAAACCGGCATAATGTGTGCTCTCTGTCTGGTCTTGATCAGTACCCGTGCTGCAGCATTCTGTATGTTTTGCAGTTGACCAATGGCTTTCTTGGGTAGACCAGACAGGAGAGCATTACAGTAGTAAAGCCTGCTTGTAATAAAAGCAGGGATGAGTCTCTCTGTATCAGCCTGAGAGAGAAACGGCCGCATCTTGGCAATGTTCCTCAGGTGGAAAAAAACTATTTAGGTCACATTCCTAATGTGTGATTGGAAATTTAGTTCAGAATCTAAAATAACACCTAGGTTTCTTACCTGGTGTTTTATCTTTATTGCCCGTGAATTAAAATGTGCGGCCAGATTCTCACTGTGCTTTGGCTCCAACAATACAGTGAGGGAAAAAAGTATTTGATCCCCTGCTGATTTTGTACGTTTGCCCACTGACAAAGACATGATCAGTCTATAATTTTAATGGTAGGTTTATTTGAACAGTGAGAGACAGAATAACAACAAAAATATCCAGAAAAACGCATGTCAAAAATGTTATAAATTGATTTGCATTTTAATGAGGGAAATAAGTATTTGACCCCTCTGCAAAACATGACTTAGTACTTGGTGGCAAAACCCTTGTTGGCAATCACAGAGGTCAAACGTTTCTTGTAGTTGGCCACCAGGTTTGCACACATCTCAGGAGGGATGGTGTTCCACTCCTCTTTGCAGATCTTCTCCAAGTCATTAAGGTTTCGAGGCTGACGTTTGGCAACTCGAACCTTCAGCTCCCTCCACAGATTTTCTATGGGATTAAGGTCTGGAGACTGGCTAGGCCACTCCAGGACCTTAATGTGCTTCTTCTTGAGCCACTCTTTTGTTGCCTTGGCCGTGTGTTTTGGGTCATTGTCATGCTGGAATACCCATCCACGACCCATTTTCAATGCCCTGGCTGAGGGAAGGAGGTTCTCATCCAAGATTTGACGGTACATGGCCCCGTCCATTGTCCCTTTGATGCGGTGAAGTTGTCCTGTCCCCTTAGCAGAAAAACACCCCCAAGGCATAATGTTTTCACCTCCATGTTTGACGGTGGGGATGGTGTTCTTGGGGTCATAGGCAGCATTCCTCCTCCTCCAAACACGGCGAGTTGAGTTGATGCCAAAGAGCTCGATTTTGGTCTCATCTGACCACAACACTTTCATCCAGTTCTCCTCTGAATCATTCAGATGTTCATTGGCAAACTTCAGACGGGCATGTATATGTGCTTTCTTGAGCAGGGGGACCTTGCGGGCGCTGCAGGATTTCAGTCCTTCACGGCGTAGTGTGTTACCAATTGTTTTCTTGGTGACTATGGTCCCAACTGCCTTGAGATCATTGACAAGATCCTCCCGTGTAGTTCTGGGCTGATTCCTCACTGTTCTCATGATCATTACAACTCCACGAGGTGAGATCTTGCATGGAGCCCCAGGCCGAGGGAGATTGACAGTTATTTTGTGTTTCTTCCATTTGCGAATAATCGCACCAACTGTTGTCACCTTCTCACCATGCTGCTTGGCGATGGTCTTGTAGCCCATTCCAGCCTTGTGTAGGGCTACAATCTTGTCCCTGACATCCTTGGAGAGCTGTTTGGTCTTGGCCATGGTGGAGAGTTTGGAATTTGATTGATTGATTGCTTCTGTGGACAGGTGTCTTTTATACAGGTAACAAACTGAGATTATGAGCACTCCCTTTCAGCTCGTTACCTGTATAAAAGACACCTGGGAGCCAGAAATCTTTCTGATTGAGAGGGGGTTAAATACTTATTTCCCTCATTAAAATGCAAATCCATTTATAAAAAAATTTACATGCGTTTTTCTGGATTTTTTTGTTGTTATTCTGTCTCTCACTGTTCAAATAAACCTACCATTAAAATTATAGACTAATCATTTCTTTGTCAGTGGGCAAACGTACAAAATCAGCAGGGGATCAAATACTTTTTTCCCCTCACTGTAAGTACCTTGGTCTTGTCTTGATTTAGCTGGAGGAAGTTGTGAGCCATCAAAGTATTTAAATCACTAATACAGTCTAATCATTTATCTGTGGAGCTAAAATCCTCTGGTGACACAGCAAGGTAAAGTTGTGCATTGTCTGCATAGTAGTGAAAATCAATGCTGTGCTTCCTGATAACGCTACAAAGTGGTAACATACAGTGCATTCGGAAAGTATTCAGACTCCTTGACTTTTTCCACATTTTGTTACATTACAGCCTCATTCTAAAATTGATAAAAAATTAATAATAAATCTCAATCTACACACAATACCCCATAATGCCAAAGCAAAAACAGGTTTGTAGAATTTTTTGCAAATGTATAAAATAAAATAAACTGAAATATCCCATTTACATAAGTATTCAGACCCTTTACTCAGTACTTTGTTGAAGCATCTTTGGCAGCGATTACAGCCTCGACTCTCCTTGGTTATGACGCTACAAGCTTGGCACACCTGCATTTGGGGAGTTTCTCCCATTCTTCTCTGCAGATCCTCTCAAGCTCTGTCAGGTTGAATGGGGAGCGTCGTTGCACAGCTATTTTCAGGTCTCTCCAGAAATGTTCGATCGGCTTCGAGTCCAGGCTCTGGCTGGGCCACTCAAGGACATTCAGAGACTTGTCCTGAAGCCACTCCTGTGTTGTCTTGGCTGTGTGCTTAGGGTCGTTGTCCTGTTGGAAGGTGAACCTTAACCCCCCCGCTCTGGAGCAGGTTTTCATGAAGGACCATTCATCTTTCCCTCGATCCTGACTAGTCTCCCAGTCCCTGAAAAACATCCCCACAGCATGATGCTGCCACCACCAAGCGTCACCGTAGGGATGGTGCCAGGTTTCCTCCAGACGTGACGTTTGGAATTCAGGCCAACGAGTTCAATCTTGGTTTCATCTGACCAGATAATCTTGTTTCTCATGGTCTGACAGTCCTTTAGGTGCCTTTTAGCAAACTCCAAGCGGGCTGTCATGTGCCTTTAACTGAGGAGTGGCTTCCGTCTCTCTACCATAAAGGCCTGATTGGTGGAGTGCTGCAGAGATGGTTGTCCTTCTTGAAGTTTCTCCCATCTCCACACAGGAACTCTGGAGCTCTCTCAGAGTGACCATCGGGTTCTTGGTCACCTCCCTGACCAAGGCCCTTCTCCCCCGATTGCTCAGTTTTGCCAGGCGGCCAGCTCTATGAAGAGTCTTTGTGGTTCCAAACTTCTTCCATTTAAGAATGATGGGGGCCACTGTGTTCTTGGGGACCTTCAATGCTGCAGAAACGTTTTGGTACCCCTTCCCCAGAACTGTGCTTCAATTGATTGGACATGATTTGGAAAGGCACACACCTGTCTATATAAGGTCCCACAGTTGACAGTGCATGTCAGAGCAAAAACCAAGCCATGAGGTCGTAGGAATTGTCTGTAGAGTTCTGAGACAGGATTGTGCCGAGGCACAGAAAAGAAAATATCTGCAGCATTGAAGCTCCCCAAGAACACCGTGGCCTCCATCATTCTTAAATGGAAATAGTTTGGAACCACCAAGACTCTTCCTAGAGCTGGCCGCCCGGCCAAACTGAGCAATCGGGGGAGAAGGGCCTTGGTCAGGGAGGTGACCAGGAACCCGATGCTCACTCTGACAGAGCTCCAGAGTTCCTCTGTGGAGATGGGAGAACCTTCCAGAAGGACAACCATCTCTGCAGCACTCCACCAATCAGGCCTTTATGGTAGAGTGGCCAGACGGAAGCCACTCCTCAGTAAAATGCACATGACAGCCCACTTGGAGTTTGTCAAAAGGCACCTAAAGGACTCTTAGACCATGAGAAACAAGATTATCTGGTCTGATGAAACCAATATTGAACTCTTTGGCCTTAATGCCAAGCGTCATGTCTGGAGGAAACCAGGCACCGCTCATCACCTGGCCAATACCATCCCTACGGTGAAGCATGGTGGCAGCATCATGCTGTGGGGATGTTTTTCAGTGGCAGGGACTGGGAGACTAGTCAGGATCGAGTGAAAGATGAACGGCGCAAAGTACAGAGATCCTTGATGAAAACCTGCTCCAGATTGCTCAGGACCTCTGACTGGGATGAAGGTTCACCTTCCGACAGGACAACGACCCTAAGCACAAAGCGAAGACAACGCAGGAGTGGCTTCGGGACAAGTCTCTGAATGTCCTTGAGTGGCCCAGCCAGAGCCCGGACTTGAAGCCGATCTAACATCTCTGGAGAGACCTGAAAATAGCTGCAGCAATGCTCCCCATACAACCTGACAGAGCTTGAGAGGATCTGCAGAGAAGAATGGGAGAAACCCCCCCAAATACAGGTGTGCCAAGCTTGTAGCATCATAACCAAGAAGACTCGAGGCTGTACTCGTTGCCAAAGGTGCTTCAACAAAGTACTGAGTAAAAGGTCTGAATACTTATGTAAATGTAATATTTCTGTTTTTTATTTCTAATAAAATGTGCTAAAAAAATAAGAAAACGGCGGCTAACTGATTAACGGTTAACATCCCTAGTCCCTGACAATTCCCAGCCCTATAATTTATAAATAATGCAAGAAACTTCAATGGGTAATTTCTCTGAACAGAGGAGAAAAAAAACATCACCAGATTCACAGCATCACATAGGATGAAGAAGGTATACTCCAAGCCTCAACTCCATAGTACTTGTCAGACAGAGAATTTACAGTACAGTACACTGGTTGTTGGGGTGGGATTGGCGTGGGGTATATTACATTTACATTTTAGTCATTTAGCAGACACTCTTATCCAGAGCGACATACAGTTATTATTATATATATTTTTTCATACTGCCCCCCCGTGGGAATCGAACCCACAACCCTGGCGTTGCAAACGCCATGCTCTACCAACTGAGCTACATCCCTGCCGGCCATTCCCTCCCCTACCCTGGACGACACTGGGCCAATTGTGCACCGCCCCATGGGTCTCCCGGTCGCGGCCGGCTACGACAGAGCCTGGATTCGAACCAGGATCTCTAGTGGCACAGCTAGCACTGCGATGCAGTGGGTTTATATGGGTTTGGACACATATATGGGTTTGGGTTCCGTGAGTGGCTTTTGGCCATTTTATTGGATTACTCATGTCTTACTCAACAGTAAGAAGAAATCTGGTTCAAATCAGATGTTGGGTACTATAATTTATTGAACATTATGTCAATCCTAAAAATGTAAAGGGCCAATTTGGGTACAATCAATTAGCTTAATTTCTCAGAGATCAAATTAAATTTTAACAAGATAATGTTGCAGGAATGCTAATCTGTTTCTAACTACAGAAACGATTTCAGAACAATCTGAGATGGTGGGTGTCATGGCATGGAATGACTCAGAAGGTAGGGGGACATTGGAGTGCCATCCTGCAGTTCATATCATTATTACTTCACACATATCAATAACTAGGCCTGGCCTGTCTGGTGCAAGAAACCCTACACATCCTGGTTTAGCTGCAAATACACTTTAAAGTCATATACACTTGAAAGTCAAATGTGATGCCAGTGACAAAAAAAAGGCTAAACAAGTTATAATTAGGACAGCATTTCAGAAACTCGGTCCTGGGGACCCCAAGGGGTTCACGTTTTGGTTTTAGCCCTAACACTACACAGCTGATTCAAATAATCAAAGCTTGATGATCAGTTGATTATTTGAATCAGCAGTGTAGAGCTAGGGAAACAACAACAAAAACGTGCATCTCCTGGGGTACGCAGGACCGAGTTTGGGAAACCGAGTATTAAGACATCCATACAGCTTAGTCAAGCAGTTTCAGGTTTACATAGTTAGAATATGAGAGAGATGAGAGCTTGAGTCGTACAACAACGTTACGCCCAAGAGAGCAACATTTAAGAGGCAGCTCTAGCAGAACCAGTTTAGTGTGTTTAACTGTTACTGTCTTAGCTAGAAAGCTAATAATCCTAATGGATAAAAGGCAAGCAATGTGGAAAGCTAATTGGTTAGCCGCTACCATCATATTGAACAATCAAAGAAGGACAACAATAACTAGTTAACTTATTTGGAGATTTAACGTGGCTAACCCTCGTTGTGGAGCTAAAATAAAAGCGAGCTAACCAGCTAACTAACGTTAGTTAACTATTATTATACATTTTTAACTTAAAGTCAACCGTTTATATTTGTGGGTAACGTTAGACTGTTAGCACTGTTAGCTATGTGCAACTTGCTATCTAACAAGCCAACGTTAGCTTAGCTAGTTTTGACTGATCAGCTGTAAGCAGCATCGCCTCATATCAAACGTTAGCAAGCCAGCGAGACGAACTTACAATATATTCTCGAACTTGGCTGTGGAAATTCTGTTCTCTGATAGTAACATCGTCTTCTTCCATTCTTCATATTGCAGATGCAAGTAAATTGCCCCACTACACACTAGTCGTACAACTGACGTCCATAAAACCTGTCTACGGTCAAAAGAATAACAGCCAAAGCTCACTGTTGCCGTTCCAACGAAGTCCGCTTATTTTCCACCGCCCAAAAAACGCCCCAAAATAAATGACATCATCATTCCTCGACAAAAAATGACCCGGAAACTGTGTTTTCCGTGGTACGTGTGTTTCCTGGGTCGTTTGTCAACAACAATGGCTGCCGTCATGAGTATACATGTGTCTATCAATTTACGTTTTAAGACAGTTTTGTTCATCTATTTCATGTGTTCCAAGGTAACAACTGGTAGGGTTTATTTTTTTTAACATTTCCTTTTTGGTACCTTTTTGCTTCATAAACAAGCTTTTCTTGCTTCATAATCATAAACAAGCTTGTTTGCTTCTTGCCACGCTTGAAACTCGTTGAGACACAGAAAGGAATTTAATTATAAAAGTCAGTGTCTTTCGTCAAGTAACAATAAGATCATAGCTAGGTAGTTAACGATAGTTATATCTGTTGCAAAGATGAAAGGCAAGGGGAAAGCAAAGAGGAAAGGAAAGAAAGACACTGGTAAATTGCAAAAGTATATGGTGACAGTTAACGACTTTGTAAAAAGTAAGGTAGGCTGTGATGAAACAGAAGATGGCAGTGGCTTGAGATTTGTTAAGAAGAAAAGTAGGAAAGAAATGCGTAAGGAGAAAAGAAAGATGAAAAAGGCTAAAATTAAGAATCACTATGAAGGCTACAAGGCTCTCAAAGCATCCACTTGTGACAGTGAGGAAGTTGCAACCCCATCTGATAAACAACCAACAAAGAAGGTTAATGGTAAAGTAAAGAAAGACGAGCCAGCATCTCAACAACCCAAGTCAACTCCTGTTGAGACTGCAGCAGGAGAGAAGGCTGAGAAAAAAGGACCTAAGAAACCTTCTAAGAAAGAAAAGAAAAGAAACAAACTTGAGGAATCAAGAAAAAAAGCCCTTTTGGAAGCTAATGTTGCCGAGGACAGAGAAATTAAGAGGTTGGAGCGATCTCTTGGGTATAACAAGAGGAAAAACAAAAAGAAACTTCCGCAGTCATTCGCTGATGATGGACTTGATTACATTTTGGGGGTACTGGATGCTGGATCGGCAGCTTCAAGGATAGTGCATGACAGTGATGATGACATGGACATTGCCAAAGAGAAATTAAGGAAATTGGTAGACAGTGAATCAGAAATGTCCGGCGAAGAGGAGGAAGAACAAGGAGATGACTCTGAAGAGGAGGGCAGTGAACTAGACAGAGATGGAGACCTGGATGCCACCGAGGAAGAAGAAGATGGAATGGATGAGGACGACGAAAATGAGATGGATGAGAGTGGTGGAATAGCTTCGGAAGAAGAAAATGGAAAGGATGAGGGAGTTGAGAGTGGAGACTCAACGCTTGCAGGGCCAAAAGCTGACACTGTAAGTTGCCCAATTAGAATCTAATTTGTGAATTTCAGCTACATTTATATTTTGTATGTCTAAGGACCAATTTCCCAGACATTGATTAAGCCTAGTCCTGGACTAAAAAGCAAGCTCAGTGGAGAATCTCCACTGAAAATACTTTTTAGTCCAGTATTAGGTTTAATCTGTGTCCGGGAAACCGGTCCTAAATGTATAGACTGAGAATTAAACACTATTCTGTATGTATAGGCTGTCCCGTCAGCAGGGAAATACGTGCCCCCTCATCTACGGGACACCGGGGATGATAAGCGCAGAGCTGAGCTGGAGAGACTGAAGAGACAAGTCAAAGGACTTGTGAACAGGTAATGGTTTTGATCTTGACTACTACATGCTCTTTCATCCTAATCAATGTACCTTGGCCCTGTTTTATCTGCCGTCACACTGGATTTGTCACAATTCATATTTCGGTGCTAGGGATGCTCAAGGTCCGTATGTTCAAGTGTCTCAGAGTAGGAGTGCTGATCTAGGATTTGGGCCTATATCCACAATGCATCTCAGAGTAGGAGTGCTTATCTAAGATTTACATTTACATTTTACATTTTTGTTATTTAGCAGACGCTCTTATCCAGAGCGACTTACAGGAGCAATTAGGGTTAAGTGCCTTGCTCAAGGGCACATCGACAGATTTTTCACCTAGTCGGCTCGGGGATTAGAACCAGCGACCTTTCGGTTACTGGCACAACGCTCTTAACCACTAAGCTACCTGCCGACTCAGATCAATTTTACCCTTTAGATCATAATGAATACGATTATATGGACAGATCCTAGATCAGCACTCTTACTCTGAGATGCTTTGTGGATACGGGCCCAGGTCCCCCTTGTCCGTGTTATCGTATTAATTGTGACCGAAAAGGCAAAACTCATCCTAAATCAGCACTCCTACTCTGAGATGCCCGTGTGGCTCAGGTGGTAGAGCATGGCGCTTGCAACAGGGTTGTGGGTTTGATTCCCACGGGGGACCAGTACGGAAATACAGTGGGGGAAAAAAGTATTTAGTCAGCCACCAATTGTGCAAGTTCTCCCACTTAATAAGATGAGAGAGGCCTGTAATTTTCATCATAGGTACACGTCAACTATGACAGACAAAATGAGAAAAATAAATCCAGAAAATCACATTGTAGGATTTTTAATGAATTTATTTGCAAATTATGGTGGAAAATAAGTATTTGGTCAATAACAAAAGTTTCTCAATACTTTGTTATATACCCTTTGTTGGCAATGACACAGTTTTCTGTAAGTCTTCACAAGGTTTTCACACACTGTTGCTGGTATTTTGGCCCATTCCTCCATGCAGATCTCCTCTAGAGCAGTGATGTTTTGGGGCTGTCGCTGGGCAACACAGACTTTCAACTCCCTCCAAAGATTTTCTATGGGGTTGAGATCTGGAGACTGGCTAGGCCACTCCAGGACCTTGAAATGCTTCTTACGAAGCCACTCCTTCGTTGCCCGGGCGGTGTGTTTGGGATCATTGTCATGCTGAAAGACCCAGCCACGTTTCATCTTCAATGCCCTTGCTGATGGAAGGAGGTTTTCACTCAAAATCTCACGATACATGGCCCCATTCATTCTTTCCTTTACACGGATCAGTCGTCCTGGTCCCTTTGCAGAAAAACAGCCCCAAAGCATGATGTTTCCACCCACATGCTTCACAGTAGGTATGGTGTTCTTTGAATGCAACTCAGCATTCTTTGTCCACCAAACACGACGAGTTGAGTTTTTACCAAAAAGTTCTATTTTGGTTTCATCTGACCATATGACATTCTCCCAATCCTCTTCTGGATCATCCAAATGCACTCTAGCAAACTTCAGACGGGCCTGGACATGTACTGGCTTAAGCAGGGGGACACGTCTGGCACTGCAGGATTTGAGTCCCTGGCGGCGTAGTGTGTTACTGATGGTAGGCTTTGTTACTTTGGTCCCAGCTCTCTGCAGGTCATTCACTAGGTCCCCTTGTGTGGTTCTGGGATTTTTGCTCACCGTTCTTGTGATCATTTTGACCCCACAGCGTGAGATCTTGCGTGGAGCCCCAGATCGAGGGAGATTATCAGTGGTCTTGTATGTCTTCCATTTCCTAATAATTGCTCCCACAGTTGATTTCTTCAAACCAAGCTGGTTACCTATTGCAGATTCAGTCTTCCCAGCCTGGTGCAGGTCTACAATTTTGTTTCTGGTGTCCTTTGACAGCTCTTTGGTCTTGGCCATAGTGGAGTTTGGAGTGTGACTGTTTGAGGTTGTGGACAGGTGTCTTTTATACTGATAACAAGTTCAAACAGGTGCCATTAATACAGGCAACGAGTGGAGGACAGAGGAGCCTCTTAAAGAAGAAGTTACAGGTCTGTGAGAGCCAGAAATCTTGCTTGTTTGTAGGTGACCAAATACTTATTTTCCACCATAATTTGCAAATAAATTCATTAAAAATCCTACAATGTGATTTTCTGGAGAAAAAAATTCTCAATTTGTCTGTCATAGTTGACGTGTACCTATGATGAAAATTACAGGCCTCTCTCATCTTTTTAAGTGGGAGAACTTGCACAATTGGTGGCTGACTAAATACTTTTTTCCTCCCACTGTATATGCACTCACTACTGTAAGTCGCTATGAATAAGAGTGTCTGCTAAATGACTCAAATGTCAAATGTAAATATACAGCCCCAAGTCTTGTGTTTTGGTGTCCATCTTGGTTCAAACGATGTTGTCCTGTGCTGCATTCTCCTCCGTAGGCTCAGTGAGGCCAACATGGCGTCCATCAGTGGCCAGCTGGAGGAGCTGTACATGAGCTCGAGCCGGAAGGACATGAACGACACCCTGACAGAGATCCTCCTGGCAGCCTGTGTCACCCCAGCCCTGATGCCTGACAGACTGCTTATGGAACACGTCCTGCTTGTCAGCATCCTACATCACACAGTGGGGCTTGAGGTAGGTTCAAACCGCATCAACACAATTACCTGTCATTCAACACACATAGCTGTGTCCCAAATGGCACCCTATTTCCTATATAGTGCAGGCCTCTGGTCAAAAATAGCACTCTATAGGGAATAGGCTGCTATTTTGGACATAGACATAGTTTATAAGTGAGGGAGCTAGTCACAATTAACTAAGAATGACAGTTTAATCCTAATGGATTTGTAGCTGGTATAAATGTCTAGACCTCTGTTATCTCTTGGTGACCTTTAGTTCACCCCTGTATGCTCTTCTGATAAGAGCACGGAAAGAAGAAAATTGTATTTTGAAACATCAGTCTGTGTGAGAAAAGGAGTAACCATTAACCTGTGAATGATCATTAGCTTGTGGTTTGTTTGATTTACGTGCTCAGTGTGACTTGTCTCCAGTTCCTTTATAACCTAATTCCTCCCCTTTTGATTAATGGAAAGTAGCAATTCACACCTTGGCTTCCTATTAGCATTATCTCTTTCAGTCATGTTTACTCCCCACCCGTCAGTAAATGGCCACACACATACACACACAGACATACACACACACATTCACATGCCCACCAGCATTCTCGGTTCCATTGACTTCTTTGCTCTATTTTCTGGCCTTTGACATGATGTACCATTTTGCAGGTGGGGGCTAATTTCTTGGAGACGGTGGTGCGGCAGTTCAACGAGTTGTACAAGAGCCCCGGTGAAGGCAAGGAGTGTGACAACCTGGTGGCCATGGTGGCACATCTCTACAACTTCCAGGTGGTGCACGCCCTCCTCATCTTTGACATCCTGAAGATGCTGGTGGGGGCCTTTGCCGAGAAGGACATTGAGCTGGTCCTGTTTGTGCTGAAGAATGTAGGCTTCGCCCTGCGGAAGGATGATGCCCTGGCGCTGAAAGAACTCATCTCTGAGGCCCAGAGCAAGGCCAGTGGTGTGGGCACCAAGTTTCAGGATGAAAATAGGGTACGGTTTGTCACAGCTACCTCCAGCAACACCACTCTCAACATCACCTGCTGTCTATACGCACCTTATTGTTGGTAAAATACGTCAAACAGGGTCATTTTACATTTCGATTTTGGTCATTTGACAGAGCCTCCTATCCAGAGCAACTTGCAAGTCAAATGTATTAGCAGTCAAAGTAGAAGTCATTAATGAATAACAAGCCAACTCTCTTCTGGATATCTTCTCTATCTTTAGGTGCGCTTCATGCTGGAGACCATGTTGGCTCTGAAGAACAACGATATGAGGAAGATCCCTGGCTACGACCCAGAGCCTGTTGAGAGACTCCGAAAGCTGCAGAGAACTCTGGTGGGTTACAGATCTGATTACGCCTTTACAGCTGTCTGTCATATCATATCCTCAAAACCATTCTTTGCTCAGCCATGAAATATTCTTCCATTGTTGATGTTTCCCCAGGTAGCTTTTAGCTAAAACCACCAGGGGGCACTATAATCTCACTTAGCAGTTTATGTGATAGGTTTGAGCACCCAGATGAGGCGAGCATGAAGAAGTAGGGTGAGGTTGCCACTAGATGCTGATCTTGGGTCAGTTTTGCATTTCCCCCACTAACATTTAAGGTTGGGATTGGGTAAGGAGATGCTGATCCTAGAGCTCTACTTAGGGGAAACTTCACCCCAGAGCATTATGTGAATGAGTTGTAACTGTTGTGTTCAGATCCACCAGAGTTCGGGGGGCAGTGATGTGAAGCTGAGGGTCTCTCTGGAGAACCTCCTGGCTGCAGAGCAGGTGGGCCGCTGGTGGATCGTGGGCTCATCGTGGACCGGAGCCCCCATGATAGGTGGCCAGGGCAACAAGACCTCAAAACAAACTACTGCAGAAGGAAAGGTACTAAAAACCCTAAAAGATCTGGGGCCGTATGCATCAAGTGTCTCAGAGTAGGCTTGCTGGTTTAGGATCAGTTTAGTCTTTTAGATGAAAATGAATACGATTATATCGACAGGGGGACCTGATCCTAGATCAGCACGCCTACTCTGAGATGTTTGATACATATGGCCCCTAGTGCTCCACTAAATAAATAATTACTGCATCTTTTTCATATTAACATTTGAGTGGCAATTCTGAACTGGACAGCATTTTCAAAGTGTTTGACTGATCTTAAGTGCAATTTCCCTTCATCTGTCTCCTCAGTTCAGCTCTAAGGTCTTAGACCTGGCCCGGAAACAGAGAATGAACACAGACATCAGGAGAAATATATTCTGCGTGATCATGACCAGCGAGGATTACCTAGATGCCTTTGAGAAGCTGATACGGTGTGTTTTGTTTCCCTACCCTTTTGTAGCACTAAAATGCTCTCATACCAAGCTAGGCATTGCCACAAGTTTCAGTATGAGGCACTGCATTATTTTCTGTGTGCAGGCTGGGGCTGAAGGACCAGCAGGAGAGGGAGATCGTCCACGTGCTGATGGACTGTTGCCTCCAGGAGAAGAGCTTCAATGCCTTCTATTCTGTACTGGGAGAGAAGTTCTGTGAGCACGACAGGCGGTTCCAGGTAAGAGAACAGGGCCCATAATTATAAAGCCTCTGAGTGCTGATCTAGAATCAGTTTAGCCTTTTAGATCATAATGAGTAAGATAACATGGACAGTCTCCTCCTCTGAGCTTTATGAATGCCCAGGCATTCTAATGGTTCTTAATAGCTCCATAGCATTGTGATTGGGACATTCCCTCTATAGCCACCCAACTATGACCCTCAGTTCACCTCAACAGTGTGAGAAACAAGGGGAGTGTCGCTACTCTCTCTCTCGCACCTTTCTGATGTTTTGTTTCATGCTGTGAAAGTAGACAATGGCCATAACCCCTCACTTCCCCTTAAGCTTCCCTTTAGGTCACCGCCCCAGCTCTGATGGTGATAACCATTGTCCCATTAAAGAGCTTTCATCTGAACTGGTGCAAATGTTTGGTTTTCACAAGCGGACTAGATCAGGATTATGTGTTTGCTTGCTGTATTGAATGGGTTGGAATCACAGGAGGTTGGTGGCACCTTAATTGGGGAAAACGGGCACGTGGTAATGACTGGAGCTGAATTAGTGGAATGGTATCAAATATATCAAACACATGGTTTCCAGGTGTTTGATGCCATTCCATACACTCTGTTACGGCCATTATTATGACTAGTTCTCCCTTCAGAAACCTCCTGTGGTTGGAATGGGTAATGGATTGTAATACTGGGCCCGTATTCACAAAGCGTCTCAGAGTAGGAATGCTGAACTAGGATCTGTTTTGTCTTTTGCATCATAATGAATATGATTACACATGCACTGGTACTCTGAGACGGCCCCAGGCTTTTGAATTGATTAGAGGAAATAGGATAGACTTCTAGAGTTCTTCCATATCTTGCAATCCCCCAGTAGTCCCACAGATCCTCTGTTGTATGTTTCCCCAGATGACATTTCAGTTCAGTTTGTGGGACAAATTCAAGGACCTGTCCAGCCTATCCACCAGCACCTTCAGCAACCTGGTCCAGCTGGTCACACGCTTCCTCCAGAGAAAGTGCCTCTCCCTCTCCATACTCAAGGTCTGACACACCATGTTATACAGATGAAATCCGGTCATAGTGAAGTGATTTGATGAATGTTAAAGGGGAAGTTCAGTATTTTACAACCTAATGTTAGATATTTGCTTACCCTGAAAGTAGTCTATGGGCCAGGAGAAACTGTAATCCATGGTTCGGTTTTCTTTAAACAGCGACTTCAAACGCCAGCTAGCTAACTTCCCTTCTAATTAACTTTTGGTGCCACTTTCACTCTGTGTCTGTCTCTTTGTAGGTGATAGAGTTTGGTGAGTTGGACAAGCCTAAAGTCAAGTTCCTGCGTCAGGTATTGACTAAGCTGTTAAAAGACACAGAGCCTGAGGATCTTGCAAACATATTTGGAAGGTGAGTGACGTAATGCATCACATTCCAGTCCAAACTGAGTTTAGACTGACTTTCTCAGTTCCGTTAATGACATTTTGCATAAGGGCCAGTGTATATCAATGATAAACACGTGTTTTTATCACGTAGAAATGTTCTGAGTCATTCTATAATTTGTTTAGGGGCCAGATTCTTCTTCTTGCCCAGTCATGAAAACCTCTCCTTCTCGTACTTTGGCTATCCTGTAAAACCGCACCGCTGACATTTGACTATGTGAAAAGTCTGGTATCAATGTCTGTCATTGTGTTCTGTCTCGTCAGGATTTCGGGAATTCCCAAGCTAGGAATGCTGCGGGAGGGCTTGAAGCTGTTCATCAGTCACTTCCTACTGAAGAATGCCCAGTCGCAGGGACCAGCTGAGCAAGCAGGCCTTCTGTCAGAGCGAGCCGAGGTTGCCAACAAGGCCATGGAGGCCAAAGAGACTAAACTCAAACTGTAAAACACACAAACACACACTCTGGGACCCTGGGAGAAAACCAGGAGAACAAAAGAGCCCTGTCGGGGAAACATGCTCGTTTTTTACAAACAACAAACCCATCAATTTATTTCAAGACTGAGGCTAAGCTTTTTTTGTTTTAAAGAGATTTTTATGTCTCTGTGTGCAGAATGAAGGAGGTAATGTGGTATGCTAGCGTACCTGTATACTTCCAGTCATTGTGCTAACGCTAGTTAGCATTGGCTCGCGAAAAATACCTCTAACTTCCTTCATACTGCACACAGAGACATAAAAATGGTAACCACGAGTTCATCTGACTCTGGGTAAGTAGTACCCTCCCTTTAAAGATTTCACCATTTTGTGTTTGTGTGATTTTGAGGATTACCCCAAAGCCTTTCCAAAATGGAAATGACTACACTGGGAGGTCTGTAATTTTAATTATCTCCGTTTTGTAAAATACAGAGATTACTTCTGATGACATTAGAAATATCCAAATGAAGTAGGGGCTTCATCAAGTGGCAATGATAATGAACATGAGAGTGGAAAATATTTCCACAGTGTAGTTACTCTAATGTATTGAAGTCACTGTCACAATGGATATTGCCTTTGCCTGTATATTTAAGATTAAGATCACTTTATTGGTCAATTGCACACAAGGTCCAACCGAAAGTTGACTTCTGCTTTTAACCCAATCCCTACACATACAGAGACAGGTTTTTCTGAAGAGGTGTGGGGGGCTGCCACACTGGGCACCTGGGGAGCTGTTGTTGTGGGGGGTTAAGTGCCTTGCTCAAGGGCACAACGGCAGGCAATGGCATCGAGGAGTTGATACCAGCAACCCTCCGGTTGTGAGCCGTTCCCAACAGATTTTTCCTGTCGGACCCAGGATTCTAACTGGCAACCCAATGGTTGCTGGCTCGCCTCTCTAACTGCTAGGTTACCTGCTGCCCCCTTTGTACAAATTGCATGTTATTCAGTTTTTAAGATACATCAATGGTATGTAGTGTACTAAAATGTATTTTACCGATGAATACAGGATTAACTCGGTAAAATGTTTCCAAACTGTTTATAAACATTTGAAGTCTGTCCATAAGGCAATAATAAACCCTTTTTTTCACCTTGATTAATCTGGTTAACTGGGTATCAATACATTTGTGTTTTTTCATGCCAGTACGTTAATTAACTTTATTTGCATAATGTCAATAGCAGTCAAACTGGGGTCATATTCATTAATGTACAACATAGCAAAACGTAAAATATTTTGCTACAGAAAATGAAAACGAGCATTTCTTATTTGACAACTTCAGGCAGTTCCTCCCAGTTTCGGTGTATATTCTTCAGTTTGGTGTCTAGTGCAGAGATCTCCAACAGGTTGATACCTGCTACCAAGCAATTCTGAAAGTAAATGATTTTTTTTCCATGTGTCCCATGCAAACTTTCATAAACATAAAGTTCCCGGCTACTATCCAATCAAAGCCTGACATTATCACACTCCTAGTTACAAACTATTGGGTTAAAAAGCCCAACATAACACAATATATGCCAATTAATTTCCCGCAATATTGCCCGTCTGTCTGTTCGTTTCAAGCATTTGTCTATTACTCCGTATGTAGCCAGTTAGTGTTGCTAATGATAACCGTCTTGTAGGCAGAAAAGAATAGGTAAACAAAAATGTGCTTTTTGGACTTCATTTAAGGTTAGGCATAAGGTTAGCAGTGTGGTTAGGTTTAAAATCAGATTTTAATAAGAGACATTGTAGAAATAGGGGGGGTTATGACTTTGTGGCTGTAGTAACTAGTGACGACCCAGAAACATCGCTAGACTGACACATTCCTCTCTTCTTAATGCTCAATTAAAGCAGAATTACACCAAAATAATCGAAATTGTTCGGGGGTTTTTTACCTCAAAATTGGTCTTCTGATGTGATTTCATCATTGACATGGACTCAGAACATACCATTTTATTGTTTCTCGATGAGTAATTGTAATACTGAGAGAGAAAATGAACAGAATTACAGAAAATACAAAATATAACTTTATGGGGCACCTAAGAGTTGTTCATTAACCATTATTTTACCAAGTATATTGACAGAAAACACACCTCTTGTACACCAAAGACACAGGGAAGAGTTGCAGGGTAGAGGATAAGAGAAGAATGATCCTATTTAAAAGCTACTTGAGTAGCTAAATGAGTAGCTCGTGACATGTTTCATTTTTTTGAAGTAGCTCTCATGCTAGAAAAGGTTGGAGACCCCAGGTCTAGTGCATACAATCCAGGAGTCTCTGTTTTGAGCAGACACCATAGTTCTAAGAAATAATCCTCTCGGGGGCAGTGTGAAACAATGTCTGAGCATTCGTATAGAATTTACAGGACCATCATCATCACTACTTGTGTGTATTTCGAGTGGCGCAGTGGTCTAAGGCACTGCATTGCAGTGCTAGCTGTGCCACTAGAGATCCTGGTTCGAATCCAGGCTCTGTCGTAGCCGGCCGTGACCGGGAGACCCATGGGGCGGCGCACAATTGACCCAGCGTCGTTCAGGGTAGGGGAGGGAATGGCCGGCAGGGATGTAGCTCAGTTGGTAGAGCATGGCGTTTGCAATGTCAGGGTTGTGGGTTCAATTCCCACGGGGGGCCAGTATGAAAACAAATAAAAATATAATAATGTATGCACTCACTAACTGTAAGTCGCTCTGGATAAGAGCGTCTGCTAAATGACTAAAATGTAAATGTATTTATAAGTATATTGATATTACATTGTACCAAAGGAGTCTATTGAAGCCTGTTTTAAGTTTGAATCCCTAGTTGATAAATCAGCTTCCTCTCAACAGCAAGGGGTTGTGTACTCTACTCACTATATTCAATTATAAATTGTACACATTTACTTTTCCTTTGTGTACAACCTTAACCATGAATTGCGACTGAGGAGGAGGTGGTTGAGGAGAACATGTATGGCTTTGTGTATGCCATTGGCATCTGCTTGTCCATAGCTAACTTTATAGGTCACTTTCTAATCTGTTGTCAGCGCCATTAGCATTGCTCTGTGAAATTATTGACCTCTTCCCATGCGCAAGCTTCCATGTTTACGACCTTGTATCAGATGTGCCAACTGAATCACTATTCAATCTTTAGATGTTTTTTCCCTTGAATGTATCAACATTTTGTAAAAGAGTATTTGTGATGTCTAATCTCATGTTCATTCATAATCTGTGTAGACTACCCATCAAAATGAAATGACACTGGGTTTTTATTCAGTCTGACAACATTGGCTGCATGCATCGCATAGCAGAGTCATTGCGTTACATTTGATGCCTGCTACTATTAATTAGCTCCATTAACAAGGCTTGCATGAATCTGTGTGTGGGCCTGAGTGGCCAGAGGGTGAGACAAGGCCACAGAGATCACTCAGAGGAAACATCTCTCCCCCAGACCTTACAATGGCTTCTATGGGAGGGTGGCAGTGCCTTCACCCTCAAAGTATTTGTGATGTCTAATATTTATGTATTTTGATTAAGGTGAAAGTGCAAATATAGCCTATGCATGGCTTGGACCGTTACAAAGACTGACTTCCATGATGGCATGTTATATTATATTGGTTATGTCTAATGTTATATAGGCCAATGTACTGTAGTTTGATGAAGATGAAAGTTCAAATGTATGCATTTTCTGAACCATTACATGAAGAGACATCCATGATGGCATGCTGATCTGTGCGAGTCAGTCTCTGTGGTTTACAAAGAGAAAACCAGTGAGTCAACTAGAGGCAGATTGTGACTGCGAGATAAATAGACAAGTCAGTGAAGAGCACACAGGCTACTGTATGCAGGTGGGAGTCATCAGGTTGGTATTGACCCCTGGGTGACCCTGCTGTAATGGGTCTGCTAAGATAGCAAACACAACCAGACAGTTAGGTGTCTGTAATCCCATAATCAGTAGTACGTACTACTTAATCAACACTATACAGTACTAACACAGCCTCACAAGAATAAACAAAATATGGAGAAACTATTATTAGCCTAAGAGCTCAATATCTTTTACAATGCTTACACTGTAATGACTGTAATTGGCTATTTCTGTGTGTTGACCGTGACTATCAATAGTTGACTGTGTGTGTCCCATTCAGACTGACTCTTGTAAATCCCAAATGGCACTTTATTCCCTAGTAGTGCACTACTTTTGCACTACTTTTGACGAGAGCCCTGTGGGCCCTGGTTAAGAGTAGTGCACTTTAAAAGGAATAGGGTGCCATTTGGGACACATACCAACTCTTGTCTACTGTTCAAAGCTATGTTTCCTCAAGCTTTGCTCCCCGTCCTGCCCTCCCAGAGAGTGTTCCCGTCCCATACCTGGCTGGGAGGTGTTGATGAGCTGATAAAGCAGCTTGCGCTCTCTGTATCCTCACAGCTGGGAAAACTCTCTGTTTGCTAAATTACTTCTCAATCAATAACCAATACTAACACAGCTATACAGAAACTCAAAACTTCTGGAACAAATTTTGGAACACTTATTTTCTCAGCAAAAAAAGCAAGTCATGCATTTGGTCGAACGTGAATGAGAAGCAACTGGTAAACATATCACACTTTATAAATGTATAGCTGCAATGCAACACGTCTGTATTTCCTAAACAAAAAGACACTGCATGTGAATGGGCAAACTAACCTGTGGATCTTAGGAGAGCCATTGGATATAGGGAGATATTAGAAAAGGCATTATGGCTAATAGATTTACATTTTAGCAGACGCTGTTATCCAGAGCAACTTACAGTTAGTGAGTGCATACATTTTCATACTGGTGATGCCTTTTGTAATTTTGATGTATAAAAGCATACATAGCTAAGCATGTTGTTGTGTTGCATATAACATAGTCTAATCCAGAAAGACCTGCATTATAAAATGTGGTTCATGTAACCTACACATGTTAGTAGGCTATTATACACTTCGGCCTTTTGAAGATTCTGTCTTCTTTGTTGGTCTGAATGGTCGGGTCATGGGAATCGCAATAGCGCTGTTGGATCTGTGCAAAGGTGCTGGGAGAGCAAACAAGTCCGGAGTCAGACTATGGAAACATTTCACACTAGACCAGCAATAGGATCGTATTAATAAACCTTTGAAACCGCTCGTTAATCAGTGTATGCAAATACACAACACAAGCATTATTTTCAAAGGATTTAACTAATCGGATTGTTAAATATTGAAATGATGTCATGACTTATTTTTTTTAAATTAAAATAACCTGCTAGTTCGCACAATGTACGTTATGCACCACAACAATATGCATTTACTCATCAACATTATAGCATCCTGTGCAAAATTACAGACTTCCTGACTATGTGTTCGATCAAAATCAATTGTCTTTATTAATCAAAGATACTGAGACCAGACGGACAATTATATATGTGGCTTATGACCTCTAAACTAAGACCAAATTGGCTTCAAAATTGGACCATAATTGGAAAAGTGTGTTTAATAGATTCACATTCGTCAGCATTGAAAAACACAACGTTTTATAAAACACATTTATTTAATGTCGTCTGTACCATGGGAGACGGTTAACAATAATTTAGCATGCATTGGTTTAGACATTTTATAAATACAGAATACAAAAATAAACGCATAACATTTTTCTGCACGTAAACTGTAGGCCTATATGACGCAATTACATAAGTGTAACACCACACATTTTCAAAAACATTAAACAAAAGAAAATGCAAAATGACTGTGTCATGTCTGAATTTACAATTGGTCGCCATATCAAAATACTATGATAATAACCCCTATAGTGGAGAACCCATACGATTGTAGTGGGTCCTACACCAACTGCGTGAAAACATGACACTGTCACATAAAACCATGCAATGTTACAAATAGCAGAGTGTACCTCAATACTACATTCTAAAACGTAAATCCGACCTTGCTTGCTAGGGCCATTCTGCACACACTGAATCTCAGTCATCCTTTAGTATTTTCCAAATGATTCTCATTAATTTCTGAATTTCCGGGTATGATTGAAGGTTGTTACTACTGTAGGCCTACATGCAGCTGTAGTTTGGTGGAAAATTCCAATCTCATTTAAGGAGTGTATAGCTTTTCAAGAAGACATGTTTCCTTGCCCCTGTCTCAAGGTTGTGGATTTATATCACTGGTGTGGTTTCTCTCGTCGTCTGAAGAGCAATCCGAGGAGTTGTACAAGAAGTTGTCACCTTCATCATCGTCACTGTCCCTGAAGTCTCTTATTCTGTTACTTTTTGCAGAACCAGTCTTTTGATAATCCGTTTGTTCCTGTCTGTCCGATTTCTCCTGGCTGTTTTTGTTGCTTTTCTTATTCTCAGCCTCCTGCGCGGCTTGCTCTTTGGCCTTCTTGCTCCGTTTCCACTTCATCCGCCTGTTCTGGAACCAAATTTTCACCTGAAAATGAAAATAACAAATATTTGTGAGAGAATGTGTTGAAAAAAATCGTTATTACATTAATTGGCCGTTTTTGAATATGCATAAGCGCCTTGCTTAATGGACACCTACAGCACCACCTGACTTGACTATATAACACACAACAAAATAACAGTGTTTTAATGTAAAACTGATTGAATAGCCTAATAGTGGTATGTTTCGCAATGGCTCTCAAACAAACATGTATTTGTTAGAAATGTTGCTCTTATATACCTGCGTTTCTGTCAGCATCAAGGATGTAGCTACCTCAAAGCGCTTTGGTCTTGACAGATACTTATTCAGTTTGAATTGATGCTCCAGCTCCAGCAGCTGCTGACTTGTGAATGCAGTCCTTGGTCTTCTGCACTTTCCAAGCAAGTTTGACTGGGCCTGAGCTGGAAAACAAAATATAAGTCCATTTCTAGTCATGAGGTCAAGAAAAAAGCACGACAACCTGTGTGCATGTTTTTACATTAGGATTATGCACGCATTTGGCTGCATTATTCGATAGGCAGACCTAGGCTATATTAATAATCATGATGAAGGAATAATAGGCATATGGGTCCTAACTGAGCTAGCAATTTCCTTTAGGCCTATGATATAGGCTAGCAAGATGTACTTTTGTAATAAGCAGATTGAAAAAGAAACGGTAATCATTTCAGCTTAAAATGGGGAATTTGTTGCTGAATATTAAATGGCTAAAAGTTTGAACTGAAACTGATTTAAATGGATAGAAATGTGTGCGTTTTTGCACACTGCCTCCTCAAGAAACAGTACGAGTTCCGGTTAAAAATTGCCAAAATATTGTTAGTAGCCAACATCTAACATTGTCATATAATATGTATTCAATGAGAGCTAAGCTATTTGCCACCTCATTTTGAACAAATCTGTTAAAACGAATAGGAACAAAAAGGCAGTATCTGGTGAGCAAACAGTGTGTCGGTTGTGGGTTTCACACTCCTCTGTCACTTTCCAACTGTCCATTATCTGTCCATTTTAGTTCCTCTCTGAAAACCTATCACCCTCTCTCCTCTCACTCAAACATACTTTTTGTCTGGGAACATTTCTTCACCAAGTTATGGGACCATAATGTAAAATGCGTCAATTTACTTGCCACGTGTAAAGCAAAAACAATTATTTATTAGCAGTCCAAAAATAATGTAATATAAGTAAAAGCATAAACGACAAACTATGAAAAATAAAGGCCAGGTATACTCACAATACTCACAGTTAAAATCGGGCATTTTGGGTAGCATCATTCCCGCCGTGGAGACTCGCAGCCAGTGGTCGAGCTGAAACGTCCCCGCAGAGAGTTTGAGGGAGTCGCTGGGATGGTGGTGATGGGACCCATGCGGATATGAGTAGGACAGGGCAGGGTGCTGCCCGAGGGAATAGGTATACATGGGGTGGCCGTAGAGAGCCTGAGGAGGGATCCCTGCGCTACTCTGTGGATGTAATCCAACCATACTGTGGGGACTGTTCAAGAAGCCTGGTTTAGGAATCAAACCACAGGAGGAAATCCTCGGTGGAGACGGAGTCTCAGTCCGTAAAGAGTCGGCATTCAATTCTGAGGCTTGTACACTTCCGGACGATGAAATGGAAGAGGAGGATAAAGAAGTCACAAGCGCAAGCGGAGATGTCTGCACCTTCGGCGGGTCAACAGCGAGAAGCGCATCGATGCGGAAATTTGTAGATTTCTCCATTTGAACCAGTGTCCCCGTCGTTTGCAGACGTTGAACAGTTAGTTGCCTATCAAAACGATGTTGAAGTGTCGTCGTTGTTCCACCTCTCAACGTTTTGATCTCGGTTAAAGTGTGAACAGTGAAACTCTACGTGACACTTTATTCCTATTTGATAGGGGATTGGTTCCACCCGTTTGGCATGTGGTTGTCCCATTGGTCAATTGAAGCCATGTTTACAGTGCGCTTTTTTTTGGCACATTGCATACCTCTCCAATAAATTACTCGTCCCACTTTGGTTGTGTTGTTTTTAAATAAGTTTAAAAAACATTTTCATTCAACAATGAAAATTATAGAAATGTTGCATAAAACGGATAGACTTAACAAACATGCTTGAGAGCTTGTATTGACATTATTTAGAGTTACATTATGTAACTTTAATTTAATTCCGTTGTGAAGACTTCAACCTATAATGCCTCGTGATTGCTACCATGGGTAAACTATTCAAAGGAAAACTATTAAAATCATTTTTGTGTAGGTCATTGTGAAGAGAATCGTTTGCCATTCACCATAGTGACAGGGCTCGTTATTGTAGCCTACAATATATATGTATTTATTTCTGCAATGTAAGACAATCGGTGGGCATCGAGGGGCCAGTGGAAACCTTAACTTCAGATCCGCGTGCGTATCCAATTTTCGACATGGGCGCATATATTTCATTAGGCCTACATTTTGCCCCACAACCATGTAGGCCTATTCAATGTATTGGATTTTCATGACTTATCTAGCCTACGTTTTATACAGTTTAGCAATGACAGACATATTTCCCAAAATATTTTGGATGAGGCCTATACAGTTGCATAATAGGCCTATTCATTTGTTATGCCTGAAAACGTATGCCTTTATCGCACCATGCAAGATATATTCCTCCCCCAAAAATGTTAACGTCACAAATGAACAACTGTGTCTATGCATGACCCGGAGATCTTACGAGCCCAACTGGGAAATGTAGCTAAGAGCCTGCCTTATACCTCTACCCAAACCCGAGAGATCGAATAGTCCTACATTTATTGCACTGTCCCAAAATATAAATGTGAAATGTAGGCCTAACTGTCTTGATATAATGGAGTGCATAGCCTCCCGGAACCCTGCAAAAATAAAGGTCTTATATGATGACTTGATGTTTTTTTGTGTGTTTGGGGTGAACTCAATGCAACACATTTACCATATTAGGGGACACTTTTTTTAAGCTCCTTTAATTTATGTTTGACTTTTCAAAGTGTATCAAATTAGAAAATAATTCTAATTAGGGTAAGACCATATCTATTTGAAGATTTTGAACTCACCTAGCTGCCCCCTGGATCTATTCCTTCATGCCTCTGCATGCACCTGCTAAATACACACCTCACCTCAGGCTGTAGACTTCGTTTTCCAAGAAAACATACAAAACCACCACAAATTTGGTCCAACTTTTTTACATTTTAGCCTATAATTTATGGCAATTATGGAAACGCAATTGTGAAAGTGCACTAATTGTCATCATATAAGACAAAAAAGTGCATCCGTAGTATAGCTGAATAAATTGAGCGCGCAAAATATGAAGCATAGAATAGTTCGTTATTAGAGCTATAGGCTTCATGTAGGCCTATAGATAGCTCTGGGGGTGGTTGTCTTTTGGTCTAATAAGCCACTTAAAGTTAATGGAGGAAGAGGTCAAAATGAGAATTATTGACACCCTGTTGCCCTTAACCTGTCTCCCAATAAAGCTGATTAGTTTTTGTCAATTCATCAGCTAACCACTCTCTTGGGACCGGCGCAGACGTTTATTTGCTCTGGGGAAATCAACAAGTCACGGGGTAGTTCCAAGTAAAGGATCACCATTTAATTGGAAACCTTGATAATATCATGACCGATTACGGAATAATAGCTGAGTCTTAGATTGATGTGTGGCATCGTGTAATATGAGTCCACGTATGCACCACAAAATTAGAAAACTTTAACCTAAAAGCTAATCCAATAATGGCATTGGGGTTATCTTGATATGGCTTTTATCTCGCTCAGGCCTCAGATAATTTTCGCCTTTCGACATTTCGAACATGGATTAATTTGTCTTTTTTATGATGAGCTTTGAGATCCGTTAAGAAAACGTTTTGACAGTCCAATTTCGGCAGTTTTTGAATTTATGAACAGCATCTAAGTATTCTGAATCACGAAAACATCTCGCTTTCATTATTTTCTTAATATCTTAACAGTGCCACACCGTTTGATCTGTGCTTTGTCCCCACCACCGTTTTAATTTCATTAAGGGGCCACATGAATATTTCTATTAAAGCACCAGTGAAATATGAAGCCATTTAGTATTGGCCTGCACCAATCACGGAGATTTATTGCCCTTTTTCATCACATCAACAGGAAGGAAAATTAATATGGCACCCTGAGATGGAAGTGGACCCTAAAACCCGTCTTTCCTGAAAGGTGTTAATTTGCGCCGTAATTACTTACACAATTAACTAAAATACAAATCAAAGTGACAAATCGAGATAGTTTATATATTAATTACCCTCGGTAAATGTGTTCATTGTGAAAATGCAATTTAAGGGGACCTGCACTGTCTCTTTTATTGCAATAAATACATTCAATTAAATTGGCACAAATGACCACTGGCTTGAAATGTATAGGACTGTTTTTAAACACATTTGTGGCTCATAATCATTTTATCAATTGAATTTGTTGAGGAAGCAGAGCAGGCCTATTTCTTTCCATATAAGACCTTGGATGATAGACTCCATTACTCGACATCATTAGTGGCAAGATTACATTCTGCAAGACCTATACATATGATTTTTGTAGACTGCTGGAACTGAGTAGAGAACTAATTTCTCTGCAACACACGCAAGATGTCTAAACGTCCTTCTTGAAATTCAATATTGCTGGCTAATTTGTTGGAGACGTGCCATCAATTTTGTTTGGCTGCAGAGAAGTATTGATAATTTATCTCAATGTCCTTCAGCATGGTGACATGAACCACTCAATAGAATGGAACTTGTGCTATAGGCCTATTATAATGCACATCTTTTTTTATTTTGGAGGAAAATAGCAGTCGTTTTTAAGGTTCTCATAAAAAAGTGACCAATTGCAATGGCCTGATAATTTATTTTGAGTAAACATCCAATGAATGAAAATGATTCAAAGCGTTAAAAAGTTTTATTCAAAATTGCTGATAATTTTATTTATTAGATAAATGTCCATTATTGGTAATAATGCAACATTGTTAAAAATGAATTATTATTATTATTATTATTATTATCCATATTGGTGTTGTTGTTGTTTAGGCCAATCACATCGTCATAAACAACAAGTAGCCTAGGCCTATCATCAGCACCACCATCCACTGTCATCATCAACCTATAGTCTGCTAGAATTATACCCTTTAAAAGTTATAGGTTTACCTTTCTGTAATTGAACGTGTTGACGGTGAAACAATTTTATTTCATGAACCCAACGAAAATCTTCAATTCCATGGAGTGACGGACAAATCAGTCTGCTTTCTTGTTGTAAAATTTCTACATTTACATTTTAGCAGACGCTCTTATCCAGAGCGACTTACAGTTAGTGAGTGCATACATTTTCATACTGGCCCCCCTGGCCCCCCGTGGGAAACGAACCCACAACCTTGGCGTTGCAAGCGCCATGCTCTACCAACTGAGCTACACGGGGCCATCTACTTAATGAGATGACACGAGACACAGGGATTGACGATCTGAAATGTTGTCGAGGTAATCTTCTAAAGTCTGTGTTTCCAGTTGACACTGGAATTGATTCATTGTGCACCTGTCAAAGTGTTAAGCAACCATGTTTATTATTTAATACAATTACTTTACAGACCTCCGAAACTGGCTATTTTAAGTTGTTTTTTGTTTGTTTTTCTGAATGAGTGCTTATTTGTTTGTTTGGTTTTGCAGAAGCTGCAGCTGCTCTTCCTGCGTGCTAATAAGAAATATCGCTGTGATATGTTATTTAATATTTTGCATTTACGGATTTTTAAACACAAGCAAAGAAAATCACAACTAATGGATGTGACAAAACAGGGCGCTATTTAAAAAGAATAAAGAATAAAGGGCACCTGTGTTCAGCAAAATGAATGTTTAATGCCTTCTGCACAAAAGAAATACATTGATGATGACGCAATTGAGTATGATTAACACTATCACTGTTTAGACTTTTACATCAAGTGTCTTTAAGAGAAAAATATACTAAAATGCACTTCGTGCTAAATTGCACCCCCTAATACATATTTTTATCCATTAGCAAACTGCAATGAATTTCCTTGAGGAGCATCCATCACCCAAAAACCTGTTTCTCCTTATTTTCCGTCAATCCTTTCTACTTCCTATTCGGGGGAGATGTAGTGACGTGACATCCCACAGACAGTAAATTATGATGATTTATTTTCTAAAAATACACTTCAAACCTGTGGGCTTAAATGGATTAGATTAGATGTAGCTACAACACCATGCAGTCCTTCCATTTTTCAACGCTGAATGAATCTTTGACAGGCCAGAGGTTTATGGTATTTTGAAATGTGTACCTATAGTCCCCATCTTGATGTCTTGACTTGGTCCTGAGACAAAAACAAGGAAATATGTATAAACAAAAAAAGGTGAGGTCATGATGGGTGCCCTTATCCTTTGTCCATTACTGTGGCAACTCTAAACAGCTAGGTTACCACTTGTGATTTGTCCACGTTAAGAAATTGTTCAGCTGTACAGTGTGAATGTGTTGATGAGTTTTCATGGACGTGTTTAAGACAGAAATTATTGTGGGGGTGAGCAGGTAAACTGACAACTTAATGTCTGAAATTTCTGCAACTCACTGTAACAATAAAATAATGAAAATGTCTTGACAATGATATACTGTATGACTTCTAATTGCACATAAGATAGCACAAATGATTGCCCTTCTTTGACCTAATGGAGGGTGGCAAGTGATTTAAGTATCTCAGGAGAATTACTGGATTAGCTCTTTTCAAACAGAAAAAGGATTAAATCAATCAAATCATTCTGAACAGAAATGGGAGATTGAGTGAACAGTAGCAATGGTAATCAAAATTGTTAAAATGATTTAAAAACAATTCAAATAACTGCAACAGTTGGACAATGGGTGAAGATACTCCAAACCTTTTCAATTTTTAAAATCCATCTGATATTGACTGAATTATAGCAGAGACAAATAATGAATGGCATTCAGTGATTCAATTTATTGTCAAATTTCACTTTTTTTCTTAGAATGCACTCATATATACATTTTCTAATGGTATCAGGTTTTATTTTATTTTATATTTAATGTTAAAATAAAGACAATTACATGTGCGATATTTGCATACATGCGATGTGGCTATTTGCATATATGAATAAATTAACATAAACAGGTGGAACAGGACTGTAACCACCAAAAACTTGCTCTATTTAGGCCAATGACTGTATATATGAGGCTAGCCCTTGATCATGACTCTCAGTTCCACACGTAAGAGTCATTGGATGAAGGCCTCTTCTGTATGGGGAAGTTTTGTTAAGAGCCCCAACGCTCAATCTGAACATTAACATGCATTGCTTGAGGTACGGTTTTGGAAGCATAAGGACCGTAGCTTTCATATCAGCAATAAATAATTGTTTACAGTAAACAGAAGGAAGACAAGAGCTAATTAGCTTTCTAGCATGCTCCAAACACCTGTGGGTCAGCATACCTTGGGAAGTGTATTAGAAGTGTAGTTTAGTTGGATGGAGGCACCCATAGCTGTATGGATCTATGCAAAACTGCTACAGTAAGTTTATCTTTTTTATTGGAAGGATTCTTTCTCGCTGATGAAAGATAAAGGCCATAAGTTTCGAAAGACATATCACACAAGATATGATTATTAACATTTCTAAACTTTAAAAACAGCATTGGGATTGTAGTTCACATGATGGGTAGAGGCTAATGGCTGAAAATGACAGAATTCCACCTATAGTATGAGAGCTAATATGACGCCTACCTACACCTGCGCTGTCTTGACTGCCTCATTAATGTTGTTGTCAAATTCTGTTGCATAATTCAACAAGTGTGTCAATAGCAGGATACCCTCGTATTTAAAATCAACAGGTTTGACTCTAGATTACAACTATCTATACATACTTCACATTGTTTGCGAGATCAGACATAATATCACTATAATCCAGGTGTTAATGTTCGTTAGTTGCTTACATTTCAGTGCATCTCATTTGTAAACATTTCAACTGTATTAAATTATTAATTTGTTCAATTCCACAAAAAATTAACACACATTAAAATAAAGTTTTTTCTTTCTTCTCTTTCTTGTGATGTAAGTATCGAGATGATGCGTTAAATCCCAGACGATGCATTCTTATAGATGCAACGAAAGACAATGTATTCCATTGAGCCCATTTCAGCCTTTACCAGGGTTTTTGGACCGGTCATTAAAACGTTTCCGTGGTCAAAACGTTAACAGAAAAAACGACAGGCACAAGCATGAGGACGAAAGAGTCGCAGGAGTAAAATGAAAGTAATCAATCCAGCGAAATTTAAGTGACAAGTAGATTTTGCACCCCTCAAACACAGGAAATACTATAGATGGCTGAAAAATACAGATCTCAGGTGGGCGGGGCATGCACGTTGCTAGTGAACAGCAGCAGTTTCAAGTCCAGTCCTAAATAAGACAGTCAGGGTCATATGCATAAGTAATTTAGAGAACATTTTTAACAAGATGTTTAAGGTTTGGCCATCTTGTCTTCTTTCAATTCATAAATGTACACTATCAATGCATCTAACATTGTATCAAAGTTGCATATCATAGACCTATTTCTATTTTTCTCTATTCTTTAGAGATAGTTGTGGTTGAACTAGGCCTATTGTATACTCTAATGTCTATTGCAGGATAAATAATATCAGCATAATGTATGTCAGTGGTTCCCAACCTTTTTCGATTACTGTATCACCAACTGAATTTTGCTCTGCTCGGAGTACCCCTGAAGTACCCCTCATGTGCATTTTACCAGTAAGCCTATGGTCTCATGAGTCTTCTCAAGTACTCCCTGTGGATAGGCGAAGTACACACAGGGGTCCTAGTACCCCTGGTTGGGAACTACTGCTGTATGTTGATTTGAATCCGTAACAAATCCTTTGAAAATCCACTCTGCTTCCTGTTGCTCCCCGGACCAAGGCACCAGCTGAAGAGGATCCAATGAGAGGACCAATAATGCCAAACCGAGTTTTGTTGACATTGCATTCAGCGAATAGCATTTGAGCATTGAAACGAGCGTCCAATCGGATTTCAGTATTCTGAAGAGGCGGATGTACCCGTTTATGTTGTGTTTCTGGAAAGAAGGGGAGAAGGAGAAAACAATACATTTTTGTTTAATTTAGTATCGCACAAAAGTCTTATGTACTTTTTAATTTATGTTGGTCGTTTCATAAATCAAAGGTAATCAAAATACAGTTCATGTATTTTTTTTTGTCCAAACGATGTATTGTATTTTAACAAATATGTCAAAAGAGGATAGCCATGATTAGCTAGCTACTAGCTAGAAAGGCGACCTGCCCCCGTAAAGTTAGCTAGCCAGTTAACGTTTGCTAACTGGCTAGCTATAATGTCAAAAGAGTCATGTACGCACGAATAAAGTAACTTGGGGATTGTCTGTACATCTGATGTGATTTAATTTCTGAAGTAGCGGCAGATAGACCACCAACAGCGATGTATACACAAGCTGCTGAGTCATTAGCTAACATGCTAGCCAGTCTTGCGTAGCGTCCAGTGGCAGTGTTGTCTTTGGTGTTGTGCAATTAAAACCACAATAGTGACGTTTGCTAGCTAACAAATATAACCGGAAAACAGTTGACAATGTAGATAGCTAATGCACTAGACAGGCATCTACAAGGCGTCAATGATTTCCCCACAAAAGGCGCTGTAGTTAGCTAGTTAGAAAGTCACTTGTGTCGGTTGGGGAATTGTAACGACAGTAGCTATCCAGTTACACTTTTCACTAGTTGTGGGTATTTTTTCATGTCTCTTCCACAAATATTATCGATGTGGGAAGTGTAGCTAACAATTTGACGTGTTGATAATTTAGCTAGCTAGCTATAATAATCTTGATAATTTGTTCTGGATGGTGTCAGACCGCTAGCCAGCAAATTAATTGAATGTTTTACTTTCATTTTCAGATTGCTGTAGCACCCACTTTGTAAAGTCCGGAATTGAATAAAGTCAAGGATCCTTCATTGATGGTTAGAAAAATCTAACCATGAGCTTCAGCTTTGAGGGAGATTTCAAAACAAGACCCAAGGTGTCTCTTGGGGGTGCGAGTAAAAAGGTAAGACCACTATGATATTAACCTTACCTGCTGTATAGAAATGGCTACTGTACTATTTCTATTGCTAGCTAGCTTCTTCACTTCACTTTTCTTCTAGTCGTGTAAAGTACAGGAGGTTGGTGGCACCTTAATTGGGGAGAACGGGCTCGTGGTAATGACTGTAGCAGAATCAGTGGAATGGTATCAAACGCATTGGTTTCCAGGTGTTTGATGCCATTCCATTTACACCATTCCGGCCATTATTAGCAGCCTCCACTGGTGTAAAGCTAACTTTAATATACTTTGACTTTCAGGAGGAAAAAGCATCTCTCCTACACCGGACACAAGAGGAAAGGAGAAAAAGAGAGGTAGTCCTTTGTGTGAAACACACTTGTGATGTAAAATCGTCCAGCGTTCTATGTGAACTTCAAATACAAAGTTGGATTGTAAACCAAACATTATTTACTTTCTCTGTTTATTTATTTACTTTACTCTGTTTTTCAACTTCAATAAGGATGAAAGACGAAGATTGAAGAACGCAATTATCATTCAGTCCTATATACGAGGATACCATGACCGAAAACAGCAAGTATGTCTACTAACATGAACAAGTTCATTCTTGGGTTTCAATGCCATACCCTTTCACTCTCCCTTATTTTGCCAGCAATCCCTTTTCCACAGCCTTATATTGCTGATGGCAATGTGTATAGATACTTCATTGTGTACACTATCAAGTGATCATCCCTATAACTGTCAATGTGTTTGAACTTTGACCCTGCTTTTTTCCAGTATGCCTACCAGAGGGGCAACTTTGACCGCTGCGTCTGCCAGGCACAGTCAGAAGGTGGACCGCCAATGTCCGACGCTGCCATTCTCAGTCTCCTAACGAGACAACTCCTGTTTTTCTACAGACAGAGTGAGGATTCACAGAGATTGGTGAGGACCAATGTTTTTTTTGAGTGTTATTGAACTAATGAAAAACTTGTGTAAAATGTGATGTCTTGTGAGTGGGAACCTGACACAACATTTCTGTCTGTGTCTCTGTAGATATGGATTTGTCAGAACCTAGTGAAACACAATGGGCAGTTTGTGAAGCTGCTGGCGGGGCCCAAGAGACAGACGTGTGTGTTTCAGATCAAGAGGGTCCTGGGCTTCTGCTGCAGGTAATGGGGCCTACACCTATTCTTCATGAATACGTTCCGGGGTGAAGTTTCCCCTAGGTATAGATCTAGGATCAACTTCCCCTCCTCCAATCCTAACCTTAACTATTAGTGGGAACATTTTTAAACTGATCCAAGAATGGTGTGGCTGTTGAACAAGTTGAGGAGACTAAATTACTTGGTGTTACCTTAGATTGTAAACTGTCATGGTCAAAACATATAGATTCAATGGTTGTAAAGATGGGGAGAGGTCTGTCCGTAATAAAGAGATTATCTGCTTTTTTGACACCACACTCCACAAAGCAAGTCCTGCAGGCTCTAGTTTGATCTTATCTTGATTATTGTCCAGTCATATGGTCAAGTGCTGCAAAGAAAGACCTAGTTAAGCTGCAGCTGGCCCAGAACAGAGCTGCACGTCTTGCTCTTCATTGTAATCAGAGGGCTAATATTAATACTATAAATGCCAGTCTCTTTTGGCTAAGAGTTGAGGAAAGACTGACTGCGTCACTTCTTGTTTTTATAAGAAACATGAATGTGTTGGACATTCCAAATTGTTTGCATAGTCAACTTACACACAGCACTGACCCACACACTTACCCCACCAGACATGCCACCTGGGGTCTTTTCGAGTCCCCAGGTCCAGAACAAATTAAATGAAATGTACAGTATTATACAGAGCCATGAGTGCATGGAACTCCCTTCCATCTTATATAGCGCAAGGGAACAGAAAACCTAGTTTCAAAAAACAAATAAAGCAACACCTCACGGCACAACGCCTCTCCCCCATGTGACCTACTTGTTGTGTGTATGTACTGACATGTATGTGTAACTGATAGATGCACACACACACACTACATGTTATTTTCTTTTTATGTATGCAAATTGTGAAGTCTTCTGTCTGTAATGTCTTTTTCGTTATGTGTCGGACACCAGTAAGGCTAGCTGTCGCTAATGGGGATCCTAATAAATCAAATTAAGATCAGCATCTAGGGGCAACTTCACCCTACAGCCATGAATGCATTGATGAACAAATCAATAAAATATGAGGTTATTACACCCCTATAACAGCGTTTCTCCATCTTTCCTAGACTTCTGCAGACCTGCAAGGATGACAGTTTGAATGTTGCCGTTCCCATGAGGATGCTGGAGATCTTTTCTACAGAGAGAACCTATCTTCCTGTCCTTGAAGACATTAATTGTGTAGCATCGTTAATCGAGCAGATTTTGCACTATATGGTACAGAAAGGTAAGTATTGTGATGGTTTCACTGCTGTTACAGTGCAAAATACGTTTTCTTTTGTTAATGCTCATTTTCAAGCCCTATTGAATTTGACCTCTTGCATCTTTCTTTCTCTCTCACTAACTCACTCACACAGGATACTACAGGTCACTTTATATTCTAGTGAATCACAAGCTCCCTTCCAGTCTGGAGTACAGTGATGCTCCCTCTGGAGCACCCGCTATCCCCTTGGCAAGCACACTGCTGGAGCACACGCTGAAGCCCCTGCACTTTACCTACTCCTCCTGCACTACAGGCGCAAGGTAAGTTGAGGTCTCCCCTAGGTACAGATCTAGCATCAGCCTCCCCTCTTCCAATCAATCCTAACCGTAATCATTAAGGGACGGACAGACCAGTAGGATTGTAGAGCGTTTGCCGGCCGAGAGTACTTACTTCTGAACAGAGTGCCGGTCGTATACATTTGCAAACCTATTCTATATGTCGAAATGGGCGAAAATGACGACTGTCCGTCGTCCACAGGCGGGTGATCCCTATAACACACCGCGCCGACGGCAAGTGAACAAACGGTGAATGAGCGGCCCCTTACTGTACAGACCGACAGTCGGTCTGGTGAGTTTTCTCTTTTTAGTGGGAAAAATGCTAAACTGACCCAAGATCAGTGTCAATGAGCAACTTTACCCTATTCCAGGTATAATAGCAGGAGTAGCGTCTAAAACGACAACAGTCACCAGAACAGTCAAACACACACACACAAATGAACTGAAGCTGAAGTTAACTAGAACACACACACAGTGTCCTGAAGTCAGACCCCCTCAAAGTTAAACCTTCAACACATTAAAACCCCCTCACAAACAAAGCATCCTGGCATCAGCGACTGCTGAGCACGTGGGAAAGAGCACAGTGAGGGGCTAGGAGCGGAATGCCTTTGTCTGTGGCGTATGCTGTTAAAATTGTCCAGTAAACCGAAAATGTAAACTTTGGGCATTTGTTTGTCCTTCGAGTCGGCGGGACACCGTAATTGATTCACCAACCTGTTTACAACGAGCAATAAAACTGACCCAGACTCGGAGGACAGAATATCGACTATTTGCTCTCAATTTTCAACATTCTTAATGACAAACGAGGGGGGCGTTCTTTTCTTTTTGAAGAAAAACAGGGGACAGGGTGTGAGAAACTTGGCTACATACATTCACTCCAACGGCTAATTATCTGACCGGGGCCACCAGATGTGTGAGTTACTCAGTCAAAACAGCTCTGTTTGACAAGACAATATTGGGGCACTCACAGAGCTGAAAGGAGACACCTACTCGCTCAGTCAAACTCTATTGTCCCTGTTTGGGTAGCCTAATGAGTTTAAAGGATCACTTTTCTTTAGAAACAGACTTTTGGCTCTGTACTGAAAGTCCTCGATCTTCAAGTTGACTGCTGACATTTTTTGGGATTGTGTAAACAGTGTGAACATTCATTTTTGATGTAAATACATTTTGATCTTTTGATATCTGACCTAGTACTTGAACACTGCATTGTTGAGGAAGAGCTTGTAGGTAAGCATTTCACTGGACTGTTTTACACCTATTGTATCCTGTACACGGGTCGTTCCACGAAATGAGTCCCTTTTGTGGCCCTTTGATATTTTAAGTAGAAATTGTGCATCGATATTTAATTTTAAAAGTTTGTTATATTAAATGAAGTGTTCTTTAATATTGACCACATGGAAAATTCAATAAAATATTTTTTTTTATGTGAAAAAGACTTGCTAAAGTGCCAAAATTCAGCATTTTGACATGTCCCTCTGTGACTTCTAGGAAGATTTTAACCTACTTAACCTGAACATTTCTCCAAGTTTTAACTATCATTGTAAAGCCCTATTTATGTTGTTGCTTTTACAATGTCATTTCTGAAGATTATTATTAATTCCATGTGATTAGTGATTCATTTTAAGGTAAAAAACAACAACAACCTGTACCTCATTTTAAGGTCAACCATGTTACTTAAACTGAACTCAAGTTTTAATATGATGGAACGATAAAAAAATTAATAATAATAATCCAAAGAAAAATTGAACATCTAGTAGTCAAATCATAGTGTAAGCAGGTGAGCTCGTTCTACTATTTCTGGACATTTTCTGATGTTTTGTGGTGGAAAACTGAGCGGGTTGAGCATAACACGTCAACCCTGTTACCCATAGATAGACAGGCTAGAAATGTTTGAACAATTTGCATTCAATTGCCCCTCCCTGTTGCAGACAATAAGCTTCCATTCCCCCCGTCACAAGGGGATTGATGGCTTATTTAAGATAAAATCGTCAACCCTGTTATGGTCAACCCTGTTACTTTATTTGGCACTTAATAGGCACTAACTATAGTACTTTTTTTAGTTTAACCTATTTAGTTGGGGGAAAAAAATGTTCTTGCTAATTGTAACGTTCTGTCTTAAAGAGCACATGCTCTTTAAGACAGAATGTTCCTTGTGCCCTTTATGACACAATGTTCCATGTGCTCTTTACAACAGAATGTTAAAATTAGGAAAAAAGAAATAATCTAGACAGTTCATATGTTTATTGGTCGTAGTGTAACATATTTGTAAATATTGATTTGTGATCAATTGGCTTTATCCAATGTCATTATCATGTAGTGAACAGTGAAAACCAACTTATCCATTCTACAATGTGGGGAATGTACACGGCTCTACTCCAGGCATTTGTGTATTGACAATACATTTCTCTCCCTCTCTCTCTCCGGTTCCACAGGCAGTTTGTGTTTGAGGCCTTCACTGAGGAGTTCATCTCGGCGCCGTTCACGGAGCAGATCTTTCATTTCTTTATTCCGGCGCTGTCCGACCCGCGCCTCCACTTCCCCTTCGAGGCCTTCCTGGGCTCCCTGCAGGCCACCGTAGTCTCCTCCGCAGCGGCGCTGAAACATGCGCCGTGGCTCTTCTACTTTGTCCTCTCGGCCGGGGAGACCTGCCTGGGTAAGTGGCTGCGTCCAAAATGGTACTATATTCCCATAGGGCTCTGGTGAAACGTAGTGCAATATGTAGATAATAGGGTGCCATTTGGGACACAAGTTTTGTGGACAGTGTGTGGGGAATTTACTCTTGTGTACCAGCAGACACACTGACATGAGGAGTTGGAGGGAATGACCAGAAAAAAATCTATAGTGATAGGGAGAGTGGTTGTAATGTTGTCTGCTTGTGTGCAGGTTCATTATCAGAGGAGGGCCTCCAGCTGTACCTGCGAGCTCTGCAGGCCCTCCTGCCTCTCCTCCCCGTGTCAGAGAGCACCAGCAGGCCGGAGGTCATCAGTGACTCTGAGGACGAGGAGGACACCAACATCCAGGCTCCGTCCACACAGGTAGCTAGCTAACACACACACACCACTAATGTGTCAGTACAGGTAACAACCAAATTCAGGAATGGTACACTGCAGGTCACAGGTAATGCATATAGTTCAGAATGCCCTGTTACTTCACAGGCAGCATTTTCTAATGAAAACGGCTTACATCTGACTACAGGTATTGCACACTACTAGCAGACCATAGCCCTATCCACACTGCCTCTAGGCACCTCACGATTAACACCCTGGCCCGTATTCATAAAGCGTCTAAGAGTAGGCGTGCTGATCTGGGATCAGGTCCGCCTCTGGCCATACGATCTTATTCATTATGATTGAAATGCAAAAACTGATCCCAGATCCTACTGACGCTTTATGAAAACAGGCCCTGCTATAGCCTACTTACTGAAACAACTCACCCACCTATTGCGTGTGAACTCGATGGTTGCAGGATGACAGCTATCGGATATCGGTGCAGCTGATCACGGAGGAGTGCATCCACAAGCTGGACACCAAGCAGCAGACGAACGCGCTGCTCAACCTGGTGTGGAGGGACTCGGCCAGCGAGGAGGTCTTCACCATGATGGCCTCCATCTGCCACACACTCATGGTGCAGCACCGCATGATGGTGCCCAAAGTCAGGTCAGTGTTCTACATCGGATCCAGTTACGTTGTTTGCGTCCTAAATGGTACCCTATTCCCTATGTAGTGCACCACTAGTGCACAATAAGTGCACTATAAAGGGAATAGGGTGCCATTTGGGATGCAGACCAAAGGTGTTACATGTCTTTACAGTGCTAGAATATCCACTTTTGTTTTGTTTGAATCCTCACCTTAAGTTGTTTCGAGAACCTTTCTCTCGCTACGATTGTAATGAATGTTTCCAATATTCTGTATTTTTATATTTTCCCCCTTCTTTTTTTTTAACATCATCATGAAACTGGGGATAAGAATCAGCATTTATGTGTTGTAAGCAACTAATGTGAATAACGGCGAAGAAACTCAGCCGTTATTGGTCGTCTTCGCCCGAGTGGCGTTTACAACCGGCTGAGGAAGTACTAGGGATGTCAGGGAAGCTCTGAAGCTGTCACTCCTCGATTAGGGTAATTAGTCCTGGGATGGCTGATTTGGGTTGATTGCATTAGGGCAGGACGTGGATGTGAGAGGGGGAGATGGTCTCTGTCGGGGCTGAACGAGGGAGCACCTTCCTGGGCTTTACGGCACCCTGAGGGTCTCTCAACCCTTCTGGTTAATGGTTAGTAGAGCCAATGGAAGACACTACCTGTCCGTACTGTGTGGGGATGAGAGAGTGAGTGTGTATCCCAGCATGTTGTCTTTACTGAAGCGTTACTTTCACCTTTACAGGGTGAAGAACAGGGAGGGACTACCTGAATTTGTCCAGTAAGAAAACTCAAGTTTTCGTTGCAAAACGTTCGTAGGTTCAAAAAGGAATACGACCCTGTCTGATCTCATGCAAAACTTGATTCAGACATCTTTCAAGCTAACCTTTAGAACACAAAATCCCCCCGAAACGCTACCAGAGAAGATGCATTGATTTGCTTACCAAATCATTTGGTGAAATAGGCCTAGAATCCTCCTCCCTAAGTATTTTCTATAATTCTTTACAGCTTCCTTTGGTCCAAACGCTTTTACCATAAATCCTGCCTCTCGTCCTCCATCATTATTGGATATCTGTGCAAAATAATTAGCTCACTGAGGAAGATTAATTAGTGGCGAAGTGGACGGGATAGCTTTACAAGAGGCTTAGGGGAGCAAATTGCATCCCGGGCCTGATTTACTGCGTTTAAAAAAGATAGTCTGCCTAGCCGGCCCTCCTGCCTCCCGCCTGACGGCCAGCCCAGCGCAATGCCTCGAATAAATATGTATCTTGTGAAAATTCTTGCTTCCTTCTTTTCATAAGAGCTCGATTCAGGCCCTGTATGTTCTGGAAGATTTGAGATGTAATCTTTAAATTTAAGACTTTTGAATTCAGGCCTGTATGTTCTGTAAGATTTGTATCTTAAGATTGAATACTTTTTTTGTAGAATAGTTTTGGTTGCTATAATCTTTGTCTTTATGGTTGGTTGGCTAAGTGGGTGGAATTTCACTTTAATTGTTTAGTGTTAGGTATTTGGTGTAATTTTACTTTGTTGTTTAGCCTCAGCCTGAGGTGGTACTCTGTCACTAACTGATGGTCACGACAACTGTAAGTGCTAGCAAGCCTCTGTCCTTTATTTGTTTCTGTGCGCTTGCTGTGATTGTGGAGTTTACATGAGATAATGACACTCGGGCAATGAGAACAAACTCTTTCTGCCACTGGCACTGACTCGAAGGCCCTAATGATTTAGGCCTAAGGTAGTTTTACATAAATAAAGCAGAATTTTAAGCAAATTACTATTTGAGCTCAATTCAATCCGTACTATAGCAAGATTTGATTAATTTGCAGCGTATACCATGAATGCATTCTCCGCTATCGTGGAGAAACTGAAAAACTGCTTCTATCTCAAGGCCATCAGACTGTTACAGTGGGGGAAAAAAGTATTTAGTCAGCCACCAATTGTGCAAGTTCTCCCACTTAAAAAGATGAGAGAAGCCTGTAATTTTCATCATAGGTACACGTCAACACGTCAATAATCCAGAAAATCACATTGTAGGATTTTTAATGAATTTATTTGCAAATTATGGTGGAAAATAAGTATTTGGTCACCTACAAACAAGCAAGATTTCTGGCTCTCACAGACCTGTAACTTCTTCTTTAAGAGGCTCCTCTGTCCTCCACTCGTTACCTGTATTAATGGCACCTGTTTGAACTTGTTATCAGTATAAAAGACACCTGTCCACAACCTCAAACAGTCACACTCCAAACTCCACTATGGCCAAGACCAAAGAGCTGTCAAAGGACACCAGAAACAAAATTGTAGACCTGCACCAGGCTGGGAAGACTGAATCTGCAATAGGTAAGCAGCTTGGTTTGAAGAAATCAACTGTGGGAGCAATTATTAGGAAATGGAAGACATACAAGACCACTGATAATCTCCCTCGATCTGGGGCTCCACGCAAGATCTCACCCCGTGGGGTCAAAATGATCACAAGAACGGTGAGCAAAAATCCCAGAACCACACGGGGGGACCTAGTGAATGACCTGCAGACAGCTGGGACCAAAGTAACAAAACCTACCATCAGTAACACACTACGCCGCCAGGGACTCAAATCCTGCAGTGCCAGACGTGTCCCCCTGCTTAAGCCAGTACATGTCCAGGCCCGTCTGAAGTTTGCTAGAGTGCATTTGGATGATCCAGAAGAGGATTGGGAGAATGTCATATGGTCAGATGAAACCAAAATATAACTTTTTGGTAAAAACTCAACTCGTCGTGTTTGGAGGACAAAGAATGCTGAGTTGCATCCAAAGAACACCATACCTACTGTGAAGCATGGGGGTGGAAACATCATGCTTTGGGGCTGTTTTTCTGCAAAGGGACCAAGACGACTGATCCGTGTAAAGGAAAGAATGAATGGGGCCATGTATCGTGAGATTTTGAGTGAAAACCTCCTTCCATCAGCAAGGGCATTGAAGATGAAACGTGGCTGGGTCTTTCAGCATGACAATGATCCCAAACACACCGCCCGGGCAACGAAGGAGTGGCTTCGTAAGAAGCATTTCAAGGTCCTGGAGTGGCCTAGCCAGTCTCCAGATCTCAACCCCATAGAAAATCTTTGGAGGGAGTTGAAAGTCTGTGTTGCCCAGCGACGGCCCCAAAACATCACTGCTCTAGAGGAGATCTGCATGGAGGAATGGGCCAAAATACCAGCAACAGTGTGTGAAAACCTTGTGAAGACTTACAGAAAACGTTTGACCTGTGTCATTGCCAACAAAGGGTATATAACAAAGTATTGAGAAACTTTTGTTATTGACCAAATACTTATTTTCCACCATAATTTGCAAATAAATTCATTAAAAATCCTACAATGTGATTTTCAGGATTATTTTTTCTCATTTTGTCTGTCATAGTTGACGTGTACCTATGATGAAAATTACAGGCCTCTCTCATCTTTTTAAGTGGGAGAACTTGCACAATTGGTGGCTGACTAAATACTTTTTTTCCCCACTGTAAATAGTCATCACTAGGCGGCTTCCACCCGGTTACGCAACCCTGCACCTTAGAGGCTGCTGCCCTATATACATAGACTTGGAATCACTGGCCACTTTAATAATGGAACACTAGCCACTTTAATAATGTTTACATATTTTTGCTTTACTCATCTCATATGGTTGCATCACCGCCTGGTATGGCAACTGCTTGGCCTCCGACCGCAAGGCACTACAGAGGGTAGTGCGTACGGCACAGTACATCACTGGGGCCAAGCTTCCTGCCATCCAGGACCTCTATACCAGGCGGTGTCAGAGGAAGGCCCTCAAAATTGTCAAAGACTCCAGCCACCCTAGTCATAGACTGTTCTCCCTGCTACCGCACGGCAAGCGGTACCGGAGTGCCAAGTCTAGGTCCAAAAGACTTCTCAACAGCTTCTACCCCCAAGCCATAAGACTCCTGAACAGCTAATCATGGCTACCCGGACTATTTGCACTGCCCCCCCACCCCATCCTTTTTACGCTGCTGCTACTCTGTTAATTATTTATGCATAGTCACTTTAACTCTACCCACATGTACATATTACTTCAACTATCTCAACTAGCCGGTGCCCCCGCACACTGACTCTGCACTCTTATATATAGCCTCCCTACTGTTATTTTATTTTACTTCTGCTCTTTTTTTCTCAACACTTTTTTTGTTGTTGTTTTATTTTTACTTTTTTTGTTAAAAATAAATGCACTGTTGGTTAAGGGCTGTAAGTAAGCAATTCACTGTAATGTCTGCACCTGTTGTATTCGGCGCATGTGACCAATAAAATTTGATTTGATGTACAGTTGAAGTCAGAAGTTTACATACACCTTAGCCAAATACATTTAAACTCAGTTTTTCACAATTCCTGACATTTAATCCTAGTAAAGATTCCCTGTTTTAGGTCAGTTAGGATCACCACTTTATTTTAAGAATGTGAAATGTCAGAATAATAGTAGAGAGAATGATTTATTTCAGCTTTTATTTCTTTCATCACATTCCCAGTGGGTCAGAAGTTTACATACACTCAATTGGTATTTGGTAGCATTGCCTTTCAATTGTTTAACTTGGGTCAAACGTTTCGGGATGCCTTCAACAAGCTTCCCACAATAAGTTGGGTGAATTTTAGCCCATTCCTCCTGACAGAGCTGGTGTAACTGAGTCAGGTTTGTAGGCCTCCTTGCTCGCACACGCTTTCAGTTCTGCCCACACATTTTCTATAGGAATGAGGTCAGGGCTTTGTGATGGCCACTCCAATACCTTGACTTTGTTGTCCTTAAGCCATTTTGCCACAACTTTGGAAGTATGCTTGGGGTCATTGTCCATTTGGAAGGCCTATTTGCGACCAAGCTTTAACTTCCTGACTGATGTCTTGATGTTGCTTCAATATATCCACATAATTTTCCTTCCTCATGATGCCATCTATTTTGTGAAGTGCACCATACCCGCCTGCAGCAAATCACCCCCACAGCATGATGTTGCCACCCCCGTGCTTCACGTTTGGGATGGTGTTCTTCGGCTTGCAAGCCACCCCCTTTTTCCTCCAAACATAACGATGGTCATTATGGCCAAACAGTTCTATTTTTGTTTCATCAGACCAGAGGACATTTCTCCCAAAATTACGATCTTTGTCCCCATGTGCAGTTGCAAACCGTAGTCTGGCTTTTTTATGGGGGTTTTGGAGCAGTGGCTTCTTCCTTGCTGAGCGGCCTTTCAGGTTATGTCGATATTGGACTCGTTTTTACTGTGGATATAGATACTTTTGTACCTGTTTCCTCCAGCATCTTCACAAGGTCCTTTGCTGTTGTTCTGGGATTGATTTGCACTTTTTGCACCAAAGTACGTTCATCTCTAGGAGACAGAATGTGTCTCCTTCCTGAGCGGTATGACGGCTATGTGGTCCCATGGTGTTTATACTTGCGTACTATTGTTTGTACAGATGAACGTGGTACCTTCAGGCGTTTGGAAATTGCTCCCAAGGATGAACCAGACTTGTGGAGGTCTACAATGTTTTTTCTGAGGTCTTGGCTGATTTCTTTTGATTTTCCCATGATGTCAAGCAAAGTGGCATTGAGTTTGAAGGGAGGCCTTGAAATACATCCACAGGTACACCTCCAATTGACTCAAATGATGTCAATTAGCCTATCAGAAGCTTCTAAAGCCATCATTTTCTGGAATTTTCCAAGCTGTTTAAAGGCACAGTCAATTTAGTGTATGTAAACTTCTGACCCACTGGAATTGTGATACAGTGAATTAGAAGTGAAGTAATCTGTCTGTAAACAATTGTTGGAAAAATTACTTGTGTCATGCACAAAGTAGATGTCCTAACCGACTTGCCAAAACTATAGTTTGTTAACAAGACATTTGTGGAGTGGTTGAAAAACGAGTTTAATGACTCCAACAAGTGTAAACTTCCGACTTCAACTGTATATGCTGTATTCTATTCTACTGTATTTTAGTCTATGCCACTCCGACATTGCGCGTCCTAATATTTATATATTTCTTAATTCCATTCTTCTACTTTAGATTTGTGTGTATTGTGTGTATTGTTGTGAATTGTTAGATACTACTGCACTGTTGGAGCTAGAAACACAAGCATTTCGCTACACCCACAATAACATCTGCTAAATATGTGTATTTGACCAATAAAATTTGATTTGATTTGACATTGCCAATGTAAATTGTGCTGTAGCGCAGCTCTTCAGCTCTACAGATTGAATCGAGCCCTTTCTCTTTTCTTCTTCCTAGTTTTCTCTTTTTCTGCGAACATACATACGTAAATCCTTGCATTATATCAAAATAAAATAATCTGTGTTTTGTCCATCAAGGTCATTTTTATGGACACACACACACACACACACACACACACACACACACACACACACACACGTGACCCCTTTTGATGCCTGTGACTTTGTGTATTAGTGCCTTCATTCCGTGATTGAAATGGAGCTTTGGTTTCTAGCAGGCCGTATATCAGGCTGTCAGTCAGCATTTTAGTGCTTTGTTTCCCATTTCAATCAAACACCCGGCCGCGCACTGTAAAGGCCCAGAGCACTATGCTACACCCGGCTCCCCTCCTTTCTTGTACTGACAGATGGGGGGGGCATGGCAGAAACTATTTCTCAAACATATTAAGAGGTGTCACTCGTCCCCCCCACTCTGAAGGCTCTTTTTCAATTTTCCGCCTTTCAAATAATCTCTGCTGCACAATGGTGACCGAGGTATGCTATGTCCCAAATGCCACCCTATTCCCTATATAGTGCACTACTTTTGACCAGAGCCCATAGGGAATAGGGCACCGTTTGGGACGCACCCTGAGAGATTGGAGGCCGACAACAACGTGTGTTTATGTGAGATTCCATCCACTTCCTGTTCCCTCTCTCTCTGTTCTGTCAAACTTGTACCTCTCATCATGTGAATAGAAGGATATAGCCTGTTAAGGGCAGGCATCCTTATAGGTGACAATACCGTAGCCCTTTAGACAGAGGCCCTATATATGCAAGGGGCATTTATTTAGTTTTAAGCTTAATTACCGCATTAGTGTTACCTGGCATGAACCCTCAGTGTGAAGGAAAAACACAATCTAGCAGGAGCGATATAAAGGAGTGTACACACTTCGAACAAAGAGCAGCTTCACACCTGGGTGCCATAGGCCGTTAGTTAGGCCGGCCGGAGCCTCGGGATGAGGGCTCAGTGGGTGCGTCCCAAATGGTACCCTATTCCCTACATAGTGCACTACTTTTGACCAGGGCCCATAGGGCACTATAAAGGGAATCGGTTGCCATTGGGACGTAGCCAGTGGCTCACTCGTTCCGTCCTTCCCTCTCAGTGTTATCATGTAATTCGGGGAGAGTGTGGAAGCATGCTGGCGTTCCGGGGTCATTGTGAGGGCCATGCCCCCCCCCCCCCTCTCCTCTATTGTGTGTCCCCGTGGCCATTAAGTTAAATGGGGCTCCTCCAGGAAGCCAGAGGGCCTTTTTATGACCCTGGGCTGATCTCCTCCTCGCCAGCAACTAGTTTACTAATGGAAGGTGCCTCGCCTAAATAAAGCTTAATGGGTCGTTTAATCTTTTTTTGTCACTGAAAAGGGAGAGAGGGTACTGACGAGGGAGAGGAAGGGCCAAGAAAGAAAATTCCTGGGGGATATGCTATACTGCTGGTCAACAGCTTTTATTTTTTATTTTTCCCTCTTTATGTGCGTCCTCTGGTTGCTTGGGCAATGTTAACGATCTCTGCCTTAGAGGGCATCGAGGCAGAGAGCGATGTATACGTTCACACACAGACGTACAGATTGTGTCAACTCTTTTGTCCTATATCTTTGATATATGTATCTTTATAGATCTTTTTTTATGTTTGTTTACTTAGGTCTTTCTATTTTGTCCCCTCCAGGCTTCTGTACAGTTTAGCGTTTAATGCACGTTTCCTGAGACATCTCTGGCACCTGATACAGTCCATGACCACCAAAATGATCACAGGGTGAGTTGATTGAATGTCAGTCAGAGGCTGTATGTATCAAGCATCTCAGAGTAGGAGTGCTGATCTTGGATCAGGTCTCTTCCCCTTGTCCATGTAATATTATTCATAGTGATCTAAAAGGCCAAACTGATCCTAAATCAGAACTCCTGCTTTGAGACACTTCATATACATACAGTGGGGGGAAAAAAGTATTTAGTCAGCCACCAATTGTGCAAGTTCTCCCACTTAAAAAGATGAGAGAGGCCTGTAATTTTCATCATAGGTACACGTCAACTATGACAGACAAATTGAGGAAAAAAAATCCTGAAAATCACATTGTAGGATTTTTAATGAATTTATTTGCAAATTATGGTGGAAAATAAGTATTTGGTCACCTACAAACAAGCAAGATTTCTGGCTCTCACAGACCTGTAACTTCTTCTTTAAGAGGCTCCTCTGTCCTCCACTTGTTACCTGTATTAATGGCACCTGTTTGAACTTGTTATCAGTATAAAAGACACCTGTCCACACCCTCAAACAGTCACACTCCAAACTCCACTATGGCCAAGACCAAAGAGCTGTCAAAGGACACCAGAAACAAAATTGTAGACCTGCACCAGGCTGGGAAGACTGAATCTGCAATAGGTAAGCAGCTTGGTTTGAATAAATCAACTGTGGGAGCAATTATTAGGAAATGGAAGACATACAAGACCACTGATAATCTCCCTCGATCTGGGGCTCCACGCAAGATCTCACCCCGTGGGGTCAAAATGATCACAAGAACGGTGAGCAAAAATCCCAGAACCACACGGGGGGACCTAGTGAATGACCTGCAGAGAGCTGGGACCAAAGTAACAAAGGCTACCATCAGTAACACACTACGCCACCAGGGACTCAAATTCTTCAGTGCCAGACGTGTCCCCCTGCTTAAGCCAGTACATGTCCAGGCCCGTCTGAAGTTTGCTAGAGTGCATTTGGATGATCCAGAAGAGGATTGGGAGAATGTCATATGGTCAGATGAAACCAAAATAGTACTTTTTGGTAAAAACTCAACTCGTCGTGTTTGGAGGACAAAGAATGCTGAGTTGCATCCAAAGAACACCATACCTACTGTGAAGCATGGGGGTGGAAACATCATGCTTTGGGGCTGTTTTTCTGCAAAGGGACCAGGACGACTGATCCGTGTAAAGGAAAGAATGAATGGGGCCATGTATCGTGAGATTTTGAGTGAAAACCTCCTTCCATCAGCAAGGGCATTGAAGATGAAACATGGCTGGGTCTTTCAGCATGACAATGATCCCAAACACACCGCCCTGGCAACGAAGGAGTGGCTTCGTAAGAAGCATTTCAAGGTCCTGGAGTGGCCTAGCCAGTCTCCAGATCTCAACCCCATAGACATTTTTTGGAGGGAGTTGAAAGTCCGTGTTGCCCAGCGACAGCCCCAAAACATAACTGCTCTAGAGGAGATCTGCATAGAGGAATGGGCCAAAATACCAGCAACAGTGTGTGAAAACCTTGTGAAGACTTACAGAAAACGTTTGACCTGTGTCATTGCCAACAAAGGGTATATAATAAAGTATTGAGAAACTTTTGTTATTGACCAAATACTTATTTTCCACCATAATTTGCAAATAAATTCATTCAAAATCCTACAATGTGATTTTCTGGAAAATGTTTTCTCATTTTGTCTGTCATAGTTGACGTGTACCTATGATGAAAATTACAGGCCTCTCTCATCTTTTTAAGTGGGAGAACTTGCACAATTGGTGGTTGACTAAATACTGTTTTTCCCCACTGTATGTGGCCCTGAACATAGTGATGGTCCTTGATGGGCTCGCGGGCTCGCGGCGTATGTATGATGGGCTCGCGGCGTATGTATGATGGGCTCGCGGCGTATGTATGTCAATTCAATGTGCTTTATTGGCATAAATGAACAGGTAAATATAGCGAGTCTCTCTCTTCTTCTCTCCTCCCAGGTCCATGGTTCCGCTGTTGCAGGTCATCTCGCGGGGGTCTCCCATGTCCCTGGAAGACTCCAATCGCATCATTCCCCTCTTCTATCTCTTCAGTTCCCTCTTCAGTCACTCGCTCATCTCCGTGCACGACAGCGAGTTCTTTGGCTACCCCATGGAAGGCCATGGTAGGCCACTCCCTCAGTGTCTCCCCTAGGATTTTCTTCAGCAGCGGTGGCAAAGTTAGAGTGGATGGGGATGATTGTGTAGCCAACGGCGCCATCTCCGACCAAACATTTTAGAGGCTCTCCTCTTGGCCACAGAGACAAAAATGTTCTGTTTTAAAGACAGTTTCCTGCTATTCTACAAATGTAGTCATGGGGCTGAGATAAACAAATTCAGCAATTATACACATTTTGCCATGGCTTATGCCGTGTTCTTATGCTATCTGAGTGACTCAAATATTATAACATGCTATGAATTATTTAAAATGTATGATTCTCCTGACTGTTTAGTTTTTATTCTGGTGATTGTTAGGCTAGTTCTCAAAGATTATCTTGTTAAAAAATATATAGCTCCATTATCTTTGCTACATACTTTATATATGGTTTAGTCGTTTAGGGTTTACACTGAAAACGTTTTAAAATCCCCCCAAATTATCATATTTTTGGAAGTGGCGGCAACGATTTACCTGCGGCGGCGCGCCGCTGCTAAATGAATATAGGGGAAACACTGCTTCCTCCAAACTCTAGTCTCCAAGGTGGCATCCCAAATGGCACCCTATTCCCTATGCACTACTTGTTTACTCAATAACTCTTCACTAACACTTCATTTGAACAATCCACCATTATGAATGCATACAGTGGTCATGAACACAACTTCGAGCTCTTAACATTACGTGTAATTATAGTTTATAACAACTTTATGACATCTATGGTGGAGATGCATGCAATGTTTTCATGAAATGTACATGGTGTTAAGATGGATACATTATGATCACCTTATTGTCCGTGTACATGGAAATTCATTTTGTGAATTTGCACTACATGTAGGGTGCCATTTAGGACACAACCCTAGTCTCAAAATCACCTGCCTCTTGTTTTGAATCGGTGTGAAGCTGACATTTTGTTTGACTTTGAATTTAAAGGCTTCTACACATCTATATGTATCCAGATGGACAGTCTCACAAATTGTTCCACTACTCCACATTGCTGCTGCACATCATCCTCCCCCTTGCTTGTTATTCAGTGGGTAAGATATGTAGGGCGATATTTTCCCCTCGCAAAGACAGCTGTGCTGTGATTCTGTGAACAGGCAACATTCTAAATAATGGGAGCTCCGATACTGTACCTCATGATTGCATTGCATGTGGTATGTGTATCACGTTGTTGACTAAATCCCTGGTTAAACTAGAGTTCTTCCTCACAGAAATTGTCAAAGAAAAGTTTAAGTCGCGCAGCAAAATTATAATTTCACTTACAGTGCATTCGCTTACAGTGCAGGTGTCTTTGCGCTAGGAAAATGTTGCCTATACTGTGTTCAATGGCTGAGTAACAGTGAACAACTGTCCATTCCTTCTATCCACCCCTTTTCAGGCCACAGCAATACCTCCATGATGCCTTTCACGTTGTCCGAGCTGGTGAACCTGTCTCGGTTGCTGAGGGACGCGTGTCTGGGCATCATCAAGCTGGCCTACCCCGAGACCAAGACCGAGCACCGCGAGGAGTACATGGCCGCTTTCCGCAGCGTGGGGGTCAAGACCAACATAGAGGTGCAGCAGCGCATCCAGGCCGAGCAGAAACGCTGGGTTCAGCTCTTCAAGGTGATTACCCCCCAGCACCTGCGTGATCGGATTCAAAGCAGATAAAAACTGTGAGTGTGGCTGAGTGGGTAACACCGCCACAACTCCGCCAAAGACCCGGAGTTCTGCCTCTCCTCCCTTCTCAGTCTCCCCTTTATATCCAACTGTTTAAATAAATACCAAATAAGGGAAATGGGAATCCATTCTAAGAAAACAACATTTTTTACTTCATCATTTGGATGCTTCCTGAGTCCCAACTGGTTTGTGTCCTCACTCTCAGAGGCACCTGTAGCAGATTTAGAAAATGGTTGCATGCTGTATTCAGTGTCATCTTGAACACCCTCTTTAAAGGGTCTTCTTTGACTTCTGTTGCTCTGATAGCGAACATAATTGTAAATAACAAAAATGTGTTGATCAGCAACAGTTGAAACTCAAATTGTGTTAATTAGGAGAAACCGAGTATGTATGGCAAGACATGGCTGAATGAGGACATTCATTGGCTGTTTACTGAAAGGAAATGAGGCAGATGACAACATTAGGTTAATTATTTCTCTCCCACTCTCGTCCTTACCCCCCTCTATCCTCCTCCTCTCCCACTCGCTTTCTCTTTCCCTGAAACAGTAATTAAGCGACTTTGGCTGCAAGTCTTTGAGAGAGGGACTCGAAAGTGAGCAACGCTTTCTTTCAGCAGAGGTGGTGGCGGTGTACGAATGCGGCAAGAATTTCATAACAGTTCAAGGCGCGCAAACACCTCCCGTCAGCTAAAATGACCCATTAAAGAAGTGGGAGAGCAGTGGAAATGCATTTTCCAAATTGAACGGGGGCTGGATTTACAGTCGCTTTAACGCCGCTGACCCCGTAACACGCTAATGTTTGGTTCGAGTCATCAGCCGTCCCTCGCCCATCTTTTATCACCCCCATTGTCGAGCTATCTATTTAATTGAAAGAAGTTAATTGAATGAAAATGATCAACTAAGCTTATATTAATATTGCTAATGGAACTTCTCTTCTTGGCCATGTTTGGAGAGGGATGTCACTGCAGAGTTTGGGAAAGCCCATTAAGGCGTGCACTTAACCCAATGTACTAATTAAGGAATGCTTATTCATTCCTCCGAGTCGGGGGTTAGTCTCTCTCCGAACCCATCGCAGGTGCCGTGAACAGCGTTTTGCACTCCCCGTTATTACCGAGAATACTCCAGTCGTCGCTGATGACGGCCCGAGATTGATTGCGTCCTGTATGAAAACGATGTGCGTTAAAAATAACATTTCCATTCAAACAATGTTGCCTGGTCATTGTATTGAAAATTGTTTCAGGGTAATTATATGTCTGAATATTCCTAGCTAGTGCTGGTAATGACTGGAGTGAGATTATGGAAATGATCAATATAGATGTGACAAGTTCAGTCACTACACTTGGGTCTTCTAATCAGCTGAAGTTGTGAACTACACAAATATTGCCTATACAGCTGACAGAATTGATGATCAACTTCTATCTAACATTCTTCTCCAAACACTGCAAAGAGTAAGACATGGGATAGGATGCAAAAATGCATGTTTTTCACTGGACTGGACAGTACATGAAAAAAAGTATTAGGACAGTACAAGACATACATTTTTAGTTATTGACAGGAATAATACTTCATAGTACAGGATTGAATATTCACTCTTGTTTCACCCTCTACTGCACAGTAAGACAATGGATATCACAACAATTCTCACCCTGACCCTATCTCACAGAACAACAGCGTTACACTGGTCATTTCCACAGTTTATCTTTTGCTCTCCGTCCCGTGGCTGATGTCAGCAGACTGGCCAGACTGGCCTATAATTAACCCTGGTGCTGGATGTGGAGGCACAACTCCAGCCATTTCTCTTTTATACTATCGTTAAATACCACACTAATGGCTCAGCTAGCAAATTGCTTTTTTAAGAGGAAGCATCTTATTGTCGAGCCGCCACGTAAATAGATTTGTTTAGCAAATAAAATGATATATACTTTAAAATGACATGTTTAAAATGACATCCATATATCCCATATCTTTAACTTTTGTACTTTTAAGTCATTTAGCAGACGCTCTTATCCGGAGCGACTTACAGTAATGAGTGCATACATTTTTCGTAATGGTCCACCATGGGAATTGAACCCACAAGCCTGGCGTTGTAAGTACCGTGCTCAAGCCACACAGGACCTGAAAATGACATTTGATGTTTAGTTTCATGTATTTTGTTTAACTTTCACTTATGTATTACAGCCAAGCCCTTTAAGCCATTTTTTATTGGCTTTTATATACTGTAGGGAGACTAAGAAGAGAGAGAGTGGTTTGTTCTCTGAGAGTCCAGTGTGTGACTTTTATTTTGATTGTTTATTGTTCTGTATTTCACAGGTGATCACTAACTTGGTGAAGATGGTGAAGGCTCGTGACATCAGACGTCCCTTCTGTCCGGCAGGTCATTGGCTCTCTGAAGAGGTCAACATCAGAGCAGATAAGGTAACCATGGGTAACCGTGCTCTCGGCCATTAGATCAGACTTGTTTCCCTTAATGAGCTTATCAGGCAAATCATTAATCTGGTTTACTCAATAACTCTTCAATAACACTTCATTTGAACAATCCACCATTATGAATGCATACAGTGGTCATGAACACAACTTCGAGCTCATAACATTACGTGTAATTATAGTTTATAACAACTTTATGACATCTATGGTGGAGATGCATGCAATGTTTTCTTGAAATGTACATGGTGTTAAGATGGATACATTATGATCACCTTATTGTCCGTGTACATGGAAATTCATTTTGTGAGGTCAGCATACAAAATACACTAAAACAATACACTATAATACATAAATACTGGAAAGTGAGCATACATATAGTCCCTGTGGCATATTGTTAGGCCATGTATTGGACCCACGTTATGTCCTATGTAGGATGTTGTTAGTATAGTCATGCTGACTGGAGCCCTGCTCTTTCCTCTCCAGGTGACCCAGCTGTACGTCCCCTCAGCCAGACATGTGTGGAGGACGCGGAGGATGGGACGCATCGGGCCCCTGCAGTCCACACTGGATGGTACGATACAATATAGATCCCACAAAAAGTAGTTCCAGTTAGGTTTGTCACGATACCAGTATCGCGATACCACGGCTTTCCATGGCAAAAAAGGAAACAGGAAGCAGACTTAACTCTATGATACTTGGAATTATTGTGACAACCCTAGTTCCTGCTATGCATGAACCAACCACTGATGGTTGTCACAGATTTTAGAAGTGCAATGGAACACCCTAATTGCCGCACCCTAATTGGGGTACAGGGAACACTGTGTCATCTCTGGTAAATTAAGCTCTTAGGTCAGCTCAGCTGTAATCTCAGGTATGTTATTTTCCTTCGAGTCACTCCCGATGCCTTAGCGAAGAGCCAGGGAGGACAACGGGCCGAGAGAGAGACAACCAGGCTCTTATGCCGTTTAATGTAGAGCTGCAACCCGGGCCTCCGGCAGCGGGCAGAGAGAGAGAGAGCAGGTGTGAAAACAAACAGATAACAATGCGTGTATGATCTGCCTAATGCCACTCCAGCCAACCCCGATACAGGATCAATTAAATTAGCCTGAGAGTCCTGATGAGCTCAGCCACATCTGGCTGTATGTTTGTCTGCCCTTTTTTCATTTCCTTAAATGGACAGGTCCTCGGGTGATGAATGGCCAACGTATTGACCACCCCCGGGCCATATTTCACAGATGGAAACCTGATGGCCGAAATGCAGATAGGATTGACTAATTGAGCAGAATAATTGCGCTCAAACGGGGACAATGAAGAGGAAGGGGAGGAGATTTGCGGTTTAACTCTGCTGTTGTGGCAGTTTTGGGTTCTAAACGGTTACCAACGCTGAGTTTAATACAAAACAAACGTCTGCTTAATGGAAACGGCCAGTCAGGTGGACGGGCAGCTCACAGTTGAGTTAATTAAAAGTGTGTGTTAGTGAGGGAGGGTTTGAGGCAGGATTGATCACTCTGTAATGGGCTGCCTGTAAACAGTCAGCTGGGTGGAGAGAGGGCCTAGCGGGTTAGTAGTCAGGGAGGGAGCAAGGTAGCAGGCAGGCAGGATGGGGGGGCTAACTGTGGAGAAATGGGTGCTGGGTGTTATCGGGGTTTAACCCCCTCCATAAAGAAGTGTCTGGGTTTTCTGTTCAGTGTCTGTCATTAGGGAGACTGCAGGGCAGGAGTGTGGGTTTAGGTTCTGGTAAAGGAACCTCTGGGCTCCGTGCAGCCTGGTTGAACATTTACCACACAGTGCTGTCTCAGCATCTATCCACACACTGTGTCATCATGGAAACCCTTCATGGCGCTGCATTGGGCATTTATAAATGGATGGATGGATGGATGAATTAGAGCCGGATGGATAGATGCGTAGATGGAGGATCAGATTGACGAATGGTAGGATAGTGTGGATAGATGGGTTAAATGATGAAGTGAAGATGGAGGGATGGATAGATGAATAGATGAATGGGTAGAAGACAGATAGATTGACTGTTGTAGAGCAGTTTAAGCTAACATTGTTGTTGTACTGTATTTCTGTTGAAGATGTTCCCTCACAGGAAAAAAACATTTTCTATTCTAGTGGGGATGGAGCCTCCACAGCTGTCTGTGTCTGAGGAGAGACACTTGGCCATTCTGACTGAGCTGCCCTTCGTCGTGCCCTTTGAGGAACGAGTCAAGGTACTCTACATCTCATCTCTGCATATTGCTCCATACAGATGTGGTCAAATATATTGGCACCCTTGCATGATTCACACCTTCGTCTAAAATAAGTTGAAATTGAAAAAGCTTTTTGTGTTTGCACATGTATTTGTTTGATTTACAACTGCACAGGACCCCCCAAAAAACAAAAACAAAACTGAAATTGATGTAAAAAATGGCCTGGACTAATTTATTCAAAATTCAAATTAATTTGGTTGGAGGCAAAGATTGTAATTTACTGTGTAATTTCTCAACTGTGGTAAGTTGCAGGTGCCTACAGGGTAAAAATAGCCATTCAACCAGTAAAAATAAATAAAAGGAACATTCTGCTCCATTGCACTCCATTGTAAAGTACAAGGGTGCCAATATATTTGAACGCATATGTATACTTGTTAGAAAACCAAAACCCTTGGGTAATATGTATGACTGACTATTTATTTTCACCTCAGTTAAATTTGTTTAAAATAATATCGCCTTTATTGACTACATCCATTAGAAATAGTCAATTTAGTCAACAGAGGTCCAATAAAGCTGGGCTGGCTATAGGTAGTCTGTCATTAAAACTGCTTGCCATAATATCTCTGTATGTCCCTGTGGTGAAGATCTTCCAGAGATTGATCTACGCGGACAAGCGGGACATCCAGGGAGACGGGCCGCTTCTGGATGGGATCATCGTCACCATCAGACGGAACTACATCTACGAGGACGCCTACGACAAGCTCTCCCCAGAAAATGGTACGTGGTTAGGCTGAGAAGGGATATGGCTTGGTGAGGAGGCATACAGTGGGGAAAAAAAGTATTTAGTCAGCCAGCAATTGTGCAAGTTCTCCCACTTAAAAAGATGAGAGAGGCCTGTAATTTTCATCATAGGTACACGTCAACTATGACAGACAAAATGAGGAAAAAAAATCCAGAAAATCACATTGTAGGATTTTTAATGAATTTATTTGCAAATTATGGTGGAAAATAAGTATTTGGTCAATAACAAAAGTTTTTCAATACTTTGTTATATACCCTTTGTTGGCAATGACACAGGTCAAACGTTTTCTGTAAGTCTTCACAAGGTTTTCACACACTGTTGCTGGTATTTTGGCCCATTCCTCCATGCAGATCTCCTCTAGAGCAGTGATGTTTTGGGGCTGTTGCTGGGCAACACGGACTTTCAACTCCCTCCAAAGATTTTCTATGGGGTTGAGATCTGGAGACTGGCTAGGCCACTCCAGGACCTTGAAATGCTTCTTACGAAGCCACTCCTTCGTTGCCCGGGCGGTGTGTTTGGGATCATTGTCATGCTGAAAGACCCAGCCACGTTTCATCTTCAATGCCCTTGCTGATGGAAGGAGGTTATCACTCAAAATCTCACGATACATGGCCCCATTCATTCTTTCCTTTACACGGATCAGTCGTCCTGGTCCCTTTGCAGAAAAACAGCCCCAAAGCATGATGTTTCCACCCCCATGCTTCACAGTAGGTATGGTGTTCTTTGGATGCAACTCAGCATTCTTTGTCCTCCAAACACGACGAGTTGAGTTTTTACCAAAAAGTTCTATTTTGGTTTCATCTGACCATATGACATTCTCCCAATCCTCTTCTGGATCATACAAATGCACTCTAGCAAACTTCAGACGGGCCTGGACATGTACTGGCTTAAGCAGGGGGACACGTCTGGCACTGCAGGATTTGAGTCCCTGGCGGCGTAGTGTGTTACTGATGGTAGGCTTTGTTACTTTGGTCCCAGCTCTCTGCAGGTCATTCACTAGGTCCCCCGTGTGGTTCTGGGATTTTTGCTCACCGTTCTTGTGATCATTTTGACCCCACTGGGTGAGATCTTGCGTGGAGCCCCAGATCGAGGGAGATTATCAGTGGTCTTGTATGTCTTCCATTTCCTAATAATTGCTCCCACAGTTGATTTATTCAAACCAAGCTGCTTACCTATTGCAGATTCAGTCTTCCCAGCCTGGTGCAGGTCTACAATTTTGTTTCTGGTGTCCTTTGACAGCTCTTTGGTCTTGGCCATAGTGGAGTTTGGAGTGTGACTGTTTGAGGTTGTGGACAGGTGTCTTTTATACTCATAACAAGTTCAAACAGGTGCCATTAATACAGGTAACGAGTGGAGGACAGAGGAGCCTCTTAAAGAAGAAGTTACAGGTCTGTGAGAGCCAGAAATCTTGCTTGTTTGTAGGTGACCAAATACTTATTTTCCACCATAATTTGCAAATAAATTCATTAAAAATCCTACAATGTGATTTTCTGGATTTTTTTTCCTCAATTTGTCTGTCATAGTTGACGTGTAACTATGATGAAAATTACAGGCCTCTCTCATCTTTTTAAGTGGGAGAACTTGCACAATTGGTGGCTGACTAAATACTTTTTTTCCCCACTGTATGTCTCGGCCTGCGTCCTAATAATCTCTCCTTTCTCCCAAAGTGTGCACTTGTTCACTTCCCTTCATGGGTTTGGATGGAAATGACTGGTATAATAAATATGGTAGATAGTCCCACTAGCCCATACCTCCACCAATCCAATGCTTTTAGATTAGTGGGAAGGAGTGAACAGGTGCACATTAGAAAGGAGATATTATGTAGACGCAGCCCAAGACTGTATTTGTCTTCTGTTTGTGGTCCATAAAATCCAGATATTCTAGCCGAGGTTACAGATCCCATTAGAAATGAAGGTTAGCTTTCCCATCGGTCTCTGAAGTATTGGATTTCACTAAAGCATAATTGTGATCGTGGTTATTCTAATGGCTCGCATAAAAGCGAGAAATCAATTATTTTAAGTCACCTCTTTTTGTGTTTGAATTTAAAAGAGCACTTTTGTTGGGGCATATGATTAAAAACTGTAGTAGTAGGAGGCCCTGCCTTCGAGGGGCTGAAAACGTGATCTATATCATTTATGTGTCTTTATAAGTTATAGCTGCTCTGATTTATCACTGTACATTAATTATGTAGAAACGTGACCTCTTTTATACGCTTTGATTTGATTATTCCTCAGGTCAGAGAAATCATGCCTCTTGAGATGTGGAAATGGGGAGAAATATAAACATTAAAATAGATACACTCTATATACAAAAGTATGTGGACACCCCTTCAAATTAGTGGATTTGGCTATTTCAGCCACACACGTTGCTGACAGGTGTATAAAATCGAGCACACAGCCATGCAATCTCCATAGACAAACATTGGCAGTAGAATAGTCTTACTGAAGAGCTCATTGACTTTCAACGTGGAATCCTATGCCACTTTTCCAACAAGTAATTTAGTCACATTTCTGCCCTGCTAGAGCTGACCCGGTCTACTGTAAGTGATGTTATTGTGAAGTCGAAATGTCTAGGAGCAACAGTGGCTCAGGCGCGAAGTGGTAGGCCACACAAGCTCACAGAACGGGACTGCCGAGTGCTGAAGCACGTAGCGCGTAAAAATCGTCTGTCCTCGGTTGCAACACTCACTACCGAGTTCCAAACTGCCTCTGGAAGCAACGTCAGCACAAGAACTGTTCGTCGGGAACTTCATGAAATGGGTTTCCATGGCCGAGCAGCCGCTCACAAGCCTAAGATCACCATGTGCAATGCCAAGCATAAGCTTGAGTGGTGTAAAGCTCGCCGCCATTGGGCTCTGGAGCAGTGGAAACGCGTTCAAGTGATGAATCACGCTTCAACATCTGGCAGTCCAACGGATGAATCTGGTGCCAGGAGAACCAGGAGAACGCTACCTACCCGAATGCATAGTGCCAACTGTAAAGTGTGGTGGAGGAGGAATAATGGTCTGGGGCTGTTTTTCATGGTTTGGGCTAGGTTTTTTCGTTTCATTGAAGGGAAGCCTTAACGCTACAGCATGCAATGACATTCTAGACAATTCTGTGCTTCCAACTTTGTGGCAACAGTTTGGGGAAGGCCCTTTCCTGTGTCAGCATGACAATTCCCCCGTGCACAAAGCGAGGTCCATACAGAAATAGTTTGTCGAGATAGGTGTGAAAGAACTTGACTGACTTGCACAGAGCCCTGACCTCAACCCCATCGAACACTTTTGGGATGAATTGGAACGCCGACTATGAGCCAGGCCTAATCGTCCAACGTCAGTGCCCGACCTTACTAAAGCTCTTGTTGCTGAAAAGAAGCAAGTCACTGCAGCAATGTTCCAACATCTAGTGGAAAGCCTTCCCAGAAGAGTGGAGGCTGTTATACCAGCAAAGGAGGGACCAACTCCATGTTAATGCCCATGATTTTGGAATGAGATGTTCGACGAGTTGGTGTCCACATACTTTTGGTTATGTAGTGTATTTCCCCTATCATCCCTACACATACTGTAGATTTTCTTTTGCTTGTAAGTTACATTTTAATAATTACATGCGTGCATGTACACTGAGTGTACAAAACATTAAGAACACCTTCCTAATATTGAGTTGCACCCCTTTTGCCCTCAGACTCTACAAGGTGTCAAGCGTTCCACAGGGATGCTGGTCCATGTTGACTCCAATGCTTCCCACAGTTGTGTCAAGTTGGCTGGATGTCCTTTGGGTTGTGGACCATTCTTGATACACACAGGAAACTGTTGAGCGTGAAAAACCCAGCAGCGTTGCAGTTCTTGACACACTGAAACCGGTGCGCCTGGCACCTACTGCAATACCCCGTTCAAAGACACTTAAATCTTTTGTATTGCCCATTCACCCTATGAATGGAAAACATACATAATCCATTGTCTCAAGGCTTAAAAATCATTTAAACTGTCTCCTCCCCTTCATCTACACTGAGTGTAGTTGGTTTAATAGGTGACATCAATAAGGGATCATAACTTTCACCTGGATTCACCTGGTCAGTCTATGTCTTGTTTTGTACACTCCATGTATATTTTCTATACTAACTTGATTTCACTTCGTGTCCCATGTATCCAGAGCCGGACCTGAAGAAGCGTGTCCGGGTGCACCTACTCAACGCCCACGGTCTGGACGAGGCGGGCATTGACGGCGGGGGCATCTTCCGCGAGTTCCTCAACGAGCTGCTCAAGTCGGGCTTCAACCCCAACCAGGGTTTCTTCAAGACCACCAACGACGGCCTGCTCTACCCCAGCCCCACCGCCCAGATGCTGGTGGGGGACTCCTTCGCCAGACACTACTACTTCCTGGGACGGATACTGGGGAAGGTAAAGTTATAAATATAAACATTTTATTGTGCATTTTATATAATAGAGGAGAGACAGTGGAAAGATAGATAGATAGTGTGTCACAAAGGCAGTGGGCTGGATTCGAACCCACACTGACACAGGAAAACATGTGCTGTAGGCTGCGCCATTGACCACTAGACCACCCAGGCCCACGGGAGAGGTAAAGCTGTCTTAGCTAACAGACAGACCGCTCTGATTCCAGGTCTCCGTAAAAGTAAATAGAAATCAATGTGTGTGATCAGTGTTCTTGTGTAGTCAATACAGCGGAGACATTTACATTTACATTTACATTTTAGTCATTTAGCAGACGCTCTTATCCAGAGTCAAGGCTGTCATCATAGACAATGGAAGAATGGGATGTTATGCTAAAACTCTTGCAAGAGGACCTGACCAATTTAAAGCTGCAATATGTAACTTTTTGGGCGACCTGACCAAATTCACAAAAACATTTGTGTTATAGATCTGTCATTCTCATTGAAAGCAAGTTTATTTCTAAGCTTCCCGTTAATCAGTTCCGTTTTTTGCATCTTACTTTCGGTTTTGTACACCAGCTTCAAACAGCTAAAAATAAAATATTTTTGGTGATGGAAAAGATATTCCGCAGCTGTTTAGATGGTACAATGATTCTCTACACTACACTTGCTTGTTTTGTCACATAAACTGAAATTAAGTGAACTATTTGAATTTTATCAACAGGAAATGGCGGAGTGATTTCTGCATATTGCACCTTTTTAATAATTAAGGAAGAAGCACCAAAGGGTCTAGTTATTAAGCAATATAAGGTGTTTGTGTGCATATCTGTATGTTAGCTCCAAATGATCACCAGCTGTCTTCAAGCATTAACTGAAACAATAAGCACATCTAATGTGGTAATTAGATGGAAGACCAACCAATGTGTGATGAACGTCTAATCAGTTAATGAGATGTGAAATGTAGTCAGCATCACCGTGCTCCGCTACCTCTGGGAGGGGGTTCTGCCATGCCCCCTGGTGGTCCCTCTGAGGGTCACACTGTGCTCCAGACACCAGCAGGTCATCTGGGATTGTTCAGAGGTCACTTCCAGTGAGTCAGCCCAGCCTATGTCATTGAATAATAGAGGTACAGTACAGAGCTAAGGCTGATTTATTATAACATCTAATGGCTGTTAGTGTTTTAACTTGACTGCATATCAAAAACAATTGTTTGTCGTTGATGTCCAAGAAAGTGAAAATTTTGAATGACATAGAACTTGGACCCGATACTTGTACAATGCATAGTTTGGTTCATTAGCCCTATGCGTAATCTGTTGATTGCATTGTTTTCCCTGCCCCCTCCTCCCCCTTTGACCGCACTATTTATTATAGCCAAATGTTTTTAAATCTTCTTTAATGCATGTGCCGGCAGATTGTTTGTCGATATGCTGTGGGAGTGTGTGTGTCTGGGAAGGGTCATCTCATTCTCAACGGTAGAAGAATGACCTCATCACAACCGGTCGCCTCTCAATTAGGCCTTCCATTAGCCGATGATTCCTGCCTCGTTGTTTGTGTGGCGATTGCATTTGGCCGGGCACTAAATCAGCGCTAGCCCCCGCCGACAGGGACATAAATAAGCAGTCAAAGCATGTGGTAATAGCATTTTGATCTGTTTTACAGTCCGGAGCATCTAAAGTCCTCTCTCTCTCTCTCTCTCTCTCTCTCTCTCTCTCTCTCTCTCTCTCTCTCGCTGTCGCTCTCGCTCTCGCTCTCGCTCTCTCTCTCTCTCTTTGCAAGATGGTCCAGTCCACTCATCAGAGCACCATAACTCCTCCTGGGCTTTGTCCCAAATGGCACCTTATTCCCTATATAGTGCACTACTTTTGACCAGAGCCCTATACGGGCCCTTGTTAAAAGTAGTACACTACATCGGGAATAGGGTGCCATTCGGGACGTGGCCCTGGTGTCCACATATTCATCCCACTGTGAGAAATGGCTAGTCAGCTGCTAGCACGCGCTCTGCTCCCCTCCCCTATCACTACAGCTAATGGCTTAGGCAATTAAGGCGGGGAAATTTATTTGAATTTGACTTTCAATTAACCCTACCTTAAGTTCCCTCTTTCTCCATAAATACGACGTGTGAGTGCTCGTTTGAGTGGTGTATTGATATTTGTTTAGTGCCGTTATTACCTGCGACCCGAGAGGAAAGAGGGAACCGTTATAGATTAGGATTGCATCACTGCTGCGTGGAGAGATACGCGGTACACACACTAAGGCCTATGCGACACAGGAGATTAATATAGTTCAATAATGACCTCCCGGCCTGCCATTGTTGTGGAGGTAATGTATTATCATCAGGAGTGGGCCAGTCTGGGGTACTCACTGAAATGGGATTGGACATAACAATATGGGACACCGGTCATCCCTCTTCCTCACTTGTCCTCCCAACTGACACGTATAAGGATTGACGCCACAGACAGAAACCACTTAACAACACGTGTGTATGATTTACATTTTCTACAGACCACATGAGTATACAATTCCACTGAGCATAAAGGCATATTGAATTATCATAGTCTTCAGTATTATTATCTGTGCTCTCTAGCATCTAGAGTCCAAGGTAAGTTTTCTGGTGTCTCTCACCGTTCTTACTAGTTTCAACAAGCCATTGGAAGTGATAGGGGCAGTTCTTGACTTGGGCAGGAGCTCACCGGAGCTGAGTACTGGCACCTCAAATGCTCTACTGCTTGAGCTCCAGTTCCTCTTATAGAATATTAGGATGGATCTCCTGCACCTAAATATAAACAGTACCGGCACCTATTTCAGTCCAAGTCAAGCACTGGATAGGGGCAAATGTGTAATGTAAAAAAAGAAATACAGTCAAAATTACCTCAAGTTAACTTCAAACCAAATAATTGTGTTGATTGATCATGAAAAAAATCAAATAAAAATGCACGGTTGCTAAAGTTAGGCTAGCTGTAGTTTGCAGTGGCTGTTTAAAGAAAACTGAAAGGATTATAGTTTATCCTGACCCATAGACTACTTTCAGGGCGAGGAACCATCTAACATCAAGTTGTAAAATACAGAACTTCCCCTTTAAGCTGCTGTGCCCGTAGGGTGCTGTTTTCGGCACCTCTCTTCTTCCAGACAGTTTTGTTGCGGTAGTAAAGAGAGAGGTCTCCTGATGCCAGTCTCAATGCCCCACATCACTGTCACCGTCCAGCCAAGATCCAGTAACCTTCAGTAGGACATGTGGAGCAAACCGCCCCCCTCCTCTCTATGCCTCACACCACCCATCCATCTGGGACACCCACTGCCTGCCTCTTCATGATAGTACAAAGCCCGGTATTAGCCCTGACCTAGCCTCCAAACTCTCTCAGGGTGGCTGAAGTTTTGTGTGTTTGTTTGCACCATCCTCCCTCCCTCCTCCCCAGTGCCTTTCCTCATTGATCTCCCCGGTCAGACTAAAAGTTCCCATTTAGAGGTGCGTTGGGTCGCACCCCTGATTGATAGTGATGCGTTTGAAAGGCATAATATTTTTATTGATTCTTAATGTTGTAAATTAAGGAATTTATTTGGCAGCTAACAGAAGGCAACCTGTGATGTTGTTGGGTGTTTATTCTCCCTGATGGCGCCCCGATCTGCTTTAATTGCGTTGCCACTGCACTCACTTATATTAAAAGGGGCCCGGCCATAATTAATCCGTTTTATCCCAAGTCATTTTGGCACAATGTCTGGCAATAAACAACCATAAATAAAGCGGCCGTTGAAAAAAAAGAAGAATATGCCACAGGTTTTTTTCTCTCCCCCCATATACTTAGTACCACCTCTTTCCGGCACTGTGTTATTGATAGGTTTCAAGTGGGTATGCAGCGCATATGGTCGAGGAATTTGGAAAAAGCCACCCCGAGAAAAGCTAAGTGGGTTATTTTGTATAAAAAATAGACTGTGTTTGAAGTTACACAATTAACCTGTGTTTAGAAAATAGACTGTGATTTATGCCCGCCTGTGTGTTTAAGATGCATGCATTATGGAAATGGCCTAGATTTATAATCCATTTAGCTGATGTGGTCAGGGTTTTTAGTGCAATCATTTATAAGGACCTGTATATTTTAATGCCTGGAACGGGCTCTTTTTAGGACTATTCCAGTACATTAGCTCCCGGTTTTATGAGTCACCTGCTCGGCAATGTTCTTAATGGCAGCCCAGGTCAAGGTGAGAATTGGCATTTATAAAGTTTGAGGCAGGCGGATTTTAAGGCCTGTGTGTTTTAGACACAGATTGTGTTCTTGTGTTGTGCTCTTGCTCCGATGTGAACTGATTTACTATCTTATCGCTTCTGTATCTGATGTTCCGGTCACTCTTTTAATATCGGGTTAATGCGTTGCGTAACGTTTTTTAATTGCAAAGAGCAAAGATGGCTCTCATCGATATCTATTGTTGTTATTGATTTATTCTACTGTTCACTGTTCTGTTGGGTTTTTTATGCTAGTCTGATTTGTATGACTTTATCATTACCTCATTTTATCATATTATTATTTATTATTATCATAAAATTTGGAAAGTATTCAGACCCCTTGACTTTTTTCTCATTTTGTTACGTTACAGCCTTATTCTAAAATTGATTAAATTAAACATTTTCCTCAGCAATCTACACACAATAACCCATAATGACAAAGCAAAAAACAGGTTTTTAGAAATGTTTGGAAATGTATAAAAAAAAAAAAACAGATACCTTATTTACATAAGTATTCAGACCCTTTGCTATGAAACTCGAAATTGAGCTCATGTGCATCCTGTTTCCATTGATTATCCTTGATGTTTCTACAACTTGTGGTAAATTCAATTGATTGCACATGATTTGGAAAGGCACACAACTGTCTATATAAGGTCCCACAGTTGACAGTACATGTCCGAACTAAAACCAAGCCATGAGGTTGAAGGAATTGTCCGTAGAGCTCCGAGACAGGATTCTGTTGAGGCACAGATCTGGGGAAGGGTATCAAAAAATGTCTGCAGCATTGAAGATCCCCAAGAACACAGTGGCCTCCATCATTCTTAAATGGAAGAAGTTTGGAACCACCAAGACTCTTCCTAGAGCTGGCCGCCCAGCCCGATGGTCACTCTGACAGAGCTGTAGAGTTCCTCTGTGGAGATGGGAGAACTTTCCAGAAGGACAACAATCTCAGCAGCACTCCACCAATCAGGTCTTTATGGTAGAGTGGCCAGACAGAAGCCACTCCTCAGTAAAAGGCACATGACAAACCGCATGGAGTTTGCCAAAAGGCACATAAAGACTCTCAGACCATGAGAAACAAGATTCTCTGGTCTGATGAAACCAAGATTTAACTCTTTGGCCTGAATGCCAAGCGTCACGTCTGGAGGAACCCTGGCACCATCCCTACGGTGAAGCATGGTGGTGGCATCATCATGCTGTGGTGATGTTTTTCAGCGGCAGGGACTGGAAGACTAGTCCGGTTTTAGGGAAAGATGAATGGAGCAAAGTACAGAGAGATCCTTGATGAAAACCTGCTCCAGAGCGCTCAGGACCTCAGACTGGGGCGAAGGTTCACCTTCCAACAGGACAACGACCCTAAGCGCACAGCCAAGACAACGCAGGAGTGGCTTCGGGACAAGTCTCTGAATGCCCTTGAGTGGCCCAGCCAGAGCCCGGACTTGAACCTGATCGAACATCTCTGGAGAGACCTGAAAATAGCTGTGCAGCAACGCTCCCCATCGAACCTGACAGAGCTTGAGAGGATCTGCAGAGAAGAATTGAAGAAACTCCCCAAATACAGGTGTGCCAAGCTTGTTTCGCCATACCCAAGAAGACTTGATGCTGTAATCGCTGCCAAAGGTGCTTCAACAAAGTACTGAGTAAAGGGTCTGAATACTTATGTAAATGTGATATGTTTATTTTTAATAAATTAGCAAACATTCTAAAAACCTGTTTTTGCTTTGTCATTATGGGGTATTGTGTGTAGATTGATGAGGGGAAAAAGCAATTTAATCAATTTTAGAATAAGGCTGTAACGTAACAAAATCTGGAAAAAGTCAAGGGGTCTGAATACTTTCTGAAAAAGTATGTGGATACCTCTTCAAATTAGTGGATTCAGCTATTTCAGCCACACCCGTTGCTGACAGGTGTATAAAATCGAACACACAGCTATGCAATCTCCATAGACCCACATTGGCAGTAGAATGGCCTTACTGATGAGCTCAGTGACTTTCAACGTGGCACCGTCATAGGATGCCACCTTTCCAACAAGTCGGTTTGTACAATTTCTGCCCTGCTAGAGCTGCCCCGGTCAACTGTAAGTGCTGTTATTTTAAAGTGGAAACGTCTAGGAGCAACAATGGCTCAGCCGCTAAGTGGTAGGCCGCACAAGCTCACAGAACGGGACTGCCGAGTGCTGAAGCGCACAGCGCGTAAAAATCGTCTGTCCTCGTTTGCCACACTCACTACTTAGTTCCAAATTGCCTCTGGAAGCAACGTCAGCACAATAACTGTTCGTCGGGAGCTTCATGAAATGGGTTTCCATGGCCGAGCAGCCGCACACAAGCCTAAGATCCCCATGCGCAATGCCAAGCGTCGGCTGGAGTAGTGTAAAGCTTGCCGCCATTGGACTCTGGAGCAGTGGAAACGCGTTCTCTGGACTGATGAATCACACTTCACCATCTGGCAGTCCGACGGACGAATCTGGGTTTGGCGGATGCCAGGAGGACGCTACCTGCCCGAATGCATAGTGCCAACTGTAAAGTTTGGTGGAGGAGGAATAATGGTCTGGGGCTGTTTTTCATGGTTCGGGCTAGGCCCCTTATTTCCAGTGAAGGGAAATCTTAACGCTACAGCATACAATTACATTCTAGACAATTCTGTGCTTTCAACTTTGTGGCAACAGTTTGGGGAAGGCCCTTCCTGTTTCAGCATGACAATGCCTCCGTGCACAAAGCGAGGTCCATACAGAAATGGTTTGTCGAGATCTGTGTGGAAGAACTTGCCTGGCCTGCACAGAGCCCTGACCTCAACCCCATCGTACACCTTTGGGATGAATTGGAACGCCGACTGCGAGCCAGGCCTAATCGTCCAACATCAGTGCCCGACCTCACTAATGCTCGTGGCTGAATGGAAGCAATTCCCCGCAGCAATGTTCCAGCATCTATTGAAAACCCTCCCAGAAGAGTGGAGGCTGTTATAGCAACAAAGATGGGACCAACTCCTCCATATTAATGCCCATGATTTTGGAATGAGTTGTTTGATGAACAGGTGTCCACATACTTTTGGTCATGTAGCGTATGTGCCATTTAGCAGAAGCTTTTATCCAAAGCGACTTACAATCATGCTCGCATACATTTTCGTATGTGTGACCCCAGCGGGATTCGAACCCATGATCCCAGCGTTGCAAGCGCCAAGCTCTACCAACTGAGCCACACAAGATCATGTTATCATGACCTTTGACCTGAGTGTATCTATGACCTTGACCTATGACCTTTGTTTCCTGTCTCCCTATAGGCCCTGTATGAGAACATGCTGGTGGAGCTGCCGTTTGCCAGCTTTTTCCTGTCCAAGCTGCTGGGCACCAGTGCTGACGTAGACATCCACCACCTGGCCTCGCTGGACCCCGAGATGTACCGCAACCTGCTCTTCCTCAAGAGCTACGAGGACGACGTGGAGGACCTGGGACTCAACTTCACCATCGTCAATAACGACCTGGGAGAGGCACAGGTGGGCTGTGTGTGTGTGTGTCAGTGGGGGGAGGTAGGAATTACTCACAAATCAAATGTTATTTGTCACGTGCCGAATACAATATGTGTAGATCTTACAGTAAAATGCTTACTTAAAAGCCCTTATCCAACAATGCAGTTTGAAGAAAAATAAGTGTTAATTAAATAATAGATAAGTACAAACTAAAACTAAAAAATAATTAAAGAGCAGCAGTAAAATAACAGTAGCGAGGCTATATACAGGGGGTACCGGTACAGAGTCAATGTGCGGGGGCACCGGTTAGTCGAGGTAATTTAGGTAATATGTTAATCTAGGTAGAGTTAAAGTGACTATGCATAGATAATAAACAGAGAGTAGCAGCAGCGTAAAAGAGGGGGTGGGTGGGGGGAACAATGCAAATAGTCCGGGTAGCGATTTGATTAGATGATCAGGAATCTTATGGCTTGTGGGGAGAAGCTGTTAAGAAGCCTTTTGGACCTAGACTTGGCGCTCCGGTACCGCTTGCCGTGTGGTAGCAGAGAGAGCAGTCTATGACTAGGGTGGCTGGAGTCTTTGACAATTTTTAGGGCCTTCCTCTGACACCGCCTGGTATAGAGGTCCTGGATGGCAGGACGCTTGGCCCCAGTGATGTACTGGGTTGTACGCACTACCCTCTGTAGTGCCTTGCGGTCGGAGGCCGAGCAGTTGCCATACCAGGCAGTGATGCAACCAGTCAGGATGCTCTCGATGGTGCAGCTGTAGAACTTTTTGAGGATCTGAGGACCCATGCCAAATCTTTTCAGTCTCTTGAGGGGGAATAGGCTTTGTCGTGCCCTCTTCATGACTGTCTTGGTGTGTTTGGACCATGATAGTTTGTTGGTGATGTGGACACCAAGGAACTTGAAGCTCTCAACCTGCTCCACTACAGCCCCGTCGATGAGAATGGGGGCGAGCTCGGTCCTCTTCTTTTTCCTGTAGTCAACAATCATCTCCTTTGTCTTGATCACGTTGAGGGAGAGGTTGTTATCCTGGCACCACACGGCCAGGTCTCTGACCTCCTCCCTATAGGCTGTCTCATCGTTGTCGGTGATCAGGCCTACCACTGTTGTGTCGTCGGCAAACGTAATGATGGTGTTGGAGTCGTGCCTGGCCATGCAGTCATGGGTGAACAGGGAGTAAAGGAGGGGACTGAGCACGCACCCCTGAGGGGCCCCCGTGTTGAGGATCAGCGTGGCAGATGTTGTTACCTACTCTTACCACCTGGGGGCGGCCCGTCAGGAAGTCCAGGATCCAGGTGCAGAGGGAGGTGTTTAGTCCCAGGGTCCTTAGCTTAGTGATGAGCTTTGAGGGCCCTATGGTGTTGAACACTGAGCTGTAGTTAATGAATAGCATTCTCACTTAGGTGTTCCTTTTGTCCAGGTGGGAAAGGGCAGTGTGGAGTGCAATAGAGATTGCATCATATGTGGATTTGTTGGGGTGGTATGCAAATTGGAGTGGGTCTAGGGTTTCTGGGAGAATGGTGTTGATGTGAGCCATGACCAGCCTTTCAAAGCACTTCATGGGTACAGACGTGAGTGCTACAGGTTTGTAGTCTTTTAGGCAGTTTAGCTTAGTCCCTGTGCCCAAGAACACAATGGTGGTCTGCTTGAAACATGTTGGTATTACAGACTCAGTCAGGGACATATTGAAAATCTCAGTGAAGACACTTGCCAGTTGGTCAGCGCATGCTCTGCGTACACGTCCTGGTAATCTGTCTGGCCCTGCGGCCTTGTGAATGTTGACCTTTTTAAAGGTGTTACTCACATCGGCTACGGAGAGCGTGATCACACAGTCATCCGGAACAGCTGATGCTCTCATGCATGCTTCAGTGTTGCTTGCTTCGAAGCGAGCATAGAAGTAATTTAGCTCGTCTGGTAGGCTCGTGTCACTGGGCAGCTCGCGGCTGTTCTTCCCTTTGTAGTCTGTAATAGTTTGCAAGCCCTGCCACATCCGACGAGCCGGTGTAGTACGATTCAATCTTAGTCCTGTATTGACGCTTTGCCTGTTTGATGGTTCGTCGGAGGGCATAGCGGGATTTCTTATAAGCGTCCGGGTTAGAGTCCCGCTCCTTGAAAGCGGCTGCTCTACCCTTTAGCTCAGTGTGGATGTTGCCTGTAATCCATGGCTTCTGGTTGGGGTACGTACGGTCACTGTGGGGACGACGTCATCGATGCACTTATTGATAAAGCCAGTGACTGATGTGGTGTACTCCTCAATGCCATCGGAAGAATCCCAGAACATATTCCAGTCTGTGCTAGTAAAACAGTCCTGTAGCTTAGCATGTGTCATCTGACCACTGGTGCTTCCTGCTTTAGTTTTTGCTTGTAAGCAGGAATCAGGAGGATGGAATTATGGTCAGATTTGCCAAATGGAGGGCGAGGGAGAGCTTTGTACGCAGCTCTGTGTGGAGTAAAGGTGGTCTAGAGTTTTTCTTCCTCTGGTTGCACATTTACCATGCTGGTAGAAATTAGGTCAAACGGAATTAAGTTTCCCTGCATTAAAGTCCCCGGCCACTAGGAGCGCCGCCTCTGGATGAGCGTTTTCCTGTTTGCTTATGGCCTTATACACAGCATCTCTCTCTTTCCTGCCTGTGTCTCTGGCCTTGTCATTCTGTCCCTCTCGCCATTCCCTCCTCCCTCCCTGCGGTGTTAATAATTCATTTTCCTCACGTTGTCTGTATTCAGCGCTGAGAGAGATAAAGCACGTCGTCCGCTCTCACCCTGAGTGGTGCCGTGGGGAATAGAAGGGTCTTTGTTGAACATTCTACCGAGCCGGTCATCAAGCAATTTTCTCAGAACACGCCTGAGAGGCGCGACTTTCACTTCTTTGGCACGTCCACCACGTCTGAGCCTGGCTGTTTAGACACAGAGGGGGCCTATTCACCGCCCTTTAGTCACCCTCACCAGTCTCCCCGGGCTGGGCTAAGCACTCTACCTGCTCCCCCTGTTTGCTCAGGGCCTTAACTTCTCTTATTAGCTCCTCTTTAAACAGGCTTGAACAGTGGCACTACAATGTAGCCCGCGGTCGCAAATAGGGCATCCCAAATACGATAGGGAAAACAATTTGCGGAAGATAAGGCACACACTCGGAGGCAGACTGGCCTGTAAATGCCCTAGGGAGATAGCCAAAGCAAGCAAGATAAAGACAATCATTCTCGGACATTAGCACATAATCAGAAACACAAAATGACACTCAGATAGTGGGCCTGCTGGCTACTAACCCTTATATGGTTGGCTACTTAATTCACTTTTTAATCGATTTTGTAGGGCAACCCAAAAAAATCAGGGGGGGCCATGCCCCCACACCCCCCTGACTAGCTGCTTTTTTTCATTAAGGTGGCTACTTCAGATTTTCGGGAACACATTGATCTTAGAGTATCATAAAAGCTCCTTAGTGATCCGGATTATTTTACTGTGATTATTTGGTATGTGTCCTTAGTCCTCCAAGACCATTCAACCAACATACAAACCCCTCCAGGAAGGAGATAGATCAGGTTTTGTGACCCAAAGCTCAACAATATAGCTGATCATAGAAAATTACTCAAGTAAAAGTCACCCAGTAAAATACTACTTGAGTAAAATTCTAAAAGTATTTGGTTTGAAATATACTTAAGCATCAAAAGTAAATCTAATTACTAAAATATACCTAAGTATCAAAAGTAAAAGTATAAATCATTTCAAATTCCTTATATTAAGCGAACCAGACGACACCATTTAATTTTTTACGGATAGCCAGGGACACACTCCAACACTCAAACATCATTTACAAACCAAACATGTGTGTTTAGTGAGTCCGCCAGATAGGCAGTAGGAATGACCAGGGATGTTCTCTTGAGAAGTGCGTGAATTGGACCATTTTCCTGTCCTGCTAAGCATTCAAAATGTAACGAGTACTCTTGGGTGTCAGGGAAAATGTATGGAGTAAAAAGTACATTATTATTTTAAGGAATGTAGTGAAGTAAAAGTTGTTAAAAAATATAAATAGTAAAGATATCCCCCAAAAACTAAGTAAGTAGTACTTTAATGTATTTTTACTTAAGTATTTTACACCACTGCCCCTGGGTCCCTTGATCAGTGACTTTTCCCCTTGCTCCACTGGTACCTTCAATCATGCTCTCTGGGCCTACACACTCTAAAGAGCTTATATTGTGTACAGCAGTGTTGAAAGATATGCATCCAATGATGCAATAATATTACATGCTCCACTATAAAATGCATATTTTGTATGGAGTGAAACTCTTTCAGGTGAACACATTTCTTGACTCTCTTATGTTTTGAGCATTGAGAAAGTAATACCCTAAGTAAAGTGTGAGGGTGACATATGGTGGCTTTCGCCTGGTTGCCCTCTACGTGGATATGAGATAAATGCCTGTATGTCTGATGGGTCTTTCTTCCAGGTGGTTGAGCTGAAGCCGGAAGGGAAGGACATCCCCGTGTCCACGGCCAACAGGATAGCGTACATCCATTTAGTGGCAGATTACCGACTCAACAAACAGATCAGGCCCCACTGCCTGGCCTTCAGACAGGGCCTGGCCAACGTGGTCAACCTGGAGTGGCTGCGCATGTTTGACCAGCAGGAGATCCAGGTAACGTCATGGATATTCACTAGGTTTGTAAAATTCGTGTAACTTTAGCAAAATCCTGAGGATTTCTGGAAAACTTCTAATTTTGGGAAAGTTACCAGAATTTTGCAAGTCTATTCACATTACTTTTACAAAAATGCACACTTAAAGATACATGTAAACATTTTCATCATCGATCTTTGCTTTCCCACTACAGGTGTTGATATCTGGAGCTCATGTACCCATTTGTCTTGACGACCTGAAGACATTTACAAACTACTCAGGTATGATCGCATTATGGATCGTTTGTAAAAGTTTATTTTAAGTAACAAAACTATTTAGGCTCTGCCTTAATGGTGAAAATTATATTGAGGTGATACTCAGTGATAGTCAGTTTCTAGTAGTAGTGACTACTTTTTCCATGTGCTGCACAGTCAGGAAGATTTCCACAGAGCTAACTGTCAAGCTCTCCTGCCAACTTCATGGGACAGGTAGCCTAGTCACGGCATACGGTTGCGCTCTAAAGAATAATTTGTTGTTGAATGGCATGGGTGGTGGTCGAGATGGTATGGCTGCATCATGAGTCTTAAACAGCGCAAACAATGTCTGTCCTACACTGGATTCACTCGGTTTACAGGTGGTTTTTTGAAGACTAAAACCCAGGTGTGTCAGATTATCATTTCCCTCTCTCTTCCCCAGGTGGTTACACTGCCACTCACCCTGTCATTACCATATTCTGGGAGGTGGTGGAAAGCTTCACCGATGAAGAGAAACGCAAGCTGCTCAAGTTTGTCACCAGTTGCTCGCGGCCTCCCCTCCTGGGCTTCAAGGTGAGGGTTGACCGAAAGTTCACTACGTCTGTGTTTTCCTGTCCCTCTTTTCTATCCTCTGTCTGGTATTATAGACTGTTGATTGTAGCCGGCGCCATCAGGAGTTCAACCAAAGACTGTGAGAGTCCAAATTACACCCTATATTTTTGACTAAAAGTAGTGCACTATATAGGTAACAGGGTGCCATTTAGGACGCAACCTAAGACAAAGGCCAGTACTAGGGAGTGTTCACTGTTATAATGGGCATGTAATGAAAATGCCTGGCCTGATAACTCCCTCCAATGATCATTTTCAAATTAGGCTCGGTGATAAGACTCATAATGCTGCCTCGCTCATGCTTATCTCCTTCTACACCTGCTCACTGCGGTTCACAACCCTCCTCTGGATTATAAGTCGATTTAAGACCTTTGCCTGACTGTTTGGGCGTGGGCTTGGTTGGCAGGCATCACCCGCCGGACAAATATTGACGTTGGTGTCAGACTAAGCCGGCGGCACGGTGAACTTTTGCACTGTTGGCTCCTGTTTGACCTCGATGAGTAGTAGGGACGTTAGTTTCACACAAGAAATAAAGGCATATATTGTAGGTTGTTAGATGTCTTTAGTTGGGCAAAGGGTATAACCCCAGAATAATATATTTTGTTTTGAATCCCTGCCCCCAAAAACTAGCACCAAAACATTGCTGCAACATCATCGAAAGCTGTTTGTTTCCAAAATGACTTCAGCCAAGAGCTGAAATTTGTGCTGAAATGGTGGAATTGCGTTTATCGGAATTACCTTGACTGTGTCATCAGCTGATGATTCCTCCAATCGAGAGCCGTTTTACTTTCCTAATGACTTGATTTAGAGACACTAAAATGGTTGGAAATAGAAAGGAGAAGAGCGCTGCTGAAATCCATTAGGACTTTTATACGCCTTACTTAGGAATACCAGAAGCTGTAATTGTCATATGATTGGTTTTACTACTGTTTATTGCCGTCGTTAGTTAAGAATACTTAAGTGCTCCCACAGCAGGGAGAGAGAGGAGGGTACAGATGGGAACGCTCCTAAAAATCTCCCTCGGTGGCTCAGGCAGGAGGGCTGGAGAGTTCCCCCCCAGTTTAATGAATTTGACTTTGGGGAGTGTGTGTATGTGGCGTTCCTGCCCCTCCCGGTCTCCTCCCCCCCTCCCTGTCTCCTCCCCAGGCCGGAGAGGGGGGGATCATGGTGATTGGTGGGGCGGGAAGGGGTGGGGAACGGCCCCTGACCCTAACCCTGGGCCCGTGCTCGCCCAGCCTTAATTAGCTGCCGTAAATGTCCAAGGATTCATTAGCGGAGAAATAGCTCTGTCAGGAGAAGCCATTTAAAAAAGATGATGGAGAGCCTTTTTTCCAGAATGATCTCTCCCGTAATGACACTTTTTCAATAAGCAACGATAGTTTAATACGGTAATTGTCCGAAAAATGGGGTCGTTACCGCAGAGCCCCCCAGAACCATTTAACCAGGCTGGTACGGGCACTGAACCCTACGCGCCACACTCCTAATCTTTAAATAGCAGGATTAATTCATTGCTGTAGAGCGGCGGGACGTTAGAAACAGAGAGGATGTTTCCTGTGGATTCTGATGGAAACCGTCAGTGGTTACGCTCCAAATGGCACCCTATTCCCTATATAGTGCACTACTTTTGACCAGGGACCATAGGGAAACCCATAGGGCTCTGTTCAAAAGTAGTGCACTATATAGGGAATAGGGTGCCATTTGGGACGCAGGCAGTGTCTTGGCCTTGATGATGTGAGTGGAGATGAGGTGGCCTGGCCTCATCACCAGAAAGCATCATTTGAAAAGTGCCAGATAGACAACATGAAATGACCATTCGCTGCTCTTGCTCAGCTCCCAATCCCAAAGGTCACTAGTGGGGAAGTGTCACACTCGGTCTCCTTCAAACATCGCAGCCTATTTTTAATTTATATCCACACTGAATTAGCTAAACACTTAATGTCACGTCCTATCACATTTATTCCCCGATGTCGCTCGACATTTATGGCTTAATTAGAATTGCCCGGGATATGATGATTATCGGTGACATCAGATGATCCATGTCTTTCTGTCTGTTAGGGCCGGGACGATACCAGTATCGCCATACTCGTTAGTATCGTGGCAAGGAAACGAAACACAAAGCGGATGTGACTTCTTTAGGTAAACAAACCTGCTGGAATCAAACATCATTATGTTGTCATCTAGTCACATTTATTTATTTTCCAAGCTAAAGCATACAATATTTTACATACAGCAGGTTTTTAGAGGACCGAAGAGTTAGGTCTGCTTTATGGTTTCATTTTTGCCATGGACAAAATATCACACAAAAAATATCTGTCTGTCTTCAATTATCCTTATGTAACTCTCTGTAACTCTGTTCAGCTTGTTGTATTTCAGTCTGTCTTTCTGTATCTGAATGATACTGTCGTCTTTTTGGCCATACACACTCAGGTTGTACAACTGATGTACAACGCATTTAAAACAATGGTTGTAATACAACAGATATTTTTGATAACAGCAAGTCTGTCGGCATAAAAGTGTCCACAACTCTTGTGTAATTATTTTTGTCCGGAAAAATGATGTTATAAACTCAACAAAAAAAGAAACATCCCTTTTTCAGGACCCTGACTTTCAAAGATAATTTGTAAAAATCCAAATAACTTCACAGATCTTCATTGTAAAGGGTTTAAACACTGTTTCCCATGCTTGTTCAATGAACCATAAACAATTAATGAACATGCACCTGTGGAACGGTCGTTAAGACACTAACAACTTACAGACGGTAGGCAATTAAGGTCACAGTTATGAAAATGTAGGACACTAAAGAGGCCTTTCTACTGACTCTGAAAAACACGTTCATCTACTTGAACGTGCCTTAGGCATACTACAAGGAGGCATGAGGACTGCAGACGTGGCCAGGGCAATAAATTGCAATGTCCGTACTGTGAGACGCCTAAGACAGCGCTACAGGGAGACAGGACGGACAGCTGATCGTCCTCGCAGTGGCAGACCACGTGTAACAACACCTGCACAGGATCTGTACAACACCTGCACAGGATCTGTACAACACCTGCACAGGATCTGTACATCCGAACATCACACCTGCAGGACAGGTACATGATGGCAACATCAACTGCCCGAGTTACACCAGAAATGCACAATCCCTCCATCAGTGCTCAGACTGTCCGCAATAGGCTGAGAGAGGCTGGACTGAGGGCTTGTAGGCCTGTTGTAAGGCAGGTCCTCACCAGACATCACCGGCAACAACGTCGCCTATGGGCACAAACCCACCGTCGCTGGACCAGACAGGACTGGCAAAAAGTGCTCTTCACTGACGAGTCGCGGTTTTGTCTCACCAGGGGTGATGGTTGGATTCGTGTTTATCGTCGAAGGAATGAGCGTTACACCGAGGCCTGTACTCTGGAGCGGGATCGATTTGGAGGTGGAGGGTTCGTCATGGTCTGGGGCGGTGTGTCACAGCATCATCAGACTTAGCTTGTTGTCGTTACAGGAAATCTCAATGCTGTGCGTTACAAGGAAGACATCCTCCTCCCTCATGTGGTACCCTTCCTGCAGGCTCATCCTGACATGACCCTCCAGCATGACAATGCCACCAGCCATACTGCTCGTTCTGTGTGCGTGATTTCCTGCAAGACAGAAATGTCAGTGTTCTGCCATGGCCAGAGAAGAGCCCGGATCTCAATCCCATTGAGCACGTCTGGGACCTGTTGGATCGGAGGGTGAGGGCTAGGGCCATTCCCCCCAGAAATGTCCGGGAACTTGCAGGTGCCTTGGTGGAAGAGTGGGATATCATCTCACAGTAAGAACTGGCAAATCTGGTGCAGTCCATGAGGAGGAGATGCACTGCAGTACTTAATGCAGCTAGTGGCCACACCAGATACTGACTGTTACTTTTGATTTTGACCCCCCCTTTGTTCATGGACACATTATTCAATTTCTGTTAGTCACATGTCTGTGGAACCTGTTCAGTTTGTCTCAGTTGTTGAATCTTGTTATGTTCATACAAATATTTACACATGTTAAGTTTGCTGAAAATAAACGCAGTTGACAGTGAGAGGACATTTATTTTTTGCTGAGTTTATAACAAGTATTGTGCCAAATGTGTTATACAAATTGAATGTATAGAGGGCCTCCGTGGCACAGATAGACCGATGTTTCACCGGATGTATAAATCCGAAGCATCTGGTTGGCATTTCCACTCGCCACCAAATATGGTGATGAGAGGAAGCCCAGTGGCCGGCAGTGGGAGAAGGTGGAGCGAGATGGATTTTGGCCGACATTCTACTAATTTTGTAATCGATGAATGATGAAACATTCGATCTCAATATAGTTTTCTGTTCCCAAAACTAGAACCTGTTATGAACAGAGTGGACTAAGTTTTGTAGACTTTACCCTATGCCAAAGTTTCTAAAATGTGCATTGTGTAGAAGGAGTACAAGGGCGAATTGAGTTATTGCACACGCGCACTTCAAAGAGAGACCGGGTCAGTCAATTACTAATATACTAATACTCTTAGTAAAAGTATTTATCTTCAACTCGCAATCTGTGGATTCGATTAGATAGATTGAAATTGTATGTTAAACATAATTGAAAGATATATGGTGCGCAGAAATCCGAAGAGGGTGGCCAGCAGAGATAGGTGGGATGGGCTGAGGGAAGCTGAGGGTTGGGATGAGGAACTGGAGACAAGTGGGAGTGGAGTTGCTGGGTGGGGGATAGAATGACGGTCAAAGATAAAAGTAAAACAAATAAAGTCAAAATAAAACATATCAAAAAGTAAGTTTGAATGACACTGAGGGGCAGTGTTGTTACAGCTAATGCCTGTTTGCCTGAGGCTGATGCCGTGCAGGTGTTTGTACACATGCATATACACACTCTCATTCAAATGCACACATGTGCACATACACGGACACACACACATGTAAATAGTGCCATACATGCACTCAAACATATTCAGTTGGCCTTACTGTCTTTAGTTTTTTGCATTGTTGTTTTCCTTTGTCTTTCTCTTGGTTGTTGGGGCATTGGGGACGGGGGCTTGGGGAGGTTAAGGGGCAGCTCTTGGGGAACTGTGGAGGGGATCTTGGAGGGCTGGTGGCCTGGCGGTTGGGAGCTTGGGCCGGTGGCTGATGGATTGCTGGTTTGGGTCCCTGTTTTTGACCTTGTGGGAGATCTGTTGACGTGCCCTTGAGCAGGGCGTTGACCCTGGTTGCTTCTGTGTGTCGCTCTGGATGGGAGTCTGTTAGTTGACTAATGTGATGTACAGTGGGGGAAAAAAGTATTTAGTCAGCCACCAATTGTGCAAGTTCTCCCACTTAAAAAGATGAGAGAGGCCTGTAATTTTCATCATAGGTACACGTCAACTATGACAGACAAATTGAGAGAAAAAAATCCAGAAAATCACATTGTAGGATTTTTAATGAATTTATTTGCAAATTATGGTGGAAAATAAGTATTTGGTCACCTACAAACAAGCAAGATTTCTGGCTCTCACAGACCTGTAACTTCTTCTTTAAGAGGCTCCTCTGTCCTCCACTCGTTACCTGTATTAATGGCACCTGTTTGAACTTGTTATCAGTATAAAAGACACCTGTCCACAACCTCAAACAGTCACACTCCAAACTCCACTATGGCCAAGACCAAAGAGCTGTCAAAGGACACCAGAAACAAAATTGTAGACCTGCACCAGGCTGGGAAGACTGCATCTGCAATGGGTAAGCAGCTTGGTTTGAAGAAATCAACTTTGGGAGCAATTATTAGGAAATGGAAGACATACAAGACCACTGATAATCTCCCTCGATCTGGGGCTCCACGCAAGATCTCACCCCGTGGGGTCAAAATGATCACAAGAACGGTGAGCAAAAATCCCAGAACCACACGGGGGGACCTAGTGAATGACCTGCAGATAGCTGGGACCAAAGTAACAAAGCCTACCATCAGTAACACACTACGCCACCAGGGACTCAAATCCTGCAGTGCAAGACGTGTCCCCCTGCTTAAGCCAGTACATGTCCAGGCCCGTCTGAAGTTTGCTAGAGTGCATTTGGATGATCCAGAAGAGGATTGGGAGAATGTCATATGGTCAGATGAAACCAAAATAGAACTTTTGGGTAAAAACTCAACTCGTCGTGTTTGGAGGACAAAGAATGCTGAGTTGCATCCAAAGAACACCATACCTACTGTGAAGCATGGGGGTGGAATCATCATGCTTTGGGGCTGTTTTTCTGCAAAGGGACCAGGACGTCTGATCCGTGTAAAGGAAAGAACTAATGGGGCCATGTATCGTGAGATTTTGAGTGAAAACCTCCTTCCATCAGCAAGGGCATTCAAGATGAAACGTGGCTGGGTCTTTCAGCATGACAATGATCCCAAACACACCGCCCGGGCAACGAAGGAGTGGCTTCGTAAGAAGCATTTCAAGATCCTGGAGTGGCCTAGCCAGTCTCCAGATCTCAACCCCATAGAAAATCTTTGGAGGGAGTTGAAAGTCTGTGTTGCCCAGCGACAGCCTCAAAACATCACTGCTCTAGAGGAGATCTGCATGAAGGAATGGGCCAAAATACCAGCAACCGTGTGTGAAAACCTTGTAAAGACTTACAGAAAACGTTTGACCTGTGTCATTGTCAACAAATTATATTATATAACAAATTATTGAGAAACTTTTGTTATTGACCAAATACTTATTTTCCACCATAATTTGCAAATAAAATCATAAAAAATCCTACAATGTGATTTTCTGGATTTTTTTTTCTCATTTTGTCTGTCATAGTTGACGTGTACCTATGATGAAAATTACAGGCCTCTCTCATCTTTTTAAGTGGGAGAACTTGCACAATTGGTGGCTGACTAAATACTTTTTTTCCCCACTGTAGTTGTTGAGCGGCTTCACTGCAAGTCTATTGTATGTTTGAAATATTCAAGAAAAATAAAGAAAAAAAATAAAGAGTAGGCGTTCCCTAACGGAAATATGCAAATACATGCTAGAACACGCTAATTGGATCTCGCTAGCTCGTGCTTGACTCTGCTCAACTCCTTGCTTGTTCTGCCCTCTATGATTTTCTCCTATTGGAAACGATAGGCTGTGGTCTATGTTTGTCCATGACCCTCTGAATCTCTTGTTTGACAAGGTTCTCCCCCCCCTACCCCCACCTCTGTGTTTCCAGGAGCTGTACCCAGCCTTCTGCATCCATAACGGGGGGAACGACCTGGAGCGCCTGCCCACAGCCTCTACCTGCATGAACCTGCTCAAGCTGCCCGAGTTCTGCGACCAGCATCTGATGAGGAACAAGTTGCTGTACGCCATAGAGTCCTCCGCAGGCTTCGAGCTCAGCTGAGGGGGGACGTCTGTCTCTGACTCCCTGAAACCACTGACTCAATGGACATGGACGGGCCAAAGAAGACTGTCTGTTGAGAGAGAGCTTAAGAAAGACTGAGGGGAAAAGATGCACTGAATTCTCTCTGACTGGGTGGAAGACAAACAGGGGTGAAAGGATTGTCACCCAAGACGGATGAGGAAGAGGGGGATGAGGAAAGAATGGAGGGGAAGGGAAAAGCGCGTAGTAATTTTTTTTGTTTTAAAATAACTTGTATATTAAAAATCTACAAAACGCATAAAAGAGCAGCAACAATAGAATCTCGAGGATGTTTTTTTTTAAAGACTTTGTGCAAAATAAAACGAACAGACGAGATCTACTGTGAGTGTGTCCATGGCGATACAGTTGACCCTTCAGCAGAGCGCGTTGTGAAAAAACAACAGAAATAAACATCAACAACAATGGAGTGTTCACCAAAGATTGAGCCGTGCTGTGCAGTTGGAAGATGGGTTGAAGAGAGGCACAGGAAATAAGAGGACAGAGGTGGGAGATGGGGTGACATACATGACTGCAGCACTCCTAACACCCCTGTGTCAAGGGTTTTAAGAGGGTCTGATAGGCCTGTCCCAAATGGCACCCTATTCCCTATATCGTACACTACTTTTGAGCTGAGCCCTATGGGCCTTGGTCAAAAGTACTACACTATAAATAGAATAGGGTGCCATTAGGGACATTTTCAACTAGAGGTCATCAAAACTCTGTTTTGTGACTACTGTAATGATTATTATTATTAATAGTAATAATAAGTCTTGTTTTCAGAACATAAAAATGCTAATGCTTTGGGCAGGCTACTGTGTGGGTTTTTCAAGGCAAAGATGAGTATTGTTGATAAGAGATTGGACTATACTTTTGATTATGATGATCATGGAATATTTGTTAATATGTATATGTGTTTACACCACTCTTGTATGATTCCTTTACTCAGTATTTGTACAGGTAGCTTTCCTCTGTTTCTTCTTCCTCTTGTGTTTCGAATGAAGGCCTAGTGTTCTCACACACAGATTAAAGTGAACAATCTATTCTACAGTACGTGCCCTGACTGCAGTGAGTATCCACCAGAGCATGTGAGCAGAGTTGAGTGGAAATCCCGCTCACCGCTCCAGCACTCTATGTCCTTTCCTACCGCTCCGCTAAAAACCGTTCCACGCTCACAGAAAAAAAACTGCCAATCCAAATTCGCTCCATTCATTAAAATCACAATTTAACCAACACCCTTCTATTTTTGTTACTACCTGGACCTACCAATTGTTTTTTAATTATTGAAACCAAGGCATATGGATTTGAATGAAAAGTATTTGAAGGAACATGAAAAGGTGAATGTAAGAAGGGAACATAATTTCAAAAAGACTACATGTCATATTAAACAGCATATAAACACTCTAAATAAGTCAGGAGACCGACAGGTAGCCTAAGAAGGAACGATAATGAATTATTTAGGCTGTATTTAAATTATTTCAAGGCTATAGCCTACAAATAAATACATTGTGAAACTTTTGGGAGTGAAACACAATAGGCTGGTAGGGACATAAAGAGCTCAGTATTTAAACAACATATCGTTGTTTTGAATAATTATAGTCTATAAATTGAACATATATGCTGTTTAATTACAAATTAAATGAAAAATGACTTATTAGTGCCTTTGAATACCTTTTTAGAATTCATTTTTAGAAACACGAGTTTGGCCAGTCTGGCATCGCGATGGTGCCTGGAGAGCCGGCCAGCAGCGGTATATATCCTCTCCACACTTGTAGAGCCACTGGGGATGCTAAACAGCCTTTTGCCCACTCTTGCCAGGCTGGGCAGAGATGCAGAGTTGTTTTTTTATTTTTCTATAGGTAGGCCTAAAGGTTTTAAGGCAAAATAACCCAATCAAAACAAAGCTCCTTGAACGTGGGAATATGCCAGGCCTGTTGGGCCAAAATCAATTATGGCCTATTGTATAGATAATAGAACAAAAATGAACAAATCGTTTAAGAGATCTAAATTTTTGTTTATAAATACTTTGCTACAATGACACACTTAGTTATCTACCCACCTATTTCCTTTCTTTTAGCATGTGCACGTAGTAAAGTACACCATCATGCTTTTAGGATACGTGTCTTTTCAGATTCCACAATAATTATTTAGTTGTGGACACTACATCACCGCACTCCCTCTCTTGCTCTTGGTCCTCATCTTTGTAAGTCACCTTGATTTAGCACCTGTGTGTTTTATCAGTTTCTTTATGAAAATATTTAGCGAACTCCATGACAGTAGCTAAAGCAACGGGCTATAGCAGCACACAAGTACACTACAAATGCATGCTGGGGCGGGCATGCCCTGAGCTCGTGAAGTGAGCGCTACTGGAGCGAAATTGTAGCGTGTGAGGAGCCCTACGCTCCAGCCTTTGGGATCTCACTCCACGCTCCAGTCAAATTGGGTACGCTTCGCTCCTCGCTCCGCTCACATACTCTGGTATCCACCTATGGAGCAACAACTGTGGTTACGTCCGAAATGGTCCTGGTCAAAAAGTTGTGCTCTACCTAGGGAATAGGGTGCCATTTGGGATTGACTCAGTCAAAAGTTGTGCTCTACCTAGGGAATAGGGTGCCATTTGGGATTGACACTGTCAACTTGATAAGGCTAGTGAAACCTGACTATCCGTGTATCAACAGAGTGGAGAACAGTGTCTGAATATGATTAAATACGTTTTCTATTTTTATTGAAGTGTATTTTTTGTTGCCGGGTAATTTAGAGTAAAGGACCTGGACATAAAACAAGGTGCTTTGTGCGATATCTCCTCTGGAGTTTTATTGCCCTCTGACATATAATGAAAGAAACATCCAGTTAAGAAACACTGAGCAGAAACTATTCTGGCCTTGAGATGCATTATCGTCCCGGGCACAAATTAAGATTGTGGGCGTTTGTCATAAATCTACCCGAGCCCTGATGCAGTTGGGCTGAGGGGATTTTTTTATTTCCTCTTTGGACCGTTTCCATCCATCCCTCCTCTCCTGGGTGTGCATCCCAAATGGCACCCTATTCCCTATATAGTGCTCTACTTTTGACCCATAGAGGGTGCATCCCAAATGGCTCCCTATATAGTGCTCTACTTTTGACCCATAGAGCTCTGATAGTAGTGCCATTTGTGACGTAGTCATAGAATAGCCAAACAGTCTCCCCCTCCTCCCAAACTGAAATTCCATGCATCCTACAGGCCAGGGGGAACTCAAAGCGGTAATTGGGTCTTAAAAAGCTGACTTGCCAAGCTGAAATGAGGGATTCATCTCAATTACGTAGAGATTTATTTAGGCCTATTACCTTGTGATGGATTATAACTGACAAACGTAATGCTAGTGGCCATGAATCATTTCTCATTTCATATTGCAAGATATACTTAAGATTACTCAAACCCCTTTAAAAGGGTAATTTAAGTTTTTTAAGTAGTTCATTTTATGCCAAAATGTAAAAGGGATGTTATTCACCAAAAGGCCTTAATTAGACAATTTAGCCTTAATTTAGCCAAATGGCTGAACAGGATTGTTGGGTTACAGGTTGAAGGTCACGGAATTAAAAATAACAACATAATATGTATCTCTATGATCAGGTTACTCCATACTTGAAATATATACATTTACATTTTAGTCATTTAGCAGACGCTCTTATCCAGAGCGACTTACAGTTAGTGAATACATATTTTTTTATACTGGCCCCCCATGGGAATCGAACCCACAACCCTGGCGTTGCAAACGCCATGCTCTATCAACTGAGCTACATCCCTGCCGGCCATTCCCTCCCCTACCCTGGACGACTTGTGCGCCGCCCATGAGTCTCCCAGTCGCGGCCGGCTGCGACAGAGCCTGGATTCGAACCAGGATCTCTAGTGGCACAGTTAGCACTGCGATGCAGTGCCTTAGACCACTGCGCCACTCAGGAGTGAACATATACTGAACAAAAATATAAATGCAACAATTTAAAAGATTTTACTGAGTTACAGTTCATATAAGGAAATCAGTTAATTGAAATAATATATTGATTTCACATGACTGGGAATACATATATGCATCTGTTGGTCACATACCTTTATTTAAAAAAAGGTAGGGGCGTGGATTAGAAAACCAGTCAGTATCTGGTGTAACCACCATTTGCCTCATGCAGTGTGACACATCTCCTTTGCAGAGTTGATCGGGCTGTTGATTGTGGCCTGTGGAATGTTGTCCCACTCCTCTTCAATGGCTGTGCAAAGTTGCTGGATATTGGCAGGAACTGGAACACGCTGTTGTACACGTTGATCCAGAGCATCCCAAACATGCTCAATGGCTGACATGTCTGGTGAGTATGCAGGCCATGGAAGAACTGGGACATTTTCAGCTTCCAGGAATTGTGTACAGATCCTTGCGTCATGGGGCCGTGCATTATCATGCTGAAACATGAGGTGATGGCGGCGGATGTATGGCACGACAATGGGCCTCAGGATCTCGTCATGGTATCTCTGTGCATTCAAATTGCCATCAATAAAATGCAATTGTGTTCATTGTCCGTAGCTTATGCCTGCCCAAAACAACCTCACCACCACCATGGGGCACTATGTCAACAACGTTGACATCAGCAAACCGCTCGCCCACACAACGCCATACACGTGGTCTGCGGATGTGAGGCCGGTTGGACATACTGCCTAATTCTCTAAAACGATATTAGAGGGGGCTCGTGGTAGAGAAATGAACATTACATTCTCTGGCAACAGCTCTGGTGGACATTCCTGCAGTCAGCATGCCAATGGCACGCTCCCTCAAAACTTGAGACATCTGTGGCATTGTGTTGTGTGACAAAACTGCACATTTGTTGTCCCCAGCACAAGGTGCACCTGTATAATGATCATGCTGTTTAATCATCTACTTGATATGCCACACCTGTCAGGTGGATGGATTATATTGGCAAAGCTGAAATTCTCACTAACAGGGATGTAAAGAATTTGTGCAACAAAAATGTAGAGAAATAAATGTATGAAAAATGTATATATTTTATTTCAGCTCATGAAACATGGGACCAACAATTTACATGTTGCATTTATATTTATGTTCAGTGTAATATGGAATACTTGAAGTACTGACATTTCATTGCTTCATGGATCTTATTTTTTGCTCATTGATAGCCAGTGGTGTAAAGTACTTAAGTAAAAATACTTTAAAGTACTACTTAAGTAGTTTTTGGGGGTATCTGTACTTTACTACTTATATTTGTGACTACTTTTACTTTTACTTCACTACATTCCATAAGAAAATCATGTACTTTTTACTCCTTACATTTTGAATGCTTAGCAGGACAGGAAAATTGTCATATTCACGCACTTATCAACAGAACATCCCTGGTCATCCCTACTGCCTATGATCTGGCGGACTCACTAAACACACGTGCTTTGTTTGTAAATTATGTCTGAATGTTGGAGTATGCCTCTGGTATCCGTAAATTTAAAAAACAAGAAAATGTTGCTGTCTGGTTTGCTTAATATAAGGAATTTGAAATGATTTATACTTTTACTTTTACTTTTGATACTTAAGTATATTTTAGTAATTACATTTACTTTTGACACTTAAGTATATTTTAAAACAAATACTTTTAGACTTTTACTTAAGTAGAATTTTACTGGGGGACTTACTTTTACTTGAGTCATTTTCTTTTAAGGTATCTTTACTTTTACTCATGTATGACAATTGGGTACTTTTTCCACCACTGTTGATAGCTGATTTAAAGTAGTCTAATGTCAAGATTAAATCACATCCAACAACACTGGCTGTGTTGATCCAGCTATATGCCTCCACCCCAAATTAATGGAAAAGATAAGCACCAAATAAAACCAGGAGATTAGATGGTACTTATCTTTTCAATTTATTTGGGATGGAAGCATATTGCTGGATCTACACAACCACGACAAGTGGGACCTGGTTTCATTTTGACATTATACTACTTTTGAGGTCTGAAAACATCGGACAAACTTTCATTTATGAGTGAAATGTCCCTTTGAGCTCAGATCTCTCTCAGCCCCATATCTGACCTCAGCAAAAATTCACATAAAAAAACGCCTCTGGAGGCTTTCTGGTTTATTGAACACGAGCGCCATCGTGTGGTCAATTGATGCACCTGAAGGAAAAGAGATGAGCACACTGATTGATAGGTAGGCCTAGTTTACACTGGTTGACGCTGAAAAGAAAAATGCTTAAAAGTAACTGCAATACAATTCACTATTTCCTTCTATTTATAAATAAATAGTGATGTTTGATCAAATTAAAAGAACAATATCCTATCAATGACAGAGTCACCATATTTGCATAAAACTCCACCATAATGCTCTGTTTATGATGTGATGTTGCGTCATGGTTAAACTAGCCCAGGCACGACGGCGGGAGTGTCTCGCATTCCTCGGCTTTGATTTGTGTACATTTCCATTTAACCCACACAAGTTTTTGAGCCACTTCCACGTTTTTACTGTCAGTGGTTTTAAGCAGTTATGATTATTAGGCCTATATGGTTATTCATTTGTTTAGGCAAATTGTTCCAGGTTTTGATGCTCAATTCTCTATTTAAGCAATAAGGCCTGAGGGGGTGTGGTATATGGCCAATGTACAACGGCTAAGGGCTGTTCTTATGCACGAAGCAAAGCGGAGTGCCTGGATACAACCCTTAGCCTTGGCATATACCACAAACTCCCGAAGTGCCTTATTGCTATTATAAACTGATTACCAACGTAATAACAACAGTAAAAATAAATGTTTTGTCATACGGTCTGGCTGTCAGCCAATCAGCATTCAGGGCTCGAACCACCCAGTTTATAATATGAAGAATAACATTGTTAGACATAATAGGGCTGTTTTCCCGGACACAGATGCATTTTAGGCCTAATTAAAACCATTTAATGAATTCACTGGATCAAAATAAGACTAAGCATGACCTTTAGATCTATCCAAATAGCCAGGCCAAGTTCATATGGAATTTTTCAGTTCTTAGAAGTTTAGAAAACCATTACTTATTCTATGCCATTGAATGAGATTATAATAACACAATTTGTGTACTACATCAGGCTACGTTTGCTCAGCAGATGGCGTGAACTTGCATGATAGAATTGACTATAACCTTTCCAATACTTTCGCATTCCTTCATACACTTCTGGCATTGAAACGCCAAACGGTGTTGAGTAATGTCAATGACCCTTCGTGCAAATTGGCAATTTCCATAACATTAACAAATTCACAACTGTTTCCAACCCTTCTTTCTCTAATGCAGGAAGTGACAGTGGTTCACACGTGCTCCGAGCGCCTCCATTGAACAGCTCCTACAGGCATACGGGTGTTTTACAGTCAGAGTTCACAAGACTATCCATGTGTGTATGACATCTGAGAAAGCGCTGCTCAGTTCAAACACTGACGAGGTAGCCTAAGCACGAGTTGAATTTCCGAAGACGCACAGTTTCCAACCATAGACGGATCTGTAAAAACAAAGCCCGGTGGATTGGAATTCACATAGGTCAGTAAACGAAGGCACGGGGACATTTCTTCAGCTGGGGTGGAAGGTGAGCGCATTTTCTCTCTTTTCTTTCTCTACTTTTTGGATGCTAATATTATCGCTGGTGATGGTTAATTTGGGTTCTCGGGGAACAAAACGAGGTCAACTCATGACGTCAGTGATCTTCAGGTCGGGAAAGTCGGAGCTCTAGAAAGATACCCGAGATCCCAGTTTGAATTCCGATTTGGATGACCATTCAAACGTTTTTTCTAGGTCGGAGCTCGTTTTAAGTCCGAGTTTCCAGTTGTCGTGAACGCAGCAATTGTGTCAGGGTTCAAATCCGCGGTGGAATCTCGCTCCTGTCAGCGTCGCGAGCCCACGTAGACCGGTGTTTCCAATTCCGGTCCTCGAATATCCCGAACAGCACACATTTTTGTTGTAGTCCCAGACAAAAACACCTAATTCAACCAGTCAAGGGCTTGATGATTAGTTGACAAGTACAATCAGGTGTCCTTGTCCGGGGCCACAACAAAAATATGTACTTGGGGTACTCGAGGACCGGAGTTGGGAAACACTGACCTAAGTGTTTCAATGTCGCAACCTTGCGTTGGAGAGCCTCTGTCACTTGACTGTATTCTGTTGCAGCTGCATTTTTGAAGCCCTTCATTCAGCTCAAATGAACATCAGAGGTATATAATATTGTTTCAGTGGGTGTCATATTAGTTATTGCTTTTACATTTACATTTACATTTTAGTCATTTAGCAGACGCTCTTATCCAGAGCCACTTACAGTTAGTGAGTGCATACATTTTGATCTATGTATAGGTACCTAGCCCTTGATCATGAATCTGTTCCATTAAATTACACATAAGAGTCATTGGAGGAAGGCTTCTTCTGTAAGGGGGAGCTTTGTTAAGAGCCCTGATAACAGCATCACTTGCCATATGGGTTGGAAGCATGAAGACCTTATCTTTCATATCAGTGAGAAATAATAATAATAATAATAATAATAATAGTAAAAAAAACAAAAGGTTAAGTTGATACACACCTTTTTAGGGTTAGGGTTAGTGTTCCCACATGGCCATATCTCCATGTTACAGCATGTGTTTAGCAAAACAGATGAATGACAGAGGGACTACCAGTGCTAATTAGTTATCTAGCATGGTCCAAAAACCTGTTTGTAACAGAAGGCTGCCAGAATCCTGTTGTCACTGAAAAATACTGTCAGCTAAATAAAACAATATATACAGTGTTTACTAACAATGGTGTAAAATACATTTATATTTTGCATTCTGGTGGGATAAAACAGTTGAACTAAGCTCATAAGGCATTTATAAGTTCTTCAAGAATCAATGGCTAAATCAAAAAATGGATGTACCAATCCCATATTGCCCCTTTTTAAAAGTGAACCAGTGACAAGAAGGGGCCACCTCTGTCCAGCAGAGGACAGGAGTCCAATAGGATGCCTGAATTCCAGTGGGCTCACAATTACTTTACAGCATGGTGCCACTAATCTGGGGATTGAATGCACACTGTGTTGTTCCCTATGTCACAGAAACCACATTCTCACTAGATGCCAGTTATGAAAACAAGTTATCTTACATGTAGCCTACATACTGAAGTTATGCATGAATTAACTTGAATGTCTGATACTGTATGTAGTTATATGCATCCCCCAAACTACTACACCCGATTCTTACCATCACAGACAAATCTAAAACAAGTTCGCTAGCCTTTTCCCCATGCATTTTACACAAAGGTAGGCAAAGAGTTTTTAGGAAGAGCTAATGATAGTACTCCTCCCTAATTCTAGTGGCTGGCTCACTTCACCCTTATCCCTGGCTCTAACTTTGTTTTCACTAGTTGGCAAAGAAGTGAGTCATCATATTTTAGAACCTGCCCGGGCGATAGGAACCTCTGTTAGAGTAGGCTACTTCTACTGACTCTGCCTTTCCTTTATAAAGGCATTACTGATGAGGTCTGACTTCTTCATACTGGCCCGTACTCACTCGGGTTGTACAACACATTTGACACAATGGTTATGATACAACTGAAAATCTTGTGATGCAACAGAGTTTGTATGCACAAAAATGTTGTCTCCACAACAGCTGTGTATAACATTTTTGTGCAGACAAATGCTCAGTTCGATCACAACTGTTTTGTCAAATGCGTTCTATGTCAGTTTTATAAACTGAGTGTGTATGGGGCCATCAATACTATGGACTCTAGATAGTAGTCTGTAGTGTATCCAGTCAAATAGATTTTATGAGCGCACAATAGTTATAAACTGTCTGGAAAAGTTGTGTGGACGCACGCCATCGTTTGACGTGAGATATTATGCTGGCCCCATGGGTATATGTCCAAACTTGAACTATTTGTTCTCATTTTACCAGAGTTGAATTTGGCAATTGAATCAAACCGTCTGGGAAGATTTAACATCCTTGCACCCTTGTGTGCTCACTTGTTTTTCTAGTTTTCATGAATCCCCATGAAAGATATTTTAGTTGCTTTCATCAAATATTGTATTCAAATACAGTACAATGCCTAACAAATGGAAAATGTTTGTTTTAGTCTCGGCAACCCAGAATTGAATCTCGCAAGAGTGCTCGATTAAGTTCTGGGGTAGCGCCCTCCCCCCTGCAAGTCTATGGGCCAAATACCCCCCCCCCCCCCCCCGGTAGAATTGTTTCTCATAATCCCTATCCCACAGCCTGCCGACAGATGTAACCTAACATTTTAATGTTTTGTCTTTCATGAGAGACTAATGCCTAACAAACTGAACATGTTTGTTTGAACTCAGTCTGCTCGGCTTGCTTACACACTGAGAGCAAACACCTTCAGTATGTGTCTTCTCCACTTCTAACAGGGTAGGCTCTGAGGCTAGGTACCTTGTCTGCGTCTGTTCACACTAATAACCCCCCTCAACCTAACCTCTGTACCTCAGCTGTCACTCACACAACCCAGTTACAGTAGTTACCCTGGCAACCAGCTGGAATGAGAATGCAATGGTACCTTTCCTGCACCATTTGAATGCACCTTTAAAGGGGAACTTAGAGCGTTTTAGCAACATGAAGTCTTATTAAAATCTGTTCATATACACCCATTTTTTTATATTTTCTGACAAGCGACTACTTAGATATGGTCATTTACACGTTTTCATACATTCATAGAATGTTTGGGTATGATGCAGAGTAAAGCGTTTGTGAAAAGTGGGAAAGCGGCCATGCGTTTGGCAATTAATAGACATACACTGCAGTAAATAAAACCTAATAAAAACATCTGTTTTGTCCAGGACTTGAGTCTACAAAGACCGGTGCTCCATAGCCAATCAAAGCTACAGTAGGGCTATATTCAAATAAGCCATTTGCCACACGGCAGTGTTGCCAACCATATTTAGTGAGTTTTCAGACCCCTCCAGCGACTTTTATTGGTAAAAGATTCTAGCAACAAATTCAGCTACCTACACGGGCCTGCAATCATTCACTTTGAACTGGACTGTGTGTTTACAGGTGGTAGCAACAGCGCGTGACTGACCAATACCTCACAAGGTTTCTTCTCTTCAAATCTGGGACCTTGAAACTGAGATACCTTTCGATTCTCAAAACAATGTTCTGGGCGTACTGCCAAATTGCTTATACTGATAGTGAGGATTCCTTCCAAGCACGTTCAATCAGTCACTTGCATGAACACAGAAATAGGTTATTAAAAAAGCACACATTTTTTTCCATCACATTCCCTCCTCTTGTCACTCACTCTGTGATAATTATCAATACATTTTATTCATTTGGTTATTACTTAAACTACCAAAGTAGTAAGTAAATAAAACCACAGACACTTTCAAACCCTTGTGACCCCTAACCTTTGAACAGTAGTGTGTGTGTATGTGTGTGTATGTGTGTGTATATATATATATATACAGTGGGGGAAAAAAGTATTTAGTCAGCCACCAATTGTGCAAATTCTCCCACTTAAAAAGATGAGAGAGGCCTGTATTTTCATCATAGGTACACGTCAACTATGACAGACAAATTGAGAAAAAAAAATCCAGAAAATCCCATTGTAGGATTTTTAATGAATTTATTTGCAAATTATGGTGGAAAATAAGTATTTGGTCACCTACAAACAAGCAAGATTTCTGGCTCTCACAGACCTGTAACTTATTCTTTAAGAGGCTCCTCTGTCCTCCACTCGTTACCTGTATTAATGGCACCTGTTTGAACTTGTTATCAGTATAAAAGACACCTGTCCACAACCTCAAACAGTCACACTCCAAATTTCACAATGGCCAAGACCAAAGAGCTGTCAAAGGACACCAAAAACAAAATTGTAGACCTGCACCAGGCTGGGAAGACTGAATCTGCAATAGGTAAGCAGCTTGGTTTGAAGAAATCAACTGTGGGAGCAATTATTAGGAAATGGAAGACATACAAGACCACTGATAATCTCCCTCGATCTGGGGCTCCACGCAAGATCTCACCCCGTGGGGTCAAAATGATCACAAGAACGGTGAGCAAAAATCCCAGAACCACACGGGGGGACCTAGTGAATGACCTGCAGAGAGCTGGGACCAAAGTAACAAAGCCAACTATCAGTAACACACTACGCCGCCAGGGACTCAAATCCTGCAATGCGAGACGTGTCCCCCTGCTTAAGCCAGTACATGTCCAGGCCCGTCTGAAGTGCATTTGGATGATCCAGAAGAGAATTGGGAGAATGTCATATGGTCAGATGAAACAAAAATATAACTTTTTGGTAAAAACTCAACTCGTCATGTTTGGAGGACAAAGAATGCTGAGTTGCATCCAAAGAACACCATACCTACTGTGAAGCATGGGGTTGGAAACATCATGCTTTGGGGCTGTTTTTCTGCAAAGGGACCAGGACGACTGATCCGTGTAAAGGAAAGAATGAATGGGGCCATGTATCGTGAGATTTTGAGTGAAACCCTCCTTCCATCAGCAAGGGCATTGAAGATGAAACGTGGCTGGGTCTTTCAGCATGACAATGATCCCAAACACACCGCCCGGGCAACGAAGGAGTGGCTTCGTAAGAAGCATTTCAAGGTCCTGGAGTGGCCTAGCCAGTCTCCAGATCTCAACCCCATAGAAAATCTTTGGAGGGAGTTGAAAGTCTGTTGCCCAGCGACAGCCCCAAAACATCACTGCTCTAGAGGAGATCTGCATGGAGGAATGGGCCAAAATACCAGCAACAGTGTGTGAAAACCTTGTGAAGACTTACAGAAAACGTTTGACCTGTGTCATTGCCAACAAAGGGTATATAACAAAGTATTGAGAAACTTTTGTTATTGACCAAATACTTATTTTCCACCATCATATGCCAATAAATTCATTAAAAATCCTACAATGTGATTTTCTGGATTTTATTTTCTCATTTTGTCTGTCATAGTTGACGTGTACCTATGATGAAAATTACAGGCCTCTCTCGTCTTTTTAAGTGGGAGAACTTGCACAATTGGTGGCTGACTAAATACTTTTTTTCCCCACTGTATATATATATATATATATATATATATATATATATATATATATACACACACACACACACAGTGGAGAGAACAAGTATTTGATACACTGCCGATTTTGCAGGTTTTCCTACTTACAAAATATGTAGAGGTCTGTAAAATGCAATAAAATGCAAATTAATTACTTAAAAATCATACAATGTGATTTTCTGGATTTTTGTTTTAGATTCCGCCTCTCATAGTTGAAGTGTACCTATGATAAAAATTACAGACCTCTACATGCTTTGTAAGCAGGAAAACCTGCAAAATCGGCAGTGTATCACCCGAGTGGCGCAGTGGTCTAAGGCACTGCATCGCAGTGCTAGCTGTGCCACTAGAGATCCTGGTTAGAATCCAGGCTCTGTCGTAGCCGGCCGCAACCGGGAGACCAATGGGGCGGCGCACAATTGGCCCAGCGTCGTCCAGGGTAGGGGAGGGAATGGCCGGCAGGGAGGTAGCTCAGTTGGTAGAGCATGTTGTTTGCAACGCCAGGGTTGTGGGTTTGATTCCCACGTGGGGCCAGTATGAAAAAATAAAGTAATGTATGCACTAACTGTAAGTCGCTCTGGATAAGAGCGTCTGCTAAATGACGTAAATGTAAATGTAAATGTATCAAATACTTGTTCTCCCCACTGTGTGTGTGTATATATATATATATATAAACACACACAAAAGTATGTGGACACCCCTTCAAATTAGTGGATTCGGCTATTTCAGCCACACCCGTTGCTGACAGGTGTATAAAATCGAGCACACAGCCATGCAATCTCCATAGACAAACATTGGCAGTAGAATGAAGAGCTCAGTGACTTACAACGTGGCACCGTCATAGGATGCCACCTTTCCAACAAGTCAGTTTGTTACATTTCTGCCCTGCTAGAGCTGCCCTGGTCAACTGTAAGTGCTGTTATTGTGAAGTGGAAATGTCTAGGAGCAACAACGGCTCAGCCACGAAGTGGTAGGCCACACAAGCTCACAGAACTCGACCGCCGAGTGCTGAAGCGTGTAGCGCGTAAAAATCGCTTGTCCTCGGTTGCAACACTCACTACCGAGTTCCAAACTGCCTCTGGAAGCAACGTCAACACGAGCTGTTCGTCGGGAGCTTCATGAAATGGGTTTCCATGGCCAAGCAGCCACACACAAGCCTAAAATCACCATGCGCAATGCCAAGCATCGGCTGGAGTGGTGTTAATCTCGCCACCATTGGACTCTGGCGCAACGGAAACGTGTTCTCTGGAGTGATGAATCACGCTTCACAATCTGGCAGTCCAACGGACGAATCTGGGTTTGGTGGACGCCAGGAGAACACTACCTGCCCGAATGTATAGTGCCAACTGTAAAGTTTGGTGGAGGAGGAACAATGGTCTGGGGCTGTTTTTCATGGTTCGGTCTAGGCCCCTTAGTTCCAGTGAAGGGAAATCTTAACGCTACAGCATACAATAACATTCTAGACGATTCTGTGCTTGCAACAGTTTGGGGAAGGCCCTTTCCTGTATCAGCATGACAATGCCCCCGGGCACAAAGCGAGGTCCATACAGAAATGGTTTGTTGAGATCGGTGTGGAAGAACTTGACAGAGCCCTGACCTCGACCCCATCAAACAACTCAATTTTTGGGATTTTGTATGTATTTATTTATATCTATATATATCTAATTGATTCTTGAAGAATGTCATTTATAAATGCCTCATGAGCTTTTTTCAACTGTCCTACCCCAACAGAACCCAAAATATAAGCTTTCTTTACCCCCATTGTTTGTAAACGATGTAATTATAAACAAATACTGTATAGCCTCAACACTACTCTGCATAGATGGATAATAGAGATTGTAAATAGATGGTACAGACTGATGCATTGGACCTAAACTCGGCAACCAAGAACCACTCGGACATCATCTCATGCCCGATATAAGAGCACAATATGTACTGCCTTTTTTTTTTTTTTACCATGCTGCGTGACGATCCTCAGCTCAGCAACAAAAACAATAGCAACGGTGGTGGGGCGGCCAGTGGCGCCGTTTCCTCCTACTGCTGATTACGTCTTTAATGTAGGATTGTTACATTTGACTAAAAAGGTCATAAAGTGATGACCTAGACATTATTATAACTCAACTGTTTGACTCAAATCCTAGATCAGCAGTCCCATTCTGAGACATTTTATTAACATGGGTCCTGCTCTCATCTGTATGTGTCTCTTGAGCATGACACTTATTCATAATCTAGTTCTATTGGAAGGGTGCGAGAGAGGAGGAAGGAAGGAAAAACAAGAGGGAAAGGACAGAGCAAGTGAAGGAAAATGATAAAGGAGAGAGAAAGTGATGGATGAAGAGAAGAGTGTGTCCCCTGCTCTGGGACAGCAACACTGACCAGGCCTGCCAGAGGTTTACCATCACCGTGCCAACCAGGAAGGGCATGAGGCATCATCTGTCCGTTCCCAACCCCCCCCCCCCCCAAAACACACACTCCCAGCTCACACACACTAACAGAGCAGAAAAGGGCACAGAGGTTATTAATAGCAAACAAACAGGATACAACAGGACTCCCAGTGTAACTGGTAACTGATTGCTCTACAAAGTTGATTTGTTTACCAGTTTGTTTGTGGTTAAAAATATATTACTTGACTAATATCATTCATGTATCAGTTTGTTTTAAATCTGGGCTGGGGCTCGAATGTTTATGATGTTTTTCTATCTTTGGTAAGTATGTTTGATATAGTTGACATGGCTATTATCTTTGAACATGTCTAGGACTTTCGTTGGTCATATTTTCTCCGTCTATCTTTGGAGAACTTGGGGTGCCCAACGGTTTCCGGTTTAGTTGAGGACAAGGCTGATTTGACCCATAATTAGTGTGGTGTGGAGTAATGGTGTTTGTAGTCTGTTTACCTGGTTTGTGTATCTACTGTAAGCTATGTCAGTTAGTGTAAGACAAGTCAAGTTTGTGTTTTAAGGCATTTGTAGGCCATCGTAAACAGCAGAGAGATTCTCCCACTGTAGATTAATCTGTAAACAGATCTGTCTCTCTGGCTGCGTTTACACAGGCAGCCCAATTCTGATATTTTTTCCACTAATTGGTCTTTTGTCAAGTCGCATCAGATCCTTTCACATCAGATCTTTTTCAGAGCTGATCTGATTGGTCAAAAGACCAATTAGTGAAAAAAATACAATAATTGGCCTGCCTGTGTAAATGCAGTCTGTCTCTCTCTTTCTCTCCTCTCTCTCTCTCTTTCAGCCAGGATTTAACACTTGGCAGGTTCATAGCTTTTGGAATAACAACATTTTATGATTGAGGATCGATCGTATGACAGCGACTATTAGTTAATTATTTTTCATACACTACCAGTCGAAAGTTTGGACACACCTACTCATTCAAGGGTTTTTCTTTATTTTTACTATTTTTTACATTGTAGAATAATAGTGAAGACATCAAAACTATGAATTAACACATATGGAATCATGTAGTAACCAAAAAAGTGTTAAACAAATCAAAATATATTTTATATTTGAGATTCTTCAAATAGCCACCCTTTGGCTTGATGACAGCTTTGCACACTCTTGGCATTCTCTCAACCAGCTTCATGAGGTAGTCACCTGGAATGCATTTCAATGAACAGGTGTGCCTTCTAAAGTTAATTTGTGGAATTTATTTCCTTCTTAATGCGTTTGAGCCAGTCAGTTGTGTTGTGACAAGATCGGGGGGGTATACAGAAGATAGCCCTATTTGGTAAAAGACCAAGTCCATATTATGGCAAGAACAGCTCAAATAAGCAAATAGAAATGACAGTCCATCATTACTGAAAGACATGAACGTCAGTCAATACGGAAAACCTCAAGGACTTTGAACGTTTCTTCAAGTGCAGTCGCAATAACCATCAAGCGCTATGATGAAACTGGATCTCATGAGGACCACCACAGGAATGGAAGACCCAGAGTTACCTCTGCTGCAGAGGATAAGTTCATTAGAGTTACCAGCCTCAGAAATTGCAGCCCAAATAAATGCTCCACAGAGTTCAAGTCACAGACACATCTCAACATCAACTGTTCAGAGGGGACCGTGTGAATCAGGCCTTCATGGTCGAATTGCTGCAAAGAAACCACTACTAAAGGACACTAATTATAAGAAGAGACCTGCTTGGGCCAAGAAACACGAGCAATGGACATTAGACCGGTTGAAATGTGTCCTTTTGTCTGGAGTCCAAATTTGAGATTTTTGGTTCCAACCGCAGTGTCTTTGTGAGACGCGGTGTGGGTGAACGGATGATCTCCGCAAGTGTAGTTCCCATCGTAAAGCATGGAGGAGGAGATGTTATGGTGTGGGGGTGGTTTGCTGGTGACACTGTCTATGATTTATTTAGAATTCAAGGTACACTTAACCAGCATGGCTACCACAGCATTCTGCAGCGATACGCCATCCCATCTGGTTTGGGCTTAGTGGGACTATCATTTTTTTCCCAACAGGACAATGACCCAACACACCTCCAGGCTGTGTAAGGGCTATTTTACAAGAAGGAGAGTGATGGAGTGCTGCATCAGATGACCTGGCCTCCACAATCCCCTGACCTCAACCCAATTGAGATGGTTTGGGATGAGTCGGACGGCAGAGTGAAGGAAAAGCAGCCAACAACTGCTCAGCATATGTGGGAACTCCTTCAAGACCGTTGGAAAAGCATTCCAGGTGAAGCTAGTTGAGAGAACGCCAAGAGTGTGCAAAGCTGTCATCAAGGCAAAGGGTGGCTATTTGAAGAATCTCAAATATAAAATATATTTGTATGTGTTTAACACGTTTTTGGTTACTACATGATTCCATATGTGTTATTTCATAGTTTTGATGTCTTCACTATTATTCTACAATGTAGAAAATAGTAAAAATAAAGAAAAACCCTTGAATGAGTAGGTGTGTCCAAACTTTTGACTGGTACTGTATGTGACTCAGACTAACTGCTACAGTAAGGTACTCAAGGCTCAGTCCTAAATGGCATCCTATTCCCTATATAGTGCACTACTTTTGACCAGAGCCCATGGTTAAAAGTAGTGCACTATAGTGAATAGGGTGTCATTTAGGACTTTAACTCGAGAGCATAGCGCTGTACCTCAGGTCTGCCCTCACTGCTCTGTGTCCGTCTACCATTGAGATCTGCTGTCTAAGGGACTTCCATTGGGCTACATAGAAACCCTAACAAAAGACTCACCATTGAAAAGATGGCTCTCTCAGTTAGTACATTGTATCTGCTGAACAGCCACATGGCTATCGGTAGGTATTCACCTTGAGCTATTGACTTTTTACCTGGTAATCTTGCTCAATAGGGCGTGTCCTGTTTTGATGACTGGGGTATTGGATCTCTCTCTCTTGCTCGCTCGCTCGCCCTCTTTCTCTCAACTTTTTGGTTTCACAATGCTCCATTTGTACTCTTTTAAACATCTGATGTGATTTCCAAATAAACCGGGAATACCAGACCTTAGGCAGAGACCTAGTCACGTTATGACTGCTACTTAGTCATGGATGTTTCATTAAGTGTTGACCAATGTGAGGCCACAGTAATGAAATCAGGCAGATTTCCCCCTGGGTTGTGTGAAGGATCTCCTGTTTGATCAGGGGCCGTATGTATCGTACATTTCAGAGTAGGAGTGCTGATCTAGCATCAGGTCCCCCCTGTGTATGTCATCTTATTCATTGTGATCTAAAGACAACTCTGAGACACTTGATAAACACAGCTCTTGCTCTATATGTTCCCCTACCTATACCCCCTGTAGCGCCCACTAGATGCCCTATATATGCCCACTAGGTGCCCTATATACGCCCACTAGGTGCCCTATATACGCCCACTAGGTGCCCTATATACGCCCACTAGGTGCCCTATATACGCCCACTAGGTGCCCTATATACGCCCACTAGGTGCCCTATATACGCCCACTAGGTGCCCTATATACGCCCACTAGGTATACGTTGTATGCTCTATACATTCTAGGAGATATCTCATCTATGCTGCTACACTGAAAAGAAAATCTAAACGTAACATGTAAAGTGTTGGTCTCATGTTTCATGAGCTTAAATAAAATATCCCAGAAATGTTCCATTCGCACAAAAAGCTTATTTCTCTCAAATTTTGTGCACAAATTTGTTTACTTCCCTCTTAGTGAGCATTTCTCCAATGCCATGATAATCCATCCACCTGACAGGTGTGGCATATCAAGAAGCTGATTAAACAGCATGATCATTACACAGGTGTACCTTGTGCTGGGGACAACAAAACGGCACTCTAAAATGTGCAGTTTTGTCACACAACACAATGCCACAGATGTAAAAAATGTTGAGGTAGCATGCAATTGGCATGCTGACTGCAGGAATGTCCACCAGAGCTGTTGCCAGAGAATGCAATGTTCATTTCTCTACCATAAGCTGCCTCCAACGTTGTTTTAGAGAATTTGGCAGTACGTACAACTGGCCTCACAACCGCAGACAACGTGTAACCATGCCAGCCCAGGACCTCCACATCCGGCTTCTTCACCTTAATCAGAAACCATCTCAGGGAAGCTCATCTGTGTGCTCGTCGTCCTCACCAGGGTCATGACCTGATTGCAGTTCGGCGTCGTAACCGACTTCAGTGGGCAAATGCTCACCTTCGATGGCCACTGGCATGCTGGAGAAGTGTGCTCTTCATGGATGAATCCCGGTTTCAACTGTACCGCCTGATCAACTCTATGCGAAGAAGATGTTGCCATGCATGAGGCAAATTGTGGTCACACCAGATATTGATTGGTTTTCTGATCCACGCCCCTACTTAAAAAAGATATCTGTGACCAACAGATGCATATCTGTATTCCCAGTCATGTGAAATCCATAGATTAGGGCCTAATGAATTTATTTCAATTGACTGATTTCCTTATATGAACTGTAAATCAGTAAAAACGTTGAAATTGTTACATGTTCCATTTATATTTTTGTTCAGTATACATGTTAAAAGTTAATTTATAAATATGTAGGCTATATTGAAGCGTTAGGTTTTAGGCGTGCGAGAAATAGCCACTCGAATTGGAGAGGAGGCAGAGCCCGTGTTAAGCTTTCATGAATAACTGGGCCTGCCGGGAGCATATGTAGCTACATTATTATAGGACGACTTCTGAGAATGATGATCTGCAACAGACAGCTCATCTCTGTATCAGAAGTAAAAATACAGCCAGACTGGCCTGCTACGGTGTCTTTCTAGACTTTTCTAAACTGTCGAGTAAACCGACAACTGATTCAAATCAAATGAAACATTAAAACCACAGGACTATTTATTGAAAATGACATTTTCACTGCAGCCTAGAGTAGAATTTTGTACTCACTTGAAAACAATAATGCAATTATTCATTGCATTGTGGTGTTGTAGGCTAGTCTAGGTAAGATCATTGTATTGTCCCTAAACAAGATCAATAGGGGATATTTTTGTCTCATGTCTTCACTATTCTTTCATGCGCAATGATGCACCTGGCCTCTCTGCTGCCTATCAGCTATTCCTATTTATTGTTGTGGATTCATATTGAAAATTGATGCAGCTTTGAATGCTTTTATGTGTGGTATGATGCTAGTTAGCTTATTGCAGATCTGGACAAACGATCCACCTACCACTATTGTCACTATGAATGGTGGATAGAGGGCTGGATATACTGTTACACTGGTATATTATACTGATCTGTGGTATAGTACACAGAAAAGCATAGTGCATAAGGGAAGTACCAAAACACCTTGATATAGGGGAGGTACATGCAAGCAGTGTTGCCAACTAATTTTTGGGAAGTTGCTAGAGGCAGGTCGATTTGTTGCTAAATGACGTTGTGATGTCATTGCGTGATGACGTCATTCCGTAATAACGTAAAACTGCGTCATTACGTAGAATACACAATAACGTTACTCAAATTGACTGGCCATCTCGGCGACAAATATGATTTGACATTTGTTAGTTTAGATTTGTTTGTTTATTATCACATATTTTTATTTGTAAAAGTAATATAAACACAACACATTTTATATGATCAGATATAAAAATAAAAAAAACACAACACATTGAATTATTGAACAATTACACATGACACATTACTGAACAATTACATTTGATTTATTTTCTTATTAACTAGTAAACCTACACATTCTGAACAATTTATAGTTTTAAGCAGTGTATTGTTAGTTAGTTAACATGCTACCTAACTGATCAACAAGTATAAGTACAAGCTAATAACAAGGTATATATGCCATCTTATTGAACAAGCAACTTAACTCAAATAATGATGTGTGCGCTAGGCATCTCTCTCCAGCTCTCTCCAGGTTATTGTGCTGCTTGGCTGGCCTGTGCACGAGCTGAGCGCCTGCTGATGACGTCACTCACAATGCACTTTTGCAGCCAGGCACGTGTTGTGACTGAGTGTGTGACAGAGAAAATCGTTTTGGTGTCATTTAGAGGGGAAATGCGTGCATTTTAGCATTTGAGTCACTTTTCAAAAGTTGCTAAAAGTTCCAAATCAATTTTTAAAAGTAGCTAAATTTGTTGCTTGGTGCTGTTTGGAAAAAAATGTTGCCAGGGTAGTCTGAAAAGTTGCTAAATCTAGCAACAAAATTGCTAAGTTGGCATCACTGCATGCAAGCGCACAAGGAAATTTGGCTAGGGTGGAAGAAATTATATAGTAAAACCTACAAAAGAGCGAATGTAAACCAGGGGAAAAAATGCACTACCCTCCTCTGTGCCCAATAAAATAACCACACAACCCTCCCCAAAGCAAAAAAAATTAGTTTGACAACCTTACACTATTTTGGACCACCCCCCCCAGTAAATTTCGATCTCTCCCTAATGCTATAATTGCTCATGCTTGGAAAGTGGTCAGACACACACACTGTTTTTGTATGGAATCAACCTGTTTTAAGGAGGATTTTATAAATGTTGATGTAATAGATACAGTGGGGAGAACAAGTATTTGATACACTGCCGATTTTGCAGGTGTTCCTACTTACAAAGCATGTAGAGGTCTGTAATTTTTATCATAGGTACAGTTCAACTGTGAGAGACGGAATCCAAAAATCCAGAAAATCACATTGTATGATTTTTAAGTAATTAATTTGCATTTTATTGCATGACAAGTATTTGATACATCAGAAAAGCAGAACTTAATATTTGGTACAGAAACCTTTGTTTGCAATTACAGAGATCATACGTTTCCTGTAGGTCTTGACCAGGTTTGCACACACTGCAGCAGGGATTTTGGCCCACTCCTCCATACAGACCTTCTCCAGATCCTTCAGGTTTCGGGGCTGTCGCTGGGCAATACGGACTTTCAGCTCCCTCCAAAGATTTTCTATTGGGTTCAGGTCTGGAGACTGGCTAGGCCACTCCAGGACCTTGAGATGCTTCTGACGGAGCCACTCCTTAGTTGCCCTGGCTGTGTGTTTCGGGTCGTTGTCATGCTGGAAGACCCAGCCACGACCCATCTTCAATGCTCTTACTGAGGGAAGGAGGTTGTTGGCCAAGATCTCGCGATACATGGCCCCATCCATCCTCCCCTCAATACGGTACAGTCGTCCTGTCCCCTTTGCAGAAAAGCATCCCCAAAGAATGATGTTTCCACCTCCATGCTTCACGGTTGGGATGGTGTTCTTGGGGTTTTACTCATCCTTCTTCTTCCTCCAAACACGGCGAGTGGAGTTTAGTCCAAAAAGCTCTATTTTTGTCTCATCAGACCACATGACCTTCTCCCATTCCTCCTCTGGATCATCCTGATGGTCATTGGCAAACTTCAGACGGGCCTGGCTTGAGCAGGGGGACCTTGCGTGCGCTGCAGGATTTTAATCCATGACGGCGTAGTGTGTTACTAATAGTTTTCTTTGAGACTGTGGTCCCAGCTCTCTTCAGGTCATTGACCAGGTCCTGCCGTGTAGTTCTGGGCTGATCCCTCACCTTCCTCATGATCATTGATGCCCCACGAGGTGAGATCTTGCATGGAGCCCCAGACCAAGGGTGATTGACCGTCATCTTGAACTTCTTCCATTTTCTAATAATTGCGCCAACAGTTGTTGCCTTCTCACCAAGCTGCTTGCCTATTGTCCTGTAGCCCATCCCAGCCTTGTGCAGGTCTACAATTGTATCCCTGATGTCCTTACACAGCTCTCTGGTCTTGGCCATTGTGGAGAGGTTGGAGTCTGTTTGATTGAGTATGTGGACAGGTGTCTTTTATACAGGTAACGTGTTCAAACAGGTGCAGTTAATACAGGTAATGAGTGGAGAACAGGAGGGCTTCTTAAAGAAAAACTAACAGGTCTGTGAGAGCAGGAATTCTTACTGGTTGGTAGGTGATCAAATACTTATGTCATGCAATAAAATGCAAATTAATTACTTAAAAATCATACAATGTGATTTTCTGGATTAGATTCCGTCTCTCACAGTTGAAGTGTACCTATGATAAAAATGTCAGACCTCTTCATGCTTTGTAAGTAGGAAAACCTGCAAAATCGGCAGTGTATCAAATACTTGTTCTCCCCACTGTATATACTGTAATTGTTAATTGAGTGCTAATTGGACCGTTAATATGTAAAGTTAATAAAGAGTGCACAGTGTGACTGGGGTGTCAGTGGGGGTTTAAGGTGCGGTAGTGGAGTGATGTTAACACTGTCTGGTGGATCATGCAGATGACTACTGGGGCTGCAAATTGACAGGGGAAGACGACGTCCCATAGAGATCAACTTATTCTGGAGTTTATTCTCTTTTCAAAGCTGCCTCCCACTGGCCACATTAAGCAGAGATGAAATGGAAGACTTGTATCGGATGGAAGTACTGTATATCTGGGCATGTTTTGCCTGGTGCTCCAGGCCGCCTTTGATATAAGTAAAGACATGCTTATGAAAAGGGGGTCACTTGGGCGTTATGGCTGTTCTTCATTGGTCCTTCCCTAAGTAATCGTAAATCACACGTTCACTCTTACTTATAGCGGCAGGCCAGGGTATCCACTCTACCCCATCATTATGTAATATTAGAACTAATGTTAGCTTAAGTCTTGTCCCCGGCTTCCCCCCCTCTCGCTCGCTCCCCTCTCTCTCGCTCCCCTCTCTCTCTCTTTCTCGCTCACTCCCCCCTTGCTCTCTCGCTCAAGAGGGCTCTATTTTAAGGGCAGTTGATTACATTGTTTAGCTGTGCCACCCTGTGAAATACCCTGTCCCATCCCCTCCCCCCTCTTCTATCCTCACCCTGCTGGGCCTCGAGGGACGGGAGATTTCTTAGCTGTCACACATGGCTGCCTCTGTCACGGCCCCACTTTGTTGTGCTTTTCTCCTCCTTGAGTTCCTCCACATTGTGTGTTTTTAAACGGTGCTTTGCTCCCTCTGCAGAGCGACGGCTGAAGACGGTTGGCTAGAAGAAGGAGCCACAAAGAAAAACAGCCATGACAGAATACTACCAGATCTTAGGGGTCCAGAGAAACGCTTCGGCGGAGGACATTAAAAAAGCGTGAGTAACCTTGTCCGGCATGGCCTCTATTTTTACACGCGTGTCGACTTTAGTAATGTTGGACACTCTGAAGGATGTAGTAGACTAATTATAGAAACTGAGTAAAAACGGATAGAGTGCTAACCGCAATGCTTTAGAAGGTTTCCACTCTTATCACTCCTCTTCCTGTAACCTTGCTGAGTATCGCTGTCACAAACCTTCCTGTACACTCACACACCCGCACACACACAGACACACTGAACAGCCCCGCTCACGTCCTGTGACCAATGTTTCCTATTGTCATTTGAAGACTGTCATTCGTATTGTTTTGCCAGTAATATGTTGTGAATAACAGACACACCTACTCCTCTTTTAAAACATCAGTATGATTGTGAGATTATGATCTGCCCTTTTGTGCTGCTAGGCTTGGGAATCTAAGGTATGCTCGTTTTTTAGGGTTTGGCTGAAGTTAACACCAACTTCACTGTGAAGGGAGCGTTTTTCCTCTCTAGTTCTGTTTTTCAGTTTAAGTGTTGATTACAATGTAAACATAACTGTCTAAGTCACTAAAGGGACTGAGTAGTGGTAATTTAAACACAAGCAGTAGTCATATTAACTCTGTTTTTAACGCTGACTATCCTGCATTTGACCTTTTTAACTAGATAGATAGCACCCTAGACAAAGGTCAAAAGGTTAGGTAAATTGTGTAACCCCATCTCTCTGATACAATTGATACTCTTACCACTGGGCCACTTCTAACCGTGCCGATTTGAACTGCTTTACCTCAATCTTGGCGCCTCTTCACACTTAATACACTTTTCATAAAAATACAGTCTGTTACACATATTACTTAAATGTAAACTTGTGTACTTGCTACGTTTCGACATCTACCTCCAGAGGTAGTTCACGACACTCGCCAGACAGTTGCTCCCCTTGAAGCAGGGCAGTGTAAACAGAATTGTCTCGTTAAGCCAACACACCTACAATATAAATGTTAATAGCAGAGCAATGTTTTTGAAACAGCTGAAATGTAAAGACATTTTCCTAATATTTGAGACTTGTTTTATTGAGTTTTTATTTGAAGTTGCAGTAACAGCCTGCTACATTCTGAAATTGACTCAGTAGCTGCCGGCTGCACTGAGCCACGTAAAACTATGGAAGCCCATCCCCATTCCTGATTTTTTTACATGTACATTTTAGTCATTTAGCAGACGCTTTTATCCAGAGCGACTTACAGTTAGTGAGTGCATACATATATATATATATATATTTTTTTCATACTGGAATCGAAACCCACAACCCTGGCGTTGCAAATGCCATGCTCTACCAACTGAGCTACATCCCTGCCGGCCATTCCCTACCCTGGACGACGCTGCGCCAATTGTGCGCCGCCCCATGGGTCTCCCGGTCGGCTACGACAGAGCCTGGATTCGAACCAGGATCTCTAGTGGCACAGTGGCCTTAGACCACTGCGCCACTCGGGAGACATGATCTGGTAGTAGGCTAACCTAACCAACTCCAGACCCTAGTTGTAGCGTATGACATAGTAATACACCAGCTGTAAAACATTGTTTTATATTGGCTAGGATGGGACCAGATTATTTTTCTAATCAGGTCATATGGTTTAAAAATAAATACCCTGGAAAAACTCCTGGCCCAGGGAGGATGAAAACATGAAAACCCTTTACACAGACAAAGAAACAACTGCGGTTGGACAAAAACTAACAGGGCTGAGCTAGCTGTATGCAGGTTTGCATCATGTAGGCCTTTGCATCTGTAATAAAAAATATACTCATACAGTATGTCATCACTATTGTGTTGATTGAGTAACCCCAGTCAATCATTTTGGATTAAAAAGGCCTAGGTAGCCGAGCCACCCGAAGTGTGAATATCAACTAAATTTGATCACATTCACATTTTCTCAGAACACAAAAATGTTTGCCTATTTTAGGCTATAAAAACATGGCGTTATGTTTCCCCAGGCCCCGATGTGATCAGAGCACATGGGCTTCTCTAGGCTACCTACAGCTGTGGTTGTTATCAGTAGGCTACAGTTGATCAGACTGAAGTATTTATTGTGCACGTTGACAAATCATGAGGCATTTTATGAAAAGATGTTGGTGGCGGTTATGGGCTTCCATATAAAACAGCTTGTCGTGGTGAATTCACCTATATCCACATTTTCAGTCACAATTTGCTTTTACCACATGTAATGATTTGCATGATATTGATAAAAATGAAGGCTGGTTGGTTGTTATATTGTAAGGTAGGTCTACTGTACTTTTATATTCGTATGAGAGGGTTAATCGTTCATTTTTGATAAGCTAATGTTATTTGATGAAGACATGCTGTAGCAATTGTCTGCACATGCATGCTTCTGAATTGTTGCATTATTCAAGAGTTTAATATGGTTTGGTTGCATTATTCAATAATTTAATATGTTTTAGAAGAAAAGTTTCAGTCATTGTTGAATAGTTTGTGTTTACTGGATAGTGATTACTATGATATTTACGGTCAATTTGAGCTGCAGACCAAGAATGTCGCGTTGGCAGCCACAACGCTAGGTAAGGTAAAGCAAGGATGTACTGTGAATTGAAAAGTATAATTCTCTTTCGTCAAACCGCTCCTCAGACTCTCCTTCATATCTCGTAGTGAGAATCTTGTTTCTCATGATCTGAGAGTCCTTTATGTGCCTTTGGCAAATTCCAAGCGGGCTGTCATGTGCCTTTTACTCAGGAGTGGCTTGCGTGTGGCCACTCTACCATAAAGGCCTGATTGGTGGAGTGCTGCAGAGATGATTGTCCTTATGGAAGGTTCTCCCATCTCCACAGTGGAGCTCTGTCAGAGTGAGCATCGGGTTCTTGGTCACGCCACCCCACCAAGGCCCTTCTCCCCCGATTGCTCAGTCTGGCCGGGCACCCAGCTCTAGGAAGAGTCTTGGTGGTTCCAAACTTCTCCCATTTAAGGATGATGGAGGCTACAGTGTTCTTGGGGACCTTCAATGCTGCAGAAATGTTTTGGTACCCTTCCCCAGATCTGTGCCTCGACACAATCCTGTCTCGGAGTTCTACGGACAATTCCTTCGACCTCGGCTTGGTTTTTGCTCTGACATGCACTGTCAACTGTGCGACCTTTTATAGATAGTCATGTGCCTTTCCAAATCATGTCCAATCAATTGAATTTACCACAGGTGAGATTATGAGTTGTAGAAACAAGTTGTAGAAACATCTCAAGGATGATCAATGTAAACAGGATGCACCTGAGCTCAGTTTCGAGTCTCATGGCAAAGTGTCTGAATACTTATATAAATAAGGTGTTTCTGTTGAAAAAAATGTAAACCTGTTTTCGCTTTGTCATTATTGGGTATTGTGTGTAGATTGATGAGGATTTGTATTTATTTAATCAATCTTAGAATAAGGCTGTAACGTAACAAAATGTGGAAAAAGGGAAGGGGTCTGAATACTTTCCGAATGCACTGTATTCTCTCAGGCAGGCCCGGTCCTGGCCGTTCTGCCACCCTAGGCGGATTTTATACTGAACAAAATGTAAAGTGCTGATCCCATGTTTCATGAGCTGAAATAAAAGATCCCAGAAATTTTCCATACGCACAAAAAGCTTATTTCTCTCAAATGTTGTGCACAAATTTGTTTACATCCCTGTTAGTGAGCATTTTATCCTTTGTCAAGATAATCCATCCAACTGACAGGTGTGGCATATAAAGAAGCTGATTAAAGAATATGATCATTACACAGGTGCACCTTGTGCTGGGGATATGCCGTTTTGTCACACAACACAATGTCTGTCTCAAGTTTTGAGGGAGCGTGCAATTGGCATGCTGCCTGCAGGAATGTCCACCAGAGCTGTTGCCAGAGAATTTAATGTAATTTTCTCCACCATAAGCCACCTCCAACGTCATTTTAGAGAATTTGGTAGTACGTCTAACCAGCCTCACAACCGCAGACCACGTGTAACCACGCCACCCAGGACCTCCACATCCGACTTCTTCAATGTGGGATCGTCAGAGGGGGAGGGGTGCTCAGGAGTATTTCTGTCTGTAATAGAGCTCTTTTGTAGGGAAAAACTCATTCTGATTGGCTGGGCCTGGCTCCCCAGTGGTTCGGCCTGGCTCCCAAGTGGGTGGGCCTATGCCCTCCCAGGCCCATGGCTGCGCACCTGCCTAGTCATGAAATCCATAGATTAGGGCCTAATGAATTTATTTCAATTGACTGATTTCCTTATATGAACTGTAACTGAGCATGTTGCGTTTAGATTTTTGTTCAGTATAGAATAGTGTAGCCTACAGTGTCAGCCCGCAATGGAATTTTATGGATGCCCATCTATGTGGTAGCCTACCGTTTTGTAAAACAGGCAGTTGCATTGGCTTTATTAGTCCTGATTCCTGTGACTAATCGTTTTGGCTATTTAAGCTCTGAATATCAGCTACCTAACTTTATCAGGAATTATCCTGAGCCTATTTGCAATGAGAATCCATGTGTTTACACAGCGGGAAATTCAGAACTCTTTTTATTTTTCACTATGATTAACTAATACAAACTTAAAATCACTGATTATCATGCCAATTTAGCCCACGGGTCGAAACAAATTATGTACACTATATATACAAAAGTATGTGGACACCCCTTCAAATGAGTGGATTCTGCTATTTCAGCCACACCCGTTGCTGACAGGTGTATACAATTGAGCACACAGCCATGCAATTTCCATAGACAAACATTGTTAGTAGAATGGCCTTACTGAAGAGATCAGTGACAAATTTCAGTTTGTCAGTTTGTCAAATTTCTGCCCTGCTAGAGCTGCCCCGGTCAACTGTAAGTGCTGTTATTGTGAAGTGGAAACATCTAGGAGCAACAACGTCTCAGTCGCGAAGTGATACAAACTCACAGAACGGGACCGCCGAGTGCTGAAGCCTGTTGCGCGTAAAAATCGTCTGTCCTCGGTTGCAACACTCACTACCGAGTTCCAAATTGCCTCTGGAAGCAACGTCGGCAGAAGAACTGTTCGTCGGGAGCTTCATGAAATGGGTTTCCATGGCCGAGCAGCCGCACACAAGCCTAAGGGCACCATGCACAATGCCAAGCGTCGGCTGGAGTGGTGTAAAGCTTGCCGCCATTGGACTCTGGAGCAGTTGAAACGCGTTCTCTGGCGTGATGAATCACGCTTCACCATCTGACAGTCTGACAGATGAATCTGGGTTTGGAAGATGCCAGGAGAATGCTACCTGCCCAAATGCATAGTGCCAACTGTAAAGTTTGGTGGAGGAGGAATAATGGTCTGGGGCTGTTTTTCATGGTTCGGGCTAGGCCCCTTAGTTCCATTGAAGGGAAATCTTAACGCTACAGCATACAATGACATTCTAGACGATTCTGTGCTTCCAACTTTGTGGCAACAGTGTGGGGAAGGCCCTTTCCTGTTTCAGCATGACAATGCCCCTCTGCACAAAGCGAGGTCCATACAGAAATGGTTTGTCGAGATTGGTGTGAAAGAACTTGCCTGACCTGCAAAGAGCCCTGACCTCAAACCCATCGAATAACTTTGGGGATGAATTGGCACGCCGACAGCGAGTTTGTCCTAATCACCCAACATCAACGCCCGACCTCACTAATGCTCTTGTGGCTGAATGGAAGCAAGTCCCCGCAGCATTGTTCCAACATCTAGTGGAAAGCCTTCCCAGAAGAGTGGAGGCTGTTATAGCAGCAAAGGGGGGACCAACTCCATATTAATACCCATGATTTTGGAATGAGATGTGTCCACATACTTTTGGTCATGTAGTGAATATAAACCCCTGCATGACTGATTTTAAACCACCGCACAGCCATCTTGGTACTCCTCCATTGTAAAAAAAAAAAAAAAGATTTTGGAAGCTATAGAAATGCATTTATTAATGTCTACATTCGTTTTTGACACATTTATTCTATTACAGACATCTTTAATGCATAGGGCAAACTTTTAAATTCTATTATGTTAGCTAAACATACCCCCCCCAAAAAATAAATTATATATATATATATATATAACATTTTTCTTGAAGTATTTTTTTTTTTAGATTACTAGTGTTACTGTCCCTACTACAACAACAAAAATACTTAAATACATGTAATTTTGTCTTTGAAACATTTAATTGAAATACTGTAGCATTTCATTCATTCCGATACCACTGCTCCAACTGGGGAGTGCCAATATGGCTGACCGGTAGCTACAAAGACTCTCAATGGCCAATAGATAGCATCAGCAATCCAGGGTTTATATACATAATTGGTTGAAACTCCTGGACAGCAGTTGTGAGTACCCTGATTTTCTATTCCAGATATTGTCCATTTTACTTTGACCTGTCCTGTTTGTTAACATGTCATATTCACATCGAAGCAAATTTTGTATTTGATTGGGCGCCATTTAGGCTAGGCTATTTGATCGGAGAAACGTGCATGATGTAAAAAGTATCTGTCTCATGACATTGTCATAAATTTGATCTCCAGCCTGTAGGATACAGAAAATGCAACTTTTTCTACTGTAGGCTATAGTCTACATAATTTATGTAAAAAAAGAAATGGAACATTTGTGGTGAGCCGCAGCGGTGCGTCTCTCCAACAACACCGTGGGGAGGCACCCTGGGCATGGATAATAAGTTGCGCCCCTGCCTTTGACAAAGTGGGTAGGCCAACTGCTTTTCACGGGGCGGCATCAGCGTTCACCTAAATAACCCATATGCCACTGGGTGAGAGAAATTTACATATTTGGCTGGCTGGCCCTGCGTTCAGGTGAGCGTGATGCTTTACGACCAAGATGTGGTTTACCTCAGGCCAGAAGCACCCTTCCAGTGCTGTTGTTTTTGTTTTTACCTGTAGGTAAGTTTTAACAGGGGCCGTATGCATCAAGCATCTCAGAGTAGAAGTGCTGATCTAAAATCAGTTTAGCCTTTTAGATCATAATGAATAAGATTACATGGACAGGGAAGACCTCATCCTAGATCAGCACTCCTCCTCAGAGAAGCTTGACACCTATGGCCCCAAGTCTGCGTGGAGACCTAGGTCTTAATGTGCTCATTCACAGCAGAATATATTGTCATAAAAGACTAAATCCCTACTCTGTGGTCTCTATACAGCCCTATGGATGACCTCTGAGTCCGGGCATTCCTCCATAGTGCCTGTGACTGCATCCCAAATGTCACCCTATTTTCTATTGAGTGTGGGTCAAAAGTAGCGCACTATATAGGGAATAGGGTGCCATTTGGGATGCAGCCACTGGCTGCTACAGGCAGGCCTTAGTCAGGGAGAACTGCTGAATCAGCACAAACCGCTGTCCTGGACTGCAGAGCCATGAAGTTTACTCTGCCTCCCCTTTTTTTATACCCCTGCTGTGGAGGGGTGAGAATTGGGCTGACAGCCTTAAAAACGCCCTGCTGCTCTGCCTGCACTTTTGTCTTCTTGATTAATTAGGATATCTTCCTCATTCAGGGTTAATCATTAACATACAGCCTGAAAAGTGGACAATTCTTTCCAATTAAGTGTCACGAGAGGGGGTTGTGTCATTTTAATGGTGAAATCGGATTACTGAGTCTTTTTGAAATCCTCTGTTAATTGCTCAAACTGTTTGCTGAATTGCAAACGATCTGTTAAGAATTGATACTTGCACTCTCCTGGTCAGCCCTCAGTCATCAACCTACAATTTGATCAGCGAATGATAAAATAATACCTCTCAATCTAATTACTACTCATGGAAAACTATTGTATATTGATGGTTATACATAGTTCGTATTTGTTGTGTCATTATTAATGAATGGTGAGATTACCCATCTCCTTAGATGACAAATGACGGTGGTATCTTTTGGCTGTACATGTCTGTGCATGTGAGTCTATTTCTATGTGTAGAAAAATATATAATCTGCCATACTGTAGGTACAGAAAGCTAGCACTCAAGTGGCATCCAGACAAGAACCCGGACAACAAGGAGGACGCAGAGAGGAAGTTCAAAGAGCTTTCAGAAGCCTACGAGGTCCTGTCAGATGGTAAGACTCCTCCCCCCCCCCCCCCCCCCCCCCCACCTAAGACTCCTCACTATGGACAGTTTGAAATGCTAACACAAACGCTAATGCACATGTCAGGAATGCCCTCGGAACTGCCTCAATTCGTCAGGGCGTGGACTCTACAAGGTGTCGAAAGCGTTCCACAGGAATGTTGACTTCAATGCTTCCCACAGTTGTCAAGTTGGCTGGATGTCCTTTGGGTGGTGGACAATTCTTGATACACACGGGAAACTGTTGAGCATGAAAAACCCATATGTGGTTGTCCCACCTAACTATCTTAAGATTAATGCACTAACTGTAAATCGCGTCTGCTAAATGACTAAAATGTAAAAATGTACTCATACTGGTGCGCCTGGCACCTACTACCATACCCTGTTCAAAGGTAATTGCATCTTTTGTCTAGCACATTCACCCTCTGAATAGCACACATAAACAATCCATGTCTCAATTGTCTCAAGTCTTAAAAATCCTTCATTAACCTGTCTCCTCCCCTTCATCTACACTGATTTTTAAGTGGATTTAACAAGTGACATCAATAAGGGATCATAGCTTTCACCTAGATTCACCTGGTCAGTCTATGTCATGGAAAGAGCAGGTGTCCTTAATGTTTTGTACACTGTGTCCATTTTCGAAACGTTACAAGAACCCTTTTACACTAAAATGAGTAACATATTACGCGACTGCAACCTGTAAAATGTTATGATGTGGTGGACAGAAACCTATGCTAGCTAGCTACATAGCATGCACACATGAGGTCTAGGCCTACTTGATTAGTGATATCTCTCTGCTATACAGATTGTATGACTGATACAAATTATTTTAACAGGCCCTGGTCAAAAGTAGTGCACTACATAGGGAATAGGGTGCCATTTGGGAATCAGTTATAGGCCTGAGAGCACAACAGAGAACTGTAATGTCTTGATTTATTTGTCCCTGTTATGTACTGCTCTCCCAGCAACAGCAGCTAACAACAGGCCAGTAATTGTTTCCCTTCAAAGCGCACAATGTCAGGACCGTTTGTGCTGTGGAGTTACATACTTGAACATCGACTTTCCTCTTTTGGTTCTCATACAAGCCTTTAAGTAGTCACTCTTGTTGTCGTTTGGCTTGTTCCACCTATCAAGTTCTGAAAATTTGAACCTGTTGGTGAAAGAAGAGCACAGGTGGAAGATTATCAGAGGTCTTAGAGGAAGGATCTTAAGACGGTTGAAAATAAGTGATTTCAACCAGTTTTGCAGTTGAAATGACATCTTTTCAATACGTTTTTCTCACTGGGTAGAAGAAAGGATCTTAAGACTGCGATCGAGAAACATTCAGTGAGTGTAGTTTGCGAACAAGCATCAAATCAATAGATTTCTGTATACATTATAACTCAGCTGGCAGTAATAAGGAACCACTAAGACCATTTCACATGAACCTCGTGTATCAAATAATGAGAATGAGGCAGGATCTGTTTCATATCCAGGTAGCTATTATTATCCAAAGGTCGCAGCGAGCTTTACTTTAGATGGAGAACAGAAATTACACTTTGTCAAGTTCAAAGTGTCCCAAATGGCACCCTATTCCATAGTGTACTACTTTTGACCAAGGTCAGACCAGGGCCCATGGGGCTCTGGTCAAAAGTAGTGTACTGCATAGGGAATAGGTTGCCATTTGGGACACGTCCACAGTGACTATTGCCTGACCGCTTCAGATCTCTTAATCCCTCCTTTTCTTCTTATCCCTAGCAAACAAGAAGACCCAGTATGATCGATATGGTAAAGAAGGCTTAGCTGGAAACGGAGGCGGAGGGGGAGGAAGAGGTATACATTACTCTTCATGTTTTGATATGTAGCCTCTCTAAGAAATATGGAGGTTAAACATGTATATTAAATGATACAGTAATATATGATGTTATGACACAATGTCTGAAATACCACATAAAGCTAGCTAGCATGCCAAGGAGAAGTGTTTTGCTTCTACCAATGTACAGCCCTATGGGGTCAACTTCAGTGTGTTACCATAAATCTGACAGGGCAATACAAACCTTGCTCTTTTTTCTGAGGAATCAAAACCATTAGCTATCAACTAAACCTCGTAGTGCCATGCTACCCTCATCGTGCCCTTGAATAATTGAACTATGTTTAGATCACCATGTGTACTACATGACCAGGAATATTTTGCTCTGCTATCACTCAATAACTCTCATTGTATGTTCTTAGTTGATGATTCTCTGTTTCTTCCAGGAGGGCGTTATCACAACGGTGATCACTTCAGTGGTGGGTTCACATTCCGTAATCCAGAAGATGTCTTCAGGGAATTCTTCGGGGGTCGAGATCCATTTGCAGATTTCTTCGGTAAGTCTTTTCCCCCCCACTGAGGCCAGAGAATGCCTAGAGCGAGCCTAGCTCCCAGAGAAGCCAATGGAATTGCCCTTATCCTATAGAGTGGAAAGAGAGTGACTGAGGAGAGCGAGAAAGAGGGAGAGAGAGGAGGATGGAGCCATACTTTGGTACACTTTGACTACTTTATTATTTACAATTCATCCAAGTTTGCTGTATATCGGATGTGAGGTTGTTAAAAGTAAAACCTCAAAACACTCAGGTCTTATCCCTATGTAGATAATAGTAAATATCTAGAGGAATCTATCACTTTAGCGTTGACAAAACAGATATGGCTTTGATAAACAAAACTGAAGCAGGCATTGAGATGAAGTTGATCTACGCTGCCTCGAGCGAGGTCTGTGCTTTTTAATTCCTGGAACACTCCTGACCTTTTCACTGTCGGTTACCCACAACTAATTCCGTTCTAAACCCCTGTGGACATGCAACTAATTGTGTGCCAATCTGGGTCAGCCTTGCTGGCTGGATAAGAGAGACTAGGCTGTTTGCTGCCCTGCCTGACTATAGTGTTATATAGCTGGTACAGAGAACTGGCTACACTGCAGACTGATCAGGGGTAACTGAGGTAGCCAGGATGGGGAAATTAACACCATCCACCAGCGAAATGCTGGTAGATTTTGGCATTAGCTGGTATGTCTATTCTTACCAGCCACATTGGCGGGTGGTCACACAGATCGTTTTGGAGCATTTTTTATTTATTTTTATCCAAAGCCCACGATTTGAGTGTGTGTGTGTCAGCTCTGGAAGAGAGAATCTCAATGCTACAGTGGTGAAATTGGGGTGGGGTTCAATATTTGGTTCAAACAATAGAGAGAAAGATGGAGACCTTGCCGGCTGGAACAGGTATAAAACACGCTCTGATATCCACGTCTGTCTCTGTGTGTGTGTTCTTTGAAATCACTTACAATCAATTTCAAAACCATTCAATACATGTTGTTTTAACAGTACAAAGCATGTGCATGCATCTTCTGTGATTTATCTTTATTATTTCTTTTTTTGGGGAAAATAAATGTGGCTTGTAAACAAATTGAGTTGTCTGGTAGAATTTGGGCAGCCACTGCGGCTAGTGGACCAAAAAGTTAATTTCCAACCCTGGAGGTGTAGCCTGGACCCTTGATTAGATAAACACATACCCATACACTCTAGCCTGACACACAGGACTGTCTAGCCTGACCGTGGGGTAGCCTGACACCCAGGACTGTGCTCAGAGTGCCATCTAGTCTAACAGTGTAGTAGCCTGGGTGTGACTCAGGACTTCAGCAGTCAGTTGACCCGTCCTGTGTTTTATTAGTCTTAGCAGGACCCCAGGCTGCTGCTGTGTCTAGTGACTGACAGACTGACTGACAGACCCCCAGCACCAGATGGCATAATGACAGCCAGCCATACAATCACCATGCCTCTGGCTAGAGGGGCTATAGGGTAGGTACTGTATAGCCATAGGACTGGCTTTCGAGAGAAAACAACAACAGCCATTGCATCCTTTAGTCTCTTCCAACCACAGACTGGATAGCCAGGATGGTCTGGGTTCAAATTCAAGTTTACGAGCAAACAGGGACACCTATTAAGCCAGGACCAAAGTATGGTTCTCCATGCCATCAGCCTAGCAGGTACTATCCTCTTACCGACAGCATTGAGGACATGCTGTCTGATGCTGCTGCTGGACACTGCCAACATGGGAGTAAACAGCAACAGCTGTCCTCTGCACTCTGTGGATGCGTCCCAACTGGCACCTTATTCCCTATATAGTGCACTACTTTTGCCCAGAGCTCAATGGACCCTGGTCAAAAGTAGTGCGCTTTATAGGGTGTAGGCATGGTTGGGGAGTAACTGATTACAAAAAAACTGTAGTCAGTTACTTTACCAGCAAGAATATTGTAATCAGATTACAGATACTTTTGAAAAATGAGATGATTACTTTTAAATTCAGAAAGGATGTTTGCGAAAAAAGACATTGACACCTTTCTGTTTTCTCAATGACATTCAATCCAGCATTGAAAATAGGGGCAAGTTTAAGTTTGTTAACCTGAGCGTGTATGACCACAAGTCAGAGACTACTATGATGACATACCAAATGTGTTTGATGGATCCTTTTTATCTTTTTATAATGCCTCTTAAGGGTAAAGTAGCCCAAAAGTAACTGAAGGTAATCAGATGACGTCTGTGTTTTAAAGATGCCCTGGGCATTTATACAGAGCGAAGTCATACTGCATAGTTTACACACAGAAACAACAAAGCAGTATCAACCTCGGAGCTTCCTGTGTACTCCTACACAACACACATTCATCAAGTATTATTGTAACCCCTCCCCTGTTTCACATGTGTTTCCACACACACAGACACATGCGTCTGATGCTATTACAACTGGTCTTATTTTAATACAGAAGCTATTTTTGAAAGCATTCCAGCTGAATGATGTAGGCTCTCATATCCGTCCGCTGTCTGAGGCTCGCCTCCATATTTAGAGCTCTGTGGGTGAACCGTGGATGCCTCGCTGTCATTCGCTGAGCAGATACAGGCTTTTACACCACTGGCTGAGCCAATAGGCTCCCTACTACGACACGTCTCCCATTGGTCAAAACAACACCTTCCTTAACCCCAAGTCACCTAACATTAGCTGAGTTTAGCAATAGCTTTCAAAGGCCATTTTCAAGTCAGTATATTGTAAATAGCCCTGCTACATTAAATCCTTTCCTAACGAAATAAGTCACATCAAGGAACACCGAGATAAAGAAGAAGACGGTCCGGAGGTTCAAGGGTTTTAATCCTAGATCATAAATTATATTGTGGTCAACCTCGTTAGAAACATCTTCCATGCTCAGCTGCATCCCATATGGCACCCTATTCCTTACGTAGTGCACTACTTTTGACCAGGGCCCATAGTCATAAGCTCTGGTGAAAAGTAGTGCACTATATACAGTTGAAGTCGGAAGTTTACATACACCTTAGCCAAATACATTTAAACTCAGTTTTCCACAATTCCTGACATTTAATCCTAGTAAAAATTCCCTGTCTTACGTCAGTTAGGATCACCACTTTATTTTAAGAATGTGAAATGTCAGAATAATAGTAGAGAGAGTGATTTATTTCAGCTTTTATTTCTTTCAAAAGATTCCCAGTGGGTCAGAAGTTTACATACACTCAATTAGTATTTGGTAGCATTCCCTTTTAAATTGTTTAACTTGGGTCAAACGTTTCGGGTAGCCTTCCACAAGCGTCCCACAATAAGTTGGGTGAATTTTGGCCCATTTCTCCTGACAGAGCTGGTGTAACTGAGTCAGGTTTGTAGGCATCCTTGCTTGCACACGCAAGTATGCTTGGGGTCATTGTCCATTTGGAAGACCCATTTGCGAGCAAGCTTTAACTTCCTGACTGATGTCTTGAGATGTTGCTTCAATATATCCACATAATTTTCCTTCCTCATAATGCCATCTATTTTGTGAAGTGCACCAGGCCCTCCTGCAGCAAAGCACCCCCACAGCATGATGCTGCCACCCCCGTGCTTCACGGTTGGGATAGTGTTCTTCGGCTTGCAAGCCGCCCCATTTTTCCTCCAAACATAACGATGGTCATAATGGCCAAACAGTTCTATTTTTGTTTCATCAGACTAGAGGATATTTCTCCAAAAATTACGATCTTTGTCCCCATGTGCAGTTGCAAACCGTAGTCTGGCTTTTTTATGGCGGTTTTGGAGCAGTGGCTTCTTCCTTGCTGAGCGGCCTTTCAGGTTATGTCGATATAGGACTCGTTTTACTATGGATATAGATACTTTTGTACCTGTTTCCTCCAGCATCTTCACAAGGTCCTTTGCTGATGTTCTGGGATTGATTTGCACTTTTCGCACCAAAGTACATTAATCTCTAGGAGACAGAACGCGTCTCCTTCCTGAGCGGTATGACGGCTGCGTGGTCCCATGGTGTTTATACTTGCGTACTATTGTTTGTACAGATGAACGTGGTACCTTCAGGTGTTTGGAAATTGCTCCCAAGGATGAACCAGACTTGTGGAGGTCTACAATGTTTTTTCTGAGGTCTTGGCTGATTTCTTTTGATTTTCCCATGATGTCAAGCAAAGTGGCATTGAGTTTGAAGGGAGGCCTTGAAATACATCCACAGGTACACCTCCAATTGACTCAAATTATGTCAATTAGCCTATCAGAAGCTTCTAAAGCCATGACATCATTTTCTGGAATTTTCCAAGCTGTTTAAAGGCACAGTCAACTTAGTGTATGTAAACTTCTGACCCACTGGAATTGTGATACAGTGAATTATAAGTGAAATAATCTGTCTGTAAACAATTGTTGGAAATATTACTTGTGTCACGCACAAAGTAGATGTCCTAACCGACTTTCCAAAACTATAGTTTGTTAACAAGAAATGTGTGGAGTGGTTGAAAAACGAGTTTTAATGACTCCAACCTAAGTGTATGTAAACTTCTGACTTCAACTGTAGGGAATAGGGTGCCAGTTAGGACGCACCCCCAGTTCCATTACAGTGGAGACCTCCTGCCGTGCTGGGGGTGTCACTACATTGGAGACCTCCTGCCGTGCTGGGGGTGTCACTACATTGTGGTGGGGGTCAGTCCATTTGAGATGCACAATTCAATAAAGAGAGGATTAAAGGGAGGCTTTATGGAGAGCTTGCTGCTGGGTTTATTACGGACCTCTCTAAGGGGAGAGGGAGTGTGACTGAGTCCTCAGGGTCCTCATGCATAAACAGTCCAATTAATACATGAATTATGAAATTACATTGTGTGGTGGATTGGAGAGCGGAAGCAGCAGGGGATTATTCTTTCTAACGGGAATGGCAGGTATTTTTCTCTGCACTCTCACGTCTGTCCCTATGGGAGGGAGGGTCTCCCATGTGACTACTGAAGCCATTTCTGGTTAAGACTAACACAAACCGCTAAATGATGTGTGAATTATATGATGTGAGTTATATGATGTGCTAAATGATTGAACTCTTATTTAAAAAAATTATAATTATATAGTCGGTTGAAAATGAAACCAAAACCCCTCAAATATTATTTGTGATATATCATCAGACATTTCCTTTCAAAATGTCTGTAGGTTAATGCAGTTAGTGAATAATCCAGCTCAATTTATAAATATGTATTTATACTGAACAAAAATATAAATGCAACATGTAAGGTCTTGGTCCCATGTTTTGTGAACTGAAATAAAAGATCCCAGAAATGTCCGTAAAGTACAAAAGTGTATTTCTCTCAAATGTTGTGCACAGATTTGTTTACATCCCTGTTAGTGATCATTTCTCCTTTGTCGATAATCCATCCACCTGACAGGTGTGGCATATCAAGAAGCTGATTAAACAGCATGATCATTACACAGTTGCAGTTTGTGCTGGGGACAATAAAAGGCCACTCTAAACTGTGCAGTTTTGTCAAACAACGCAATGCCACAGATGTCTCAAGTTTTGAGGGAGCATGCAATTGGCATGCTGACTGCAGGAATGTCCACCAGAGCTGTTGCCAGATAATTTAATGTTAATTTCTCTACCATAAGCCGCCTCAACGTCGTTTTAGAGAATTTGGCAGTACGTCCAGTCGGCCTTACAACCACAGTCCATGTGTAACCATGCCAGCCCAGGACCTCCACATCTGGCTTCTTCACCTGCGGGATTGTCTGAGACCATCCACCCGGACAGCTGATGAAACTTTGGGTTTGCACAACCAAAGAATTTCTGCACAAATTGTCAGAAACCGTCTAAGGGAAGCTCATCTGCGTGCTCGTCGTCCTCACCAGGGTCTTGACCTGACTGCAGTTTGGTGTCGTAACAGCTATGTGGGTGAAAGTAAACTTGAACTTGACTAATGTGTTGTCATTGTCTCTCCCCTCTCCCCAGCGGACGATGACTTCTTCGGTGGGGGACACAGGCAGCGGGGGGGGAACCTGAGCAGGACCGGAGGACCCTTCTTCCACGGGTTCGGGGGCTTCCCCCCCTTCGGGTCGGGCTTCACAGGGTTTGATTCAGGTGCACTTCCCCTGCAGCACGGTAATACTTAAAATATGTGTGTACTAAAACTCTGGTTAAACTTAACCTTCTCCTCACAGAAGTTGTTACAACATAAATCATGTTATAATTCACTCATCCCCATCTATTTGAAATGTTACTACGCCCTTCTTTCACGGGTGTGTTTGTAAGACAAATGTCACCCAGAGAGCTGAAACATTTAATTTATGTTACTTTCCCTTTATTGAGAACTCTCTCGATGTTATCACAAAGTTCTTAGCTACAGACTCAGTTGAGATCAAAATGTCAAAAGGAGAAATGGTGGGATATTGGTGTTTACATGGGTGGGATTTGGAGTGTGTATATGAGAGAGTGACCAGTAAAATGAAATGCTCTGTGTGTGTGTGTCCCTCCTAGGTTTCACCTCCCTGGGACATATGGGTGGAGGAGGCTTCGCCGCGTTTTCCTCTTCATCTTTCGGGGGTGGAAGTGGAGGAGGAATGTGCTCCCGCTCGGTGTCTACCTCCACCAAGTTCATTAACGGCAGACAAATCACCACGAAACGGTACAGCACCACACTGCACAGCACAGCTCAGCACAGCACAGCTAGTCAGTCAATGAAATCAATGCTTCACTGACTTGTCCTCACCCTGTGTTAAAGGGTTTCCTCAAAATAAAAACAAACAGGATTTTCCTAGGATGTTGTCCTTTTAACATTGGCTGTAGTCGATTCATCAACACAGTTTTGAATAGTGAAAAACAGTAACACTTAACAATAAGGTTATGATTTAAAATAACTCTGTTGTCTTTAGTTCTAAGTCTGTTTTATCTCCTGCAGTATTGTGGAGAATGGCCAGGAGAGGGTGGAGGTGGAGGAGGACGGTCAGTTAAAGTCTCTATCCGTCAACGGTAAGGAGCAGCTCCTAAGACTGGATAACAAGTGATAACCTCTGCACAACGTTTGAAATACTCACACCTGACCTGGAAACAAACTAAACTAACTCAGCGTGACAGTGCTGCTCAGGGTCGCGACCTTACGGCGGTTGGTTTCTCTCCTCTCTCTCTCTCCCCTGTTGACATTCGTAGTTAACATGTCTCATGGCGAGGAAATGTGTTCTCAACTGAGTTTAGCCGCAGGAGCGAGGGACGTTCAAATACGGTTGTATTTATTCCCGTTTTACCTTTTGTTTTGGGACCATTCTCTTACTAGGACCACTGTTTATTACTGATTTGTACTATTCATTTATTTTGCTGTATTGCAGTTTTTCTATGGGTGGACTTCTTGGCCTTTTAGTTCTAGAAGCCAAGGGCACAAGCTGTACATTTGATCAAAGCATTTGACTGCTTTGCTTTTGTTCATTTGAACTATTTTATTAACTGTCGAATTATCTCAGCCTTAACCCTTTGCCTATTTTTTTCAACTCAAACCACGCCTCTCTAACCTGTACACCATTTTCATATTCATATGTTTCAGATGAACACTTTTAGATGATTAATACATTGATATAGTATTCATATGCATTTGTTTTTGCTTTCTGTTTGTTTGTTTTGGAATAGGAGTGTTTCTTTCATCTCTGCATGATTGCCAATGACAAGGCTGTTCATGTTCTGACTAACTCTTTCATCAATTCATCATAAACAAAAAACAGAGACTATATACAGTACCAGTTAAAAGTTTGGACACACCTACTCATTCAAGGGTTTTCTTTATGTTGACTATTTTTTACATTGTAGAATAATAGTGAAGACATCAAAACTATGAAATAACACATATGGAATCATGTAGTAACCAAAAAAGTGTTAAATAAATCAAAATATATTTTATATTTGAGATTCTTCAAATAGCCACTGTTTGCCTTGATGACAGCTTTGCACACGCTTTGCATTCTCTCAACCAGTTTCACCTGGAATGCTTTTCCAACAATCTTGAAGAAGTTCCCACATATGCTGAGCACTTGTTGGCTGCTTTTCCTTCACTCTGCAGTCCGACTCATCCCAAGCCATCTCAATTGGGTTGAGGTTGGGGGATTGTGGAGGCCAGGTCATCTGATGCAGCACCATCACTCTCCTTCTTGGTAAAATAGCCCTTACACAGCCTGGAGGTGTGTTGGGTCATTGTCCTGTTGAAAAACAAATGATAGTCCCACTAAGCACAACCCAGATGGGATGGCGTATCGCTGCAGAATGCTGTGGTTGCTATGCTGGTTAAGTGTGCCCTGAATTCTAAATAAATAATAATATAATAATAATATGCCATTTAGCAGACGCTTTTATCCAAAGCGACTTACAGTCATGCGTGCATACATTTTTGTGTATGGGTGGTCCCGGGGATCGAACCCACTACCTTGGCGTTACAAGCGCCGTGCTCTACCAGCTGAGCTACAGAGGACCACAGACAGTGTCACCAGCAAAGCACTCCCACACCATCACACCTCCTCCTCCATGCTTCACGGTGGGAACCACACATGCGGAGATCATCCATTCACCTACTCTGCGTCTCACAAAGACACGGCGGTTGGAACCAAAAATCTCAAACTTGGACTCATCAGACCAATGGACAGATTTCCACCGATCTAATGTCCATTGCTCGTGTTTCTTGGCCCAAGCAAGTCTCTTCTTGTTATTGGTGTCCTTTAGTAGTGTTTTATTTTGCAGCGATTCGACCATGAAGTCCTGATTCACGCAGTCTCCTCTGAACAGTTGATGTTGAGATGTGTCTGTTACTTGAACTCTGTGGAGCATTTATTTGGGCTGCAATATCTGAGGCTGCTAACTCTAATTAACTTATCCTCTGCAGCAGAGGTAACTCTGGGTCTTCCTTTCCTGTGGCGGTCCTCATGAAAGCCAGTTTTATCATAGTGCTTGATGTTTTTTGCGACTGCACTTGAAGAAATGTTCAAATTCTTGACATTTTCCTTATTGACTGACCTTCATGTCTTAAAGTAATGTTGGACTGTCGTTTCTCTTTGCTTATTTGAGCTGTTCTTGACAAAATATGGACTTGGTCTTTTACCAAATAGGGCTATCTTCTGTATACCCCCCTACCTTGTCACAAAGCAAATGCATTAAGAAGGAAATAAATTCCACAAATTAACTTTTAAGAAGGCACACCTGTTAATTGAAATGCATTCCAGGTGACTACCTCATGAAGCTGGTTGAGAGAATGCCAAGAGTGTGCAAAGCTGTCATCAAGGCAAAGGGTGGCTATTTGAAGAATCTCAAATATAAAATATATTTAGATGTGTTTAACACTTTTTTTGGTTACTACATGATTCCATATGTGTTAATTCATAGTTTTGATGTCTTCACTATTATTCTACAATGTAGAAAATAGTAAAAATAAAGAAAAACCCTTGAATGAGTAGGTGTGTCCAAACTTTTGACTGGTACTGTATATATATATATCTATATTGTATATACAGGGGATTGTGTGTACTTTGTAAAGAAAAAACAATGATAAATGTTTCAGAATTGGTCAATAAATCTCAGCATGACCCCTTTATAAGGGCTGTTGCATTCACAATTAATGTGTGTGTGATGATTCTGTTTGGCTTGAGTGACACCTTCACGACCCCCACCCCACTCCCTCAATGTGTGTGTGCTTACTTGATGACCCCTGCTTAACACAAACACACAGAGAAAAGGAAACCACCCTCACTGTTTAAAAAAAAAAATCACTCATCACGTCACACTCACGTGTTCATTTTAACCTACTTATAAAATAGTTTTACTGCTAAGCTAATCGATTACACCTGCATTTTTGTAGTGGTTCATCATATCAAATTCATTCAGCTCCTGAGTGGCGCAGTGGTCTAAGGCACTGCATCGCAGTGCTAACTGTGCCACTAGATCCTGGTTCGAATCCAGGCTCTGTCGCAGCCGGCCGCGACCGGGAGACTCATGGGCGGCGCACAATTGGCCCAGCGTCGTCCAGGGTAGGGGAGGGAATGGCCGGCAGGGATGTAGCTCAGTTGATAGAGCATGGCGTTTGCAACGCCAGGGTTGTGGGTTCAATTCCCACGGGGGGCCAGTATAAAAAAAATAAAAAATAAAAAATGTATTCACTAACTGTAAGTCGCTCTGGTTAAGAGCGTCTGCTAAATGACTTAAATGTAAATGTAAAAATTCAGTGATAGCTGTCTCTTCATGGACTATCAATATAGAATAATTAGCTAGCATCAACGAAAGAGACACTATGGCAGTATTAGTTGCCTTTGGTCAAGAATGTTCATCTCAACAAAAGGTACGTATTCCTACACACACACTCTCACCCCTCTTGAATCCATTAAGCTGTGTCCCATGTCCTCCCTTGCCCTCCTAGTTGCAGTAAATGTGTTGATGTGTTTGTTTAGAGAATGGGTGTCATACACATCCTCACCTCAGCGTTTCCCTGGCCTTCGCAGCATAGTGTCTGCGTCCCAATTGGCACCCTATTCCCTATATAGTGCACTAAATAGGGAAAAGGGTGCCATTTGGGACGCAGACGGTGTCTGTTTTGTCCTTCATCTAGCAACATGTAATCTGTTTATCAGATGTGATTACCAGTGTGTTGTCTATAAACCATAGGTTTAAAACAAATCAGCACTGCTTCAATGTTCAATGCAATGTGTTATTATGGAGACTGGGCTGCTTTTTCAAATGGTACCCTGTTACCTACATAGTGCACTACTTTTGACCAGAGCCCTATGGTCCCTGGTCAAAAGTAGTGCACTATATAAGGAATAGGGTGCCATTTGGTATATAAGGAATAGGGTGCCATTTGGGACGCAACCCGGGTTTGCTGCTAAATGACGTAAATGTAAATGTAATGTAATGTATTGTCCCTTAGCACTGGGCAGTTGTGTTCAGATGCTGTGCAGCCGTGCCACTGTTTGATACTGGCAGTGGGTATAGATGGTGGCAGACTGGCAGCAGTTGCCACAAGGGTTTACAGCTGTTTATTATGCCCTGCAGCAGAAGGGAAGTGTGTGTTTTGAGGGTGTGTATTTGGGTGTGTGCGTGTAAAACACAGGTCAGTCGTGCACAGCAGTTCTGAGGAATGTGCTAAAAGGGGGTCAGTTTATTTACACAAGCTTCAGTGCATTTTTGTGAGAGGCGTTACATGACGGGATAAAGCTGTCACTGTGGAGCAACGAAAGCAGAGAGAACAGGTCTGTCGACCCAGTTTACTGTCCCATTTATGTTTTGTGTAAGAACTACCATCCTCTCATAGGAAACTGTTCTAAACTAAAGAAGCAATACATATAGGCACATGGTAATACACCCTTATCTGACCTTTCTTGGGTTGTATTCATTAATGCACACTGTCGCAAAACATTTTGCAACGGAAAACGATAACAAGCGTTTCTTATTGGACAAGCTCAGGTAGTCCCTCCTTGTTTCAATCTGTTTTCTTCCATTTGGTGCCTAGTCAATACGATCCTGTATTTCACAATTTTGGCTTACAGCGCTATTTGTCCTTCAAATTCCTTCTCAGCTGTGGTAGCCATTTCTCCCTCACTCTGCTGCTCTGTTGATGGTTTTAATTCTCACCTGAAGGTTGATTGAAGTGGTGGCTGCGTTGCTAGGTGACACTGTGGCCTTGTCCTTGTGGCTGCCTGGCTCAGTTTACCTCTGTTGAGTGTCTGTGTGTGCGTGTGAATGTGAGGAGATGTGCTGATGAGTGGAGGAGATTATCGAACCCTCCACTGTGGTAGAGCTGACAGGGTAAAGAGAGTAAGGCCCCTGGCTAAATACCGGGACTATCACTGCTGTTAAAAATGTTTACAATTCCTGTTAAGGCCTTGCATTCAATTGAATTAGAACACACCTTGCCCTCGTGGGAGATTTGTTTTTATATTTTAAGGTAAAAAAAGCATCATGAATTAGTCTTCCCATTTGCTTTTTAATAACTGTTTGGGCCAGTAATTATGAAAACATAAAATGTATGTAGGGCTTGAATATATTGATTTCCTCCAGTGTAATGAAATTACGGTAGGAAGTATTTTTCCATGGTGCAATAGCTCCTCCTGCTGACTGAAAACTGCCATTGCATTTATGTGTTAAAACACAATAGTACACAACGGTATTTTCTTATGATTAAATAATTGAATCTGCATTTATTACAAACTAATGATATGTTATACACAACAAATGTTGAAATGTAGGCCTGAAGACAATCCGGAAGATAATTAAGGTAATTAAGCAATTAACATCCTTTCATGCTTAGGGTCATGTATAAAAATGCTGGGCAGGCCATACTTTTGGATACCATGGTTATGCCCCCATAGGATGACAATGCCCCAATCCACAGGGCATGAGTGGTCACTGAATGGTTTGATAAGCATGAAAACGATGTAAACCATATGCCATGGCCGTCTCTGTCACCAGATCTTAACCCGATTGAACACTTATGGGAGATTCTGGTGCTGTGCCTGAGACAGCATTTTCCATCAACAACACCAAATGTATGGTATTTCTTGTGGAAGAATGGTGTCGCCTCCCACCAACAGCGTTCCAGACACTTGTAGAATCTATGCCAAGGTGCATTGAAGCTGTTCTGGCTCGTGGTGGCCCAACGCCATATTAAGATGCTTTATGTTGGTGTTTCCTTTATTTTGGCAGTTACCTGTAGCTCTACCTACAGTATGAGGTCAGATTAAGAGATTTTGACATAAATATTATACTGTACCAAAACATAACTCTAAGATTCACAAGTGAATCATCATTCTCAGGTAGAAATGTTTTGTGTTCTAAAAAAAGTTCCAAATGTTTTGCAGTAAACAGCTTGTATTTGGTTATTGTAATGTAAAATGTCTTCCAGCTTCGTAAAAGATATTTGAGTTTTTTGTTTTTGATATCTTGGACCAAAGTCATTCACGCTGATTTTCTGCATATACTGCAAAACAAAAAACATTCTGATGATCCACCTGTAACCTAAATGTCTGACATTGCAAATGTATATATTATTTCCTCATCGTTTGTATTATTAATGTGGCTAGCACAGTGGAAGGTAGGTTCTAGTGTTCCTGCCAAATGACACCCTATATAGTGTGCTACTTTTGACCAGGCTCCATAGGGCTCTGGCCAAAAGTACTGGACTATGTAGGGAATAGGGTGGGTACCATTTGGGACATAAACAGAGTTGAGCTGTCTTCCCCTGTCTGTAGTTGTCAGCCACACAATGTAATTAAGCTGTAGTTAATCTTATTGTACTGTATGTCTGTTGCTGCTTCTATAGTTCACTTTCTTCAGTGGCTGAACCAATGGGCTGTCTGTCAGCCTGTCAATCTCTTTACATTAGTCTAGCTTTGTTGTGACTAGCCCTACTAGTTTAGCTACCATAACAAGGTGGAATGAGCAATGACATGATACTACTATCCATGTCTCAAACCACAAGCCACTTTATGGTCAAGTTGCCAGCACCTCCGTGAGCACAGGATGATGCCATTGGTCTTGCAGTTGCTCATGCAGTTGCTAGAGGCAAAAATATGAAAAATGAACACCAGTAAGCTTTTATGATTGAAAACTGAAAGGCTGGATCTCATGCTCATCCATTACTAATGACAGATCTTGTTTTGATTTCCTGTCCCGGGGCCACAAAATGGCTTCCTGATCGCAGCAGGCAGCATCCTGTTTGAATTGCATTCCACGCAACTGTCATCGCCTGGAGCAGCAGGCCCATATCTGTCCACCATCAACGCCTGGGTTGTCGGCTGCTTTATGAAAGATTGAGGAGATAGAGGCTAACACCGGGACAAACCCAGCTATTGCCTGACCGTGTTTGAACAAGGGCACAAAAAGACATCCTTTTCTCTATTATAGTGCACTACTTTTGACCAGGGACCATAGGGCTCTGGTCAAAAGCAGTGCACTATATAGGGGATAGGGTACCATTTGCAACGTAGTCATTATCAGTGTGCTCAGTAGTGGTGTCACCTCAGCAGACTACTGCTGCTGCTGGCCGCCTGCCCGGGATGTATATTAAAACATGGGGGAGGGAGAGACTATTGGGAAGATTAGCAGACTTTTGCATCGATAAGTCGATTATGTTGATAGGGGTTGGACGTTGAACCCCAAACAACAGTGTGTAGCCTTCTTCAGAGCAGTCAAATCCAGTAGGCCTACATAAGGTTTGTCCAAAACATGATTAAGGTAGGTAAGTGTGTTTCTCTCTGAGAAGAGCTATGTGTGTGTGTGTGTGTGTGTGTAGTGTGTAGTGTGTGCGTCAGGATGTAGACTCGTACACCCTGGACTGAAACAAAACAAATGATAGACACCCTTCAGACAATAGATCTAAATGTATGCATGGAGAAGCGGGAACGTCTGTTCTGTAGTCAAATTAAGTCTTTGATCCAGAAAATAAAAGGCTGCATTTATGACTATTAAAATATCTCATTATTATCATTGCTGTTTGATATTGTTTTGTTTAAATCAATTAAATGATAATGGTTGCACGGCTCTGTGGGGCGGGGAGTCTTATCGCCCAGGTAACAACCTCATAATACAAACAAATATTGATCCGCAGAGCAGGGACATGTTGACAATACGCCTCACAGCCCTGGATTCTCACACGGTAAAATGCAATTACTCTCCATTTCTCCAATGCAAAACTGATTAGATATTCAGGCAGTCTGCAGAAGGGAATACGCACTTGGATTAATTGTCTTTCAGAGCTAGAAGGAGACCGAAGCCAGGGGAATACCTGAGCCGTAAACCACCAATTGTGTATGTTATTCCACCGAGGGGATTATCACTACGTGGTGTCAATCCTCCATTTGGGATGTGGACTTTAGAAACTGATTTGTTTGGCAGCCTTTAAAAGACTATTGCGCCCGCTTGCCTCTCGCAACTTAGACTGCAAATTTGCCAGGGTCGCGATTGCTGACCTCATGGTAATAAGATGTCTGGTCATCAAGTGAGTTGAAAATTGCGTCGCAAATGGTAACCTAAGCCCTATGTAGTGCACTACCCTTGACCAGGGCCCATAGGGCTATATAGGAAATAGGGTGCCATTTGGGACATAGACAAAGTCTCACTGTGCTGCTTCCTTTGTCTCAGACAAGGCTTATTACAGCCTGAATGAGGACCGGCTTATCCGATTGTTCGCTACCTTCCAGCATCCTTCCCACCGGTTTTTACTTTCTCTGCCATGTCTGCAGATTGGACAAGTGATATGATTTGGAGCTTGATAACTATGGAAATTGAGCTTCAACAACTACATAGATGAAATAATTAGTGGCTGATAAATAGGGTCACATATCCAGAAAATAGAGGAAGAGAGAGAGACACGTTTGTTACCTTAGTGCTTACTGCCAGTCAGGACAAAATGGCACAAGACACACACACACACGACCTAAACTGATGAGAGAGAGAAAATACTGTAAGAGACTTGAGGGGTACAATGCTTTACTTTTAAGTAGTTATTAGATCTAGTCCGACTCAGAAAATGTGCAAAATACCAAATATAATTGTATGTTACAAAAGGTAATCCTTGTGTATACATTGTAAAGCCCAGAATATAACGCAATGTCCTCCAAGGCAATTTTTTCAATGCAGTCCATATGCAGTGCAGCACTTAGGCCTAATCTTATTCCAAGCAGATTGGCCAGTGTGTCCCTAAGCATATCCACTGGTTTGATATGTCACTCTAATGGCATGGGATTTGTTAAAGGCTTGACTGTTGGATATGATGGAAGGATGATGGAGGGGGTTTGAAAGCTAGTGCAGACCTCTCTCTAAATGAAAACAGGTTTGGCACGAGAGAGCATCTGGCTCCTTTCTTGTCCTCTTAATTACAAAACACAATGGCGGTGAAATCTGCCCATGTAATCTCAGAGCATAATAAGTCACCCCTGTCTCCCCCTATACACTGCCACTAATTCAATATAAATGTAAATTACCGAGAGAAAATAACGAAATCTCATTTTATTTACATGTCTAATCACAATAAAGCGCGGCCACGTGAAATATGAATGAACTCTATGGTTGCAATATGAAAGCAAGGGATTGCTGCAGCCAGAGGGGATGTTTGAAAGTCTTTGCGTTCCATCCTCTTGGTTTTTTGGGTACGGCTACACGGGTTTGAATCACACTTGTGTTCTCTATAGGCAATGTAGTGTCGAGTCAATGTTGCTAATGATGCTGTTAAACAAAGGAGTCCACTTATACTGAACTTTGATCATAAGTTTTATTCATATCACAAGATTTCAGCATAAGTGTACAGATGTATATAGCATCCGGAGAGCAGTGTTTCCCAAATTGCAATGGCCGCTCTGCTCTTCTTTGTCTCCATCCAGTACTTATAATATTCCCTAAAATATGGGTGGCTCCCTCTACTGTCCAATCCCCTGTCTTCTATGGGGCGTCACCCTAAAAACGGCTCCCTTTCCTCTAAATAAACATCCTCTCAGGTTCCACTTAAAACATTATCAAAGTCATAATCTTAATACACTACAGCAACATATAATAAGAGAAGCTTCTCATTCTCACTTTGATTGTGTTCCTCGTGTCAAGGATGTCACATTGTACTAAAACATCTATATTCTGAACAGTCCCTATTCAACGAGCACAACAGCTGATGCCTATAATTGTGTGATAATGATCACCTTATTAATACGTGGCCAACACAGATTAACACTCAGGCTTCATATTGCAACATAAAGGAGACTCTCCCTCCCCACAAGTCATGATTCAAAGCCTTGTATAAAAGTGGTTTTGACAGCTCAGATTCATCCACTTCACCATGGGTGGCCAGGCCCAGGGTACCCCTTATCAACTTTTATGTGGGTCTTTGTGGCACTGCCTTTGACCATGCAGGAGTTGGTTAATAAAGGTAGATTTACATCTATCAGGTGCGGGACGAGTAAGTCTGACCTTGCCTCGATGCCTTTTTATCAGATTCTCCCGGAGAATCATGTCGCTCTTCATGCTATCACTTTACATTTGCATGCGCCGCCGGTGACCATAAATTGCACCGGTATAAACTGTGTACAAACTCTGAGGTGTTGGAGCAAAGTAAATCTAGCTTTAGGTTTACAGATGTGTGTTCTGCTCGCAGGTCCCTGCTAACTACTCTGACCACCCATACAGGTCTGGAAGATGACGACCGGCGACAGAACACCCTCCTCGGTCTCCCCTCCCACCAACGCTTCCTGAGGAATAGCCCACAGAACCCCCCAGAGGAAGATGAAGAGCGTGGCCAACAGAGCCTGGGACTCACCAGAGGTGTGTCCCCCAACTTAGTGTTCTCTCCTGAGGAGAAAAGTTATAAGGTGTGGAGGCTGTACAGAGAGGCCCAGGAACAGGCCTGCTGTGTCAACAAGATCTAATTTCCCTTCGAAATTCAATGTGTTATGGATTAACCTCTATTTTTGACGCATTAATTCCATGTGGTTACAGGGTTAATTCTGCGTGGTTAAGGGTTAAAACAGAAACAACTCAAAGGTTAACAGTTTAGGCATTAATTCTGAGTGGTTAAGGTTAGGGCTATGGTTTGGGGAAAGCTTAAAACAATATCATTAAAAACAATGCGCTGTTTCCATCAACTATCATCAAGTATTCTCACGGCTTGCTAGAGTATTGTGAACAGTGGTGGCACAGTGGTCTAAGCAGCACGCTCTAACTCCAAGCATTATGATTTGCGCCCAGTGCTGCGCAATCGTTTTTTGTTTTTTTAACTGACTGGGGACATTTTTAAACATCCGAAATCTAAGTGATCAGGCTGGTTCTAGAGTAGACTGTAAAGCACTTTGTGACAACTGCTGATGTAAAAGGGGCTTGAAAAATACATTCGAAATTTGAATTAGACATGTTCTAAACAGGAGGTTGTAATGACTTCTGTCGAGACTGAAAGGGACACATATTTCCATCTAATTCAAATTCAATTTGTTGTGTTCCTAAACGTTGTTAATGAAGTTGTTGATTGTAGAACACACTTAATGTGGTGTTTGTTTTTTGGATGGATTAATCATTGGCCTCCAGGCTAAGCTTTGTTTGAAGAAAAGAACACAAAGTGACAATGACAAAGGTAGCGATGCTTGACTGGTTGAGGTCAACATTGAGGGGAATGAAAGGACTGACTAGTTCATTAGAGGGCTCTGTTGTTCTGCAGTGTAATGACTCGGGGTCAAAGGTAATCCGCTGTTTTCCTCCAGGGGTCACAGGGTCAAACACAAAAGCCCTGCAATTATCTTACACACACTCAAAGATAGTTCACTCAGGCCGTTTACCATTGAAAAAAATTGTCAGTTCGATGAGGGGTGTTGTCGTCAACCGTCTGAATTCTATGACGAAGGTATTTCAAATTCATTGACCTCATGAATATGCATAGACTGTCTTGGATTTAAACAGGGACAACTCCGATATAATGTTTTTTTTTCTCAAAGTTGCCGGGATGTCACATGCATCACACTTATATCAGAAACAACTCCTCACTTGCTTAATAATCAATGATCTGCTTAAGGTATACAGATTTTTGGTGAAGAAAACCCTCTCGCTTCACCTCTTCCTCTCTGATTTAGTTCATTGACTTTCTTTGAACAAGAAAAAAACAGCGACCGGGGTGTCTCTGACACATTGAGTACGGTTACATGCCCACAATAATGTGAATATTGTGGATAGTCAGATTAATATAATAGTTCGACTAAAATGTTTACATACTTTGCAAGAAGAACGAGTTCCCTAATAATCCTGTTTACATGGACACATCTGAAATCAGGCTACCTGATGGCACTGACCATATTATTTTTAGGAAGCATATTTGATTCTAAATTGGGAGATATATAGTTTATGTGAAAACTATTTCTAAGATGCATACATTCAGTTGTTCCGAACTCACGCTAAAAAGGGAGGCACGCTCGGCTGCTGCTAGCACTTGCGCAGATTAAATACACAGCTGGAACGCCGATTAAGGTGTTTACATGTCCTAATAATTCAAAGAATTGCTCAGAAAACCTGGTGTTTTATTCAGCGTGTGCTTACTTCGATTTTGACCTTTTAAGATAAAGATTAAGATAAACAGAATAAGGTGTTTATATGCATATTGCATAATCTGTCTACTGCCATAATTATTAGTGTGCATGTAAACGTACTCGCTGAAACACAGGGGTCATCTGGTTATAATGAGACCTCAATTATGTTGGGGATGGACTGGTGGTAGATTTGAGCAATTTCATGTTTTTTAAGATAAGCAAAGGAATTTACACTTTTACCAGGACATTGTCTAAGCTTATGCCTGATTTAAGTTATAATGTCAATAATTAAGTATTGAGGAAAAAATATAGAAGTGTAGAAATGTAGATCTGGTACACATTCTACTGAGGTAAGTAGCATGTAATTTTCTGTTTGATGGCCATTTCTCCATAGGACACATGGACACCAAGAGGAAGAAATATCCTTGGAGGCAGGAGGCGGAGCTTAAAAAGAAGAGAACACCTCGATTGGCTCCTCGAATCGGTGCCTGGTTCTAAAGCACCACCATGGCTCCGCCCTTCCCTGTACGTGTCATCCGGAGGGGAAGAGCATCCGTAGATGTGGCATTAACACAACTCAGCCCTAGAGTTCCCAAATTCAGGTTACTCTTCCAAAACTCCCAGGTTTTGCAGAATTCCTGGTTGGACGATTCTCGGAATCGTGGGAATAAGCAGGAAATCCAGATCCTCCAACCACAGGTTTTCTGGAAAACCTGGGAATTTGGGGAAAGTTACTGGAATTTTGCAAACCTACTTAGCCGTCTAGTTTGATCATGCCAGCCCACCACCACAAACACTATATAGCCTCAAAACATGGTTAAAACTAATGTTGATATCAAGGCTGGTCAGTCCTTGCATTCATAGCTCTGTCTATGAATTTGAGAGTGGTTACATTTCTCCAGCCCCATCCATCAGCTTTTTACCAAAACAGGTGCAGGGAGTCGCTTTGTTATTGTTGCTACTGCTAATTGCCGCTTTAAAGAGATGTGAAGAAGCAGAGTAAGTGTAATGGGTCTGAATGGTCTGGAAGAGCCTGTAACAGGAATGTAAGTGATGATGCCAGAGACCCTGAAGGTAATTAAGGTATATGTGGGTCTTTAAACCTTACAGGGATAGTTCATCCAAATGATTTAGGTGAATTTGGGTGAACTATCCCTTTAAAGACCAATATGAGGTTAGAGAGAAAACTGTCCAGAGAGACCAGAAAACTTGACTTATCTAAAAGGAAAAAGAGCACATAATAAAGAAGAAATGCTGATTAAAAAACACACTTATATAAAAAAGGGCTTTATAAAATACATTTGATTGATTGATTGATTGATGTAGAAATCATACAAGAATATACTATATATTTTGTCTGCAATGAGTGAAATATTGTCACTGTCTGCACCAAAGAGAACAGTAATACCAAAGTAGCCATCTCACTTTCTCCACTCTCAAAAAGACTAGTCGCTTCACTGCTTCGGTTGGGATGGAAGTTCCAGTGTTGAACATGTAACTCTTTCATAACCGTTTTATTTGATATTCTTTGATTGGTTTAGTTTATTGTCAATTTGCTTTTATTCATGCCCAATGCCAGGGGAGATGGAATGAATGTGAGTTTCATTTTCTATAAACGTCCACCAATAAAGCTTAATGTCAACCAGATATGTGATGGTTATGTATTCACGTTGTTATGTGGTTGCTGAGGTATATATAACACATTATCCTTCAATAAAGATAGAACGCATTAGTTTCCCAATGTAGTGAAATAATGGATATCTATTGAATTCTTTCACTCTCATTGTGATAATTTTGATGGCATCTGAAATGTTGCTTTCAATATGATGCATGGCCTTGTATTCATTGTGACACATATATACTGTAGCTGTATAATTATGAATTGTATGCATTATTTAGTGACACGGTCCAAGTGAAAAACATTTCAAGTGTCACTTGCTTTTCCTGAACATTGCAATTTAAACGTACCGAATGCATTTTTTTCCCAGTCCTTGGTCGAAAAAAGCATTCAATGTCAATTCTATGTTGCTTGGAAAAGAAAATGGCTTCAGCAACCTTCAGAACTCAGTGAACGTTGACCTCTGGACTTCAATATTACTTATTTTTTGTTGAAACCTTATTCTTCCAGGTTTCTTCAAAGTCTGTATTCTAGGTTGCTTGAAAAAAAGTATCTAAATTGGGAAGCATAAACAGAGCAGAATAGCCTAGTGTCCCAAATGGCACCCTATTACCTATATTGTGCACGTCTTTTGACTAGGGCTGTATGGGGAATATGGTGTAGGGGATAGGGTGCCGTTTGGGATGCTATTCTCCTCTTTTAAAACTGCACTCCTTCCTTAATTGAAAAGACATCTTCAGAACAGCCCAGGATTAGGCTGTCATTGGCAGGGCTGTGAAGGCAGCGACATTCTCTGTGTGAATGTCGACAGTGTGTTGTATTATTCATGGGCTAAAAAACATGCACATGACCTACAGAATAATTTGGCCCTTGTTCCTAGGAACCAGGCTCCAGTCTCTAAAGGTTTAATTAAAGTCTGTAGAGGCAGTGGCCCATCGTCCTCCATTGCCTTTCATTTAAACACTCCATGCATCCCAAATGGCACCCTATTCCCTATACAGTGCACTACTTTTGACGAGCTCTGGTCAAAAGTAGTGCACTACCCTTTCATTTAAACACAGCCTTCATCCCTGAGTTATTATGTGTGTCTGTCCTGCTGACTAGGAAGACAGTGAGAAGTGTAGTGCCCATTCAAAAAATACAAACATTATTATTTTTCAATAACAGAACAATTAACATTGCTCTGAATTTGGAAGTCAACAATGGGTACTGTAAATGTATGGTGATATTTTTTTTCTATTTTCATGCAAAAACCAAACGTTTGTTATTGTTTAGACATAAATTCTGTGTTGTTCTAATTACCAGAAGTGTTTCAGGCATTATTAGGTCGCGGCCAAAACAAAAGTACAGTGTTGTTAGAATGAATATTGTAATTGGATTTTTAATTGCCTTGGATTGGATTAATTAAAAAAGAACAAGAATGGGAAATATTGCACAGCTGAAAGAGCTGTCTTTTTCCTTTAGTGCTTAATTGAGTTGATGAACAAAATACACTTTATTCCCTCTTGTATGCATCAAATACACTTTATATCAATTAATGACTGGAGAACAAAATGTATCAAGAATATGGCGTCCATATTAGGACAGCCTCCGAAGCTGGTCACATCAGCCAGTCACGACGTTGTCGATTCGGGTTTGTAGAACGAGTTAATGGCTATGATGATAATCATAAACTCCTGAATCAAACTTCCATGTTGTGCTGCTGTGGTGTTTGTTTCAAAAAGTTCCAATAAAACCCCCCTCCCCCCTCACACACACACACACACGCACACACACACACACACACACGCACACACACACAGCTTAGTTTGTTGTATAAGACCTTTGGTGTTATAAAGGTGACTCAGCAGCACACTGCTCTGTGGCTCAATAGCAGCTGGAGACATGATTTATGAAAGGATTTAATCGAGCAATTAGGCCATACAAGTCTCCAATGGGAAGACATCCACTAATGAGTCAACCTAATGAGGGAATGAACAGCTACCTGCCTCTGCACACTTTTAAAAGGGCAATCTGGGATTCAAACAACCACAAAGCCGTCTCCCTGACACTTTATTGTGGAAGGTTGGGGTTGGGGCTGGAGAAATGCAGCCACTCAAATTCAAAGGATGGAACTACGGAGGCAAGGAATGACACTCCATAATTAAGACCGTTGAACTAAGCTCATGAGGCATTTATAAGTTATATTCTTCAATAATCAATATACAGTACCAGTCAAAAGTTTGGACACACCTACTCATTCAAGGGTTTTTCTTTATTTTTACTATTTTCTACATTGTCAAATAAAACTATGAAATAACACACATGGAATCATGTAGTAACCAAAAAAGTGTTAAACAAATCAAAATATATGTTATATTTGAGATTCTTCAAATAGCCGCCCTTTGCCTTGATGACAGCTTTGCACACTCTTGGCATTCTCTCAACCAGCTTCACCGGGAATGCTTTTCCAACAGTCTTGAAGGAGTTCCCACATATGCTGAGCACTTGTTGGCGGCTTTTCCTTCACTCTGCTGTCCGACACATCCCAAACCTTCTCAATTTGGTTGAGGTTGGGGGATTGTGGAGGCCAGGTCATCTGATGCAGCACTCCATCACTCTCATTCTTTGTCAAATAGCCCTTACACAGCCAGGAGGTGTGTTTTGGGTCATTGTCTTGTTGAAAAACAAATGATAATCCCACTAAGCCCAAACCAGATGGGATGGCGTATCGCTGCAGAATGCTGTGGTAGCCATGCTGGTTAAGTGTGCCTTGAATTCTAAATAAATCACTGACAGTGTCACCAGCAAAGCACCCCCACACCATCACACCTCCTCCTACATGCTTCACGGTGGGAACCACACATGCAGAGATCATCTCTTCACCTACTCTGCGTCTCACAAAGACACGGCGGTTGGAACCAAAAATCTCAAATTTGGACTCATCAGACGAAGATAGATAATAATAAACAGAGAGTAGCAGCAGCGTAAAATGATGGGGGGGGGGGGCAATGCAAATAGTCAGAGTAGCCATTTGATTAGCTGTTCAGGAGTTTTATGGCTTGGGGGTAGAAGCTGTTAAGAAGCCTTTTGGTCCTAGACTTGGCAATCCGGTACAGCTTGCCCGGCGGTAGCAGAGAGAACAGTCCATGACTAGGGTGGCTGGAGTCTTTGGCAATTTTAGGGCCTTCCTCTGACACCGCCTGGTATAGAGGTCCTAGATGGCAGGAAGCTTGGCCCCAGTGATGTACTGGGCCGTACGCACTACCCTCTGTAGTGCCTTGCGGTCAGAGGCCGAGCAGTTACCATACCAGGCGGTGATGCAACCAGTTAGGATGCTCTGAGGGCACTATGGTGTTGAAAACTGAGCTGTAGTCTATGAATAGCATTCTCACATAGGTGTTCCTTTTTTCCAGGTGGGAAAGGGCAGTGTGGAGTGCAATAGAGATTGCATAATCAATGGATCTGTTGGGGCGGTATGCAAATTGGAGTGGGTCTAGGGTTTCTGGGATAATGGTGTTGATGTGAGCCATGACCAGCCTTTGGGCTGCAATCCGAGGCTGGTAGTTCTAATGAACTTATCCTCTGCAGCAGAGGGAACTCTGGGTCTTCCTTTCCTGTGGCGGTCCTCATGAGAGCCAGTTTCATCATAGCACTTGATGGTTTTTGCGACTGCACTTGAAGAAAATGTCAAAGTTCTTGACATTTTCCGGATTGACTGACTGTCATGTCTTAAAGTAATGATGGACTGTCGTTTCTCTTTGCTTATTTGAGCTGTTCTTGCCATAATATGGACTTGGTCTTTTACCAAATAGGGCTATCTTCTGTATACCCCCCCTACCTTGTCACAACACAACTGATTGGCTCAAACGCATTAAGAAAGAAAGAAATTCCACAAATTAACTTTTAACAAGGCACACCTGTTAATTGAAACACATTCCAGGTGACTACCTCATGAAGCTGGTTGAGAGAATGCCAATAGTGTGCAAAGCTGTCATCAGGGCAAAGGGTGGCTACTTCTCAAACATAAAATATATTTTGATTTGTTTAACACTTTTTTGGTTACTACATGATTCCATATGTGTTATTTCATAGTTTTGATGCATCACGATTTTTGTACAATGTAAAAAATAGTAAAAATAAAGAAAAACCCTGGAATGAGTAGGTTCGTCCAAACTTTTGACTAGTACTGTATATAATCAATTTTAAAGTCCACAAATTGATGTACCGATCCCAGATTGCACCTTTAATGGCTGTTGATAGCTTGGTTGCGTGGGGAGTGGGGGTATATAGTTGGTTTGGAGACTGGACTCAGCAGATTCCTCAGGAACAGTCATCTTGGGACCTGGCTTTATTTGTTATCTCATAGAAAAACTGGGGAGACCATGGCAGGGGCCTTATTTATAAAAGGCTGTTCGTTTTTATTCTACAATAATTTCTTAAATAGGAGAACATTTGGCTATTTAATATCTACATGTTAGTCACAAATAGCCATATTTCGTTTATAAATCACAAAATGTCATGCCAAATCTATACACATTGCATATTTTCATGTCAAATTTAAGATTTGTAAATCTGTGGTTGTGGATTTCGTTGTATGCACAAATCTGTGCAACACAATCTCACACTCAATTCGTGCAAATATGTACAAAAATTATTTGTGTGTTTTTGTGTGGCTTATTCATGTTAAAAGACACATTTATGTGCGACTTCATTCTTTTTTTGTGTCCCACATTTATTTATATTTTTAAAAAGAACGTGTTAACAACCCAATATTTTTTTATCAACAGGTTGTCACCGAAGTAATTATAAAATAATAGTAGCCTTATGTTTTTTATTTTATTTTATTAATACCAATACTGTTTTCTATGCTTGTTTTTGCTCATTACTTTGGGATACGGGTGCACTTCTAGTCAGAAAGGCCCTTTTTCGTATAAGCAACAGTAGGCCTACACGATTTTCTTCATAACGCATTTCATATTTCGTGGAGCCTACATTACACAATTTCTTTCAAAATGCATTTTATATAAGGCTATGTCGAATTTTATGAGAGTTGCCAGATTGGAGAGAAAAAGACAGATTCTTTTTTTCCCACAAATTCAGACGCTGATGTTCTGAAAGAGCTGCAAAATCTGGACCCCTGCAAATCATCTGGGCTAGACAATCTGGACCCTTTCTTTCTAAAATTAGCCGTCGAAATTGTCGCAAACCCTATTACTAGCCTGTTCAACCTCTCTTTCGTAATGTTTGAGATCCCCAGAGATTGGAAAGATGCCACTGTCATCCCCCTCTTCAAAGGGGGTGACACTCTAGATCCAAACTGTTACAGACCTATATCCATCCTGCCCTGACTTTCAAAAGTTTTTGAAAGCCAAGTTAACAAACAGATCACCGACCATTTCGAATCCCACCGTACCTTCACCGCTATGCAATCCGGTTTCCAAGCTGGTCATGGGTGCACCTCAGCCACGCTCAAGGTTCTAAACGATATTATAACCGCGATCGATAATAGACAGTACTGTGCAGCCGTCTTCATCGACCTGGCAAAGGCTTTCGACTGTCAACCACCGCATTCTTATTGGCAGACTAAATAGCCTTGGTTTCTCAAATGACTGCCTCGCCTGGTTTACCAACTACTTCTCAGATAGAGTTCAATGTGTCAAATCGGAGGGCCTGTTGTCTGGACCTATGGCAGTCTCTATGGGGGTGCCACAGGGTTCAATTCTTGGGCCTACTCTTTTCTCTGTGTATATCAATGATGTCGCTCTTGCTGCTGGTGACTCTCAGATCCACCTCCACGCAGACGACACCATTTTGTATACATCTGGCCCTTCATTGGACACTGTGTTAACAAACCTCCAAACGAGCTTCAATACCATACAACACTCCTTCAGTAGCCTCCAACTGCTCTTAAACACTAGTAAAACTAAAAGCATGCTCTTCAATCGAATGCTGCTGGCACCCGCCCACCCGACTAGAATCACTACTCTCGACGGGTCTGACCTAGAGTATGTGGACAACTACAAATACCTAGGTGTCTGGTTAGACTGTAAACTCTCCTTCCAGACTCACATGAAGCATCTCCAATCCAAAGTTGAATCTAGAATCGGCTTCCTATTTCGCAACAAAGCCTCCTTCACTCATGCTGCCAAACATGCCCTCGTAAAACTGACTATCCTACCGATCCTTGACTTCGGCGATGTCATTTACAAAATAGCCTCCAACACTCTTCTCAGCAAATTGGATGTAGTCTATCACAGTGCCATCCGTTTTGTCACCAAAGCCCCATATACTACCCACCACTGTGACCTGTACGCTCTTGTTGGCTGGTCCTCACTACATATTCGTCGCCAAACCCACCCATCTATAAATCACTGCTAGGCAAATCCCTGCCTTATCTTAGCTCATTGATCACCATAGCAACACTCATCCGTAGTATGCGCTCCAGCAGGTATATCTCACTGGTCATCCCCAAAGCCAACACCTCCTTTGGCCGCCATTCCTTCCAGTTCTCTGCTGCCAATGACTGGAACGAACTGCAAAAATCTCTGAAACTGGAGACTCTTATCTCCCTCACTAACTTTAAGCATCAGTTGTCAGAGCACCTTACCGATCACTGCACCTGTACACAGCCCATCTGAAATTAGCCCACCCAACTACCTCATCCACATATTGTTATTTATTTTGCTCATTTGTACCCCAGTATCTCTATTTGCACATCATCTCTTGCACATCTATCATTCCAGTGTTAATACTAATTGTAATTATTTTGCACTATGGCCTATTTATTGCCTTACCTCCATAACCTGCTACATTTGCACACACTGTATATATATTTTCTGTTGTATTTTTGACTTTATGTTTTGTTTTACCCCATATGTAACTCTGTGTTGTTGTTTTTATCGCACTGCTTTGCTTTATCTTGGCCAGGTCGCAGTTGTAAATGAGAACTTGTTCTCAACTGGCTTACCTGGTTAAATAAAGGTGAAAAAAATAAAATAAAAAAAGACACCAAAGATAACCCTGAAGGAGATTGGAGTATCTGTCCATATGACCACTTTAAGCCGTACAATCCACAGAGCTGGGCTTTACGGAAGAGTCGCCAGAAAAAAGCCATTGCTTAAAGAAAAAAATAATGTTCGCCAAAAGGCATGTGGGAGACTCCCCAAACATATAGAAGAAGGTACTCTGGTCAGATGAGACTAAAATTGAACTTTTTGGCCATCAATGAAAACGTTATGTCTGGCGCAAACTCAACACCTCTCATCACCCCGAGATCACCATCCCCACAGTGAATTATGGTGGTGGCAGCATCATGCTGTGGGGATGTTTTTCATCGGAAGGGACTGGGAAACTGGTCAGAATTGAAGGAATGATGGATGGCGCTAAATACAGGGATATTCTTGAGGGAAACCTGTTTCAGTCTTCCAGAGATTTGAGACTGGGACGGAGGTTCACCTTCCAGCAGGACAATGACCCTAAGCATACTGCTAAAGCAACACTCGAGTGGTTTAAAGGGAAACATTTAAATGTCTTGGAATGGCCTAGTCAAAGCCCAGACCTCAATCCAATTGAGAATCTGTGGTATGACTTAAAGATTGCTGTACACCAGTGGAACCCATCCAACTTGAAGGAGCTGGAGCAGTTTTGCTTTGGAGAATTGGCAAAAATCCCAGTGGCTAGATGTGCCAAGCTTATAGAGACATACCCCAAGAGACTTGCAGCTGTAATTGCTGCAAAAGGTGGCTCTACAAAGTATTGACTTTGGGGTATAGTTATGCATGCTCAGGTTTTCATTTTTTTGGTCTTATTTGTTGTTTGTTTCACCCCAAAAAATATTTTGCATCTTCAAAGTGGTAGGCATGTTGTGTAAATCAAATGATACAAACCCCCCCAAAATACATTTTAATTCCAGGTTGAAAGGCAATAAAATAGGAAAAATGCCAAGGGGGGTGAATACTTTCGCAAGCCACTTCACCAAGAGTGGCCTAACTTCGTCCTTCATGACTAGGAAAGGTCTCGATTCTAGGCCGTAGAAAATCCTACATGCATGTCATTAGATCAGAACAGGACGAATGAACAGTGATTCATATTACTGGTTTGCATCCTAAAAAATTGATGGTTGTGTTTTGCTGCATAACACGCTTACAATATTTGTCTACACATATGATGTGGATCGTTGTCAGGTTATTTGATATATAAGCTTCAGTAACAAAAGAACACCATGGTTGTAATAACACTGTAAACAGGTAGTTTGTAAATGTGTAGAATTTGTTTGTTTTGGGTCCACACTGGTAAGTTAACTTATGTAAATTAGACAGTCACAGAGCATTTTCTTCTGAATAACTGGTCAGGGCATAGCACTTTCCATTCAGCTTCAGGCAACTTTGATGTAAGGCTTGATCACACCGGTAGTGACTACTTCTATCTGTCATGCCCATTGTTGCTTATCCATTGTTCACTAGAAATATCAATGTAATTATACCCAACACAATGTTGAAAAACAGAATGCTTCCCACCACTAGATCACGTAACTACACGTGAGCTGGACGGGATCCCAATGCTGCCACCAGTGTAGCGGAAGACATTGAAAGCTGCACCAGGGCTCATACGTGGCAAAATTAGCTCTAACGGCCATTGCCATGAAAGCCTAGTAGGCCTCTGGACAGAGGCAGTAGGCCTACAATGCTGGCATATGCCTTGTTACAATAGCCTAAGTATATAACATGATTGACACTACCGTAATAATCATAATGAAATGGCCTTGGAAGTGTAAGCCAAGATAATTCATTATTTTACATTAAACTGTTTAACTGCATTGATATGGCTTAATTGATTATAGTCCAGACTCGTTATAGTTGCAAATATCATGCTGTCGCATCAGGGACATTTACAGTGGTGTGAAAAAGTGTTTGCACCCTTCCTGATTTCTTATTTGTTTGCATGTTTGTCACACTTAAATGTTTCAGATCATCAAACAAATTTAAATATTAGTCAAAGATAACACAAGTAAACACAAAATGCAGTTTTGAAATGAAGGTTGTTATTATTAAGGTAGAACAAAATCCAAACCTACATGGCCCTGTGTGAAAAAGTGATTGCCCCCTACAACCTAATAACTGGTTGGGCCACCCTTAGCAGCAACAACTGCAATCAAGCGTTTGCGATAACTTGCAATGCGTCTTTTACAGTGCTGTGGAGGAATTTTGGCCCACTCATCTTTGCAGAATTGTTGTAATTCAGCCACATTGGAGGGTTTCGAGCATGAACTGCCTTTTTAAGGTCATGCCACAGCATCTCAATAGGATTCAGGTCTCCAGCCACCCTAGTCATAGACTGTTCTCTCTGCTACCGCACGGCAAGCGGTACTGGAGTGCCAAGTCTAGATCCAAAAGACTTCTCAACAGCTTATACCCCCAAGCCATAAGACTCTTGAACAGCTAATCATGGCTACCCGGACTATTTGCACTGCCACCTCATCTTTTTACGTTGCTGCTACTCTGTTAATTATTTATGCATAGTCACTTTAACTCTACCCACATGTACATATTACTTCAACTACCTCAACTAGCCGGTGCCCCCCACATTGACTCTGCAACGGTACCCCCCTGTATATATAGCCTCCCTACTGTTATTTTATTTTACTTCTGCTCTTTTTTTCTCAACACTTTTTTGTTGTTGTTTTATTTTACTTTTTTATAAAAAATAAATGCACTGTTGGTTAAGGGCTTCACTGTAATATCTGCACCTGTTGTATTCGGTGCATGTGGCCAATATAATTTGATTTGATTTGATTTGAGACTTACCTTATGCAGGTGCGTAACGGGCTTTGCAGGCATTGTTCCCTTGCGTGCGATGAATACATTTAATTCAACCGCTGAAAACCCTCACGCATGCTGGCCAACATATTTCCTCATGGAGTTTTCATTCAATAGGGTTTTCAGTACATTTATCTTAAGCTATCCCTTTAAATATGATGTACCTTTAATTGGAATTTTGCAACAAACAAAAAAATTATGCATAGAGAGAACGGGTTCGGAATATAGGGATCAATGAAAGAAAGCCATCTAAATATATGCATATTCGTCTCCGTTTCATCACCAACTGATAGATTTAAAATACTTTTTGGGTTAGGAAAGTATGTATGAATCATAAAAAACAGGTTTGGAGAGCCTTTACGCACAAAATATATTGATTAAGAAAAAATACAGTGGTTTGATTAATCCTGAAAGTTGTCATATTCAAGTTCAAGCCATAAAATATTGGAAGGTGGAAAATAGTGTACAATAAGGGTTGAACAATAGTGCGAAAAATCGACATACCCTATTCCTAATCATGGAACATTTACATCATTTACGTCATTTAGCAGACGCTCTTATCCAGAGCGACTTACAAATTGGTGCATTCACCTTATAGCCAGTGGGATAACCACTTTACAATATGTTTTTTTTTTTTTTTTTGGGGGGGTGGGGTAAGGGGGGGTAGAAGGATTACATTATCCTATCCCAGGTATTCCTTAAAGAGGTGGGGTTTCAAGTGTCTCCGGAAGGTGGTGAGTGACTCCGCTGTCCCGGCGTCGTGAGGGAGCTTGTTCCACCATTGGGGTGCCAGAGCAGCAAAAAGTTTTGACTGGGCTGAGCGGGAACTGTGCTTCCGCAGAGGTAGGGGGGCCAGCAGGCCAGAGGTGGATGAACGCAATGCCCTCGTTTGGGTGTAGGGACTGATGAGAGCCTGAAGGGACGGAGGTGCCGTTCCCCTCACAGCTCCGTAGGCAAGCACCATGGTCTTTTAGCAGATGTGAGCTTCAACTGGAAGCCAGTGGAGTGTGCGGAGGAGCGGGGTGACGTGAGAGAACTTGGGAAGGTTGAACACCAGACGGGCTGCGGCATTCTGGATGAGTTGTAGGGGTTTAATGGCACAGGCAGGGAGCCCAGCGAACAGCGAGTTGCAACAATCCAGACGGGAGATGACAAGTGCCTGGAGTAGGACCTGTGCCGCTTCCTGTGTAAGGCAGGGTCGTACTTTCCGAATGTTGTAGAGCATGAACCTACAGGATCGGGTCACCGCCTTGATGTTAGCGGAGAACAACAGGGTGTTGTCCAGGGTCACACCAAGGCTCTTTGCACTCTGGGAGGAGGACACAACGGAGTTGTCAACCGTGATGGCGAGATCATGGAACGGGCAGTCCTTCCCCGGGAGGAAGAGCAGCTCCGTCTTGCCGAGGTTCAGCTTGAGGTGGTGATCTGTCATCCACACTGATATGTCTGCCAGACATGCAGAGATGCGATTCGCCACCTGGTTATCAGAAGGGGGAAAGGAGAAGATTAGTTGTGTGTCGTCTGCGTAGCAATGATAGGAGAGGCCATGTGAGGATATGACAGAGCCAAGTGACTTGGTGTATAGCGAGAATAGGAGAGGGCCTAGAACTGAGCCCTGGGGGACACCAGTGGTGAGAGCACATGGTGCGGAGACAGATTCTCGCCACGCCACTTGGTAGGAGCGACCGGTCAGGTAGGACGCAATCCAAGAATGAGCCGCGCCGGAGATGCCCAACTCGGAGAGGGTGGAGAGGAGGATCTGATGGTTCACAGTATCAAAGGCAGCAGACAGGTCTAGAAGGACAAGAGCAGAGGAGAGAGAGTTATCTTTAGCAGTGCGGAGAGCCTCCGTGACACAGAGAAGAGCAGTCTCAGTTGAATGACCAGTCTTGAAACCTGACTGGTTTGGATCAAGAAGGTCATTCTGAGAGAGATCGCAAGAGAGTTGGCTAAAGACGGCACGCTCAAGAGTTTTGGAGAGAAAAGAAAGAAGGGATACTGGTCTGTAGTTGTTGACATCTGAGGGATCGAGTGTAGGTTTTTTGAGAAGGGGTGCAACTCTCGCTCTTGCATCTCTGGAACTATATGACAACTGTCCAGTCATCGTGAACCAGGACCAGAATCCAGGTTTAACCTGCTACTTGTGGTCTGATTTCCATAATGATTCAAATCGGCTAAATGTCCGGAATTATTGCACAACTCTAGCCTATGATCCACTAATGCTAGCGACCCTCAGGAACAACTTCACAGACGTGACAGAGGAAAGAAAGGTAAACGGAATGGAATGATGCGAAACGTAAGCTACAAATTGAAGAAAACGAACACTAAAGTAACAGTTATGAATGTATGTGGGTATTACTGACGGTGTCTCCCGATACTGGCTAATATTTAACATGATACAAATATTAAAAGAAAATGGAGAAAAGCACAGGTATATAATTAAAACATTCTAAAGCGCATACATCAACTCGGCAGGTTCAGCCCTACAGAAACCTATACCTTGGATCTCCAAATTTCCCCCACACAAATTTGGAGGGCACACAATTAAAATTCAGAATAAAGGCACAACTGTTTATAGCCTACTTCACTGGAAGACTAGTCAGGATCGAGGGAAAGATGAACGGAGCTCCAGAGCGCTCAGGACCTCAGACTGGGGTGAAGGTTCACAGATGATTGTGGACTACAGGAAAAAAAAGAGGACTGAGCACGCCCCCATTCTCATTGACGGGGCTGTAGTGGAACAGGTTGAGAGCTTCAAGTTCCTTGGTGTCCACATCACCAACAAACTATCGTGGTCCAAACACACCAAGACAGTCGTGAAGAGGGAACGACAAAGCCTATTTCCCCTCAGGAGACTGAAAAGATTTGGCATGGGTCCTCAGATCCTCAAAACATTCTACAGCTGCACCATCGAGAGCATCCTGACTGGTTGCATCACCGCCTGGTATGGCAACTGCTCGGCCTCCGACCGCAAGGCACTACAGAGGGTAGTGCGTACGGCCCAGTACATCACTGGGGCCAAGCTTCCTGCCATCCAGGACCTCTATACTAGGCGGTGTCAGAGGAAGGCCCTCAAAATTGTCAAAGACTCCAGCCACCCTAGTCATAGACTGTTCTCTCTGCTACCGCACGGCAAGCGGTACCGGAGTGCCAAGTCTAGGTCCAAAAGACTTCTCAACAGCTTCTAACCCCAAGCCATAAGACTCCTGAACAGCTAATCATGGCTACCCGGACTATTTGCACTGCCCCCCCACCCCCACCCCCACCCCATCTTTTTACGCTGCTGCTACTCTGTTAATGATTTATGCATAGTCACTTTAACTCTACCCACATGTACATATTACTTCAACTACCTCAACTAGCCGGTGCCCCCGCACATTGACTCTGCACCGGTACCCCCCTGTATATATAGCCTCCCTACTGTTATTTTATTTTACTTCTGCTCTTTTTTTCTCAACACTTTTTTGTTGTTGTTTTATTTTACTTTTTTATTAAAAATAAATGCACTGTTGGTTAAGGGCTGTAAGTAAGCATTTCACTGTAATATCTGCACCTGTTGTATTCGGTGCATGTGGCCAATAAAATTTGATTTGATTTGATTTGAGACTTACCTTATGCAGGTGCGTAACGGGCTTTGCAGGCATTGTTCCCTTGCGTGCGATGAATACATTTAATTCAACCGCTGAAAACCCTCACGCATGCTGGCCAACAGATTTCCTCATGGAGTTTTCATTCAATAGGGTTTTCAGTACATTTATCTTAAGCTATCCCTTTAAATACGATGTACCTTTAATTGGAATTTTGCAACAACAAAAAAAATTATGCATAGAGAGAACGGGTTCGGAATATAGGGATCAATGAAAGAAAGCCATCTAAATATATGCATATTCGTCTCCGTTTCAGCACCAACTGATAGATTTAAAATACTTTTTGGGTTAGGAAAGTATGTATGAATCATAAAAAAACAGGTTTGGAGAGCCTTTACGCACAAAATATATTGATTAAGAAAAAATACAGTGGTTTGATTAATCCTGAAAGTTGTCATATTCAAGTTCAAGCCATAAAATATTGGAAGGTGGAAAATAGTGTACAATAAGGGTTGAACAATAGTGCGAAAAATCGACATACCCTATTCCTAATCATGGAACATTTACATCATTTACGTCATTTAGCAGACGCTCTTATCCAGAGCGACTTACAAATTGGTGCATTCACCTTATAGCCAGTGGGATAACCACTTTACAATATGTTTTTTTTTTTTTTTTTTGGGGGGTGGGGTAAGGGGGGGTAGAAGGATTACATTATCCTATCCCAGGTATTCCTTAAAGAGGTGGGGTTTCAAGTGTCTCCGGAAGGTGGTGAGTGACTCCGCTGTCCCGGCGTTGTGAGGGAGCTTGTTCCACCATTGGGGTGCCAGAGCAGCGAAAAGTTTTGACTGGGCTGAGCGGGAACTGTGCTTCCGCAGAGGTAGGGGGGCCAGCAGGCCAGAGGTGGATGAACGCAATGCCCTCGTTTGGGTGTAGGGACTGATGAGAGCCTGAAGGGACGGAGGTGCCGTTCCCCTCACAGCTCCGTAGGCAAGCACCATGGTCTTGTAGCAGATGTGAGCTTCAACTGGAAGCCAGTGGAGTGTGCGGAGGAGCGGGGTGACGTGAGAGAACTTGGGAAGGTTGAACACCAGACGGGCTGCGGCATTCTGGATGAGTTGTAGGGGTTTAATGGCACAGGCAGGGAGCCCAGCCAACAGCGAGTTGCAGTAATCCAGACGGGAGATGACAAGTGCCTGGAGTAGGACCTGTGCCGCTTCCTGTGTAAGGCAGGGTCGTACTTTCCGAATGTTGTAGAGCATGAACCTACAGGATCGGGTCACCGCCTTGATGTTAGCGGAGAACAACAGGGTGTTGTCCAGGGTCACACCAAGGCTCTTTGCACTCTGGGAGGAGGACACAACGGAGTTGTCAACCGTGATGGCGAGATCATGGAACGGGCAGTCCTTCCCCGGGAGGAAGAGCAGCTCCGTCTTGCCGAGGTTCAGCTTGAGGTGGTGATCTGTCATCCACACTGATATGTCTGCCAGACATGCAGAGATGCGATTCGCCACCTGGTTATCAGAAGTGGGAAAGGAGAAGATTAGTTGTGTGTCGTCTGCGTAGCAATGATAGGAGAGGCCATGTGAGGATATGACAGAGCCAAGTGACTTGGTGTATAGCGAGAATAGGAGAGGGCCTAGAACTGAGCCCTGGGGGACACCAGTGGTGAGAGCACGTGGTGCGGAGACAGATTCTCGCCACGCCACTTGGTAGGAGCGACCGGTCAGGTAGGACGCAATCCAAGAGTGAGCCGCGCCGGAGATGCCCAACTCGGAGAGGGTGGAGAGGAGGATCTGATGGTTCACAGTGTCAAAGGCAGCAGACAGGTCTAGAAGGACAAGAGCAGAGGAGAGAGAGTTATCTTTAGCAGTGCGGAGAGCCTCCGTGACACAGAGAAGAGCAGTCTCAGTTGAATGACCAGTCTTGAAACCTGACTGGTTTGGATCAAGAAGGTCATTCTGAGAGAGATCGCAAGAGAGTTGGCTAAAGACGGCACGCTCAAGAGTTTTGGAGAGAAAAGAAAGAAGGGATACTGGTCTGTAGTTGTTGACATCTGAGGGATCGAGTGTAGGTTTTTTGAGAAGGGGTGCAACTCTCGCTCTTGCATCTCTGGAACTATATGACAACTGTCCAGTCATCGTGAACCAGGACCAGAATCCAGGTTTAACCTGCTACTTGTGGTCTGATTTCCATAATGATTCAAATCGGCTAAATGTCCGGAATTATTGCACAACTCTAGCCTATGATCCACTAATGCTAGCGACCCTCAGGAACAACTTCACAGACGTGACAGAGGAAAGAAAGGTAAACGGAATGGAATGATGCGAAACGAAAGCTACAAATTGAAGAAAACGAACACTAAAGTAACAGTTATGAATGTATGTGGGTATTACTGACGGTGTCTCCCGATACTGGCTAATATTTAACATGATACAAATATTAAAAGAAAATGGAGAAAAGCACAGGTATATAATTAAAACATTCTAAAGCGCATACATCAACTCGGCAGGTTCAGCCCTACAGAAACCTATACCTTGGATCTCCAAATTTCCCCCACACAAATTTGGAGGGCACACAATTAAAATTCAGAATAAAGGCACAACTGTTTATAGCCTACTTCACTGGAAGACTAGTCAGGATCGAGGGAAAGATGAACGGAGCTCCAGAGCGCTCAGGACCTCAGACTGGGGTGAAGGTTCACAGATGATTGTGGACTACAGGAAAAAAAAGAGGACTGAGCACGCCCCCATTCTCATTGACGGGGCTGTAGTGGAACAGGTTGAGAGCTTCAAGTTCCTTGGTGTCCACATCACCAACAAACTATCGTGGTCCAAACACACCAAGACAGTCGTGAAGAGGGAACGACAAAGCCTTTTTCCCCTCAGGAGACTGAAAAGATTTGGCATGGGTCCTCAGATCCTCAAAACATTCTACAGCTGCACCATCGAGAGCATCCTGACTGGTTGCATCACCGCCTGGTATGGCAACTGCTCGGCCTCCGACCGCAAGGCACTACAGAGGGTAGTGCGTACGGCCCAGTACATCACTGGGTCCAAGCTTCCTGCCATCCAGGACCTCTATACCAGGCGGTGTCAGAGGAAGGCCCTCAAAATTGTCAAAGACTCCAGCCACCCTAGTCATAGACTGTTCTCTCTGCTACCGCACGGCAAGCGGTACCGGAGTGCCAAGTCTAGGTCCAAAAGACTTCTCAACAGCTTCTAACCCCAAGCCATAAGACTCCTGAACAGCTAATCATGGCTACCCGGACTATTTGCACTGCCCCACCACCCCCACCCCCACCCCCACCCCCACCCCCACCCCATCTTTTTACGCTGCTGCTACTCTGTTAATTATTTATGCATAGTCACTTTAACTCTACCCACATGTACATATTACTTCAACTACCTCAACTAGCCGGTGCCCCCGCACATTGACTCTGCACCGGTACCCCCCTGTATATATAACCTCCCTACTGTTATTTTATTTTACTTCTGCTCTTTTTTTCTCAACACTTTTTTGTTGTTGTTTTATTTTACTTTTTTATTAAAAATAAATGCACTGTTGGTTAAGGGCTGTAAGTAAGCATTTCACTGTAATATCTGCACCTGTTGTATTCGGTGCATGTGGCCAATAAAATTTGATTTGATTTGATTTGATTTGATTTGAGACTTACCTTATGCAGGTGCGTAACGGGCTTTGCAGGCATTGTTCCCTTGCGTGCGATGAATACATTTAATTCAACCGCTGAAAACCCTCACGCATGCTGGCCAACAGATTTCCTCATGGAGTTTTCATTCAATAGGGTTTTCAGTACATTTATCTTAAGCTATCCCTTTAACTCCTGAGTGGCGCAGTGGTCTAAGGCACTGCATCGCAGTGCAAACTGTGCCACTAGAGATCCTGGTTCGAATCCAGGCTCTGTCGCAGCCGGCCGCGACCGGGAGACCCATGGGGCGGCGCACAATTGGCCCAGCGTCGTCCAGGGTAGGGGAGGGAATGGCCGGCAGGGATGTAGCTCAGTTGGTAGAGCATGGCGTTTGCAACGCCAGGGTTGTGGGTTCGATTCCCACGGGGGGCCAGTATTGAAAAATATATATATATGTTCACTAACTGTAAGTCGCTCTGGATAAGAGCGTCTGCTAAATGACTAAAATGTAATGTAATGTAAATGTAAATACGATGTACCTTTAATTGGAATTTTGCAACAACAAAAAAAATTATGCATAGAGAGAACGGGTTCGGAATATAGGGATCAATGAAAGAAAGCCATCTAAATATATGCATATTCGTCTCCGTTTCAGCACCAACTGATAGATTTAAAATACTTTTTGGGTTAGGAAAGTATGTATGAATCATAAAAAAACAGGTTTGGAGAGCCTTTACGCACAAAATATATTGATTAAGAAAAAATACAGTGGTTTGATTAATCCTGAAAGTTGTCATATTCAAGTTCAAGCCATAAAATATTGGAAGGTGGAAAATAGTGTACAATAAGGGTTGAACAATAGTGCGAAAAATCGACATACCCTATTCCTAATCATGGAACATTTACATCATTTACGTCATTTAGCAGACGCTCTTATCCAGAGCGACTTACAAATTGGTGCATTCACCTTATAGCCAGTGGGATAACCACTTTACAATATGTTATTTTTTTTTTTTTTGGGGGGTGGGGTAAGGGGGGGTAGAAGGATTACATTATCCTATCCCAGGTATTCCTTAAAGAGGTGGGGTTTCAAGTGTCTCCGGAAGGTGATGAGTGACTCCGCTGTCCCGGCGTTGTGAGGGAGCTTGTTCCACCATTGGGGTGCCAGAGCAGCGAAAAGTTTTGACTGGGCTGAGCGGGAACTGTGCTTCCGCAGAGGTAGGGGGGCCAGCAGGCCAGAGATGGATGAACGCAATGCCCTCGTTTGGGTGTAGGGACTGATGAGAGCCTGAAGGGACGGAGGTGCCGTTCCCCTCACAGCTCCGTAGGCAAGCACCATGGTCTTGTAGCAGATGTGAGCTTCAACTGGAAGCCAGTGGAGTGTGCGGAGGAGCGGGGTGACGTGAGAGAACTTGGGAAGGTTGAACACCAGACGGGCTGCGGCATTCTGGATGAGTTGTAGGGGTTTAATGGCACAGGCAGGGAGCCCAGCCAACAGCGAGTTGCAGTAATCCAGACGGGAGATGACAAGTGCCTGGAGTAGGACCTGTGCCGCTTCCTGTGTAAGGCTGTTATTTTATTTTACTTCTGCTCTTTTTTCCTCAACACTTTTTTGTTGTTGTTTTATTTTACTTTTTTCTTAAAAAATAAATGCATTGTTGGTTAAGGGCTGTAAGTAAGCATTTCACTGTAATGTCTACACCTGTTGTATTCGGCGCATGTGGCCAATAACATTTGATTTGATTTGATTTGAAACAGTTCAACGACCCTAAGCACACAGCCAAGACAATGCAGGAGTGGCTTTTGGGACAAGTCTCTGAATGTCCTTGAGTGGCCCAGCCAGGGCCCGGACTTGAACCCGATCGAACATCTCTGGAGAGACCTGAAAATTGCTGTGCAGCATCCCAATCCAACCATCAGAGCTTGAGAGGATCTGCAGAGAAAAATGGGAGAAACTCCACAAATACACGTGTGCCAAGCTTGCAGAGTCATACCCAAGAAGACTCGAGGCTGTAATCACTGCCAAAGGTGCTTCAACAAAGTACTGAGTACAGGGTCTGAAAAACGTATGTAAATGTGATATTTCTGTTTTCTTTATTTGTTATACATTTGCACAAATTTCTAAAAACCTGCTTTTGCTTTGTCATTATGTGGTATTGTGTGTAGATTGATGAGAACCCCCCCCCCCCCCCCCCCCCGAATTTAATCCATTTTAGAATGCACTGTATGGCATCATTGACTTGAATAGGGACAACCATTCTACTAATTCTATTTCTGTGGTCCCAGTCTATGGCCGTCTGGCCAGCTGTTAGAGGAAACTCATCATCTTTTCCCTCTGTCCCCCCTCTACCCATTGGCTCAATTTTGATCAGCCATCAAAGATCCTGATAGGCTGCAGCGGAGAGTCGTTCCTGTTGCTAGGATTCTGTTGCTAGGATCGTTGCCATCTCGGGCGGCTCAGCAGGAAACATGTAATGAATCATGGATGGTTGATTTCTCTCTGAGCAGCCTAATCTGTAATGCAGATTAGCCCAAAGCCTCCCCCCCCCCCAAGTGTGAGGGTTCATTCAAAAAATCCAAGTTGAAATCAGGAGGCTGGCATTTAGCAAAGTCTGTGGTTGCCACAGCTGTGACCGGCGGAATACTAATGTCAATTGTCATGCAAAAGGAAAGGTCAAAGTTCATGATCGGTTATTTGTTCAGGAAAGGTGACCCCGAATGACCTCTGTGATTATTCCTGGTTAAGTGACATGCACAGCAGATAAGCCAGAGATACAGCCACACCTCCTAGAAGGATAGAAAGGGATCTAGGCCTAGATTCAATCAGATCGAGCTTTAACCGGCGATAGCCGAAACCCGCATAGCTGATGTTTTGGCAGTGTCGGAGATGGAATTGCGTTAGAGCTGTCAAATCAGTGAGCAGCTGCGCTTGTAATCATTGTCACGAAGCCACACCCTTCCCACTCGTGTTAGAAGTTCAGAATGAGAAAGTGTAGGCTATATAAAAATAATGACGCTCAAATTGAAAATCATTAAATGAAATAATGAGGATTTCTATCATCCTAATCAAATAATTAGGATTTCTATCAGCCTAATCGAGGTGTAGATTACATTTCACATTCCAGTGTTCGAACTTGTAAACAAGGCTGCATGGGATTTATCTTAATGCGACTCCATGCAGCCAATTGCAATGTCGGCTTTAAGTATAATGCCGGGAGCAGCCGGGATGTCAGCTAAAGTGGATCTAATTGAACCGAGCCCTTAGTCTATATTGCCTATGTAGTGCAACATATTTGACCAGAGTCCCATAGGGCTCTGGTCAAAAGTTGTGCACTATATATGTCAAGGCTGAGGTGAATGTGGTGTGGGAGTCAGGCGCAGGACACCGAAGCTTAGTCCAACAAAGTTTACTTGTGAGAACACAAGGCAAAGATACAAAGAACGGCCTCAACAAAAACAGAGGCGAGCAATTACGCAAACTGTGCGTAAACAATAAAACAATAAACAGAGCAAACACGCAGCACTACGGACAGGCGAAAAACAACACACAACCTAACCAATACAAAACAGGCAACTTATAGAACACGTAATCAGACACAAACGGACACAGGTGTAATAGACAGACAAAAGCAATCAAACATAGAAACATTCAACGGTGGCAGCTAGTACTCCGGGGACGACGAACGCTGAAGCCTGCCCGAACAAGGAGGAGGAGCAGCCTCGGCAGAATCCGTGACAATATAGGGAATAGGGTGCCATTTGGGATACAAACTTTGTATGCACTGCCTCTGTTTCACTGAGGAAAGGTGCCTGAGCTTCAGACTCAGGCCTGGCTTGATGCAGAACCTTCATCCTGACATATTGTAACACATTCTACTGGTGTTCTGTAGTTCTCCAAGTTTCACACTGCACACCAGTCTTTGCTTTGCTCTCCCAGAGTACATTTTGGTACTCATTATTCATACGGTTTACTTCCCAATGTAGAAAATTCAATATTAATAGTATAGCCAATACTGTCAAGTCAAAGCAATTGCACAGACTGTGGTAGGTTGATATTCTGATCTGATGTATTGGTGATGAACATTGAGATTGAGCGCAAATACGAAATACTGTATGTGATATGATTTTACTCTTTTAGCATCATGAAAAACATGTGGGTGCTGTCTGACAGCAAAAATATCTAACCCCAGTTATTGTTCCTTATGATACTGTATTGTTACTGTTTTGTGTAGAAAACTAATGAAACTGCCTCATTAAAATGCACCAAAGGTTGTCCGTCTTGGTGAAAACGTGCGCTGTGTGACTTAACAATCACTGTGGGCATTTTCTATATAATTTTATTGTATTGTGCACAGTAAATACAGGTCTGTATTAGGCAGGGAGGAACACATGGTTTATGTCCCAAATGGTACCCTATTCCCTTTATAGTGCACTACTTTACATCTAAAGCACTACACATCTATATTATATCCTCACAATGAATCACGTCCCAGTTGAATAATCTTTTAGCCCTATGAAAAGTCGGCAGCTGTTCCCTATAGAAAGGTAAATAGTTAAACTGTTCATATGGAACAGTTCTCTCATAAACAGTGGAGATTAGCCGCAGTGGGTGAGAAGCTGTAAAAGTGTTAATTAACGTAAACAGATGACAGGCATGGGCCTTCTACTATAATGTCACATGCAACAGATGAGCCTGAAGAGCCCCAGATCCCACAGCACGTCCCCAAACAAGATGAGCAGTAGAGAGGTGAGGAAGAGGAGGACAAGGGAGCAGAGAGCTGTGAAGATGAGAAACAACACGAAGCTGGGAGCAACAGCTAGTCCTACAGCGAGTCTTGCAGTCAGTCTGACAGCACACCAGAGAGCAAGAGTGACGAGGAGAACGATGACAGTTTCGAGTCCGCCAGTGAAGAGCCATCCCAAGACTCTCCCCTCCCTGATGACACAGGTCCTGCAGCAGAATGGTTCACTCAAATAGTGGCTAATGATGACGACCCACCAAACCTTGCCAGTACGCCGGCTGCCTCCCACCTCCATGGTGGCTACCCTCCTCTGCCCCCAGACACCACCAGCTCCATCTTTTTTGTCAAAAAGTGGTAAGAAATGTCCTGGCCCTTCCCCTCTGGAAGAGTTGAACACAAAAACGACAAATAATAAAAATAAAAAAAATCCCTAAATGAGTATCATGAATCCCCAAGTTGACTAGGTGAAAAATCTGTCGATGTGCCCTTGAGCAAGGCACTTAACCCTAATTGCTACTGTAAGTCGCTCTGGATAATAGCTCCTGCTAAATACCCCTCCCCCCCAAAAAAATAGTAAATTACAGGACTTTTTTATTATCAGTATTGGTCTGCCATCTAATATTCTAAATGTATGAAATGTACAAGTGATTATCTCCAAAGAGCAACAAATGTAAGTATTTTTTAAATGTGTGCCTTCTATTATGCAATGTGTATTTAGAAATATTGTCAATTCATGAATTGTATTATTGATTGAAAATAGTATACACAGTACACAAAATGAATAAAGATTATATTAAAACTAAAACAAACAACAAAAAACAATAAGATATGATGCAAACGAACTTGTCTGTATATAAACAAAGTATGTTTCCCCTCTACTCTCTACATATACTGAATCTGATCCTTTACAGTTCTGTGTACTGTATATCTTTCTATCCCTCCCTATCTATAACATATGTATCAACCATAAAGCTGTGCTTGTATTACCTATGCTCTATGCTCATACTGTATATCTTGTAGCGTTTAGCCCTTTTACTTTCCAGCCAATGCCTCTCTAAATGTATTCTTTAAAATCTTGTTGAATATCTAACGCTAATATGTTATGACACATTTGTTAGCGGTGTCCTTATCATTAATAATTATGCAAAGGAGGTGGCAATCTTAGTATGCAAATGGTTAAGGTCCCCCCGGAGTGTGTGTTGATAAACTCACTTATGATGAGTGACAGTGAGCAATATTGGGGTCGCGCTGGTCAGTCCCGCTGCCACTGATGATGAAAAGACATGGAAGCAAAATGCCAGGAGTGTCCCTCATGCATGATGGGACAGGGATGAAACACTGTAAAATGTGGGTGTTGCGCTTTTTTGCCAGTTAATAACCGGGGAGGCGGGAAGGGGTGTGTGTGTGTGTGTATGTGTGTTTGTGTGTGTTTGTGTGTGTGTGTGTGTGTGTGTGTTTGTGTGTGTGTGTGTGTGTGTGTGTGTGTGTGTGTGTGTGTGTGTGTGTGTGTGTGTGTGTGTGTGTGTGTGTGTGTGTGTGTGTGTGTGTGTGTGTGTGTGTGTGTGTGTGTGTGTGTGTGTGTGTGTGTGTGTGTGTAATGAGCGGAGATATCCACCATGATTGAAGGCTTGGCTTTTTATCCCACCAGATGTTGTGCTGCTTAAAAACTCATCACACTCTTTTTCCCTAACTTTCAAAAGTCTAATAATTGTTCCCCAAAAACCTCTTAAACTCTCATTTTACAGCTGTGTACCAGCTCAGGTGTTATATTCCAAGGGGCAAATGCACATCTGACCTTACATTGACTGGTTAAAACCTGAGACTGAGCTCTGTGTTAGACTTGACTCAAAATATAGTCCAAATGTAAATCAAATGCAAGTCTCAGTCTCACACCAACCAAAGCAAAGGATTCAATACGTGAAATGTTAAGGTAATTTACGATTCAGCCGACATATGCAGAGTTTACCGTGAATGCAGTCACAGCAACATTGCCTTTAAATGTATATCGGGCTACAACGCAGAACTTCAGCGCTATGGATTGAATCCAGCCCTAAAATGCAAACGGCTCTGTCCCCATTGAGCCCTTGGTGACAGTTGCTGCGTTTAGACAGGCAGCCCAATTCCGATATTTTCTTCCCTAATTGGTATTTTTAATCAGATCAGGTCTGAAAAAGCTCTGATGTGAAAAGATCTAATGTGATTGGTCAAAAGATAAATTAGTTAAAAAATATCTGAATTGGGCTGCCTGTGTAAACGCAGCCAGTGACACTCCTGTGTGCACAGAGCGAGTACATATAGGCTACATCTCCATTTCCTGTTGCTGACGTGTCCCTCCCCTGACAGCTCTAATAGCTGGGGCTGAGACCAGGCTTACTGCTGCTATTCGCCATTTCTAAGACCTCAGCATTAGAGATGTGCAGATGAGCTGCCACGGCCAGCACCAGCAAACCCCACTCATTCATAACACTATGAATATTCCTCAAGTACAGGATGTAAAGTACACAGAACTAATCAGCTTAGAAATGACTGTATGGAAACCATAATTACGCATGTTTAATTGCTTATAATCTAAAGGATACAAGTTTATTAGAAAATGTATTTATTGTAATTGCTTCCTCCTGCTGTCTACTACCTAGTCCTACAAGACAGTTCGGTTGAGGGACGAGCATTGTGTAGGAGTGATGCCATCTGACGTGAGACATTGGTCTTCTGTGTATATCCAAGCCCTGCTATCACTCTTGACTTCATTACTAGGTTGGAGTTAGGGTTCGGCAGTTCGGTGAGTGTTTTCGAATTAGTGGGAAATGACATTAATCTTTTTTGTTGGGAGAAACATGGGTGAAATGCCCCCTCCACATATTATCAAGAAGTCTGCAATTTTTATTTTATTTTATATAATAAACTAAGTCTGGTTGAATTACAAGGTGGAACATTGAATTCCCAAAAGCTCCTCCATAGAAGCCGCTCCTCCGTAGGTATAACTCTGTGGGCCTAATTCAGATAATGCATGTCATCACAAGATGCCCGGCGCGTCAAGCCAAGCCACCACCTCCATCCTCTCTCGCTCTCTCCCCACCCGCAAAATTTCAGTTGGTCTCGTGCCCGACACTTGTCTTTCCATCACGCATGTAAACAACTCACTGAGCTATATCTTGCCCGCTCCATAGCAAGCTGCTCTATCCACAGTGCATGATTGGTGAAGTAATTTAATGTTGACTAAATGTAAAAAAATATATATGATTTCAGAGGTTTCAAAAGGAACAGAAAGGAACTATATAAACCAGTACTTTTTTGGGATTCGAACCGGTTCAGAACTTTATTTAGCTGGTCGGAACAGTGGAACAGAATGAAAAAAATTATGGTTCTGTTCAGAACGAAAAGATTGTAAAATAATTTATTTTCTAACCCCTGGTAGTTAGTATAGGGTTTGATCTGTCAAAATGTTTTAATGCTAATGAGGGGGGTGTGGTGGGATGATAAAATGTAATAACCATGTGGTTTTACCTACAGTGGTACACTACTACCTGCTCCTGTAAATATCAACCCCCCTGGTCTGTTCAGAAACCCTAAAACTTTTAAAGTTTCAATTATGTTTTATTAATAGTCAGAGATGTGAATTTAAAATGATGCCAATCATGATTATTTAATTTATAACCAGAGAATTGGGATGATTACAGACCAAACATGCTTATTTTTTAAGTGAGTCCATGTCAAGAAATGTTGTGTGAGTGTGGGAGTGGCCAGTCAGGTGTGGGTGTGATTCCTTTACCACTGTCCAAATTTCCTAGCCTGTAAGATTACATGAAGTTGTGAGGGGCATTTCAAAAATGTGTAATGTGGGTGTGTCAAAGGCCAAATTAGGTATAAATAAAGCCCAGTGAACACCACAAACTATACTTATAGCATCTGGCTAGTGGATTTAATCTTGGAGTGGGTTCATTCTTGTTTTTTCACAAGAGGAAAAATAAAACAAAGACAAGTATGGACAGCCATAAGTACATTTCTACTCTCTGTATTTTTTAAGATACTTGTAAGACTTATTTTAAGATACAACAATTGGCTACATTTTTCATCATCCAACATTTTTCAGCTCCTGTTGTGAGATCTGGTTGAAAAGTGATTATCTTGGGGAGAGGTAACCACGAATGTATTATTTTCCTTTTCAGTTTATTTTTTATTTTTAATCTATTTTTTCTAAACCATCTTTCTCAATGTATGTGTGTGTGTTTCTGTCTGTCTGTGTGTGATTTAAAATGGATGTGTTTTAATTTAAATGGATATTTAATTGTGATTTAAAACCAGATTTTTTTTTCTTCACTTTTAGAAGTTCTGGGGTAAATGTCATTTGATATTTTCATTTATTATTTTGTATAATAATTTTTTTTCTACATTTTTTTCTACATTTTCCCCCACTCCAGATACAAACGTATACATACGAACAACAACTTACAGACGCACACAAACAATGACTACATCTCATCTGCCCAGACCCGCATGCTCACAGTGCCTGCATTATTTTGCCACTTGGCCTTAAATTGCACCAATTTGTTTTTCTCGGTCACCCATGCTATTTCTTATATATATTTTATTTTTATATATATATAAAAAGAAAAAAACGTTTTTGTGATATCCAATTGGTAATTACAGTCTTGTCCCATCGCTGCAACTCCCGTACGGACTTTGAAACACGACCCTGCCAAGCCGCAGTACTTCTTTACACTGCTCGCTTAACCCGGAAGCCAGCCGCACCAATGTGCTGGAGGAAACGCCGTACAGCTGGCGGCCGAAGTGAGTGTGCATGCACCTGGCCCGCCACCAGGAGTCGCTAGAGCATAATGGGACAGGGACATCCCGGCCAGCCAAACCCTCACGACGCTGGGCCAATTGTACACCGCCTCATTGATCTCCCGGTCACAGCCAGCTGCAACACAGCCCAGGATCAAACCCGGGTCTGTAGTGACACCTCAAGCACTGCGATGCAGTGCCTTAGACAGCTGTACCTTAGACCGCTGCGCCACTCGGGAGGCCCACCCATGCTATTAAAATATTTAAATAATAAATCATTAGATTTTTCCATTATGTTAATGATGGCAGACTGGTTGATTTTTAGTATACGTTTTTTCAAGATGAGTGATAAGAAGTGAATTGTCCATCCCATTGGGTAGCTCACTACACCTCCATATGCCATTTTCTTGAAATATGCAGACAGATGGATTAAAAGTAAGTTTACATTGTAATGCTTCTAGCACCACCCATAACATTTGGACTTTATAGCATTCCCAGAAAGCATTGATTATTCAGTCATTATTAGTTTTACACTTATGACATGACTCTGCCGTTGTGCTGTAGAATTTGTGAATTTTGTCTCTTCTATAATAAATTCTATACATTTGTTTATACTGGATGAATTGTACATTTTTGTTAAATGTAAGTCATTTGATCTTTTCAATGCAGCACCAGGAGAGTTTACAGAAATCTGTAAGTACAGCCACCTTCTGAAATTGATTCACTAGTTCATCAAGGGCTAGTTTCTATGTTTTGAACTTGATCTTATTGTCTTTATAGACCTGTTATCCACAGCTGAGAACCAGGGGCCTTCATAGCATGGGCCAAGTTCAGCTAGCACGCCCAGTGTAGTGTTGTTACGTTACAGCCTTATTCAAAAATTGATTGGATTTTTTCCCCCCTCATCAATCTACACACAATACCCCATAATGACAAAGCAAAAACAGGTTTTTAGAAAGGTTTGCATATTTATAAAAAAATTAAAACTGAAATATCACATTCACATAAGTATTCAGACCTTTTACTCAGAACTTTGTTGAAGCACCTTTGGCAGCAATTACAGCCTCGAGTCTTCCTGGGTATAACGCTACAAGCTTGGCACACGTGTATTTGGGGAGTTTCTCCCATTCTTCTCTGCAGATCCTCTCAAGCTCTGTCAGGTTGGATGGGGAGCGTTGCTGCACAGCTATTTTCAGGTCTCTCCAGAGATGTTCAATTGGGTTCAAGTCCGGGCTCTGGCTGGACCACTCAAGGACAATCAGAGACTTGTCCCGAAGCCACTCCTGCGTTGTCTTGGCAGTGTGCTTAGGGTCGTTGTCCTGTTGGAAGGTGAAACTTCGCCCCAGTCTGAGGTCCTGAGCGCTCTGGAGCAGGTTTTCATCAAGGATCACTCTGTACTTTGCTCCGTTCATCTTTCCCTCGATCTTGACTAGTCTCCCAGTCCCTGCCGCTGAAAAACATCCCCACAGCATGATGCTGCCACCACCATGCTTCACCGTAGGGATGGTGCCAGGTTTCCTCCAGACGTGATACTTGGCATTCAGGCCAAAGAGTTCAATCTTGGTTTCATCAGACCAGAGAATCTTGTTTCTCATGGTCTGAGAGCCTTTAGGTGCCTTTTGGCAAACTCCAAGCGGGCTGTCATGTGCCTTTTACTGAGGAGTGGCTTCTGTCTGGCCATTCTACCATAAAGGCCTGATTGGTGGAGTGCTGCAGAGATGGTTGTCCTTCTGGAAGGTTCTCCCATCTCCACAGAGGAACTCTGGATCTCTGTCAGAGTGACCATAGGGTTCTTGGTCACCTCCCTGACTAAGGTCCTTCTCCCGATTGCTCAGTTTGGCTGGGCGGCCAACTCTTGGAAGAGTCTTGGTGGTTCCAAACTACTTCCATTTAAGAATGATGGAGGCCACTGTGTTATTGGGGACCTTCAATGCTGCAGACAATTTTTGGTACCCTTCCCCAGATCTGTGCCTCGACACAATCCGGACAATTCCTTCGACCTTATGGCTTGGTTTTTGCTCTGACATGCACTGTCAACTGTGGGACCTTATATAGACAGGTGTGTTCCTTTCCAAATCATGTCCAATCAATTGAATTTACCACAGGTGGACTCCAATCAAGTTGTAGAAACATCTCAAGGATGATCAATGGAAACAGGATGCACCTGAGCTAAATTTCGAGTCTCATAGCAAAGGGTCTGAATACTTAAGTAAATGTGATATTTCTGTTTTTATTTTTAGTACATTTTTACACATTTCTAAAAACCTGTTTTCGCTTTGTCATCATGGGAAGCCATATTTTATTTAACTGTACATCAAATACCATAGGTATACCTTTGAATGTTTTCTAAAGAGCTAGTGGAAAAAATGACAAACAAATCTCTGGTCAACCGTTCTATGGTTTATTATCAATCTGATATAATTTTTATTTCCACACAAAATATATGGTTTTCATTGAAGAGTTCAGTAAACATTTTAATAGCACTACAGGGATCCAATCATTTATATTCTATACATCAGGGGTGTCATTTTTACCTGGGGGCTGCATTCGGTCTTCAACGAGGTCCAGAGGGCCGCACTGAAAATTGGTTATATTTCCTTGCTGTCATTTTTTTAAAACTAGTCCTCTATCCATTGTTTTGGAATTTTCTATGCTTCCTGACTGTCTAATTTTCATTTCGGTGATTATTAGCGAGCTGGACACAGTCAAGAAACTGTATGAATGTAGATCCATTATCATTTCTACACAGTTTCGATTTGGTTTTAGTAATTTTAAAGTAAACAAATATTTCCACCCCCCCCCCCAAACCACCCGCGGGCCAGATTGGAGCCCCTCGCTGTATATTTGACACCCCTGCTATGGACTTCACCTGTACACATGTCACAATATTCTGTCAATTAAAAGGACAAAACAAATATACGAACAATGTCAATATAATTCAGCTTAATCATATCATATGGTTAATAGCTACATTTCTCACTCTATTTGTAATCACTACATTTTGGTGATGCTTAAATATTCCCGGTATTACATTCATATACATAACAATGTCAAACAAACTAATGCAGTCTGCTGCAACAAACCCTGCACAAGAGAACAACTAAACCTCACATACTGGCCCTGTTCAAATACTTCAGAAATGTATCCTTCCTTCCAACATTCAGTAAAATAATCACATATATGAATTGGTTGGATTGGTGAAAGTAATAGGACGGTAACCTTACTTACACCTATCCAATCACTTACAGATCTGTTACCTCAAGGAAGGAAGGATGCATTTAGAAAGTATTTGAACAGGGCCATAGTATATGATTCAGAACTTAAATAGTAAAGATCGCTTTGACATCATTCAACTGAAGCATCTTCTCTATATACAGGACACAGATTTTTGGGCCTTGAATACAATATCATATTCATTACATCAATAACCAAGTATCTGATGCTAAGTTTAATACATTATTCAGATCACAAAGAGAGAGAGCGAACACACGTTATCTTGTCTAGCTATCTGTTAGTGGCACTAGAACATATGTTCGATAACAACTGCAAACAGAATACATCACAGTTAAGAAGACCAGGTCGGTCAAGTATCTGGCACAACATTCATAAGTATACGACTAGAGAGAGATGAGAGAGAATCAGAGGAGAGAGAAAGCAGGAGAAGAGAGGTATGTGTCCCAAATGGCACCCTATTATAGGCCCTGGTAAAAAGTAGTCCGCTACGTAGGGAATAGGTTTCCATTTGGGACATTGACGAGATGTCAGTCTTGAGTGGGCAAAGGAACATGTGTTTAGACAGCGAGACATGGCACGGTGCGGTGTCGAGTTTCACTGTGGAAGTGCTTTCAGGATGGCATTCACCTCCTCCGCCACGGCTGTCAGCGCAAACTCAAATTGCTCCTGTGGAGAGAGAGAGCGAGAGAGAGAGAGAGAGAAAGAGTGAAAGAGAGAGTTGTTCAGTGGCTGGTTTATAACTACCTCTTGTCCGGTGTGTGTGACAGGACAGGACAGCGGTGAGTGTAAAGGTATAGGACTGTCAATGAGTCATATCTGAGTGACACTTTTTATAATAATAATATAATAATATGCCATTTAGCAGACGCTTTTATCCAAAGTGACTTACAGTCATGTGCGCATACATTTTTAAGTATGGGTGGTCCCGGGGATCGAACCCACTACCCTGGCGTTACAAGCGCCATGCTCTACCAATTGAGCTCCACCATTGTTGAAAAAATATATACACAACAATTTGCCAAATCAACATTTTTATATTTTCTATACTCATGTTGATAGTTTTCAATATTCATACTAAAGAAATTACTAAAATACTCCTCTAATACTACTCAAATACTATTACAGAGCAAGTGGTAAAGCTTCATATGACACCAACATTTGCAGATAAAACATTATGGAGTCTTAAAGGAGGCCTGGGTAAGGCCAAAATGTCACAAATATTCCAACTTCAATTAATTATTTCTTAATTGTGCTTCAATATACAAATGTCAAATATATGTCAACAATCCTTCCTCCAAAGGACCCTTTTATGGATAAAATCCACAAAATCATGGTCTCGTTTTGTTCTAGTTTCGTGAGGAATCCCCATATAGCCTACACTTTCTCATTCTGAACCTGTAATGTGGGTGGAACGGGTGTGGCTTCGTGACAATGACCACAAGAGAAGCCACTCACCGAATTGATAGCTTCAATGCAGTTACACCTCCGACACCTCCAAAACACCAGCTATGCGGTTGTCGGCTAGCACGGGTTAACGCTTGATCTGATTGAATCTAGGCCTAAGTCAACTCTTCTCTCAAGTGTGTGTGTGTATGTGTGTGACTCACTGTGCTCCCTCAGGAGCACAACAGGATCGATCGATTTTCACCCTGAAGACCCACTGTTTCACATTCCACTCCTCAACTCTCACTCAGGCTTCAGGCGCTAAAATAAACTCACTGAAGAGAGGTAGGCGTTTGCAAGAATCAGACTTCAGATGTGTCAACAGAAAACCTGCCACATTTTCGCCCGGAGTAAAATAAAATCTATACTGAGGAGTTCTTTACAACAAGTAATGTCAATACTTTTTTGCTTAGGTTGTTCTTATTTGTATAGGTCTTCATAAAATACCTTTAGTAGCTATAGTTAATTGTTTTTCTGTGTTTTTTTGAAATTCCACAAATCTTTAAGCCTTGGAACATATTGATAAAGCTGCCTAGGTAGGCATTATGGTGGTCTAGGAAGAGGGTTTCATATTTCCACCACTGGAGGGAGTCAAACCTCTGTCTTTCCCACAAAGTTACAGGAGACTTGCTCTTGAGCATAGTCAGTATAGTGTCTATTGGTATGAAAAAAGTGTGCAAACTATTTGTGTTCTTTCAACACTGTAAAATCTAACACATATATCTACATGTAAGACCAGAATAGCTAATGTTGCATATATTTTACAGCTAAAAGCTGTCCTCAAAAAATTTAAATCAATTTATGCTCTTGATGAACCTGCGAGGCACCATAGTAGCATCAATAATATTGCTAGTTCTCTGCTGTAATTTAATTTGCCCTTAGATGTTTTAGTGAAAGGCTTTTAACATTTACGTTTGCCAAAATGAAACCTTCCCTAAAAAGCTCCAATCAGACACCTGAGTATCTGGTAAATGGGATTCAGTGAAAGCTGTATTAAATCAATTTAATTTACATAAATAAAAACTTCAGAAAGTCTCCAGTAAACAACTTTGATAAACGTGATACAGCCTAATTTTGCCATGAGTTTGCCTTAATTGATATTTCCGGAGCTAAATGCGGCTGTCTTAAACAACACAAAAAGCTTTCGCTGCCCATCATAATTCAGTATTCATAGATGAGCGAGCATGGTCTGTTTAAATACAAACATTCTCCAGGGAACAGACCTGCTTGTAATGAGATGTTTCAAACCTCCCTCCCTCCCAGGTAAATGAGTTAGACTATTTTAGTTAAAGGATGAGTAACGTTAAGTTATTGCAGAAGCTAGCAGATTCATTACTTACCCACAACAGCTGCAAATCCCAATAAAACTACATCACGATTTGAAGTTCCATTTCCGTACTTTGTCTAACAACACTATCATTAATCTAGCAAATACGTTTTGTGGGTCAGAGTGCAGTATTTAGTTTCATCACACACACGCTTTCTAGCAAGTTTCTCACACTGGCTTTAGCTGGGGCCTGCTTGGTCAAGTCCAGGGGGGTTGCCTAGCAACATCTGCCTCAGAGCGGAGGCAATGTTTGCATAGCGTGACAAATTCCCATGATTTGTGAATCTGTTCGGATCGAACAGCTAGCGTAACAGCTAAAATGGCTTTGAAAAAATATGATTTCAGCTAATAGGGAGAAGTATATAAAAAAAAAAAACATTATGGCATTTACTAATCATAAACGATTTACATATAATATAAATGTGGGTACATTTGTGGACAAAATTCTAACTTACTCAACCTTTAAGAAAAGAGGAATGAGAGTTAGGAGGCTACTCTAAATTCAAGAGGCAAACAAGAATTGCATGTATTTATTTATTTAACCTTTATTCTAACAGGGAGTCCTATTGAGACCAAGGTCTCTTTCACAAGGGAACCCTGCATACACATAATTTACAAAATACAATATAATACAAATATATAAAAAATTACAATAGGGGAGACCGGGGTTAGTTGCCTCACGGGTTGGTTGTCACAGTGTTTATTACTCCCAATATGGAGGATGCTGTGTAATAAGTTTCAGATCAAAATGTGTGAATTCTTTGAAAGAACTCATCCACCTGGTCACTATCAACTCCATTATAACCATATTATTCGGGGACATTGCCACTATATAATACATCCCAAGCTCTTTTGTGCTGTTGCTATAAAGACCTCCCTTTCCAGTAAACACAAATATATTTTTGACCAACTTATCAAAATGTGTTGGGAAAATGTAGTGTGGAGAGCATTACAAAATGTGACAATTATTTTTCATGCCACGAGAGGTACCGGATCCGGCCAAATACTGTAGGTTCCGTAACGGAACAGTCCAAAACTGAGAGGTGCCAGATCCTGTTCCGGCAGGATCCGGCTCAAATTAAGCACTGCTTCTAAGGATAAAAAGGCTCCCTATTTCAACCCAAGACCTTAGTCTTTCTATTAATGTTGAGAAATACACATGAGAGTAAAAAGTGTGAACCCCGGTCTCCTCTACATTCAAGAAAAACAATCACATTCATCAGCAAAGAGGTCCCTAATCAACATTTTGAACTGCCCGAGAGGTACCAACACATCCAGTTGTAGGGAACTCTGTAGATTGTTCCATTCATGGGATGCAAAGAAACTAAAAGCAGATTTACCTAACTCTGAGGAGACCGAAGAGATTTCCAGAGTTAGCCATCCCTGAGACCGGGTATGGTAACTCATTCATCTATAGGTTATTAATTAATAAAGCAAGGTATGGCGGGAGTTTTTGTAGGAGAACATGGGTTTTGGAAGTTGCAAAAGATGGCCAAATGCTTAGCTTACTTCCTCTTGGAGATCTTAAACTCTGAGGGCTGGTTTCCCAGACAGAGATGAACCCTAGTCTGCACTAAAAAGCTCTTTCAAAGGAGGTTCTCCATTGAGCATGCTTTTAAGTTCAGAACAAGGCTTAATATGTGTTTGGGAAACCAGCCCTCAGTGTCTGTAGACATAAACCTCCTCATTTGTGATTTTGAATATGAACTGACTGAGAATCTTTAAAAAAGCTCCTCCAATAAATAAATGGTCTTGATAATTTCAAGCAACCAATCATGTCATTGTGCGCTTACCCGTGAATTAGATGCACCTCTGTGTGAATGACATGAATCCCCCCACCTCCCTCCCCCCTCCCTCCCTCCCTCCCTCCCCCTCTCCCCTCCCTCCCTCAGAGCGAGGGACCTTACCTTTGTCTGGACCATGCCGGGTCTTTGGTCTCTCAAGTGCTCCAGGGTAGCAGCAATATCAATCTCTTTAGCACCTGCAACAGACCGCACACTGGACTGAGTTCAAAGCAGCAGAGTAATCCAGCTCACATCTGTCAATCTCCTTTCTACCGGCTCCCTTTGGATAGGCATGGTGATTGAAAATTATTACATTCATCCCTCGAAAGACTTGGCAAGGGGCCACTGACTGTTTTCACTAGAATAATATATGCATGGGGATATTTCTGGGTCAGGGAATATTGTACAATCAATGATGCAATCAAAAAAACTGTGCCCCGCTTGAATAAGAACCATGCATTGCAGTAGCAGGCATAACATTGCACTATGCCCAACTGATTCAGAAGCTTACATTCTGATGTCTGAGATAATCGGAAATGAATGGAATGTATGGGAAATCAAGCCAATTTGCTATACTTCGTATGATGTGGAAAAAACTAATATGAGAGATGTGCTAGATGTGATATAGTTCACCTTCACCGTACAATAAATGTTGTTGTGTCATTTTAAAATTCAGCAAGTTATGTGAGCTACAATGTGATATGCCTGAGTAGTTGTAACAGACTGAATAATGGCAACTAGCAATGAACTCTGATTTGAAATTTCCTTTCACCTTTAGCTTGAATAACTTCAACAACCAGACTTTTGTGGGAGTCTCTAATAAATGGCGAGTTGGAGGGGACCATGAGGGCTCATTTGAGATTCACTCCCAAAAAAAGAAATAGAGAGAGGGAGAGAAAGCCCAGAGCCCTTAAAGATGTTTTGAAAGGGGGAGAGAGGGAAAGGAGAGAAGGGACCGGTTAATGCAGCTGGACTCCCAGCTCAAAGTGATCCAATACAACTTTCATGTTTTAGAAGTGTTGGATTCTCAAGTTTAAGAGGGGAGAAAATTCTCCAGCAATAAAAAGCTTCGGAGTGAAATTATTCTTGTGTACAATTCACTCTGGAGGAGAGAAGAAGATGAAGAAGAGGAGGAAGAGGAAGAAGAAGGAGGAGAAAGAGGGATTTTATGTCTGGGCCCCTGGGCTTTTCATTCTGTTTGGGAACACAAGGCCTCACACTTCTCAAGACCAGATGAGCTCATGGTCTGGGTTGCTCATTGCTCAACATAACAAAGACTGGTGGGTCTGGTCCCAGCCCCAGTCCCAATCACAACAATGAGCTACAGCCACAGCCCAAGCCCAAGCCCAAACCCCTAGCCCAGTCCAAACCCCTAGCCTCAGTCCAAACCCCTAGCCTCAGCCCCAGCCCAAACCTAAGCTCTAGCCTCAACCTAAACCCCAGCCCCAACCCCTCGCCCCTGCCCCTTCGCAAACCTCTAGCCCGAGCCCCAGACCAAGGATGTGTGTGACGGCCTGAGAAAGACCTCCATCCAGCAGGACCATGCTACCCAGACTCTGCCCTTTGAACCCCATTAAGACCAAACCTATGGAGCAGGGGCCAAAATAAACAGAGAAGGGGGAGGGGAAGGCCAGGGTCAGATGTACGGATGACCTGCTCTGATAGGGGTGGGAGGCCAGGGGGCATGGGGCAGGGGACATCTATTGTATCCACTCCTGGAGTTATTTCTCATTATGCAATATAGAGCCTGGTGTTGTATACTAAATCAAATCAAATCAAATGTTATTTGTCACATGTGCCAAATACAACGGGTGTAGACTTTACCGTGAAATGCTTGCTTATGAGCCCTTCCCAACGATTCAGAGTAAAAAAATAATTATATATATATATATATATACTACCAGTCAAAGGTTTGGACACACCTACTCATTCAAGGGTTATTTTAACTATTTTTTACATTTTAGAATAATAGTGAAGACATCAAAGCTATGAAATAACACATATGTAGTAACCAAAAAAGTGTTAAACAAAATATATTTTATATTTGAGGTTCTTCAAATAGCCGCCCTTTGCCTTGATGACATGCTTCATGAGGTAGTCACTTGGAATGGATTTCAATTAACATGTGTGCCTTCTTAAAAGTTAATTTGTGGAATTTCTTTCCTTCTTAATGCGTTTTTTGAAAATCAGTTGTGTTGTGACAAGGTGGGGGGGGGGGGGGATTTGTATACAGAAGATAGCCCTATTTGGTGAAAGACCAAGTCCATATTATGGCAAGAACAGCTCAAATAAGCAAAGAGAAACGACAGTCCATCATTACTTTAAGACATGAAGATAAGTCCATATGGAACATTTCAAGAACTTTGAATGTTTCTTCAAGTGCAGTCACAAAAACCATCAAGCACTATGATGAAACTGGCTCTCATTAGGACCACCACAGGAATGGAAGACCCTGAGTTACCTCTGCTTCAGAGGATAAGGTCATTAGAGTTACCAGCCTCAGAACTTGCAGCCCAAATAAATGCTTCACAGAGTTCAAGTCACAGACACATCTCAACATCAACTGTTCAGAGGGGACTGTGTGAATCAGGCCTTCATGGTCAAATTGCTGCAAAGAAACCACTACTAAAGGACACCAATGAGAAGAAGAGACTTGCTTGGGCCAAGAAACGCGAGCAATGGACATTAGACCGGTGGAAATGTGTCCTTTGGTCTGGAGTCCAAATTGGCGATTTTTGGTTCCAACCGCTGTGTCTTTGTGAGACGGATGATCTCCGCATGTGTAGTTCTCACCGTAAAGCATGGAGGAGGAGGTGTTATGGTGTGGGGGTGCTTTGCTGGTGACACTGTCTGTGATTTATTTAGAATTCAAGGCACACTTAACCAGCATGGCTACCACAGCATTCTGCAGCGATATGCCATCCCATCTGGTTTGGGCTTAGTGGGACTATCATTTGTTTTTCAAAAGGACAATGACCCAACAGACCTCCAGGCTGTGTAAGCGCTATTTTACCAAGAAGGAGAGTGATGGAGTGCTGCATCAGATGACCTGACCTACACAATCCCCTGACCTCAACCCAACTGAGAAGGTTTGGGATGAGTCGGACTGCAGAGTGAAGGAAAAGCAGCCAACAAGTGCTCAGCATACTTATGGCGCCGGAGAACATGGCTGCCGTTTTACAGCCCTCTGACCAATTATACTATTATGTGTGTTTTTACGCGTTATTTGTAATTTATTCTGTACATAATGTTTCTGCCACCGTCTCTTATGACCAAAAACAGCTTATGGATATCAGGACAGCGATTACTCACATCGTACTGGACGAAGATTTTTTCTTCAACGAGTCGGACGTGAAGGATATCCTACAGACATCCGACAAGGCCCAAATCCCCGTCATTCGCATGAGAAAGAGACAGAGATATCGTGGACGTAGGTCGGGGTGCCTTGTAAGGATCAGACGGCGAGCGAGTAAACTGCCTCTTCCATCAATCCTATTAGCCAATGTTCAGTCATTTGAAAACAAATTGGACGACCTAAGATTACGGTTATCCTACCAACGGGACATTAAAAACTGTAATATCTTATGTTTCACCGGGTCGTGGCTGAACGACGACATAAATAACATACAGCTGGTGGAATATACGCTACATCAGCAGGATAGAACGGCTCACTCCGGTAAGACAAGGGGTGTCGGTCTGTGTATATTTGTATACAACAGCTGGTGCATAAAATCTAACAATAAGGAAGTCTCAAGATTTTGCTCGCCGGAGGTAGAGTATCTCATGATAAGCTGTAGACCACACTATTTACCACCACAAACCGATGCTGGCACTAAGATTGCACTCAATGAGCTGTATAAGGCCATAATTAAACAGGAAAATGCTCATCCAGAGGCAGCGGTCCTAGTGGCCGGGGACTTTAATGCAGGGAAACTTAAATCCGTTCTACCTCATTTCTACCAGCATGTTAAATGTGCAACCAGAGGAAAAAAAAAACAATAGACCACCTTTACTCCACACACAGAGACGCGTACAAAGCTCTCCCTCGACCCTCCATTTGGCAAATCTGATATTAACTCTATCTTTCTGATTCCTGCTTATAAGCAAAAACTAAAGCAGGAAGCACCAGTGACTCGGTTAATAAAAAAGTGGTCAGATGACGCAGATGCTAAGCTACAGGACTGTTTTGCTAGCACAGACTGGAATATGTTCCGGGATTCTTCCGATAGCATTGAGGGGTACACCACATCAGTCACTGGCTTTATCAATAAGTGCATCGATGACGTCGTCCCCACAGTGACCGTACGTACATATCCCAACCAGAAGCTGTGGATTACAGGCAACATCCGCACTGAGCTAAAGGGTAGAGCTGCCACTTTCAAGGAGCGGGACTCTAACCCGGACGCTTATAAGAAATCCCGCTATGCCCTCCGACGAACCATCAAACAGGCAAAGAGTCAATACAGGACTAAGATTGAATCGTACAACACCGGCTCTGACGCTCGTCGGATGTGGCAGGGCTTGAAAACTATTACAGATTACAAAAGGGAATCACAGCCGCGAGCTGCCCAGTGACACAAGCCTACCAGATGAGCTAAATCATTTCTATGCTCGCTTCGAGGCAAGCAACACTGAAGCATGCATGAGAGCACCAGCTGTTCCGGATGACTATGTGATCACGCTCTCCGTAGCCGATGTGAGTAAGACTTTTAAGCAGGTCAACATTCACAAGGCCGCAGGGCCAGACGGATTACCAGGACGTGTACTCCGAGTATGCGCTGACCAACTGGCAAGTGTCTTCACTGAGATTTTCAACATGTCCCTGACTGAGTCTGTAATACCAACATGTTTCAAGCAGACCAGACCACCATAGTCCCTGTGCCCAAGGACACTAAGATAACCTGCCTAAATGACTACCGACCTGTACCACTCACGTCTGCAGCCATGAAGTGCTTTGAAAGGCTGGTCATGGCTCACATCAACACCATTATCCCAGAAACCCTAGACCCATTCCAATTTGCATACCGCCCCAACAGATCCACAGATGATGCAATCTCTATTGCACTCCACACTGCCCTTTCCCACCTGGACAAGAGGAACACCTACGTGAGAATTGACTACAGCTCAGCGTTCAACACCATAGTGCCCTCAAAGCTCATCACTAAGCTAAGGACCCTGGGACTAAACCCCTCCCTCTGCAACTGGATCCTGAACTTCCTGATGGGCCGCCCCCAGGTGGTAAGGGTAGGTAAGAACACATCTGCCACGCTGATCCTCAACACGGGGCCCATCAGGGGTGCGTGCTCAGTCCCCTCCTGTACTCCCTGTTCACCCATGACTGCATGGCCAGGCACGACTCCAACACCATCATTAAGTTTGCTGATGACACGACAGTGGTAGGCCTGATCACCAACAATGATGAGACAGCCTATAGGGAGGAGGTCAGAGACCTGGCCGTGTGGTGCCAGGATAACAACCTCTCCCTCAACGTGATCAAGACAAAGGAGATGATTGTGGACTACAGGAAAAGAAAGAGGACTGAGCACGCCCCCATTCTCATCGACGGGGCTGTAGTGGAACAGGTTGAGAGCTTCAAGTTCCTTGGTGTCCACATCACCAACAAACTATCGTGGTCCAAACACACCAAGACAGTCGTGAAGAGGGCACGACAAAGCCTATTCCCCCTCAGGAGACTGAAAAGATTTGGCATGGGTCCTCAGATCCTCAGAAAGTTCTACAGCTGCACCATCGAAGCATCCTGACTGGTTGCATCACCGCCTGGTATGGCAACTGCTCAGCTTCCGACCGCAAGGCACTACAGAGGGTAGTGCGTACCGCCCAGTACATCACTGGGGCCAAGCTTCCTGTCATCCAGGACCTCTACACCAGGCGGTGTCAGAGGAAGGCCCTAGAAATTGTCAAAGACTCCAGCCACCTAAGTTATAGACTGTTCTCTCTGCTACCGCACGGCAAGCGGTACCAGAGCGCCAAGTCTAGGTCCAAAAGGCTTCTTAACAGCTTCTACCCCCAAGCCATAAGACTCCTGAACAGCTAATCATGGCTACCCAGACTATTTGCACTGCCCCCCCACCCCACCTCATCCCCCTCTTTTACGCTGCTGCTACTCTGTTTATTATTTATGCATAGACACTTTACTCTACCCACATGTACATATTACCTCGACTAGCCGGTGCCCCCGCACATTGACTCTGTACCGGTACCCCCCTGTATATAGCCTCCCTACTGTTATTTTATTTTACTGCCACTCTTTAGTTATTTGCTTAAATTTTTCACTTATCTATTTTTTACTTAACACTTTTTTAATTTAATTGGTTAAGGGCATGGAAGTAAGCGTTTCACTGTAATGTCTACACCTGTTGTATTCGGCGCATGTGGCAAATTTGATTTGATTTGATTTGTCGGAACTCAAGACTGTTGGAAAAGCATTCCAGGTGAAGCTGGTTGAGAGAATGCCAAGAATGTGCAAAGCTGTCATCAAGGCAAAGAGTGGCTATTTGAAGAATCTCAAATATAAAATATATTTTGATTTGTTTAACAGTTTTTTGGTTTCTATATGACTCCATATGTGTTATTCATAGTTTTGATGTCTTCACTATTATTCTATAATGTAGAAAATAGTAAAAATAAAGAAAAAACCTTGAACGAGTAGGTGTGTCCAAACTTTTGACTGGTACTGTACATGCTAACAAAAGAGGAATACAATACACAAGAATGGAGCTTTATACAGGGAGTACCAGTACCAGATCAATGTGCAGGGGTACGAGGTATTTGAGGTAGATATTTACATGAAGGCAGGGTAGTGACTAGTCATCAGGATAGATAATAATACAAGTAAAATAGAGAACAGAGTAGCAGCAGCGTATGATGTGCAAAAGTGTGTGTATCTGTGTGTGTGTGTAATGTGTGTGTGTGTGTAGTGTTTGTGAATATGTGTGGGTTTTGTATGAGAGTGTCAGTGTAGTGTGTGTAAGTGAGTGTGTGTGTATATATAGTCTTGTGAGTGTGCATAGAGTCAGTGCAAGATTGGGTCAGTGCAGATAGTCAGGGTAACCATTTAATTAAATATTTAGCAGTCTTATGGTTATTTAGCAATCTTATGGCTTGGGGGTCAAACCGGTCTCGGAGCCTGATGGTCCGAGAGCCGATGCTTCGGTACCGTTTGCTGGACGGTAGCATACGTGAGCAGTCTATGGCTAGGGTGGCTGGAGTCTTGGGCAATTTTTCGGGGTCTTTCCCTGATATAGAGGTAGGGAGCTCGGCCCCAGTGATGTACTGGGCTATTCGCACCACCCTCTGTAGCACTTTGCAGTCGAGGGCGGTGCATTTGCCATACCAAGTGGTGATGCAGCCAGTCAAGATGCTCTCGATGGTGCAGCTGTATAACTTTTTGAGGATCCGAGGGCCCATGCCAAATCTTTTCAGCCTCCTGAGGGGGAAGAGGCGCTGTCGTGCCCTCTTCACGACTGTGTGGGTGTGTGTGGACCATGTTAAGTCTTTAGTGATGTGGACGCCAAGGAACTTGAAGCTCTCGACCCTCTCCACTACAGCCTTGTCGATGTGGATGGGGGCGTGCTCTCCCCTCTTTCTCCTGTAGTCCACTATCAGCTCCTTGGTCTTACTGATGTTAAGGGAGAGGTTGTTGTCCTGACACCACACCACAAGTCTCTGACCTCCTCCCTGTAGGCTGTCTCATCGCCGTCGGTGACCAGGCCTACCACCATCGTGTGGTCAGCAAACTTGATGTTGGTGTTGGAGTCGTGCGTGGCCATGCAGTCGTGGGTGAACAGGGAGTAGCCTACAGGAGGGGACTAAGCACACACCCCTGAGGGCCCCCCATGTTGAGGGTCAGCGTGGAGGAGGTGTTGTTGCCTACTCTCACCACCTGGGGCTGGCCGGTCAGGAAGTCCAGGATCCAGTTGCAGAGGGAGATGTTCGGTCTCAGGGTCCCCAGCTTGGTGATTTGCTTGGGACTATGGTGTTGAACGCTCATCTATGAAGAGCATTCTCACATAGTTATTTCCCCTCTTGTCCAGGTGGGAGAGGGCAGTGTGAAGTGCAATTGAGATTGCGTCATCTGTGGATCTGTTAGGGCGGTGTGCGAATTGTGGGTCCAGGGTGTCTGGGATGATGGTGTTGATGTGTGTCATGACCAGCCCTTCAAAGCAGTTCATAATTACAGATGTGAGTGCTACAGGGCGATAGTCATTAGGTAGGTTACCTTGAAGTTCTTGGGAACAGGGATAATGGTGGTCAACTTGAAACATGTTGGGATTAAAGACTGGGACAAGGAGAAATTGAAAATGTCCGTGAAGACACTTGCCAGCTGGTCTGCGCATGGTTTGAGAACACGCCCTGGTATTCCATCTGGCCCAGCGGCCTTGCGAGTGTTAACCTGTTTAAAACGTTTACTCACATCGGCCATGGAGAGCGAGATCACACAGTCATCCGGAACAACAGGAGCTTGCAAGACTCAAGTGTTGTATTCCTTGAAGCGAGCATAAAAGGCATTTAGCTCGTTTGGGAGTTCCGCATCCCACGGCTTGGTTTCCCTTTGTAATCCGTTATCGTCTACAAGCCCTGCCACATATGACGAGCTTCAGAGCTGGTGTAATAGGATTCCACCTTCCTCCCATATTGTCCTTTTGCATGTTTGATGTCTCATCGGATGTCGTAGTGGTCGTACTACAGTTGGGGAAAAAAGTATTTAGTCAGCCACCAATTGTGCAAGTTCTCCCACTTAAAAAGATGAGAGAGGCCTGTAATTTTCATCATAGGTACACGTCAACTATGACAGACAAATTGAGGAAAGAAATCCAGAAAATCACATTGTAGGATTTTTAATGAATTTATTTGCAAATTATGGTGGAAAATAAGTATTTGGTCACCTACAAACAAGCAAGATTTCTGGCTCTCACAGACCTGTAACTTCTTCTTTAAGAGGCTCCTCTGTCCTCCACTCGTTACCTGTATTAATGGCACCTGTTTGAACTTGTTATCAGTATAAAAGACACCTGTCCACAACCTCAAACAGTCACACTCCAAACTCCACTATGGCCAAGACCAAAGAGCTGTCAAAGGACACCAGAAACAAAATTGTAGACCTGCACCAGGCTGGGAAGACTGAATCTGCAATAGGTAAGCAGCTTGGTTTGAAGAAATCAACTGTGGGAGCAATTATTAGGAAATGGAAGACATACAAGACCACTGATAATCTCCCTCGATCTGGGGTTCCACGCAAGATCTCACCCCGTGGGGTCAAAATGATCACAAGAACGGTGAGCAAAAATCCCAGAACCACACGGGGGGACCTAGTGAATGACCTGCAGACAGCTGGGACCAAAGTAACAAAGCCTACCATCAGTAACACACTACGCCGCCAGGGACTCAAATCCTGCAGTGCCAGACGTGTCCCCCTGCTTAAGCCAGTACATGTCCAGGCCCGTCTGAAGTTTGCTAGAGTGCATTTGGATGATCCAGAAAAGGATTGGGAGAATGCCATATGGTCAGATGAAACCAAAATATAACTTTTTGGTAAAAACTCAACTCGTCGTGTTTGGAGGACAAAGAATGCTGAGTTGCATCCAAAGAACACCATACCTACTGTGAAGCATGGGGGTGGAAACATCATGCTTTGGGGCTGTTTTTCTGCAAAGGGACCAGGACGACTGATCCGTGTAAAGGAAAGAATGAATGGGGCCATGTATCATGAGATTTTGAGTGAAAACCTCCTTCCATCAGCAAGGGCATTGAAGATGAAACGTGGCTGGGTCTTTCAGCATGACAATGATCCCAAACACACCGCCCGGGCAACAAAGGAGTGGCTTTGTAAGAAGTATTTCAAGGTCCTGGAGTGGCATAGCCAGTCTCCAGATCTCAACCCCATAGAACATCTTTGGAGGGAGTTGAAAGTCCGTGTTGCCCAGCGACAGCCCCAAAACATCACTGCTCTAGAGGAGATCTGCATGGAGGAATGGGCCAAAATACCAGCAACAGTGTGTGAAAACCTTGTGAAGACTTACAGAAAACGTTTGACCTGTGTCATTGCCAACAAAGGGTATATAACAAAGTATTGAGAAACTTTTGTTATTGACCAAATACTTATTTTCCACCATAATTTGCAAATAAATTAATTAAAAATCCTACAATGTGATTTTCTGGATTTTTTTCTCCTAATTTTGTCTGTCATAGTTGACGTGTACCTATGATGAAAATTACAGGCCTCTCTCATCTTCTTAAGTGGGAGAACTTGCACAATTGGTGGCTGACTAAATACTTTTTTCCCCCACTGTATATGCGCATAATATTCTGAAAACACACTCAAAGGTGGTTGGGTGATATGCATGTCGATTAGTATATCAATATTTGCATCTTGTGAGAAACCAAATTAAGATGGAATATATACAGTATAATCATGTTAAATTAACTTGCCCTTTACAGGGGAATGAATTTGACATTGACAATGGTTAAAAACAAACAGTTGTAAAATGTGCCTTTTAAAACGAAATTTCAAAGAAACAAATATGTACAAAAACACAATCATGGTCTTAAGGCCACAGTGTTGATTTGATGTGAATGTTTATGATGTTTGCTTCATCTTGGCCAGGTCGCAGTTGTAAATGAGAACTTGTTCTCAACTGGCTTACCTGGTTAAGTAAAGGTGAAAAAAATAAAATAATAATAATAATAATTAATTTCAGTTATGAGTAGCCATGCTATTTCTCTCTCTCTCTCTCTCTCTCTCTCTCTCTCTCTCTCTCTCTCTCTCTCTCTCTCTCTCTCTCTCCCTCTCTCTCTCCCTCTCGCTCCCTCTTATCTCTGTCTTTCTCTCTCCCTCACCCTCTCTCTCTCTCCCTCTCTCCTCCTTTCTGGAGATCCCTCCCAGAGTTTTCAGCAGAGGCCTCACTCAGTCACCCTCTAATGCGTCCCAAGACCTGCGGCTGAAAATTGAGGCTTTTCACTGTTGCCATGGCGACGTCTCCACACAAGCAGAAAGAGTGCGAGACGGAGAGGCCCATTGACTCCTACCTTTAGCCATCCTATTGAGGACCATGTCAATCAGAATGTATGTTCCGCTTCTGCCAGCCCCGTCACTGCAAAGCAACCAGAGAGACGAAGACGCTCATTAGTGAGGCAGAAAAAGGACACAGAGTGGATCCCTCAATACAACAGTTAGTGTTTGCCTCTTACATTAAATTAAATAGCTCATTTAGAATGTCTTGTATTATTGCTGTAAAGTCTGTGAGGAAATACAAATGATGAGGAGTGTTTAAAAAGTCAAATATATTACATAGTTTACTGTACAGTATAAATACACGCGGGTACAAATGGGTAATGTATGGTAAATTGCAGTTCTTTCAAATATATTAAATTGAAGATCATAAGATATATTAATAAAAGCTATAATAACCATTGCGTAAAAAGTTGTCATCATCATAAAAATATATACATATTTTTCTGCAGTGTTTAGATTTTTAAGAACAAATTATACAAAACATATATACGTGTGTGTGTGTGTGTGGGCGTGTGCAAGCATGTGTGTCTGTGTGTGTGTGTACACATGCATGTGTGTGTGGTCCAAATACTTCTATAGAGAGGACTGGTTTGGAACTGGCATTATGAGGGACAAAAGCTTTCAAAAGCAGCAGCAGCGTGAGCGTGCAGCAGACAGACACCTCAGAAGCAGAGGAAGGCGGCGAGGCCAGAGGCCATTAGCAGAGCGGCTTTGGGGAGCCTGCTTTGCTATTCCACCAGAGATAGGCGCATAAAAAGCCCCTCTTTGTGCCTGCCGGGCATTCAATCTGTCTGCATGTTAATTGCAAACAAGGCGTGCACTATCTCTCTAATAAAGGCAAAGCCAATAAAACAGGAGAGACAGAGAGAGCGGCGTGAGGCGAGGAGTGCCACTGTTTATTTAATCCACTGCTTCTCATTTAGAGACCAGGCAGAGACCTCTATGGCCAGACAGACGGACGGACAGACGGAAAGACAGACAGACAGAAACTCTCAGTGCATGACTGAACACTATTAAAGAGATGGAGGCAGATACCTGCCATAAGAAATAACGAGTGAAGCTTCACTAACTAAACAAAACCAAAAATATATTTGTGCAATATGGTTTCCAAAAGTACACATTTGTATGGTCAGTGAATATGATCCAAAAAATAGAAATATCAATATTTTAGGTAACTGTGTGTCTAACTGTGTCTTCCTATGCTCTCTTCTGTATTTATTTGGACAGTGAAGCTAAAACGTTTAATTTGTCTTTATACTTTATATTTGAGATCAAATGTTTCATATGAGGCGACAGTACAGAATGTTACCTTTTATATGAGGGTATTTTCGTGCATATCTGTTTTACAGTTTAGAAATGAGAGACCTTTATTTATCTAGTCCCCCCATTTGAAGGGCAGGTTGACGGTTATTGGGATTAATCTTGTCCTGGAGGCAGAGTAATTTCCGCTAGATGGGCCAGCTGCAAAGTTAAAATTGCCTATATATCATAACAATTCATGAAAACAAAAAAAATGCTTTTTGTTCTTAATTTAAGGTTAGGGTTAGGCATAAGGTTAGCAGTGTCGTTAAGGTTAGGGTTAAGGTCAGGGTTAGGATTTTGTGACCATGCCAACTACTGACTACCCTGCAGAGCTGCCTCCAGTACATGAGTCATCCCAATTAATGCCAACATGCATTTGAAGGTGTCATAAGTACACTTTTACTGTATGTGTAATAAAATAGTCAAAAGTTCAGTATTTGGTCCCATATTCCTAGCATGCAATGACTACATCAAGCTTGTGATTCTACAAATGTCATTATGAATGAATTGTGAATAATTATGAGTGAGAACGTTACAGAGGCACAAAGATCATACCCCCAAGACATGCTAACCTCTCACCATTACCAATAACGGTGGAGGTTACCATTTTCTTTGGGAGGGAGGGGGGGGGGGGGGGGGTATGATATCTATGCCTCTGTAACTTTCTCACTCATCATTATTCACAATACATTAATGAATATCCATAATCATGGTAGCATCCACATCAATGTAGAGGTGTTGAAAAACACATTCAATTCTTATTTACAATAAAAGTGACAAAAAAATGACACAATACATTATTTACCATTAATGTCTATTGGGCACAACATAATCTGAAGCACAACCAAAACAAACTGCAATCGCACCCAACAAGTTTGAAGAGTCACAATCTTGATGTAGTCATTGCCTGCTAGGAATATGGAACCAAATACAAAAAAATGGCACTACTTTAATACACATATAGGTGAATTAAATACTTATGACACCTTCAAATGGGGTGACTAGATACATAAAGTGCTTTCATTTCTAAATGGTAAAACTGATATGTATGAAAATACCCTCAAATAAAAGGTGACATTCTGTACTGTTGCCTCATATGAAACATTTGATCTCAAATCCAAAATGCTGAAATATAGAGTCAAATAATACGTTTTAACTTCACTGTCCAAATAAATACGTAGTGGAGTGTATATACTCAGTCTGTCATGCAATGCAATTGACACCCATTCAGCCAGTGCATCGTTACAAGGTTATAATTATTGTAGTATACTTGCCTGCAGTGGACAATTATTGGACAAGACCGACCCCGGTAGCACTTGTTAACCTTTCTGTAATGAAACAGAAGAGAGTCTGCTATTAATGTCACACTTCAAAACAATATAGGAGCACATCTGCTAAATTCTGCTAGATAAAAGACATATAGTATATTGTACATCACCAAATCAAATATGTAGATGACTCACAAAAAAGGGTCACATGCTGCTTACTGTATTTCATTGATGAGGAAAAATTCAGTTTATACTTTTAGAGGCAATAAAAAAGGATGAAACAAAAATTCTGTAATTCAGTAATGTTTGAACCTTACCTTTGCCAATCAAAATAATGTGAGGACAAAAGTATTCCATGTTGAACAATGAGAATGAATGAAGGGTAATTTAAAACACCATATTGTGACATGTATTTACTGCCGTGATGGATGCGGTGGTGAGATGTCGTGATCCGCGACGCATTAACCTTGCACAATTATGAATGTTACACACCACAGACACACAGTGGGAGCCAACTAGCCGTCTATTGCCATGGAAACTACTGGCTACATCGGTTCTGTTTTTTTCTAACTTCAATTAAATTTAAAAAGAAAAAAAAATGTCTAACCCTACACAGGAATATTATCATTTGGGCTCCCGAGTGGCGCAGCGGTCTAAGGCACTGCATCTCAGTGCTTGAGGCGTCACTACAGACCCCCTGGTTCAATTCCAGGCTGTATCACAACAGGCCGTGATTGGGAGTACCATAGGGCGGCGCACAATTGGCCCAGGTTTGGCTGGTGTAGGCCGTCATTGTAAATAAGAATTTGTTCTTAATTGACTTGCCTAGTAAAATAAATATATACAGTAATTTATGAAATACTAGCATTGTATGTGATATACAGTAGCATATAATCGTTGTGACCTAGTATACATTTAAAACGAACCATACTCCATTCATTACATATTTTTAAATTAACATTTCAATTAATAAGACCTAAACACTTTTTGAATAATAAGAAGGAACATTTGTTTGTGAAAGAAAAACAAAAAAAAAGTAGGATGAAAATAAAATGCATTTTACAGGTAATTCATCAAACAAACCAGACATTTTGAGTAGTTTGAGAGTGAACAGAGTAGGTGGGAGTTATTATGCAAACCAAAGGGGTGGAAAAGTGAAAGTGAGAGGAGCGGAGAGAGAGAAAGTGTGTGCACAGGCCTGGCTGAAGAGACACGGTTTCCAATGATCACTTTTGTGACTATGCAACTGGGCTCATATTACTAGCTGCAACATCACAAAAATGACACTGGCAACCGCTAATTTCTTAGTTGGCCAAAACCGCTACATGAGTGGTGCATTGTGGTTATGAGGGTCACGGGTGGGATCTGAACCCTGATCTCCTGCTCTGGAAACCAACGTCTTAATCATTAGACCAAGAGGACATTTCCTCATGGGCTGAGGGTGACACTGATTTTGAAGTCGCAGGTAAGGCTACCTTATCATGAGAGCGCGAATCCTACTCACCTCCTCTACATGAGGCCCCTACCGTAGTGAGAGAGCTGGATACCAAATGACCTCTAGTGTGATAGCAATTACCCTTTTAGCATGGTGAGCTCTCTCTAACCTGCATAGCTTCTCCAATTAGATGGACATCCAACATACCAGCCAATGAGCAAGCCCTGCCACAGCTGAGTTCTGTATTTGTTATAAAACATGAAGCAAACTCAGTATTTTGACTCAGCCAGTTGGGTTGCTTGAATAACCCAACAAGTTGGGTTGTTGGGATTACCCCAAACATGGGTTAATTTAACCATCAGTTGGGTATTTCTTACTCTCATGCTGGGTTGACCTAGCAGCTGGGTCTTTTTTAAAGTAATCCTTAGGTTACTTTGAGGAGGCATGGCGTATTAGGGTGTGGCTTTCAGCTAGATCTTATTGGCCACTCGTGAGAGTAAATGTCATTCTGTTCATTATGTTAAGTTCACATAATACAAATTCAAATGTTCCCATTTGTGGGTTGTGGGTTCGTTTCCTACAGGGGGCCAGTATGAAAATGTATGCACTCACTAACTGTAAGTCGCTCTGGATAAGAGTGTCTGCTAAATGACTAAAATGTCAAATTAACAGGAATAACATTTATTCTCATGGGTGGATAAAAATAACTAGCTGAAAGCCTCGCCCCTACTAAACTACGCCTCCAGTCTTCAGATCTGACCCGCTGGGGCATATCTCAATAACCCAGCACCCAGCATCAATAACCCAGTAGTTATTAAAGAAAACAACCCAACTAAGTGACCCAATGCCTGCAACACAGCAGTTGGGTCAACCAAACAACCCAGCATGTTTTAGAGTGTAGGTACGAGCTTTCAGCACCAGTAGAGGTCAGAGAGGTTTCAGATGATAGGATAAAGAATTAGTGCCTTTCTTGGACATCATTATTTTGCACTTCAGTCTGAAATACAGCACAAATAGGAGAAGAAAAAAATCACAGAAGAACAAAACAATTCTTAACTTAATTTTTTCTGGTCTAAATTGTGAAGAAGGAGGTTAGAATTCCATCCATCCACACATCTGAAGGCACATATTCTCATTTGGAGTGGGATTTCCAATTCCTTTCAGGGTGTTTCCCTGGGGGCCTATTGCGGCTCCTCTGCCAGCATACATCAGATGAAGAACATGGAGGAGAGATTAGACAGTCATTGGCTTTCCCTTCCATTCACCTAGGTTTTTCAGCTTGACGTTTACCATTTAATTGGCTGTTTGAATTAAGATTTTTCAAGCCATGCCATGAGGACGGTTAATTTGCTGCCTTGCATGAGCAGAGGAGAGAAAATAGCCCTACGATCAAAGAAGTAGTGCAGAAACATAAGTCTTACAGGAACAACCATATAAAGCCATTCTCTACAGGAGTTAAAGGGAAAAGATCAGCGGAGAGAACAGGTAGACAAGTGGAAGCAGGGCAGCAACAAAAGGAGCGTTATCATATCACAAGCTAACCCCTAAGGTTGCAAAATTCTGGTAACTTTGCAAAAATCCCCAAAAATCCTGGTTGGAAGATTCCCAGAATCAGGAGGGAATAAGCAAGAAATCTGGAAACCTCCACGTGGGATTTCTGGAAAACCTGGGAATTTTGGGAAAGTTACAAGAGACAAAAGGAGCAGCCGTTGGTCAGACGGGGACAGGTGGCCTACCTGCGGAAGTCCAGCATGATCCTGGCTGAGTCAGGGATGCTGCGGTCCACCCAGGAAAGGAAGTGGAACTGCGTGACGGTGCGCGTCTCGTTGGTCTGCAGGTTCTTCAGGTAGAAACTCCTGACCAGGAAGTCCTCACACCAGATGTGTTCTGATACCAGGTTCACCTGCATAGACAAGGGATGGGAGTGAGACAATAGAAATAGAATCAACCAAACGTTCTTAAAACCTCTGGCCATGGCAATTTGACAAGTAAACTCATGGGTACACCCATTATGGCATTATTGACTTGAATAGAGATGTCCCTTCTAGTGATTCTATTTCTGTGGTGAGAACTACAGTATTACCAGGCACAGGTAACTGCCAAAATAAAGGAAACACCAACATAAAGTGTCTTAATAGGGCATTGGGCTACCACGAGCCAGAACAGCTTCAATGCACCTTGGCAAAGATTCTACAAGTGTCTGGAACTCTATTGGAAGGATGCAACGCCATTCTTCCATCATTTGATTGTGGTGGAAAACGCTGTCTCAGGCGCCGCTCCAGAACGTCCCATAAGTGTTCAATTGGGTTGAGATCTGGTGACTGAGACGGCCATGGCATATGGTTTACATAGTTTTCATGCTCATCAAACCGTTCAGTGACCATTCATGCCCTGTGGATGGGGGCATTGTCATCCTATGGGGGCATAGCCATGGTAGCCAAAATAATGGCCTGCCCAGCATTTTTATACATGACCATAACATGCTGACTACACCGGTTACGCGTGTGCGTCCGCGTGCACCATCATGTGCATGTTGATTTTGTCTATACCCACCAGACACGATCACGACACCAACTATATTAATTTGGGGACAGGTTGAAACACACATGAAACATTCATGGACATTAAGCTAGATAGCTGTTGCTAGTAGTTTGTCATGGGAGATGAACATTGAGTTGTTATTTAACCTGATCATGGTCCCCTTTTTAGCTGGTTCTTTGTAGAATTTTGACCTGGATCATACAACAATCATGTGTTTCTCTATTCTGACGATAAATCCACAGATAAAAAGGGAAACCTAGTTAGTTTTTAGTTAGTTATCTTTGATTAATATCTCCTCGTTCGTTTTCAAGCAACCATGTGGGATTTTTCTTTTTCTTTTTTCTTTTTTTCACCTTTATTTAACCAGGTAAGCCAGTTGAGAACAAGTTCTCATTTACAACTGCGACCTGGCCAAGATAAAGCAAAGCAGTGCGATAAAAACAACAACACAGAGTTACATATGGGGTAAAAAAAACATAAAGTCAAAAAATACAACAGAAAATATATATACAGTGTGTGCAAATGTAGCAAGTTATGGAGGTAAGGCAATAAATAGGCTATAGTGCAAAATAATTACAATTAGTATTAACACTGGAATGCTAGATGTGCAAGAGATTATGTGCAAATAGAGATACTGGGGTGCAAAAGAGCAAAATAAATAACAATATAGGGATGAGGTAGTTGGGTGGGCTAATTTCAGATGGGCTGTGTACAGGTGCAGTGATCAGTAAGGTGCTCTGACAACTGATGCTTAAAGTTAGTGAGGGAGATAAGAGTCTCCAGCTTCAGAGATTTTTGCAATTCGTTCCAGTCATTGGCAGCAGAGAACTGGAAGGAATGGCGGCCAAAGGAGGTGTTGGCTCTGGGAATGACCAGTGAGATATACCTGCTGGAGCGCAGACTACGGGTGGGTGCTGCTATGGTGACCAATGAGCTAAGATAAGGCGGGGATTTGCCTAGCAGTGATTTATAGATGGCCTGGAGCCAGTGGGTTTGACGACGAACATGTAGTGAGGACCAGCCAACAAGAGCGTACAGGTCACAGTGGTGGGTAGTGTATGGGGCTTTGGAGACAAAACGGATGGCACTGTGATAGACTACATCCAATTTGCTGAGTAGAGTGTTGGAGGCTATTTTGTAAATGACATCGCCGAAGTCAAGGATCGGTAGGATAGTCCGTTTTACGAGGGCATGTTTGGCAGCATGAGTGAAGGAGGCTTTGTTGCGAAATAGGAAGCCGATTCTAGATTTAACTTTGGATTGGAGATTCTTAATGTGAGTCTGGAAGGAGAGTTTACAGTCTAACCAGACACCTAGGTATTTGTAGTTGTCCACATACTCTAGGTCAGACCCGTCGAGAGTGGTGATTCTAGTCGGGTGGGCGGGTGTATCCAATAAGGAGGGGACTTGCAGCTCGTGGCGTGTCTCAAATAGAACCAAGTTCTATTTTAACGCTTGGCTATGCAGATGCTCGTTCACGCGTGCGAACGGTGTGGGGGGAAATGATTAAGTAACATATGTGTACATTTATTTTGCACGCTCAGTGCACGCAACTTGGCCAATAAGGTTTGCATGTAAGCATGATGGGATGTTAATTGCTTAATAACTCAGGAACCACACCTGTGTGGAAGCACCTGCTATCAATATACTTTGTATCCCTCATTTACTCAAGTGTTTCCTTTATTTTGGCAGTTACCTGTATATCAATTACTGTAGACTAACTCTCTCTGAGTGATACCCCTGGACCAAATCAACTACAAACAGATATGTGGAAGGACACCATTTCATAAAAATTCAGATGAATAATATCTTAAACAAATAAATAACATCCTAAACAAGGACAATTGTTTTACCTCATATACATGGTAGACATTGAAGCCCTCGTCCGGCCAGTACTGTTGACACTGTTTGACTCCATTTTCAGACAGGGGCGTTAGCATGACGATGACCACACATCCACTCTCCCACACCATCTGAAGACACAAGGGAACATAGGAGGGCTCAAATCTAGTCATATTAACAAAGACAGGGCACTCATACAATATGAGTCAATACAGTAGGAGTTAATACAGTAGGAGTCAATACAGTAGGCGCTAATACAGTAGGAGTTAATACAGTAGGAGTCAATACAGTATGAGTCAATACAGTAGGAGTTAATACACTATGAGTCAATATGCTATGAGTAAATACAGTAGGTGTTAATACAGTAGCAGTTAATACAGTAGGAGTTAATACACTGTGAGTCAATACAGTATGAGTTAATATAGTATGAGTCAATACACTATGAGTCAATACAGTAGTAGTTAATACAGAAAGGTCCCACAGAACATTGACAGCACAAGAAGAACTGTATAATGACGCATTGAGATTGATTGATGTTATGCTATTGAAATTAAATCAATGTTAGTCATTCAGCAGGATAGATACGTTATTATACGATGTACAGGATTGTGTGAGTGAACGTTATTGGTCTGCACCACCACTGACGTGTGATCAGTTGAGCTGTACTACTGTACAGTAGTTCAGAGGAAGTCACACAGCGCCTCCGTGTGCCCCTCACTCTCCCTGCCAACTGAGCTAGCTCAACTGATTCACTCCATTTCATCTTATCACAATCTAATATCTCCTTGGAAGGTAGAAAGGCCCAGTACAGCCATTAGGAAAATGAGGAAGAAACACTGGTTTTATGAGAACAATAAAAATACAATGGTCCTGCCTGTAAACAATAACAAAAGAAGGTGCTATCTAGAACCTAAAAGGTTTCTTCGACTGTCCCCATAGGAGAACCCTTTGAAGAACCCTTTTGGTTCAAGATAGAACCCTTTTGGGTTCAATGTAGAACCCTTTCCACAGAGGGTTCTACATGGAACCAAAAAGGGTTCTACTTCGAACCAAAAAGGGTCCTCCTATGGGGAAAGCCGAAGAACCCTTTTGGAACCCTTTTTTCTGAGAGTGTACCTCTGTGATTCAGCCCAGCAGTGTCATTACAAGCCAACTGTGCCCACGTCTAGGCACGTTGGTAGAAGTACCAAAGAAGAGGCATCAAATGAAATAATCAGTTTTATTTGTCTCATTTGTTTTACTAATTTGCAAATACTGACAGATACACTCTAAGAAAAGAAGGTGCTATTTAAAACCTAAAATGGTTCTTCAGCTGTCCCCATAGGGGAACACTTTGAAGAACCCTTTTGGATCCAGGTAGAACCCTTTTCGTTTCCATGAAGAACCCTTTCCACAGAGGGTTCTACATGGAACCCAAAAGGGTTCTACCTGAAACCAAAAAGGGTTCTCCTATGGGGACAGCCGAAAAATCCTTTTAGAACCCTTTTTTCCCGAAGAGTGTAGAATAAACAAATGAATTCAATATATACTTTTTATTTAATTAACTTCTAAAGTAATTTAGTGACTAGACATCCCTCTCCATTATTGAGCACACAAGCAGAGAATAAAAAGAGAACCAAGTCAAGATCCCTGTTTAGCTCTTTGAACCCTCACGGTGACTGGTTTATTCCCTGAACTCTAAGGAGTGAGCAGAGGGGGAGAGAGAGAGTACAGGGGGAGAGAGAGCAGAGGGGGAGGGAGAGACAAGAGGGAGGATAAGAGAGGGAGAAAGAGAGAGAGAGAGAGTAGCAGAGGGAGAGAGAGAGAGCAGAGCGGGTGAGGCCATGGTTGAGCAGAGGTAATGGCTGGGGACAGAGGAAAGGAGGGAAGGTGGAGGGCTGGGGGTACGAGGGTACGTAGCGAGGGAAAGGAGGGAGGGAGAATGGGAGGGGAGGATTAGAGAGAGCCTTTCAGAGTGCTGCAGGAGCCCAATGCGGATTAGACAGACCAAAGCTAAAGACTCCTCGTCTCCTGCACCTCGCCTCTTATTTACATGTTTTTCTGTTAGTTTATTTGGAAAGAGTTTTTAAGTACATCCAAGGCCAATGTAACTATATTGAAAGTTGAAAGACTCATTACTTATTGCAATCTTTTCAAGTCCATCACTCTGGGTATACTGTAGTTTTGATTTTCAATTATTTGCAAGTTGCGATAAGCTAGTTTTAGTGTAATCTAAGCCAAATATTCAGCTGTAAATGGTTTGAATTACATTTTGATAATGGATATGTTATTTATTCACTTGATGAAATGAAAAACAAACAAACAAGCAAACAATAAGCAACTTTTTCATGAGGTGCTTAAAAATGTTCCATTAAAGAGTAAGGACAGCACATTAACAAAAGCCATTTCAAAATGGTGTATTCAATCAAGGTGCACTTTAAACAAAGGGAAAGCATAATGGCTTGATAAAAGCATAATTGCTGTGTTACAAACCAACCATCTAACATGACACCACTCACACACACACACAGACGCACACAAATGCACGCATATACACACACACACACACACACACACACACACACACAATTTGCGTCAGAAAGACACCATTAACAAGCATCTCTTTTAAAATGACATCTGCTTTCTCAATAATGAAAACCTTTCCTTCTGTGTGGCATTACAGGAGTACAGACTCCATAATGACATGTATGGACCTACTGTTAGTGTACCTTCAGCTCAACAGGGGGAGTAAAGGGGCCAGCTGGTCTATGGCTGTGTATCCAATGACACCCTATTACCTATATAGTGCACTACTTTTGACCAGTGCACTATAAAGGGAATAGGGTGCCATTTGGGACGAAGGCTGTGCGTGTCTCTGGTCCATGCTTTCATATTACAGACACAACAGTACCACAGCTGATGCATTAATTCGACTCTATGGGAGCAATGGCCATCCTAATGACTGGGGTGCTTTCACATTAATGCATAATAGCACCATTTGGTAACCCGGCATAAATCTGAGGCAGCAAAGCATTGCCGGGTTCCCAGAATAGCTGAAGGTAACTTCAGGTCTAAATGGCAAGCTGGCAAATCTCCCTTGTATTCATATTCACAGAGGTGTAGGCTACTGTCATTTCTTTTGATGTATCATAATGCAACAAACCTTGTTACATGAGGACAATCGTAATAATTAACTGAAAAAGAAAACAATCCTGTAGTCAACCTATGTACATTTCATAGTTTCATTAACCTCTGTAAGTCTAAGCACTTATATTGCAATATCTACTAAGCTAACATATGGAATTGTTTTAAGATGGTAATAAAATGTATAATTCAGCCATTTGATTTAGAATTTTAGGACCCCTGTTGGTATAAAAAATATATACAGTACCAGTCAAAAGTTTGGACACACCTACTCATTCAAGGGTTTTTCTTTATTTTTACTATTTCTACATTGTAGAATAATACTGAAGACATCAAAACTATGAAATAACACTTATGGAATCATGTAGTAAACAAAAAAGTGTTAAACAAATCAAAATATATTTTATATTTGAGATTCTTCAAATAGCCACCATTTGCCTTGATGACAGCTTTGCACACTCTTGGCATTCTCTCAACCAGCTTCACCTGGAATGCTTTTCCAACAGTCTTGAAGGAGTTCCCACATATGCTGAGCACTTGTTGGCTGCTTTTCCTTCACTCTGCCGTCCGACTCATCCCAAACCATCTCAATTGGGTTGAGGTCAGGGGATTGTGTAGGCCAGGTCATCTGATGCAGCACTCCATCCCTCTCCTTCTTGGTAAAATAGCCCTTACACAGCCTGGAGGTCTGTTGGGTCATTGTCCTGTTGAAAAACAAATGATAGTCCCACTAAGCCCAAACCAGATGTGATGGCGTATCGCTATAGAAGGCTGTGGTAGCCATGCTGGTTAAGTGTGTCTTGAATTCTAAATAAATCACAGACAGTGTCACCAGCAAAGCACCCCCACACCATAACACCTCCTCCTCCAAGCTTTACAGTGGGAAATACAAATCGGTGTGGGAAATCATCCGTTCACCCACACCACGTCTCACAAAGACACGGTGGTTGGAACCAAAAATCTCCAATTTGGACTCCAGACCAAAGGACAGATTTCCACTGTCTAATGTCCATTGCTCGTGTTTCTTGGTCCAAGCAGGTCTCTTCTTATTATTGGTGTCCTTTAGTAGTGGTTTCTTTGCAGCAATTCGACCATGAAGGCCTGATTCACACAGTCCCCTCTGAACAGTTGATGTTGAGATGTGTCTGTTACTTGAACTCTGTGAAGCATTTATTTGGGCTGCAAGTTCTGAGGCTGGTAACTCTAATGAACGTATCCTCTGCAGCAGAGGTAACTCTGGGTCTTCCACTCCTGTGGTGGTCCTCATGAGAGCCAGTTTCATCATTGCGCTTGATGGTTTTTGTGACTGCACTTGAAGAAACTTTAAAAGTTATTGAAATGTTCCGTATTGACTATCCTTCATGTCTTAAAGTAATGATGGACTGTCATTTCTCTTTGCTTATTTGAGCTGTTCTTGCCATAATATGGACTTGATCTTTTACCAAATAGGGCTATCTTCTGTATACCCCCCCTACCTTGTCACAACACAACTGATTGGCTCAAACGCATTAAGTAGGAAATCAATTCCACAAATTAACTTTTAAGAAGGCACACCTGTTAATTAAAATGCATTCCAGGTGACTACCTCATGAAGTTAGTTGAGAGAATGCCAAGAGACATAAGAAAACTCAACAAAATAAATAAGCGCCTGGTACTGGGTTACCTTCAGACGACTCCCCTGAAGCTTGTGTGCATGGTAGAGCAGAACAACCAACACCTTCGTGTTCGTGTAGAAAAAAGCCACTTTCACAAGCCCCATGTTATGCAATAGGCGCAAACTTCATATCACTACAAGAAACAGCAAGTCTCTAGCATAAACACATAGGGAGCTATTCAGTATTCAAAATGACGTCACCGATCATTTTATGGTTTACCTGCCAGAAGTCAGCCACGGTGGAGGGTAGAGGGCCTTGTGAAGAGATGTACATGGGGTTCCTCGGGTCATGGTCCATCTGGCAAAAGACGGGAAGAAGAACAAGAGTTGTGTGTGAAGACTGGGTGAACTGCCTGTGTACATACTGCCTGTGTACCAAATGGCACCCTATTCCCTATATACAGTAGTGCACTATTTAGGGAATAGGGTGCCATTTGGGACGCAAGCCCTGTCTCTACAGTTAGAGCTAGCTTATCAAGACAGTGTAACAGCAGTCCATGCATTCTCTCTGATAATCTAAGGGTTGTGCTCCCGCCTTTTCTCTTCTATGGCCGTCCGGGTCTCCATTTCTGTTTTCACATTTACTTCTTCACTCCATCCACTTCTCTCTCTCGCCTCCCTCTGTTACCTTTCCCCCCTCTCTATCCTCCAGGCATGGCTATTCTTTAATGCTTCTGATTAGAGGAAGACCATGTTTAAAGGAAATTACATCGTCTCTCCAACATATTATTGATGCTAGTCAGAGAATGTCACAGGGGCCTATAGAAGAGGCGATCGGGGTGTCTCTCTCTCTCTGTGTGTGTGTGTGTGTGTGTGTGTGTGTGTATGTGTGTGTGTGTGTGTGTGTGTGTGTGTGTGTGTGTGTGTGTGTGTGTGTGTGTGTGTGTGTGTGTGTGTGTGTGGAGTGTTGGCATGCAGAACCCAGAGATACAGAGGGCAGAGGAAAGGATAGAAGGAGTTCTGCAATTGCCCCTGAAGTTCTGTTTTATATTAAAGATTCAACATAATGGGCTTGATACCAGCTCTACATCCAGCTCCACAGAACAAGACCCTGGCCTTTACTGTCTGTCTATTCATATTAGTCTGAGAAAGCCAATGAACAAAAGGGAACAAATAGCGTTTACAAAATATTAGATATTTCAAGCCAAATTGCACATGAGCATTAGTCATGGCTATTGTTAAAAGGAGAAGTAGAATAGAGAAGACATGAGTAAACCCTTTGGAATTTCAGCCATTTTGTAACACACAGACAAAGCCATTGTTTCATTACAGAAGATAGGTTTTTTATATTTCGGCTGATTAGAGGCTAGTTATTTCGGCGAGATCATCAGTCAAACACACTTCAAGCAACATGAATGTGTAATGAAGGGGTGCAACAGAATTTGTATTCCCCAAATAAACACTTTGGTTCCCATTTAACGTGGGCAGCCTGTGCTAACCAGAGCTAACCAGCCGAATCAGTGCACTTCAGTTCATTGGGCATTTGTACTTTCAGGGCTCCATTTTGCAATGTGCAAAAAAAAAATGGTTGTTCTGTATTTTTGAGGGTAAACATGATATTACGGTATATTTTTGCACAGTTGAGTTCTGTTTTGTATGAAATGAATCATAGCCCTTTTATGTTCCCGTGCTTTCATACTGCAAAGGTTCATACAATACAACAGTTTCATACAATAGTCTTGCATTGAGATAAGTATATCTCTTAATATAGAGAAGAAGACAGTGATAAACCTTTGTGTTGCACGGAAATCAGTCCTGAATATCCACTGGATGACACTCCAATGACTGACATCCACACCCATTACTATGGAAATGGGTGCAATTGTGCAGCACTTACAGGGAGCCATTTAGGGCTGGAGCAATAACAGAGTGGAGACAGAAGCTGAGTCCCTAAAGGCACCCTATTCCCTGTATAGTACACTACTTTTGACCAGGGCCCATATGGCTCTGGTCAAAAGTAGTGCACTATATAGGGATAGGGTGCCATTTGAGACACAAGTCCAGAGCTTATTTATTCTTCATAATTAGGTTGTTGTTCATGATGTTGGTGGTATTGATCTTGCATGTGTTCATCCCAAATGGCATCCTATTCCCTATATAGTGCACTACTTTTGACCAGGGCCTCTATGGTGTCGGTAATGGTCTCAGTTATACCCGACTTTAATATTCTGTTAGATTTTTTTTCCTCAAACCTCAAACCAAACAGCTTTTATTTGGTAAAGATGCTGTTTTCCCAAGGTCTATCTAGCTTTCCCACCAACAGAGAGAGAAGAGCAGGAGAGAAGCTGAAATACGGAGGCCATCTTTTCATGTCCTGCCTTTAGTATTCATACAGTGATGTCAGGCAGCGCATAGCTACTGTATGTCTGTGTCCTTGAGATTGCCTAACAGGGAGCTGGGGCCTATAGCTTTTAGCATCAAGTCTTTCATTTCTGTCAGGATAAAAAAAAGCCATCTGTGAAATTTCAACTAGGCAGGAGAGTGTGATGCTAACAAAGCACTGCTACCTAACTGAGGTGTTAGCGCATAGAATGGAAAAGGGCATTCATTTCTTTAGTTCTTCTCCAGAAATGCCATTTTGAATAACACGGCTAGGCAACAGGAATTCCAGGCAATCTTACAAAATGTATTTGTAAAGCCAGGTGCATTTTAATGGCCCATGTTAGCTAGCTTCATATTATGGAAGAGCTATACGCTTCCATAGCTTATGCTGCACATCTGTAGTCAAAGTGATTCGAATTTAATTAAACCTCTATAATCATCTCTCCTAGTCAGTGCTAATATAACTACTATGAAATCTCATAAAGAAAGAAGTTCATAAAAGAAGAGAAGACGTCCATTAAAGACAATCTACTGTGTCTCTACAGCACGTCCTGGTACTATTATCTGGCAGTGTCCCAAATGGCACCCTATCCCTATATAGTGCACTACTTTTGACCAGGGCCCATAGGGCTATGGTTAAAAGTAGTGCTATTTAGGGAATAGAGTGCAATTTAGAACGCAGACACTACGTGCTGGATTCCTTTCAGCTAAACCTCACACCAATGACACTGTATATTGTGGGTGCCCAATCGTCTGTTGACCTGAGCTGAAGAAGTTTGGAGGAGCATCGGGGCATAATGCGTGTCTAAGGTAATTTTTTGTGTCACCCCGCCATGACTGTGGGGGTAGAGTGGATGCCCCCCTTACCACCCCATTACCACTCGAACCCCACATTCCAAGAAAAAGATGACAAATGATTTACTTGTGGGCCATTTCCCTTGGGCTAATGAGGAGGAAGAGGGTGTGTTGACAGACGTAATTATGGTAGTTTCGCAGGGCTCAGCCAGGGGTCCTGTTGTGGCGTAATTACCATGCTTTCATCCGTACAGCGCTGGATCACTGATTACTGTGTCTACTCTGCTCTGCACCAAGCACAGCATAACCCACTCTGACTACTAATGGCAACATGGAGGAGTGGAGAAACGACTCCAAATGACAACTCCACTTGTCATTTAATTGTTTTCCACTTTGAAAGGAAACGCAAATACAGGAAAGAGATCAATTGGTTTGACGTTCTAATATTGGAGAAATGCAAATGGAGAAATTGATCATAACATATCTTTAAAGGACAATCTTGCAGAAGTTGTTCTTATCAAACACAGAGAGAAATAGGGAGGAGAGATACGAGATTCAGCCCAACAACAACACAGATAAGTAGAAGTTGAAAGGGTCTTATCACTCAAAATACTATGACTTCAGAAGCAGTAATACGTATAGATTGTTATAATGAAAGTATGATATCATTATTACTTAATACATTATGAATGCATTAAAATGCAGGAAATACAATAAATAGATGTGGTCAACAGTGTAAAAACAACTACAAAACACTGAAAGTGTTAAATCAACACTGAAAGTGTTGAGTCTGTGGACCCCTATAGACACCGGAACAGTGTTAAATTAACACACTGCTTAGTGTAAAGCCTTATTAAAATATTTCCCAGAGTGCCACCCATGACAGCTCTGGTGAGCTCCTGCCCAAGTCAAGCACTGGTGTTCAGTAATATGCTTTTAGTCCATCTCTCCAAAGAGTTTTTTTTTTTAATACAGGAATATAACGCTGAACCTTTCTGATATTTGAGTCGTTTTGGATTTGTTCTGGGGACACATTATTGAGTGTAAATAATAATACACCACCATTCTTCTGGAAAGAGTACATTAAAGCAGAGCTGTTATCTCAAGAGAGCAGCCATTTCAAAACAGGGAAGGTGACAAACTATTATTTCACAAGACACGGCAAATTCATTGAGGGGCAAAGTGTGGAGGAACAAAGGCAAACGGATCAACGGGAAAATGTATGACAATTCACAAAAACAAATTGAATTTCAAAATATAATCCAACCTCAACTGGTCTTTGTGTAGAGTTGCAACAATAAAGCTTAAAAGAAACATAAAGTGAAGGAGTATGGGATGTGGACTGCTACTCACAATTGGGCTAGCATTGATATAATCGGAGTTGTCATGGTTATTCTCGGCCTTCAAGGTTATTCTGGAATGATCATCTGTAATAGAAATACATAAGTCACCACACATTTTTTTGCTTTTCCACGACTGAAACATTTAATTACTGATAAATTCTATGGAATTGAAAATACTGTTTTTCTTGGTCAGATCACATGGTCATGAATAACACAGGAATAACCTAGTGATCGACTACTGAGAGATGTGGTCAGACTGCGGTCATACATGACCACACGGTCAGAGAGGTGTAAAAATACTCACAGACGACCACGGCATCGGCGCGGTTCCTCTTGGTGTTGTGTTTGTCCTGGCCCACTTTACAGGCGCCGGGCTCAGCCAGGTAGCCACACATCGCCTCCCACTCCCTCTCCAGACGGTTCTTGTTCTTCAAGTGGTCCTCCATGTACGACTGAGCAGACAAAGGGGAGAGAACCCACATAACTAAATAACCAAACAAAAGGTAATGAACTGGAAATGGAAAGGTAATTACATACAGAAACATTTAGAGGGGAGGGATGGAGCAGGGTGCCCCCAGAATATAGAATATTTTGTGATTGTCATTCACTGTCTAGAATAGATCAAATAAAATACAAAACAATTCATGCCTATGTTGTAGACCTACTCTATTTCAATGGATCTCAAAAGCCTTCCTATCTACACACTGGAGCAGAAAACTAAACCCATGTCATCAGACAGACAGACAGACAGCTCTAGAGCCATGATCAGGTACAGTATCATGGTAATTCGTCCTAAGCTTCTCCATGGTGTAAACATTAAGGGGGTGGGGGGGGGGGGTGGGGGGTTAGGGGGGTAAATTCAGGAGGTGTTGGGAGGGAGGGGCTACCGAAAACTGCTCCTCGCAATTAAGACCATGAAAGGTCTGTCTGCATTGGAAATACTTGTAAATACAGAGTGCTTCAATCACCGTCTTTCAAACCGCTTGCACAGCCCCTGATAAGATTGTCTGCGTTTAAGCCGTCGATTGGAGAAGACAAAATGTAATTAGCTAGGGAGACAAAGGAGAAAAGAAAAGCAGGGGGATGAAAAAAAACAGAACACGCTGCTCCTCTAACAAACCAGGGTAGGTCTTTTCGAGCTCGGAGGCTGCGGAGAAGACTCTTTTTCAGAGTAACAGTGTTCGCCTGACGCTTGTATCAACGCTCCCTGCTCCCCGCGGGGTTAAACGGTTTAGGCCGTCATTGTGTAAGGGAGGAGATTACAGTCTCATAAACTGATGTGGGGGATCAGCTGGGTAATACAATGAAAGCGATACCCAGATGTGCTCGGCTTTTATCACACATTAAAGACAGTGGAGGTGCGTTGGGTTGGAGAGGTGATGCACGGTGGTTATCTACAGCTCAGCTAAGGCTGTCAAACAACTCTCAACATGGACACAACAGACACGTAGGTATATACAGGGACATACTTTGAGATAGTACAGGACAGTATGGGAAATTAGCCCCGCTAATATCCCCTCTTCCGCCATTCACTATAGGCAGAAAATATGAATGTCAAGCGATATCTCTGTCAAAAACTAGTAGACAGTTTCTGGCAGCCGTTTTTTTCCAGGCTGCGTCCCAAATTACCTATTTTATTAAACCTTTATTTTATCAGGGAGTCATACTGAGACCAAGGTCTCTTTTACAGATGAGCCCTGAATTACATAAATTACAGAAAATATACACATCAAAATATAAATACAAAATGCAAGCAGAAAGAAAAAGTCATAAAAAACAAACACATTGATCAGTAAAAAGGTCCTCAATCTGCTTTCTGAATTGGCCTAGATTCACCAAAACATTACATTTTATAACATTTTGAAGATAAAACACTAAAAGCTGATTTACACCCTGAGACGGGTGTGGTAACTCGTATGTCTAAAGTTAAGTAAAGATGTTAGGTACAGTGTGACTTTTTGTAAAAAGGGCTTTATAAATGAAAACATAGCAATGTATCAACCTATGTAACATCAAAGAAGGCCAACCAACTTTCTGGTAGAGAATAGAGTGATGAGTACTAAAATTGTCGCCCGTAATAAAGCGCAGTGCGCTATGATAAATTGCATCTAACGGCTTTAATGAAGTGGCAGCTACGTTCATGTAGATGATGTCGCCATAATCTAGGACTGATAGGAACGTCGACTGAATAGTCTGCTTTCTACTATTTAGCTATTTCTATAGAAGAAGCCCATTTTTATTTTCAGCTTCTTAATTAACTCGTCAATATGCTTTTTATAAGACAGCTTTTCATCTATCCAGATGCCCTGATATTACTTTTGACCAGGGCACATAGGGCTCCGGTCAAAAGTAGTGCACTATGTAGGGAATAGGGTGCCATTTTGGACTCATTTTGGACTCATGTCTTAGTAGATCATACTCCAAATGACAAGCAATGTAATAGAGGGCACATTTTAAATTCCTCATTTAGTAGGTCTGATTATAATGCCTCGTTGCAGTAACAATAGATATACTCTAGTAACTAGCAACCCAGAGGGGTTGGCTGTCATTGACTACTACCCATCAATTACTTTAAATAAGAATTCTTTGCTTTCCCTTTGACTGAAATTGATACAATTTGTGAGAAAAAAAGTAATTGTCTACATCTCCATCGTATCATTCTGTTTAAAATACTGTTGGCAGCGACCACAAATCTGCATGTTGGAGGCTATGTCGCCCACACAACAAACAAACAATGCAGTCTTTTCAGAAGTGACAGTTGAATGACAGGGTGTCATGAACACTTGACAGAACCAGTCACATGCAGTTCTCTTGACAGCGGGGAACAAGTATATTGGTCTCGTCTCAAATGGCACCATATTCCCTATATAGTGCACTATTTTTCAACAAAAGTAGTAGACTATGTAGGGAATAAGGTGCCATTTAGGATGCAAACACTGTAGCTGCACAGCATGACACCCGTCTACCTCCCCTACACAGACATAGAAACTCTATATTAGTACATACTACACATTCAGAAGGGCTACAGAATTGCCGCCATTCAATGGCTTACTCTGCGTCTATCACAAATTCTAATAAATGTGCTTTTTATGTGGAAACTGGGATATGTATCTAGTGATGTAGCAGCCTGATTGTGGATCGGATGAAGCAGCGGACCACCTCCTCTTCTAGAGGCAGAGAGTGTGTGTCCCATTTCGCACCCTATTCTCTACATAGTACACTACTTTTTGACCAGAGCCCTATGGGCCTGACCAGAGCCCCTATGGGCCCTGTTCAAAAGTAGTGCACTATGTAGGGAATAGGGTGCCATTTGGAATGCACCCAGGGTAACAGGGTTTAGTGAATAAGGGATTAGTGTCTGGGCTGCCAATCAGAGGTGCTGAGAGGACGGGTGTCAAGGAAACACTGAGTAATCCCCCTAACAACAGCCCTCATAAGCCACATAGAGAAGCTATATTAACTCACACTGAGGAAATAAAGGCACACAGGTAACACAACGTTGCTACTGTTGTGCCACTGTACTGTTACTGTAATAACAGTTGTGCAGGTGTGTTCCCAGAGTTCCTAACAGTAACTGACTATGAAATACTGTGTGAAGTCACAGGGGATACAATGGGGAAAGTGTAATGTGTCTGAAAAGAGTAGTAGGCAGCCTACTCATAATTTGAGGTCAGGGACAGCCAGGAGAGGAAGGGCATTGCAATCAGTCCTATCAATCAGGGATCGAATAAAAGCGAACAAATCACTTATGCTTGATATATTTGCTGTTATCCTCTCCTGCCTTACTCCAACAAATGATTCATTTTCAATTAGATTTGACATGGAAGTAAGTCATAAAAATAATGCAATGTTGCCTTGGGCTTGCTATCGATTTTCTGAGGCAACAAATAAGCATTTACGGAGGGTACATATGCAGTAACAATGGAAATTATATCAGCATCACGACCATATCTACTGGACAGCATAAAAACTGTAAAGAAAACTAAAAACATGTCTCCAAGGGAAATCAAAAGGCAACAACAAGGTAAACGCAATGGAAGCATTACTGTTGGGAGCTATCCATGGGGCTGAAAGCCTGCCAGCAGAATCACATAGCTGGCATTCCTGTTCATGTCCTAAAAAGGCTGTTTGTCTTTGAATACTGTATGTTTGAAATTGGATACACAGTATGTACATACTGTGCATTGAAATAATCCATACACATTCTAATTCACGGTGAAGAAGTGTGAGTGACCAAAACACACAGACTGCAGGTTTCAATATGTCTCAACACCAGAAGGTCTACAAAAATAGGAGAGAATAAAGTCTGGGCAATAATACAAACTAACCCCACCATTGCTGACTCTGATTTTGAACCTTGGAAGTCATTATTTACAGTGCCATCGGAAAGTATTCAGACCCCTTTACTTTTTCCACATTTTGTTACGTTACAGCCTTATTCTAAAATTGATTAAATTGTTTTTTCCCCTCATCAATCTACACACAATACCACATAACGACAAAGCAAAAAAAAAGGAAATATCAAATTTAAATAAGTATTCAGACCCTTTACTCAGTACTTTGTTGAAGCACCTTTGGCAGCGATTACATAATCGAGTCTTCTTGGGTATGACGCTACAAGCTTGGCACACCTCTATTTGGGGAGTTTCTCCCATTCTTCTCTGCAGATCCTCTCAAGCTCTGTCAGGTTGGATGGGGAGCGTTGCTGCACAGCTATTTTCAGGTCTCTCTAGAGATGTTTGATCGGGTTCAAGTCCAGGCTCTGGCTGGGCCACTCAAGGACATTCAGAGACTTGTCCCAAAGCCACTCCTGTGTTGTCTTGGCTGTGTGCTTAGGGTAGTTGTCCTGTTGGAAGGTGAACCTTCGCCCCAGTCTGAGGTCCTGAGCACTATGGAGCAGTATTCCATCAAGGATCTCTCTGTACTTTGCTCTGTTCATCTTTGCCTCGATCCTGACTAGTCTCCCAGTCCCTGCCGCTGAAAAACATCCCCACAGCATGATGCTGCCACCACCATGCTTCACCGTAGGGATGGTGCCAGGTTTCCTCCAGACGTGACACTTGGCATTCAGGCCAAAGAGTTCAATCTTGGTTTCATCAGACCAGATAATCTTGTTTCTGATGGTCTGAGAGTCTTTAGGTGCCTTTTGGCAAACTCCAAGTGAGCTGTAATGTGCCTTTCACTGAGGAGTGGCTTCCGTCTGGCCACTACCACAAAGGCCTGATTGGTGGAGTGCTGCAGAGATGGTTGTCCTTATGGAAAGTTCTCCCATCTCCACAGAGGAACTCTAGAGCTCTGTCAGAGTGACCATCAGGTTCTTGGTCACCTCCCTGACCAAGGCCTTTCTCCCCCGATTGCTCAGTTTGACCGGGCGGCCAGCTCTAGGAAGAGTCTTGGTGGTTACAAACATCTTACATTTAAGAATGATGGCCACTGTGTTCTTGGGGACCTTCAATGCTGTAGACATTACTTATTTTTTTCAATGCTGCAGACATTGCACATGGTGATCGAACATTTCTTGTACTGACGTTGCTTCCAGAGGCAGTTTGGAACTCGGTAGTGAGTGTTGCAACTGAGGACAGATGATTTTTACGCGCTAAGCGCTTCAGCACTCGCCGGTCCCGTTATGTGAGCTTGTGTGGCCTACCACTTCGCGACTGAGCCATTGTTGCTCCTAGACGTTTCTACTTCACAATAACAGCACTTATAGTTGACCAGGGCAGCTCTAGCAGGGCCGATATTTGACGAACTGACTTGTTGGAAAGGTGGCATCTGGTGACCTTGCCACGTTGAAAGTAACTAAGCTCTTCAGTAAGGCCATTCTACTGCCAATATTTGTCTATGGAGATTGCATGGCTGTGTGCTCGATTTTATACACCTGTCAGCAACGGGTGTGGCTGAAATAGCCGAATCCACTAATTTGAAGGGGTGTCCACATACTTTTGTATATATGATAAAATCAAATCAATTTTATTTGTCACATGTGCCGAATACAACCTACAAGCCCTTAACCAACAATGCAGTTCAAGAAATAGAGTTAAGAAAATATTTACTAAATAAACTAAAGTAAAAATTCTAATAAAAAGTAACACAATAAAATAACAATAACGAGGCTATATACAGGGGCTACCGGTACCGAGTCAATGTGCGGGGGTACAGGTTAGTCGAAGTAATTTGTACATGTAGGTAGGGTTAAAGTGACTATGCATAGATAATAAACAGCGAGTAGCAGCAGTGTCTTGGGGGTAGAAGCTGTTAAGGAGCCTTTTGTTCCTATACTTGGCGCTCCGGTACCGCTTGCCGTGCGGTAGCAGAGAGAAAAGTCTATGACTTGGGTGACTGGAGTCTTTGACAATTTTTTGGCCTTTCCTCTGACACCGCCTAGTATATAGGTCCTAGATGGCAGGAAGCTTGGCCCCAGTGATGTACTGGGCTGTACGCACTACCCTCTGTAGCACCATTCGGTCAGATGCCGAGCAGTTGCCATACCAGGCGGTGATGCAACCGGTCAGGATGCTCTCGATGGTGCAGCTGTAGAACTTTTTGATGATCTGGGGACCCATGCCAAATTTTTTCAGTCTCCTGACGGGGAAAAGGTGTTGTCGTGCCCTTTTTAGCCCTCTTTAGTGTAGCTAGGTGAGACAACCGCATATCACAGTCGTAGTAAGTCAATTCTTCCTTGATAAAGAAGTTATCAGCAAAATCAGTGCTAGTAGGAAAAGTAAAGTGCAAGCAAATGACTCAAAATGGCACCCTATTCCCTATTCCCTATTTAGTGCATAACATTTGACCAGGGCCCACAGGGCTGATAGGGTGCCATAGGGGATGAAGCCCAAATGAAACTTGGATAAGAGTAGATTGGGCCAGAAAGAGCCTCCTACTCCAGTGAGTTAGATGTAGGTGTGAGCTATAAGAGAGCCCAGCATGTGGATAAAAGCGTCTGCTAAATGGCATATTATATATTATATTATATATCTTGAGAGAGTAAGGTACTCATCACTGCCACAGTCCACACTGCATGAGATCCACAGAGAACAGCACAGGAGAGATTAAAGAAATCTGGTCTGACATCAGTGATACCAAGGCAATCTTACACATGGTTACACGTGAGGTGTGAATGGAATTCAAAAGAGAAACAACCTCCTTGTCAATCACTCAGGAGTCAAAATGGAGTCAAGGTCCGTGTGAATCTGCAGTGAATCTGTTTCTTACTGTGTTATTATTAAAGCAAATAACATTTGCAATAAGCCCATCCATTATGACGAATACACGTTACTCAAACTAATTCTCATTCACTATTGACTCCGATACAAAAGCCTGACACGTACTGTGATGAATTTTACCCCACTAATGAAAACACTGCCAGGCATCTATCCATCTCTTTTATCAAGCTTGTCTGCAATGAATAAAACAAAATTAAAACAATCCATTGTGTGTGCAACTGGGGGGCCCACAAGGGACTCAAAGCTTTTCAAAGAAAAGCAAAACAAAAATCTGAAACCTTCAACTGACAATCAGCTGGGTAATGATATTTCTCTTTTGAACAGCTCTCATCGCAATGCAATATCCGTCTTGCTTTGGCTTCAACAGAGAGAGAGAGAGCAGGAGGGAGAGGGAGAGAGAGAGTGAGAGAGAGAGAGAGAGAGAGAGAGAGAGAGGGAGGGAGGGAGAGAAAGAGAGAGAGAGAGAGAGAGAGAGAGAGAGAGAGAGAGAGAGAGAGAGAGAGAGAGAGAGAGAGAGAGAGAGAGAGAGAGAGAGAGAGAGAGAGAGGGAGAGAGAGAGAGAGAGAGAGAGGGGGGGGGGGAGGGTGGCAAGGGAGAGGGATAAAGAGAGTGACAGAGAGAGAGAAAATAAGAGCAAGAGAAAGAATGGCAGAGACGACAGGCCAAGATAAAGTGAGAGAAAATGAAAAAGAGGGAGATAGAGATGGAAAGAAAGAAAGACAGAGATGGAAAGAAAAATCGCAGAGATCTAGCGAGGATAGAGACGAGAAAGGGATAGAGAGACAGAGCCAGACAGACAAACGGAATGAAAGCTGGAGGCTGAGTGCTAGGGGAATAGGAACCCCAGAGCATAGACACACACACTCATAGAGATCCTATCCTACACACACTATACTGCATACTGACTCCAAACAGGGGTGGATACTGCATACTGACTCCAAACAGGGGTGGATGGTAGCCTAGCGGTTAAGAGCGTTGGGCCAGTAAGTGAAAGGTTGCTGGTTAAAATCCCTGAGCCGACTAGGTGACAAATCTGTCGATATGCGCTTGGCCCTAATTGCTCCTGTAAGTCGCTCTGGATAAGAGCGTCTACTGTAATGTAAGATGTTGTCCATGATGGAGGGTAAAGGCTCCTCGCATCAGACAGACTATAGTAGTATGTTGTTTTACCAGTATCATGTGTCCGGTGGAGATGTCCATGTTGGCAGGGACAGGCTCCTCGCACCAGGATGAGGTGGAGCTACGGGCAGAGGGGCTGGCCATGGGTCCCCCATCGCTGAACTGAGACGACGCGCTATTCAGCCGTGAGTGGCGGCGTAGAGGCTCCGGGCGCTCTGCACGCTCCGACGTCCGCACAGCCATCCGCTGGCGACACAGCTCCTGGAGAGGAGAGAGGAGGACCTGATCAGCCGTTGGTTGACTCTGGTTGATTCTTACTGTATTATCAAAGCAAATAAAAATGACTTTGTTGTAAAATGACTTTGTTGTAATGTCAAGGCTAAATATTACAAATACAATATTACTCAAATTCATTCTCATTCATTAAAGACTAATACAAAAGCCAGACAGACATTGTTTTGATTAGTTGAGATGATTTCACATGACCCCTGTTAATCTTTGCAGACTGTATAAGTCTGGGATATCACTGTGGCCTATGGAGCATGGTTTGTAGCAAACCTATCTATATAAATGTCAGGAAATAAAAAACACAGTCAAAGGTCATGCAGTGAACTTCAAAAAGCTTGAATTGCCAAGGTCAAGCCAGTATATTGCCACCATTTTACAAAACAAATAATAATAAACTGTAACAATACATTGGGTGTCTGGCTGGCAGGGGATGTCTTAAGTATTGATTTCCATTTGTATACATTTGGTAACAATTTCTATGAGCCACTTGTTTTGTAACACATTAGGTACTTATGTATTGTCTTATAAGGAGGCACAAGCTACTATGAAGAACATCGTTAAATAGATGAGAAACAAAAGCCACAAAACTACAGCCCAAAATGAAAGAGACTGCCCATGAGCAACAAAAACAATGCCCACGTTCAAAATGTAACAACCATATTCATCTTTAGGTACGATGAGTTTACTCAAAGAAATTAAAACATAACAGGGAATCAATACTTTAAACCCAAAGGATTTTCTTTGAACTGAGCAGCCACTCTCTCATAACTACAAAGCTACAACAGAGATGAGCAACCTATGTATGCACATGTACAGTAGGCCTTTGGAATGATATTGAAGGTGAAATTCTATTGTTATTCTATGGAAATCAGAGAGATTCAGAAGAGACGTCTATATAAAAGACTCTCTCCCACTGCCGCCACCCCACCATGAAGATTACTCCTCTCTACAAAATTACTCAGGTTTTCTCCCATCATGCCTTGTGCTCACAGACGCTCCATTAGGGATTTGGAGCCTGGGCGTTATCTAGCCAGCCAGTCATCTTCCCCCAACTCAAAATAAGGAGAGAAAAGATAAGAAAAAAAGGATGCAATCTTACAGAACCCGAACCCCCTCTCTCCCCCTTCCTACTTCACCGCTCCCGATACTGGAGCTGAAGATTTCTCCATTATATTCACAGTATAATGAAGCGTGTTTGGTGTGTAGCCTGCACCAGTCAGACCCACAGACTGATCTTCAACCACAATTAACAACCAGGGTTGCATCCCAAATGGCACCCTATTCCCTACATAGTGCACTACTTTTGACCAGGGCCCATAGCTGCAAGCCAGGACAGCAGAAGGCAGTGCAGGTAAACGTCTTCTGAAAGCAGCACATTGCTACTAGTCTATCTCATGATCTATTATTGTGATATTTCACTCCAGGGACCAGCCTCTAAGCCCTGGTCTAGGATCAGCTTTCCCTACGTCAAACCTTAATCATTATAACCATGAGAATCTGCCCCGGGCCACGGCCTCAGGGCACTTTCCATGTCCACCAAATAATTAATCCAGTTTCTCTAGTCTACACCTTTACAGAGTCAAGGGTTGCATCTCAAATGGCACTCTATTCCCTTTATGGGCCCATAGGGCTAGGGTTGAACAATTCTGTTAACACAGCCAAAATGTCCAGATTTTCCAGGAATCCCAGTTGGAATAGGTACTGTGGTTGGAGGAGAGAATGAGCAGGAAATCAGGGAATCCTCCAACCTGGATTTCTGGAAAACCTGGTAATTTGTGCAATTTGTACAACCCATTTACTTGCATATACCCCCAACAAAGGAGAACCAGAGAAGGCTAAAAGAGAGGATAGACACTAGCTTAGGCAGTGGCTGCTAGATCTGCACTATCATCTAAGATTGATGTGCATTCCCGGTAATACACTCATGTCCCCCATGGACCAGCTCGTACATAAAGCATCCTCCATTTAGGCTGCAAAGGCATAATTGTCCTCCTTAATAGGATAGTTCACCCAAATTACAAAATTACATATTGGTTTCCTTACCCTGTAAGCAGTCTATGGACAAGGTATGAAAACAATATGCTTAGGTTTAGTTTCCCTGGCACTGTTTCCACGTGCTAACATTTTAGCATTTGTGGCATAAATATTAGTATTTTTCACGCATCATGTTCAAAACATCTATAAGTGATTTGTTGGGCTTCACAATCAATTTGAGATACATTCAGATGATTTAGACATAATGTGCGAAAAAAGCTAATATCAGTCCCATGATTTGAATGGGATTTGTGTCACAAATGCTAAAGCTTTAGCATGTGGAAACAGTGCCAGGGAAACTAAACCAAAGCATGGATTGCTGTCATACCTTGTCCATAGACTGCTTACAGGGAAAGGAAACCAATGTGTACTTTTGTAATTGGGGTGAACTATCCCTTTAACTAGCTTTAATGGCGAGGCGCCAGTAAAAAACAGGGAAACTATGTGTACTGTCTTAATAAAACACAATTTCCATCACCTTGGCGGATGCCAACATCCTAAGTTGTCCAAAAATGGGACATAATGTAACAATTCATCTGTTATTGTATGTGCATAGGAGATATGAGGCTACAACAACCCATATATATTGTAAACAAATAATAAAATATTGTAAATATTGTAAAAGTCCATTAAACCCCCCCCCCAAAAAAATGAACATTAAAGAAACGGGCCCAAATGAACGGTTACAGTAGAACACATTTCTCTACTCTCTTAATGATTGTCCATCTTCAGTGTGTACGATCGGGAAAGACACTGTGAAAGGCTGATTAAATATTGAGAATGTAAATGTGAAATGTGATGAGTGTCCACACTGAGCACAGCTGAGGCCAAGACAAAATCAATACGAGCCAGCCACCCAGCCAGCCGCTAGACCTGGAGGAATGGAAGGAATAGGTCACACAATGAACCCGCTCCCCTGCTAAAAAGCCCCTCCCCTAGTCATAGGTCAAAGCCAATACAACTCTCACTGGAAATTTTGACTTCTAGAAACATTTGACCAGCCTTGTTAAACAAGGCTGAGCGCAGCGGTCAGTCTGGTTTTACGAGGCTAACATTTGACTGGCAATTGTTTATTCTATTTCCTTGATGTCTTAAATTACAACCAAACCACAAAAAACACTTTCACATAATACAGAATCAAATGAAGGGTAATCTTGCAATTGGGTTACAAAAATTTTACATATCAATATATTCTGTTGATAACCAGCCTTAAGTCACAACCTAGCTCTATCATGAACAAACACACATTCTACAACCAACTGTCACAAGTGTGACAAAAACCAAACAACAACCAGATATTCCCTTAAAATCAACTCATTCAATACACAGCGACTACGTGTCACTGCAGACCAATCAGAATAAGTCTAGTGTCAGGGACCGGGACCAGAGCGCATGCTCTACCAGTAGAGCACTCAACTGCTGCACTGAGATTGGCTGAGGACGAGGAGGCTCCTCTCACCTGATAGGTTGCGGTTGCATCAGCGCTGGTGTCAGTCCCCAGGCTGGCTAGTTTCTCCTTCAGTTGGAGGTGGGAACGGTGGCGCAGGCAGAAGAGCCAGCCGGACGCTGCCAGCGCCCCCATGATCAGGGCCATGGAGATGACGGTCAAGACCAGGAACTGACCAGACTCCAGACGACTCTCCTTGACCACCAGGATCTGTCTCAAGCTGCCCTTCTGGAAAGAGAGAGACAAAAGGGGATGAGAAAACGACGTATACATCCAGGTTACGGCAATGTTTGTGCAGTGCAGTATTTTCATTATATTTGGAGAAACAAGGGTGTCACATGCACGCACGCATGCACACACATAACAATGACAAAAAATATAAATACTGAAATTGACATAAATCCATTGTTGTTCTAACTTCCATGTTCGAAAATCCCAAAACAAGGGATTGTTGTAATTTGTATGATAGAAATATGGAGACAAATTAGCACAGTATTTCCCTCCCTGTCTATCCCAGCCATGCCCACTCATCCCCATCCTGATTCACTCCCTGCCCAGCCTACTCATTACCTTACACTAATAGTTGTTTTATAATGTGCATTCAAACTCACTCAAGTCCTATTACTCTCTTCTGTCCAGCCTACACACTATAGACATTTAGGGCCCATTTGTTCTGGCATGGGGAGACCTGCCATTGTGCAGCTACAGGAGATTTGGACAGTAAAAGCTTGTCACTAATTAGCCTTCCAGCTTTGAGTTTGGCTGGATTAGGGCCCTGGCAAAGGCCCCTGAAGTAATTGCTAGGAGGGCCTGAAAGGGGGATCTCAGATTGGGTCTACCCAGTAGAAGCCCACCAGAGTGGGCCGTTCAGAGACGTTGTTAACCCCCTCCCCGGAGCTAAGCCCAGGAGAATAGCATGGTATTGGCATGGTATTGTCTCACAGGCCCCTGTGAGGCTGCCAGGCTGGGTAGCCTATCCCTTGTTCTCAGTAAGTGCATGGACCACTGTGAAGGTTTTAGCACCATTTAATAGAAGGTGAACCCAAATGGACTAGCGGCCCATCTACTCTATGAATGAGCCCATACACCTTCATCTATTCAATACACTTGAATTTCCTACATCCGTAATTGCAGAAGGGTTTTCAACTTCAATAAAATCAAAAACACACAACAATCACTAACCGCTGCAACATGGTACTTAGTCGTGGGGGGCAAAAGGGTAAGGTACAAACATTATATCTATTATATTTTTTATATTCATAACGCATGATCACTTTAAACTTCGGTGACTGTTTAGATGCTGAGGCCTTTGGTAACATGTTCACACTGATTGCCATGTAGGTCTGATGAATGTGTGTGACATACAGCTTCAGTCATCAGCCAAGTGGCTTGGCAACAATTGAAAAGTCTAAAACAATCCTTTAATAAACCGCATAGAACATAGATGAGAGAAACAAAGCTTTGGCTAGCTCTGAGCTATTGCATCAATGCCTTTGACAGATTGAATATGAGTGAAATTATTCACTATGATAGATAAGGACACATTTACATTGGATTGCTAAAGCTTGGTCTGTGCATATGAAACTATGGGTAGCTTTAGTCTACTACAGCAGTCCTTCTACCCCTTGTTTACATTTCCTCTCTCTCGCTCTCTCACTCTCTCTCTCTCGCTCTCTCACTCTCTCTCTCTCTCTCTCTCTCTCTCTCTCTCTCTCTCTCTCTCGCTCTCTCTCTCTCTCCCTCTCTCTCTCTCTCTCTCTCTCTCTCTCTCTCTCTCTCTCTCTCTCTCTACCCCTCTCTGTCACTCTCTCTTCCTCCCTCCCTCCCTCCCTCCCTCCCCCCTCTTTCTCTCTCTCCACCAGTTTAACACTTTTAAGCAAGCCACATGAAAAGGGACTCCATGAAAATAAATGTTTTTAGTTAAAATATGTCAGTAAATCATTATTTTAAGAAAAATCACAGATTGTACTTTTATGACACAACATCGCCTGCCATGTTGCTATTCTTAAATCATGTTCATAAAATGTTATATTCTCATTGATTCTCATGTGTAAGTAAATGCTACACAGATTAATAACTGTGGAAAATACATTGTTGGTATTATAAATATTGTATGCCATAATTACAACAATATTAGACTGTGTTATTGTCCAAATAATTAATCAGGTACATATAACTTCAAATTATATGAAACAGCTATTACAATGACATAGAGTGCCTAAAATTCATTTTGTAGGAAGCTGTTGATTGATCCTAGCAAAAAACATTATTTAAATACTCTTCACACCCCTCAATAATGTCCTTTTCAGATTGATAAAGGGGATAAAGAAAACGAATGAAGAGCATATTCTCTTGAGAGAGGGAAAGAGGGCGAGAGGACTCCTTTTTTTACGGCAGAGAGGAGTTTTTGTTCATTTGTGAGAATGAAATTGGACTTGTAAATTACCATTTCATATGGGGAAACGTAAACAGAGATAATCAACTATGACAAACATATCTTTATTTTTTCAAACAACCATCAGTGCAATTATTGCAATAACATAGGTTAAAAAAACATTGTGACATGTTTTTTAAAATAAACAAATAAATCACATGGATTTATTTGCAATCATCATTTTCATGTATTTCAAAAACATAAAAGTGTATGAACATTATCACTAAATAAATAAACATTATGGGATTATGGACAGGTGTATGAATTAGATGTATGAATTGATGAATGTGTGTATAGAATTATGAATAACAAATTTAAGAAAATCGCTTAAGATTTTAAGAAAAACTCTTATAATCTTATATACTGCTCCAGAATCAGTATTTTTCCTAAATTAACCTTTACTTGCTTATCACCTTGAATAAAAAGAGGCTTTTTGACATTTTATTGCATCGGAAATACACAGGATGCTCAGTGAGGTTTTTACACTCACTTATTCTCTCTCTCTCTCTCTCTCAATTCAATTTCAATTCAATTTAAGGGCTTTATTGGCATGGGAAACATATGTTTACATTGCCAAAGCAAGTGAAATAGATAATAAACAAAAGTGAAAAAAACAATAAAAACGACCTCTCTCTCTCTCTCTCTCTCTCTCTCTCTCTCTCTCTCTCTCTCTCTCTCTCTCTCTCTCTCTCTCTCTCTCTAGGATTAGCAGACCTAGCTGAAGACAAAGGGCAGATGGATTTCGGTAGCTCTGGTTTATTCAAATGATTGAGAGAAAGGTCACAGTGAGAGAGGCCAGAGGGGAGGCCGGCTATCCATTCACACTGTGATCACAATACTTTCAAGCAGTTGAAGGTACCCCCCTAACACACATATACACTCTAACACACCACCACCAAATCCCAAATCCTTGTTGCATGAAATACAAACATAGTCAAGCAACTAAACACATGTTCACCTGACAAATTAGACACAAACCCATCTCAGAATTGTCTATTTTTTAGATTAAAATAGTAGGTTACATGATCATGCCTCTGATTGGAATCTGAAATACCAATAATAATCTTTATCTTTTAATATCTGGTAATGAAATGAACATACATTTATAAAGAGATAAATGTTTTTGCCTTCAATGAAGAAGCAACTTATTCCATCAAATTCAGTCCTTTTTTTCAGTCTGATAATGTCAAATCAAACAAGAATTGCTCAATTAGTAATATACAAGAGTTTCACAATGAAACGTTTTATAAAAGTGTTATTGCTGTTAATAAGAACCTTTTCCCAACTAAATCCATGTGTGTTTTCCTATTTTAATGATAAATAATTACTTTGCCATCCAACTGTAGCCTACTTTAAAACAAAGTAGCCTAGTCCTATGTCAAATGCATTTCAGTTTAAATAATAAACGGACCAAATTAAAGCAAAGAAATAACAGCAAGCTTTTTATGCAAATATTGATTTTTTAAAACTTGAGGGTAACTACTAGCCAATAGAAGACATTGACCTTCTCCAAAACTCAATGTGCTCAGTGAATCAATTAATTCCATTGGTATCCCGGGAATGCGTTTTCTAGTGAAAACGTTGTATCTTCCCTACAGATGTGACGATTGGACATTGCACCAGTGCTGCTATTCATCAAATATATTTTCTATATTTTCAACACCTGTTTTAACTTAAGCCAGGGCTAAAACAGTTTAGCCTACTACCGCACTGATCATCCCTTTCTAAATTTGATGGCTATAACCTACAAGTTTCGTTCGATTTTTCCCCCCACACTATGAGCATCCTTCCGTGACTGGAGCGTCGACAGAGGGCCGAAATCACAGAAAGCACTCAACCCACGCATGCATTGCACATCAATTGTAATTCAAGCAATTCTATAAAAAAAGACAAATATGCATTTTGTTTTGTAATAATCTATACAAATTGCTCATAAAAACGATAGCCTATACATTGAAGCCTACCACACAAGTTATCCCCACCGCATTCGTTATATCGGCACCTTGAAAACACAGCCAAGATAGGCTATAACACATGCTGGAAAATAGTTACCTAAATTCATGTTGATGCGCAAGTCAGATGGTTTGCAATAAATAGGAGATATGCCTTGTATTCCAGAGAGCAGGTTCGGCAACCGCAGCTCCAGTAGTGTGAGTGGCCAGCGTAACAACCAGCCTCCCACTCAATCCTTTCCTCCACAAAAGTTACCAGCGTCCCATGCGCCTCCTGAGCCAACAAAAGACTGCGGCTACCAATGTTCGAGCACGAAGATGGAGAAGAAAAAGGAAAAGAGAGAAAATAAAGAGGAGGAGAACGAACGAGGGGATATGCTCGCCTGATTTTCAGAGCCTCGCAAGAATCTGCAGAAGCCTATAGTGAGTCCTTTCAGCGTCTCTGTGCCCAATGAAAAGAAGGGGAGACAGGTTTTTATTTTTTTATTTTTTTAGATCATATAGTGTACGGCTGAGCCCCTCCTTATATTCAGCCGCTAAGAAGTCCCTGTCTGTTGCACATGTCATATCCACTGGTTGCTATAGCGATACCTCCACATGTTGTCGACAGTGAATGCTCAAGGAGGGATGGTTGGCTAATAAGCTTGTGGGCTGAGGGGGGATATGAATGGACATGGGGTTAGTCACTCATTTGTTAAGCTACTTGGGGTCTCTGTGTTCTGTGTGAATTGCGGTTTTCTGGCGCTCTCCAGTCCACCCCTTTCCCGCTCTCACTCTCCTAAATACAGTAATAGCCAGAATGAAAGCATGCTTTACAGAAAGAGAGGGGGGAGGGGGGGGGGGGGGTCCATCCGTAGGGACTGTATAACCTTTTATCATCTTACTGTGAATGTAAATTATGATGAGGTAGGCTGTATTTTGGGATAGTGATATTTAGTGCCTCTCAAAATACTGTAGAAATAACAGGATAGACTGAATAAGAAGTTCAGTTGTAGACCTATCTGAGCCAAACATATGAGTTGATAGCCGAAATAAGAAAATGCTGATCAATGAAGAAAAAAAGAGGAAAAAAGGACACAAGTTTTACAAACAAAATCCCACTAAAACTCCTAATTAGTTATTAGGCAGAAGAAGAAAAAATCCAGTGGACAGCAACAGCTGCACCAAGCAGGGAGAGGAGGATTATGGAGAGAAGAGTGAGAGAAAAGGAAGGAGAAAGGGAAAGGGGGCGGTAAAGTGGGGATGGCTGGGGGTTCCTGTCAAATGCAGATGACAAGTCTTTGGGGAGGTGGGGGGCTCTCCAGTTTATTTTTTTCTATTCAGAGCCCCCCCCACCCCCACCCCTCCTCCTCTTCTCCATTGTCCCTGTATATGACAGCTGGAGTTGTCAATGTGAACAGGGGGCAAAAAAAATTAAGGCTGCAAGAAGCAATGCCGGGGTTCAAGCTGTGGGCACACTGTGCCAACATCAGGACAAATTGGACACATCGCTCTAGGATGAGCTACTTCTGTAATCCTTACCATGCTTGCCAAAAATCAGAACTCAACATCAACCAGATCATGCAATATGCCTTTGATGTATTTTGGACCATTTGTAAGGATGTTGACTACTTTAAACGTCTTCTTCTCCAGAACTACTGGACCGATCAGCTCCATATTTGGTACATAGCATCTATGTACCCATGTCTTTAAACGCAACATTTTTTAGCTCAAACAAGATGGTCGCTATGTGCCAATGAGCTTGCATGAATGGTGTTTATTTTCAACAGTGCCACCATGCGGCCAAACTGAACCATACTTTACAGGTTAACTAGACTCATTTTCATTACTCAAAGTCAAACAGATCATGATATATAATTCATAACTCACTGGCTACATATTTAGTAATCATGCATAATCGATTTTGTAGACCTGATTAAAAAACAATTTTAAGTATATACCCACATAATGTTTTGTTATAGAGTTCATCCCTGGCTAGGGTAGAGTGGTGTGTGAAACCCTGGCCTAAGCTGTGGAAAATAAGTCTCCCAGCCAGACCAAGCCTGGTGTATAATCATGCCTATCCCATTCATCACTGAACTGGAAGGACCTCCTGTGTCCACTAACAATCTAAAGCCTTTCCTGAGATATACACTATTCCCTCTTCTTTAAAATGAATGGTTCAGTGGACATCCACCCCTCACCACTTACCCTACAAGACCTGGGTTTAAATAGTATTTTAAATATTTGAGCTTTTGTTCTAGCCTGCCTGGAGTGCCAGAGTTTGTGGCTTCTGACTATTATGTTGGTCCATTAAGCTAGGCAAGCTCAATCAAGCACAGATAAAGTATTTTTTATGATTTCAAATAGTATTTGAATCCAGGTCTGTACCCTACACACACCCAACCCAACCCCACCCTCATTCCAACCAATCAGGAGGAAGCAAATTGACACTCCAAGGATGGTCTAGGAAATGCTTGACAAGCTCCTATCACCAGCAAGCAACACTAATACCCTTTAGGCGAGAGAGTACACTGTAAAAATAGAAAGTCTCAAAACACCATGATTGTGTAATGAAACCATTAAAAGTAGTGCACCTAATCTGAGATCTGGTGTTTGGAGGGTGTTTGAATGTAAACCAAATGTAAGTGTTTTACATTTCCTGAAATACCCAAAGTGGTTCTTCAATCTGAATATTGGTGTTTTTAAGAGAGTGTTGTGAAAACACTTTTTGGGGTTTCAGTGCATGTAAAAGGCAGCATGAAAACACTAAAACGGTTTCTCATACAATCAATGGTTTATAAATGCAAATGGTTAATAGCCTAAATATTGATTGATGATAAGAGACTATGGAGAATATTCTTTGTGGAATTCCACCTTAATTATTTCAATGATTTATTTAGACAGATTGGAAACAGGAGGGGCAGTAAGATGGTACATTTCCTTGTAATTTGACCCACTCAACCACACAGCCACACTGAAATAAATTATTCTGGGGTGAATTTAAATTGTCTAGCTGTAACGCACTCGGCTTAGTCACCGCTTCCAAAGACCAGGGTTAAATTCCCTGCTCCAACCCTTCAATCTGTTTCTCCCACCTATCTGTATCCCCTCTGTCATTTCATAACTGTCTCAATAAAGTGTAAGAATACCCCCCAAATATCTTTAAAAACATTTATGTAAGTTGTTTCAATCATTTGTTAATTTCATTTCACCCAAATAAGCTAAGAATAATATGTTGCTCAAAATGTAAGTATCTTTCATGAGGATAACCAAAGAGAGAGAAAATTGAGTGATCAAACTCATTGGAAGTCTATTTTCAGAGGATTGTGGGTAAAACATTTTTTGGGGACTTTATGATTCTTTCACACAATGTTGTATGCATTTTTAAAGAAAGAAAAGTATATTTATATATTAGTATTAAGCTTGTTGTGCCATGAGGTGTAATGAATCGTTAGCCAAATTGATGTTCAATAAGGACAGCACCCATTCCCACATTCATGATTGTCAATAGAAGATGCAAGGGCAGATTCCTCAATTCTTGCAGTTTGCCAATGAGTTAGTGTTGGTGGTTTGAACACAGTGTCTGACAATACCTGCCAAAACGGTATAAAATGGCAACTGATCAAATACATAAAACAATGTTAAACATCAACACTTCAGAAAGAAATCATCTAATTCTGCACTAGACATGATTCAAAATACAGTATCACAATGGTGTTTAGAAGCTTTAGAAATGAAACAATGCCAAAAGAGAATGTATCTAATTCTGCACTAAACAAGACTCGAAACACCAAAATAGTGGTTTCAATCTTTTCTGTTAGTGCTCCCAGTCCCTGGCAAGTTGTTGCTCAACACTTGATTATGTGGTGTTACAACACACCATGTAATGTTTTAAAATATCTCAGGAAAGTTTAGCCTCCTTCAAGTTGTTGGCTCAGTTGCCACTAGTTTTGGTGTTACAAAGCACTTCATTTTAACAGTGAAGAGAAGAGAAGAGTAAAGAGAAGAGAGTGACTCAAACTCCAACAGTTATTTTTTTCCATGCAGAAACTCACAAGAACAATGGCCACATTTCACACATTACAACCATTACACGCTGCACACTAGATTTCACGACTTCTGTAACATCCTGTGCAGGACCAATGGTTATAGAACTCTGAGGAGCTTGTCCCAGATAGAAAATAAGCCTTGAAGTTACAGGTTGCACCCAAAATGGCACCCTATTCCCTATGTAGTGCACTACTTTTGACAAAAGTAGTGCACTACATAGGGAATAGGATGCCATTTGGGGATGCAACCATGGTGGCTAGGCAGAGTATCTCCAAACCCAGTGGAATGTGTACTCTTACATGTATAGTAGTTGTATGATATGGTTATAACACATCAAACAAAAGTATTTAAATCAATCAAATAGCAGATGACAGTAGTCATTTTATGGAAGACATTCTGTGACTCATATACACGCACACCCTTGCAGCAAGTTCAACAGCCCTATCTGTACACTGTTTGCCTCCATGACACATTCACATTTCTATTAAAAAGCTCAAACAGTAAAGACAATGTTTGCACAGGGGCAGAAAGTACAAAATACTTCACAATGTCGGGGAGAGAGGAGAAGGAATGTTAAACAAATGTCAGGATCAAGTGTACCAGGGCACATAAATACAGAGCCCACACAGCCATGACAGTATGTGTGCATGCGCATATGCATTTGTGTGTGTGTGTGTGTGTGTGTGTGTGTCCACAGGCCAGACATTAGAGACTCGGTGAAACCTCAGGCCTTGTAATATATTTGAGTAAACAGGATATAAAGGCACGAGAGCAGCAGACGGAGGGAGGGCTGATGAAAGGCCTGGTGAAAGTGTGGTCCACATACAAACCCTGGTATAATGAGATCAGATTAACCTAATGCACCACACACTGCCTCTGCACTTGCCTGCTACTCGCTCGGCACCTGGCCATATACGAGAGACAAACCATTCAAAAGTATTATACACTCACAGATAAATGTGCATACATGTGTACTAACACCAAAGCAGTACAATGGTCTTTGAAATGAGGGATGGGTGTGGGGGGGATTAATTATTTATCCAATATGTGAGCGAGACAGTTGCAGCGGTAGCTATAGCTACGTTTAGGGAAGGTGTTGGAGGATTAGGTTTTTCTCTAATGCTGAGAAGATGTTGTGCAAAACACTTAGGGGGTTATTATTATGAGATACTCCAGATGTTATTGTTGTTGCTGCAGGCGTATTACAAGATGTGAGAAAAAAAACACGACGTCTCGTCTGGGCTCTACAACTGCTGATTTTCTTATGTGTGTTGATGTTTGATTGATTTGAAACGAAGACAAAATAGGCTTTTATTAGTCAACTGACAAAAAATATCAAAGCGCGGTCTCAGATTTAGGAGGAGTGACAGAGTGGAACAAGAGATGGAGAGATGGAGAGAACACAAACATGTAAAGGAATCTGGATTACTCCTTTTTTTCTCTCTCTCTTTTTCTTCTTTCCTCTCATTTTTCTAAACAAAACAAAAAAAAGAGTTAAGGGAGAAAGGGAAAGTAAATGTGTAAGCAAGCATCTTTCCTGATGGATAATCAGAAAAAACATTCAAAGACGAAAAAAGGTCTCATTTCTATGTTCCACTTCAAACATCTGAATTGCTCTGTCTCATATTCTCATCCCTTAGCTTGGAGACCCTGTTTAACTGAAAATGTGTGTCAACCCCGAAACGTGTGTCAACCATGTCATTCTGGTGTTCTTCTCAGATTAGCTTGTTCAAATAAGCCTTCTCATTGTGTGTGAATCTCAGCCCAACCATCACCCATAACAAGTAGTTCAAAGCTGTAAACATGCTGTTCATCAAGGTAAATGCTATGCCTGTCATCTAGCCTATATTTAAAGATGGGGTAGCAACCCACACACACACTCACAACAATGTCTGCAAAAAAAAGCCTGGTGATGGTTTTGCTGCTATTATGAAAATGTACCATATCTGGCGAGGAAAATGGGGTTAGGATGGATAATCCTGGCATTTGAAGATGGATGCATGCTTATGGTTCAGTTGAATAGATTGTATGCTAGGGATCTCAGATGTGAAGTCTTTGGCATATTTCCCCCCTATCTCTACATCTTGCTTTGAATGAAGCTCCATGCGTAGACATTTCATATGGTTTGTTATGTTTGAGTCTGTGTGTGTATGGCGGGTGAGGGTATAGCCTATATATAACACTTGAAAAATGTTTTACAGTTACTGGTTTTAATGGATTCAGTTTATTTTCATGTTCAAAGATGTGATGCGTGGTAAAGGACCCAAGGGTCTGAGGAGAATATGTGATAGTAACTAGTGAGATGCATGTTTTCTCTCGCCTGCCCTGGACATGTTTTCATCTGGAGGTTGGGTTGGAGGTGCAGACTACTTAGAATAACTAACACAACAAGTCAAATAAAATCCCAATATCTACAGTATAGTCTATCAGTCCATATGGTTTTATAGTCCACACTGTAAAGGTAAAGTAAAGTAAAATTCTGTATTTCATATTACAGTACATCTACTGTAATATACATACAGTATCAAAGCAAGTACTGTGCAATGACACACAGTACAATACCGTAAAATTGTATTATATTGTATTATATTGTAAAAAAGTAAACCCTACCATAATTAGAATGAATGAATGAATGAATGGATGAAATTCATTGAGGGGAGGGGTTTTATTTCACAGTATTTTACTGTAATAACAAGGGATTGGTGCAAGCAGGTTGCATTACCAACTGAGCTACACGGGGGCCACGGGGCCCAAGGTTGATTAAAAAAACATATCACAGTCATAGCAAGAAAACGTTTTTGTAACCGTTACTGAAAATGTTATTGTAGTTAAGGATACATTGGTCTTCAACATAATTGTAATTACAACAATGTCTTATAATATATCTCTATCTCTGTATAGTGCCAATACAATACTGAGATATTAACAGTAACTTGATGCCAGAGCAATGAAACACAATACAGTAAAATTGACTATTAAACTGTAATAAAATACAAGGGATTACAGCAAGCAGGTTGGCTGTAGGCATTTTCATATTACAGCATATTAATGCACACTAGGTGTTTATGTCACTTGCACTTCTAGAGGCCTAAACAAAGGATTCCAATCTGGCTGTGATTACAGTGCAAAACAGATCAAATCGACATGGGCATTGTCGCGGGAAGTAGGGGTGGTCAAAAAATCATAAATAAATAAATATATATATATATCCACCAAATTAGTGCACTAGGCCTTTATTACTCCAGTATGAATGGAGAAAAATACTTGTCTGCAGAGCGGAGAAAAACACTCCTCAGCACCCCCCCGCAAGTCCGTTGAAAAAACACAGCACCCCCACCCGAAAACATCTTCCCGCGGCCATGGACAGGGGTAAATATTAAACCATTAAAAGGTTTAATGGTTGAGTGGCTATAGTCATATTCTTTTGATCTGTTTTGCCCTGTAGTCACTGTCAGTTTAGAAGTTTTCGTTAAAGCCTAAAGTGCAAGTGATATAAAACACCAAATATTAGTTGGTATGCTGTAATATATAATTAAATATTCACTATTAGCAATTTCAGATACAATTCAACAATAAAGTACTGTATTGCTATATATTTACTGCAGCATACTGTAAATTATGGTGCATTGTGGAGAAATACCCATTAGTAAAAGTCCTGTACCAATTTAAGTGACATGTGGTAGTAGTTCCCTAACAATTAAATAGGGAACAGATGAGTGGTAGCAGTCTTAAAGGGTTGAGATTTGCTGTCTCTGATCTGTCCCCTACATTAATGTAATTTTTAGGGAACTATTACCACGTATCACTTAAATTGGTACAGCACTCTCACTAACTGGTGCAACAACTAAAGCCTCCTACAAGACACACCTCAAAATATGTCAATGAGTAAGAAACAACAATACCATGCACCCACTAGTGTTATTGGCGCACCAAAAATGCCAGATGGTACTGTATTCTGTATTACATTAAATTACTGGCAGCAATTGGCCAGTAAGTTAGTGTAGATTTTCAGGACAAGTTTAGTATAATTACTTAAATACAATGTATTACTGTATTCTGTGGGGGTACAGCATTTTCAATCACGGATGCCCTGAAATATGTTAATGAGCCAGAGACTCTTTCCCCGCCCACAACATTTTCCCACAATGCACCATAATTAGTACTGTAAAACACATTTATGATATTTTACTGTGCATTCTACATAATCTACTGTATTCAGTTTATACAGTATCATACTGTTGATTAATACAGTAAGTTACTGACCAAAAAAATTGCTAACAGTGAACCATTCGAAATACAGCAATTCTTTCCCCGCCCACAACATTTTCCCACATGCACCCTAATTTACAGTATGCTGCAGTAAGACGTTTCAGAGTATTTTACTGTTATTCATTTTTACAAATACTGTATAGCTTATATTTTTACGTTACAATGCACTGGTAATCCACTGGCATCAACCCTGATTAAACAAAGTTTCATTGTTTGATTTAGATGAGGTGGTGGGGGGGCATCTAAATCAAAGTAGATTCATTTTTATAGACTGCTTCTGACACCAGGAACGTTTCCATTCTGTTTTCATGTTATGGTTCAAATCTCAGAAAAACGCTAAAAACAATTACTGTAAGTAGCATTTAGAAATGAACAATTAAAGTTAAGTCAACAACCATCAGCGGAGGTGTTCGGATTGTTACCATTTGTCAAGTCAAATTAAGTTTGACTTATTTTGGGGAATTGTGCTCTGCTGCATGCAAGATAGTGTTCCAATCTCAGACGGAAGGCATGAGACAATTAAACAATGCACCTAATCAAGTCACACATGAGTGATGCCAGTGATATACAGGTATGCTCTGCTGAATAATAAAGCAAGTAGAGGTAGCATTCATAATTGAAACCCAAGTCACATGAGACTTACTGGGCTATAGTCTCTGATACTGTGTGTGACAGTGTAAGGTGAAGTTGCCTTTAGACACTGATTTTGTGTCAGTTTTGCATTTCCCCACTAATGGTTAAATTTAAGATTGGGGAGGGGAAGCTGATCCTAGATCTGTACCTAGGGGAAACTTAATCCGGGACCGTGTATGACAGCAGCGGGACAAAGATAACATTTCAGAGGTATAGAGAATGACTTATTGGGTGCAAGACAATGTCTCGTCTTCTATTCATGAGTTGAATAGAAACTGAACTGGTTAATTTGGGAACTTTGGGTATAGGACTCAAGGGTTAATGATATGGTTTTAATATTAGGCTACATACTCTGAAAGAACTTCAGCATTGTATATGTTCAGGTTTCAGTGCAGCCAGCTGCATAGGCTGCTACATTCTAACTACTCGCAAACCATTTAACCCATTAGTTTCATCAGCGAGTGTGTGTCCAGATTGGCTACGTGTGCCACTATTGGGGGTGGTGTTGGGATAGTGCTACACATAAATAAATAATCACAGCAATGGGCGCATGAATTCTCATTAGCGTTTTCATTAAACGCAACTAGCTGGTGTGGACGCCTCCCCCTGGCCATGTCATCTCCATGGCAACGCCTCCCCGATGAAGGTCTGCAGGAGAGGCTGTTGTGTGTGTGTTCATGTATGGTAGTGGGGTTAGTGTGCGGGTAGCTGGACACGTATGGCCCCTTACCACCCCATATCTCCCCCCTCCCCCTGTTCCCTGTGTTCCCCCCATCTCTCTGTAGTGGAAGGGTGGGGCGCGTGGCGAGCAGCCAGGACTCTTGATCCATCCCCTCATCTCACTTGAAAGGTGGGAGGGAGCTGCCGTGTGTCTGGACTCAAAGGCAATCACTCTGATTTCACTGTTTAATTACTGCTTCATTTGCCCATGCAAATGAAGCAACACCAATCAGCTGGGGAGACATGGGGCCGTCACTGCTGCCACCACCGCGCCGACAGACAGACACTCTCCCTGCCTGCCTGCTTGCCTTCCCACCCGCCTGCCTGCACTATCTGTGTCTCACGCAGCTTTAAAAGACTAGTCTGCCCTGGAGCCAAAGCAGCGCTGCTCATCTCAACCTCAGTGAATTCGTAATGAGGCCTATTCTACGATGTGTTTGTGTTTCAAATCAAATCAAATTGTATTTGTCACATGTGCCGAATACAACAGGTGTAGACCTTACAGTGAAATGCTTACTTACAAGCCCTTAACCAACAATGCAGATTTAAGAAAAATAAGTGTTAAGTAAAAAATAGATAACAAAAAAATAAAAAATAAAAAATAATTAAAGAGCAGCAGTAAAATAACAGTAGCGAGGCTATATTTAGGGGGTACCGGTACAGAGTCAATGTGCGGGGGCACAGGTTAGTTGAGGTAATTGAGGTAATATGTACATGTAGGTAGAGTTAAAGTGACTATGCATAGGTAATAAACAGAGAGTAGCAGCAGCATAAAATAGGGGGTGGGGGGGACAATGCAAATAGTCCGGGTAGCCATTTGATTAGCTGTTCAGGAGTCTTATGGCTTGGGGGTAGAAGCTGTTAAGAAGCCTTTTGGACCTTGACTTGGCGCTCCGGTACCGCTTGCCGTGCGGTAGCAGAGAGAACAGTCTATGACTTAGGTGGCTGGAGTCTTTGACAATTTTTAGGGCCTTCCTATGACACCGCCTGGTATAGAGGTCCTGGATGGCAGGAAGCTTGGCCCCAGTGATGTACTGGGCCGTACGCACTACTCTCTGTAGTGCCTTGCGGTCGGAGGCCGAGCAGTTGCCATACCAGGCAGTGATGCAACCAGTCAGGATGCTCTCGATGGTGCAGCTGTAGAAGGTTTTGAGGATCTGAGGACCCGTGCCAAATCTTTTCAGTCTCCTGAGGGGGAATAGGCTTTGTCGTGCCCTCTTCACAACTGTCTTGGTGTGTTTGGACCATGATAGTTTGTTGGTGATGTGGACACTAAGGAACTTGAAGCTCTCAACCTGTTCCACTACAGCCCTGTCGATGAGAATGGGGGCGTGCTCAGTCCTCTTTTTCCTGTAGTCCACAATCATCTCCTTTGTCTTGATCACGTTGAGGGAGAGGTTGTTATCCTGGCACCACACAGCCAGGTCTCTGACCTCCTCCCTATAGGCCGCCTCATCGTTGTCGGTGATCAGGCCTACCACTGTTGTGTCATAAGAAAAATTAATGATGGCGTTGGAGTCGTGCCTGGCCATGCAGTCATGGGTGAACAGGGAGTACAGGAGGGGACTGAGTACGCACCCCTGAGGGGCCCCCGTGTTGAGGATCATCGTGGCAGATGTGTTGTTACCTACTCTTACCACCTGGGGCCGGCCCATCAGGGGGTCCAGGATCCAGTTGCAGAGGGAGGGGTTTAATCCCAGGGTCCTTAGCTTAGCTATGTTTGTGTGCGTAGCTGTAGTGTACCAGCACTGTTTTGTTTCCCCCACTTCTCGGTGCCTGCCTCTCCAAACACAATGCACATACAGCTAGCTGATCAGAAATTCTGAAGGCAAAATTAATTATGATTTATTTCAGAATTTCTAAGGCACTGTAACACAATCAAACATTGAGTAGCTCATTATTGTGAATGCATATAATCGATCTTGCCTATTTTCTTTCATAAAGATAATTATACTGTAGGCCCTTTTGAAAGTATGTTGTAATGAATAATATGTTTTCTTGCATGTTCATGTGTGATGAAATATGATTGCCTGTGTGTGTGTGTGTCTTTGTGCCTTTGTGTGTGTCTGTACTGTATGTGTGTATGATTGTAATTGTGTGCATTTCTGTTTCTAAATGTTGTGTTTGTATGTTCACATGTCTGTGCACAATAGTATATTATTAAAAACAAAAAACTGTTGTAAGTGAGAAGTAGGCATTGGTCTGAAGCCGAAAAAGAAAGGAAATTCACATGAGCACCACAATGCGTACTCCATCCATGCTCTACAAAGGTTTCCTAGCACACAACTTTGACCTACTACAGTAGCTATGTTGGTCTATTGTACTTCAAACAATGTGTATGCAGGTTGCTTAGGATTCAAACCTTCACAAACAGCCGAATTCATACTCTTCAGTGTCCTGCTATTAAAATAATGTACAGTGGGGAAAAAAAAGTATTTAGTCAGCCACCAATTGTGCAAGTTCTCCCACTTAAAAAGATGAGAGAGGCCTGTAATTTTCATCATAGGTACACGTCAACTATGACAGACAAATTGAGAATTTTCTTTCCAGAAAATCACATTGTAGGATTTTTAATGAATTTATTTGCAAATTATGGTGGAGTGCACACATTTTCATGCCTGTCCCCCATGGATTTAAAACCCACAACCCTGGCATTGCAAGCGCCATGCTCTACCAACTGAGACATGGCCTTTTGCATTTAAGCAAAATATATGGATTCTCGCTTTAAAGAGGGGAGAGGGGTGAATATCAACAGCTTCTTTACATTAAGCATATACCAGTTCCTGTAAGTGACTCTCAAAGTACTGAATAAGTTGGCTGAGTGAGCATTTGGAAAGAAATCCCCCTAGATCCCTCTCCAGTTGTTTTACTTTTTGATGGCTACTTCGCACTAAGGCGACATACTGCAAAGTCTTTTGGACGTCTAACGGACGGGACTCCCTAAAAACATGCCACTTCGATAAAGTTACTTTTTGTAGCAGGTTAGGAGAGTATTTTTTCGAAACATGGCTGTCTATGTTTGGTTCAGATTTGGTCCGATCCAGACTGGCCTTGATTTGGCCCGGTACGGACTGGACCAAATCTGAACCAATCATAGACAACTATGTTTCACAAGTTTGGACAGCACAGTATAGTAGAGTATACTTGCATGTGCATTGGCCGGGTTTAGATTCAATATAGCTAACTGTTTCTTAGCAAGACAATTTGTTTTATCAGCTACAGTTTGTGTTGTGAGAGGCTAGTTTTGGCTGAGGATATGTAGGCTAGCTAGCAGTGTTTGTGCTGAAACTAACATCTGGCTGCACACATAGCTATCTAGACAGTTAGCTAGCTAGATGAGCAATGCCCATTGCATGTATTATAAGTTAACAGTGTGGCAGTTTCTCAAAGTTTGGTGTTGACTATGAACTTTACTTTGCTAGCTAGCTAGCTATGCTTTATGGAATAATGTAACTTAGCTAACTAGCATATATTGTCAACATTGAGTTGTGGTGCAGAAAATACTCTGAAAACTCAATTACTAACAACCCTGTAAAAAATCCGGTATGACGTTCTCGGGAACGGCCGGACGGCTCATGATGAGAGGCGGGAGTGTGTTGTGTACCTCCAATTAAGTTTATTTGCACATTTTCATAGAGATTGGTGTCATCCTTGCTTAGATATGATGGTAGGGAGAATTAACATTGAGCTTCAACCAATGCCATACTATGTAGGAATAAACTAATGCTCATATTTTATACAATATTGGTAAATACAAAATCATCATCCCCTGACTTAGAGTGAAATAGGTGCCCGTACTCATTTTGGGTGCTGGTAATGTTTATATTTAGGTGTAGGAGCTCCATAATACTTTTGAGCAAAAAGTCAAAATTCTATAAGAGGAACAGGAGCTCAAGCAGTAGAACATTTGAGGTGCCGGTACTCAGCTCCGGTGAGCTCCTGCCCAAGTCAAGCACTGATTATATGTATAGTAAACTGTATGCTGTATGCAGCGTCAGTGTGACAGTATTTCCTTGTTCCCAGTGTGTGTGTTTGTGTGTGTGTGTGTGTCTATGTGTGTGTGTGTGTGTGTGTGTACATGCGTGCATGTGTGTGTCTGTGCATATGTGTGTGGTAATGTGTACATTATATTTCCTGCACACTGTTCAGCAGACCAGTATAGGGGTAAGGGGTACATACAGTGCATTCGGAAAGTATTCAGACCCCTTCCCTTTTTCCACATTTTGTTAAGTTACAGCCTTATTCTAAAATTAATTAAATAAAACCATTTCCTCATCTATCTACACACAATACCCCATAATGACAAAGTGAAAACAGGTTTTTAGAATTTTTGCACATTTATTAAAATAAAAAACCAGAAATACCTTATTTACATAATTATTCAGATCCTTTGCTATGAGACTTGAAATTGAGCTTAGGTGTATCCTGTTTCCATTGATCATCCTTGAGACGTTTTTACAACTTGATTGGAGTCCACCTGTGGTAAATTCAATTGATTGGACATGATTTGGAAAGGCACACACCTGTCTATATAAGGTCCCACAGTTGACAGTGCATGTCAAAGCAAAAACCAAGCCATGAGTTTGAAGGAATTGTCCATTGAGCTCTGAGACAGGATTGTGTCAAGGCACAGATCTGGGGAAGGGTACAAAAACAATTCTGCAGCATAGAAGGTCCCCAAGAACACAGTGGCCTCCATCATTCTTAAATGGAAGAAGTTTGGAACCACCAAGACTCTTCCTAGAGCTGGCTGCCCTGCCAAACTGAGCAATTGGGGGAGAAGGGCCTTGTTCAGGGAGGTGACCAAGCTCCAGAGTTCCTCTGTTGAGATGGGAGAACCTTCCAGAATGACAACAATCACTGCAGCACTCCACCAATCAGGCCTTTGTGGTAGAGTGGCCAGACGGAAGCCACTCCTCAGTAAAAGGCATATGACAGCCCGCTTGGAGTTTGCCAAAAGGCATCTAAAGGACTCTCAGACCATGAGAAACAAGATTCTCTGGTCTGATGAAACCAAGATTGAACTCTTTGGCCTGAATGCCAAACGTCACGTCTGGAGGAAACCTGGCACCATCCCTACGGTAAAGTATGGTGTTGGCAGCATCATGCTGTGGGGATGTTTTTCAGCAGCAGGAACTGGGAGACTAGTCAGGATCGAGGGAAAGATGAACTGAGCAAAGTACAGAGAGTTCCTTGATGACAACCTGCTCCATAGTGCTCAGGACCTCCGACTGTGGCAAAGGTTCACCTTCCAACAGGACAACAACACTAAGCACACAGCCAAGACAACGCAGGAGTCTCTGAATGTCCTTGAGTGGCCCAGCCAGAGCCCGGTGGTTTTATCATGGTTAACAGCACACAGATCCAGCCATGGGATCCATCCCGAATGGCACCCTATTCCCTATGCAGTATATTTAACAATTTTTGACAAGGGCCCATAGGGCTCTGGTTAAAAGTAGTGCACTATAAAGGGAATATGGTGCCATGGGCTTTACACACCCCATGATCTTAGCCACTGAATCCTTTAATCATATTAGCCGTGAATTACATCTTACCCAAACCATCCATTGCTCTTTACCTTCACAGAAATAAAGCAAGTTACATCCCGTATAGCTCCAATAAACACAAACACTTCACTGATTCGTTAAAATGTCTCTTTTATCAACCTCTCTCTAATCAGTTTCATTAACAGGGGGAAATGAAGGTAAAAGGGAAATTTAGTCTAAAAGTCATGACGGGTTAAAAGCTTGACATGGAGAGTTGTTTTTTCCAGGGGTAATTGTGCCTGGCATTTGAATGCAAAATGTCATGTCAAAGATGGAGCAGCGAAAGGCCATTGTGGAATGTGTAGGCAGCAAACACACATACCTCTACTACTATACGTAGGAGTTATAACATACTGCCTGAATAACTAACAACTGTATTTACTATAGAATGAGTCACAGTTAGTGTCCAATCTACTTTCAAAGACAGAGAATGAACTTTGAACATTAACCTTTTACTGCAGTGGGCTAAATCAGGGTCACACAGAGTAATTATTGGTAGTCTTAAACAAATCTACTTTGAAACTAAAGTATACACCTCACACACATGGTTATGGGCTTAAAAAAAGAAGACACCTGTATCATGTCAGATATAGAGTTGAAATTTATTACATTTTGAGTTTGCATCCCAATATTACACTTTATATACATCACAGAAGACTGAAATATAACAAAACTGTTTGACAGAAAAACTGGACTTTAATCAGGTTTTTTCAAATAATCTAATAAAAAATATACATTCCACCCATGAGGCCAAAGAGGGCACTTGTGGTCATTAATTGCAGGAAAGGGCTACCACAACCTGTTATAGAAGTAATTGATATACACCAAGCATGCTCTATTGGCATCCGCAGGGTTGACACAATGTACTTTTATAATGCTTCATCACTGAGGGTGTACGTTTTTCGCTAACGATAAACAAAGTCAAAGTCATAACGTAAAGGGACATTAAAACTCGTATAGCAAGGCATGCCCTTCTAACGTGGCAGGAACCAGCAATTACTGCGAAATACAAAATTACAGTCAATTAAAGTCAATAAAAGGCAGGATAGGACAGATGATTACATTTAATTTATTGTGAGTGAAGTGGTTTCTGTACAATACACTACAGTACACTGTCTGAGCAACAAAATAATTTATTTCCTTATTAGACCTATTTAAAATGCATTCATCTGAAAAAAAGATCAAGATGAATATGGATATACAATAATGTTTTATTATTTTGCCACAAGCAACACGAGGAACCCAGCCAGGAAACTGTAAATCAATAGCGAACAAATGGATTAAGACTCTTCGCTCATTGCCGTAATGGTCTCCTTTGTACTTTATAATTATATATTATGTATGTATTGATTAACGTAAAATACATTCACTTTGTGTTTAATATGTTTTATGTTATTGCAATGTAATTGAGTTTTCCTTTGCCTTTTTGTCTGTCATTGATTACTCACAAATACAATAGTTTTCCGCCAGATTGGTGGGTCGATCTTTAGCTTAGTGGGCCTGTCGAATTTGTGTTGCTGTTGTATTGTGCAGAAATACCATTATTTGACTAATAATGGGGGCCTCTAAGTAAAAATGGGTCAGTGTCGGGGCCTCAAATAACAAAATGGGCCAGTGTGTTAGAAATACCTGCGCCGATTTGTGGTCCCAGTCCGTTCCTGCTCTAGTCTAGAATTTAAATCAATAGTCCAGTATACCTCAGTTGCTGGAAAGTTACAGCAAAATGTTAACAGTTAGCTACTGTAATTCTATATCACAGCACAGTACTGTAAAGAGCAATACATTACGGGGGCTCAATGGCATTCCGCTACACTGCTGTAAAATTTCAGCAATTGCTGTATTAAAGTACTGTATTACCTGTTCTGCTGTATATTTACAGCAGCAAACTGTGAATTATGGTGCATTGTGGAAAATGTTGTGGGCAGCAAAATAATCTCTGGCTCATTAACATATTGTGAAGTGTGCCATGTAAGAGGCTATATTTGTTGCACCCATTAGTGAGAACGCTGTACCCCACAGAATACATTACCATACCGTATTAGATGTTGTTGTTTCTTGTGCAAATCTACACTAATTTACTGGCTACTGTGCTGCCAGTAATTTACTGTAATTCAGTACCACCCCACAGAATACAGTCCCATACTGAATTTTCAGACTCCAAAATCCTTTTCCTGTAAATCTACAGTAATTTATTGGCTACCGTGCTGCCAGTAATTTACTGTAATTCAGTGACAACCCCACAGAATACAGTGCCATACTGTAATTTTGGAGTGCCAAAAACCTTTTGTGGGTGCATGGTATTGTTGTGGCTCATTAACACATTTTGAGGCGTATACTTGTTGCACCTGTTAGTGAGAGTGCTGTACCAATTCAAGTGATATGTGGTAGTAGTTCCCTATTAAATGTACACTCAGTGGCCAGTTTATTAGATACACCCATCTAGTACCGGGTCAAACCCCCCTTTGCCTCCAGAATAGCCTGGATTCTTTGGGGTATTCTACAAAGTGTCGGAAACGTTCCACAGGAATGTTGGTCCATGGTGAAGCGATGGCATCAAGCAGGTGCTGCAGATTGGACGACAGTACATTCATGCTGCAAACAGCCTGTTCCATCTCATCCGAAAGATGATCTATTGGGTTGAGGTCTGGGGACTGCACAGGACACTCAAGTAAACTGAACTCACTGTCATGTTCCAGGCGATGTTTTTCCAATCCTCAATTATCCAGTGTTGGTGATCGCGTGCCCACTTGTGCCACTTCTTCTTGTTTTTAGCTGATAGGAGTGGAACCTGGTGTGGTCGTTGTGAAAAGCCCAGGAGGGCGGCAGTTTCTGAGATAATGTATCCAGTGCGCCTGGCACCGCCGATCACACCACGCTCAAAGTTGCTTAGGTCACTCGTTTTGCCCCTTCTAACGTTCAATCGAACAGTAAGTGAATGCCTCGATGCCTGTCTGGCTGCTTTATATAGCAAGCCATGGCCACGTGACTCACTGTCTGTAGGAGCGATCCAGTTTCATGAACGGGGTGGTGTACCAAACAAACTGGCCTGTGAGTGTATATAGTGGACAAAGCAGAGTGGCAGCAAGTTACATACCTTTAACGGTTGCGTGTTTAGCCATGTCCTTTTGATCTGTAGTCACTGCCAGTGTAGAAGCCTTTGTTAAGGCCTCTACAAGTGCAAGTGATATAAAACACAAAATATGCATTGGTATGCTGTAATATATAATTACATTTTCACTGATAGCAATTGCTGTAATTTTATTACAATACAATTTAACAATAAAGTACTGTATTTCTGTTTTGCTGTATATTTACTGCTGTATTCTGTAAATGATGCATTGTGGACAAATGTGGGAGGGGAAACAATCACTGGTACATTAATATATTTTGAGGCGTGCCTTGTAAGTGGCTAATTGTTACACCCGTTAGTGAGAATGCTTTACCAATTTAACTGATATGTGGAAGTAGTGCCCTAACAATTTTATTATATAGAAAACAGATAAGAAGTCTTAAACCTTTAATGGGTGAATATTATGCCATGTGTTTTTGGGCTGTTTTGCCCTGTATTCACAGCCAGTTTGGAAGCAATATAAAACACCAATATTCATAAATATGCTGTAATATACAAATACCTAGTAGCCAACCTGCTTGCACTAATCCCATGTAATTGCAATAAAATACCAACATGATTATAGTAGCATTTACTGTCATTGCTCTGCAATTTCCAGTTACATACAGGAAGCAAATTACTGTGAATATTACAGTAACGTACTTTGCACTAGCCAGAGATGGGCAAAGATATATCAAAAAGGTATCTTTATAGAAATACAGCTTCCAGTCATTAGAATAATACCCAGCAGTGAGTGTGCTTTGCAAATGTTCATTTTTAACATTTACATTTTGGTCATTTAGCAGACACTCTTATCCAGAGTGACTTACAGTCAGTTCATTAAACTAAGGTGAACAAGAACATACCACAGTCATAGCACGTAACAAGATTATGTTACCGTTACTGAGAATGTTTTAGTTAAGTGGGCTACTTGCAAGTGTAAATTTGTATTTTCTAAAAAATAAGCTGCATGCAGTATAGTTCAGGTTAGTGAAATAATGAAATTACTAAATAGGTATTTAAGGTATTGAAATACCTATATCAAATACATGTAACAGAAATACTGCCTGTTGTTGGCACTAGCTACCTGCACTGTAAATCTGCAACAGTATACTAACCACTGTGCTTCCAGTAATGCACTGTAAATTCTAGAAATACAGCATGTTACTGTAGTCGGGTGTTCCAGTAATATGATGTAAATTTGTCTTACAGTAAAGGTCCTGTAAATCTACAGTAATTTACTGGCTTCTGTGCTACCAGTAATTTCATGTAAAAATTACAGGAAATGTTTTACAGTGTACCTCTGTCAGAGTTCAGTGAACGTTTCAATATCACGCCCCCTCCCCCACAAACATTGAATACTTTGAGTGCATAGTGGCATTGAGTCACAGAGTGTAGCCTGTAACTATGAGCAGATGTACTGTGCAAGGTTGTTCCTTGAGAGAAAAATATGACACAATAGCAAAGAGTCATGCTGTTCACAGAGGAGTGCGCACAGTACTGTACTGTCCTATGGTTCACCCCCAGGAAATGGCCCAGTCCTTGTGTTCACTTCCTACAGCTTTATAGTGAGAGTGTACTCTCCAACAGCATCTGCTGTTGCTCATCGGACTCAGTCGTATTGACACCTTGTCACTTTTGTCAATGCCACAAGTGCATTTAGTATAATACTCTGGTTCTCTCTCATTCATTAACTCCTATTAATATCAAATCAGTAAGATTTAATTTGTGCTAACACGTTACAGTAAGTATATTGCATAATTAAGGGCTTATATTGTATTATTAAAGGTTGTGGTCCTCTGTAGCTCAATTGGTAGAGCATGGCGCTTGTAATGCCAGGGTAGTGGGTTTGATCCCTGGGACTACCCATACGTAAAAATGTATGCGCACATGACTGTAAAACGTTTTGGATAAAAGCATCTGCTAAATGGCATTTTATTATTATTAAAGGGGTTCAGATAACAGATAGGCTATCTGCTTGTGAGCCTGCAGGATAATGCAGGATACTCCTGCTCTGCCCATGTTAACTTGCCAGATGTACTAACTGGGCAGCCGCGTGATAAATGGCAGAAGATGCCTCTTGCTGGCTTGTGGGCCAGGATCATCATCGGTTTCTAACCTGCTCGAGTCCTGCCAGCAGTCCCAAAATGGCAGCCGCAATCGCCCCCTTCAACACTGACATTTAAACTCCAGCCTCCTCCCCATTTGTGACCGCCACAGGGACCTGAAGTCTCCTCGCTCACCGACACCAAGCAACACATCTCAGATTAGCGTAAACAGACCATGCTCTTTCTTACCACAGACTCACTGCATCTCCGCTTCATATGCAGCAGAAAGGGCCATTCGTAGGTGCAGCATTTCCTATAAGTCAATGGTTATGGATTGGACTATTCTTGGATACTTTCTTGGATATTTGGATGACTATTTCTATGGATTGGGGAAGATGATAACTTCAGTAAAAGCTATATTATCCCAGCCAAATGTCTAATGTTTTTCTTCCAAATGGAATCATCAAACAATCATTAAATGTACAAAACACTATCTTTCTTTCCTCTCAGTACACCACGGAATGTTCTCCGAATAGGCTATTAAATTCAGATTCTCACTCCAGTTATGCCTCTAGCTAACAACCATAGCGGTTAGAGGAACTCAAAGGTGTCGATGTGAATACTCAACATTGTAATGCAATGCAATGCAAGTCAGCCCTTACTTTGGAGACCACCGTGAGAGAGAGAGAGAGAGAGAGAGAGAGAGAGAGAGAGAGAGAGAGAGAGAGAGAGAGAGAGAGAGAGAGAGATTCTCTCAAAATACCAAACCACATGGCACAGTATTAAAGGCATTTCTTCTTCAGTCCAAAAGGTCAGGTGATGGTTAAAGGTTGGCAGAGTTACGGAGCCGACTGCAGCTTCACTTTCATCAGTCTGCAACAGCTGGAGTCTCCAAAGAGAAGAGAGAGATCTGAACAGGGCTGCAGGAACAGTTGGGTTGCTCCCACATGACATTTCCCATCCAGATCTATCAGCCACAGCCTTGGCATTTAAACCACTTATAGAACAGCCTCATTGGCTTGAATGACTTCCTGGTCAGCACAGATGATGAAATCTTTATAGGAAGCGTTTTGAGTTTTTCAGGTGTGTGGGGTTTAGGAAAGTAATTTTTATACTGAAAGAGATCATTGATGGCTTGTTAACATGGGAATTAAGGGTCGTCATGTATGTGTTAGTATCACCCTCATTCGAATGCACTGGCACACACACACACACACACAGACAGACATGCATGCATGCACACACACTCTCCTCACAACACAAGTAAATAACATCAATCCCTATGGTTGATAATAGTCTCCTTCTTTGAGTAACAGTTTTAGAGTGGCTACTACTGTATATAGAGAACATCAACTGGAGAGACTGTACCACTCTTACACAATCGACAGCAGGAGACAGTAGGGACCATAGGCAACATAAAAAAAAGCAAATGTGCATGTGTCACCCACTAATACACAAACATAAAATCAATTCAAATTAGATGCTAGGTCATTATTTACATCAAAATATGACTGTACTATATATTTTTCTCCTGCGGACCATTAAAAGCACCGGCTTCAAAACATAACCAACCAGCATGGAAACATAAAGCCGAGAAGCTTTGAAATAGAGCATATACCCATGCTGCTTCAAGATCAATTTGTTAACTCTGATCGTATTTATTTATTTCCCTATGTATGTTTTTGCTTTTCACTCGGGTAGTAGCTAGGGGTCAGAATGGGTCTCCTTTGATGTCTCCAGTAAAATAATTTGTGCTCCACGCTCTGAAGAGAATGATTCCCTCCATGGGGTTTCACATGATATATACATGATAGATTATAGTTGTACTATAGATGGGTCACCAATAAGGTCATGGTAATTTGGGGAAGGGGGGGTTTACTTTGCCTACATACAACTCATCGCACAATTACTTAGAATCAATATACAGCAGCTGGCAATACAATGTTTTGAAATAATAAAAGATTTGTGAAAGACATTTTAATTGTTTTATTTAACTTTTATTTATTCAGGGGAGCCCACTTGAGACCAGGGTCTCATTCACAATGGTGCCCTGAGTTTCTCACAATCAAGAAAGAAAATGACATTTCCAAAGAAAACAAGAAGAATAAAAAAAACTCCAAGGTACAATAACAATCCTACAATTTCAACAAATAAACCATTACATCAACCGAAACAACTGTAATCATCAATTAATTAATTTAACACCAGAGTCCTAAACTGCCCTATCGGCACCAGGGAATCAAGATGCAAGGAATTTTGCAGGTAATTCCAACAATGGGGGGCACTAAAACTAAAGGAGGATTTACCTAAATTGGTTAAGACCAGAGGGACCTCAAGAGTTAACCAACCCTGCGAGCGAAGTGATCTACGTAGGGCTGTCCCCGACTAAAGAAAATCTTGGTTTGGCGGAAAGTTGTCTGTTCTTTCGGCTAATCGATTGGTTGAACTTTTTAAATGTGTATTTTTCCATATATAGACACACCCTATGTGTTTAAATGAAATAAACTATATGCATTTAACTTGTCTGATGCTTTAAGCACATTGTTTGACGAAATAAGACACAAATGACTCAAGAGGGAGCCCGAGATCAAGATAACCAAAAGAAAAAAAACATAACCTGACCCAACCATCCTCCTCCCGCTCCTGCTGGCTTTCACAATTACGCTCCTGAAGTTGCCGGTAATAGACTACAGGAGTCGGCAACCTTTCTCATGTGGAATACCAATTTATCTTTCAATTTATACTGATTTTCGTGGAACAGTTTAATTTAATTTATAATAATGTCTTCGTATCTCAAAATCATTGTCATGTGGCTAATCAAAATTATACCCAAATCTAAATTAAAATGACACAAACCTAAAAAGTAACTTCTATTGCCAACTATGTAGAAATAGCCTACATAAAGCCAACAAATAAAAACATTGCAGCCTGCATGTAGAAAATATCCTGATAAAAAATTAATATCCTAGCCTATCGAGTGGCGCAGCGGTCTAAGACTGCAATGTCACTATAGACCCGGGTTTGATCCCAGGCTGTGTCACAACCGGCTGGGACCGGGAGTCTCATAGGGCGTCGCACAATTGGCCCATTGTTGGAAGGGTTTGGCTGGGGAGGCTTTACTTGGCTCATCGCGCTCTAGCGACTCCTTGTGGCGGGCTGGTGCCTGCAGGCTGACTTCGGTCGTCAGTTGAGCGGTGTTACCTCCGACACATTGGTGCGGGCAGGTGTTAAGAAACGCGGTTTGGCATTTCGGAGGACGCATGACTCGACCTTCACCTCTCCAGAGCCCGTTGGGGAGTTGCAGCGATAAGACAAGATCGCAATTGGATATCAAGAAATAATTTCCTATAAATCACATTGGCTATGCATGGCCTGTCTGCAACGAACTTGAAACATTGTATCAACTATTAACTTGGGTCTGGCCGAAGCTCCCGCTAGCAAACTTGCAACATTGTATAAAATATTCTGGGCCCTCAGAGCTTTGACAGACACAGCTGTATGCTATTTGCGCAAGGGATAAGAAGTAATCAGGTAGGCCTATTTTATGATGTTTGCACTGGATCAGAGCACTACATTTTTCCCTTTCATGCTGAGTGGTTATCGAAAGGGAGAGAGCTGGAGAGATTTTTCAAATCCATTGAGGAACTATTGTTATTCTCAATGGATGTAAAAACAGACTTTGTTTGCTATCAGATCCCCAAATGGGCACATTTTATATGCCTACATTTGCGCACAGTTCAGGTAGCCTATAGGCCTACTTCTATGCGTTCTCAGGTGTGCTTCCTTACTCAATATTGACAGGAGCGCTCCAAACAAAAGACAATGACTAAATTGACAAAACTCGTAAATGGAATGAAATAAACCAAAAAAGAATTCTCAAGGGTATGGTAGCATAGGTTGTGCGCTCTGCAAGCAACGTGTCCACTCCAACAATGAAAACGTTAAAGATTGGAATACTAATTAATTTAAAGCATTAACAGAAATTACCGTAACCAAACAAACATTGTAGATTATAAATTATAGGAATTAACAGTAAATTTACTACTGGTGATATATGTAATGGGGAATTGGTAGACACTAACAATCAAACGCAAACAATTCTCACAATGAAGTTATGAAAGAATGAATGTGCACATATTGGCGGGAGAGAGCACATTCTGGAGAGAGAAGTGCATTGTGCATCTTAGCCACACTGAGAATGGCGCCGGAGAAGATGGCTGCCGTTTTACAGCCCTCTAACCAATTGTACTATTATGTGTGTTTTTCTGCGTTATTTGTAATTTATTTTGTACATAATGTTTCTGCCATTGGCTCTTATAACCAAAAAGAGCTTCTGGATATCAGGACAGCAATTACTCACCTCGTATTGGACAAAGATTTTTTCTTCAACGAGGCGGCCGCGAAGGATATCCTACAGACACCCGACAAGGCCCAAATCCCCATCATTCGCATGAGGAAGAGACGGAGATATCGTGGACGTAGGTCGGGGTGCCTTGTAAGGATCCGACGGCGAGCGAGTAAACTGCCTCTCCCATCAATCCTATTAGCCAATTTTCAATCATTTGAGAATAAATTGGATGACCTAAGATTACGGTTATCCTACCAACGGGACATTAAAAACTGTAATATCTTATGTTTCACCGAGTCGTGGCTGAACGACGACATGGACAACATACAGCTAGCGAGCTATACGCTACATCGGCAGGATAGAACGGCTGACTCCGGTAAGACAAGGGGTGGCGGTCTGTGTATATTTGTAAACAACAGCTGGTGCACAAAATCAAATACTAAGGAAGTCTCGAGGTTTTGCTCGCCTGAGGTAGAGTATCTTATGATAAGCTGTAGACCACACTATTTACCAAGAGAGTTTTCATCTATATTTTTCATAGCTGTCTATTTACCACCACAAACCAATGATGGCATTAAGATTGCACTGAATGAGCTGTATAAGGCCATACGTCAACAGGAAAATGCTCATCCAGAGGCAGCGCTCCTAGTGGCCGGGGACTTTAATGCAGGGAAACTTAAATCCGTTAAAATCCGTTCGACCTATTTCTACCAGCATGTTAAATGTGCAACCAGAGGAAAAAAAACTCTAGACCACCTTTACTCCACACACAGAGGAAAAAAAAACTCTAGACCACCTTTACTCCACACACAGAGACGCATACAAAGCTCTCCCTCGCCCTCCATTTGGTAAATCTGACCATAACTATATTCTCCTCATTCCTGCTTATAAGCAAAAACTAAAGCAGGAAGCACCAGTGACTCGGTTAATAAAAAAGTGGTCAGATGACGCAGATGCTAAGCTACAGGACTGTTTTGCTAGCACAGACTGGAACATGTTCCGGGATTCTTCAGATAGCATTGAGGAGTATACCACATCAGTCACTGGCTTCATCAATAAGTGCATCGATGATGTCGTCCCCACAGTGACCGTACGTACATACCCCAACCAGAAGCCATGGATTACAGGAAACATCCGCACTAAGCTAAAGGGTAGAGGTGCCGCTTTCAAGGAGCGGGACTCTAACCCGGACGCTTATAAGAAATCCCGCTATGCTCTCCGACGAACCATCAAACAGGCAAAGAGTCAATACAGGACTAAGATTGAATCATACTACACTGGCTCTGACGCTCGTCTGATGTGGCAGGGCTTGAAACTATTACAGACTACAAAGGGAAGCACAGCCGCGAGCTGCCCAGTGACACAAGACTTCCAGACGAGCTAAACCACTTCTATGCTCGCTTCGAGGCAAGCAACACTGAAGCATGCATGAGAGCCCCAGCTGTTCCGGATGACTATGTGATCACGCTCTCCGTAGCCGATGTGAGTAAGACTTTTAAGCAGGTCAACAGATTACCAGGACGTGTACTCCGAGCATGTGCTGACCAACTGGCAAGTGTCTTCACTGACATTTTCAACATGTCCCTGACTGAGTCTGTAATGCCAACATGTTTCAAGCAGACCACCATAGTCCCCGTGCCCAAGGACACTAAGATAACCTGCCTAAATGACTACCGACCCGTAGCACCGACGTCTGTAGCCATGAAGTGCTTTGAAAGGCTGGTCATGGCTCACATCAACACCATTATCCCAGAAACCCTAGACCCACTCCAATTTGCATACCGCCCCAACAGATCCACAGATGATGCAATCTCTATTGCACTTCACACTGCCCTTTCCCACCTGGACAAGAGGAACACCTACGTGAGAATGCTATTCATTGACTACAGCTCAGCATTCAACACCATAGCGCCCTCAAAGCTCATCATTAAGCTAAGGATCCTGTGACTAAACACCTCCCTCTGCAACTGGATCCTGGACTTCCTGACGGGCCGCCCCCAGGTGGTAAGGGTAGGTAACAACACATCTGCCACACTGATCCTCAACACGGGGGCCTCTCAGGGTGCGTGCTCAGTCCCCTCCTGTACTCCCTGTTCACCCATGACTGCATGGCCAGGCACGACTCCAACACCATCATTAAGTTTGCCGACGACACAACAGTGGTAGGCCTGATCACTGACAACGATAAGAGCATATAGGGAGGAGGTCAGAGACCTGGCCGTGTTGTGCCAGGAAAACAACCTCTCCCTCAACGTGATCAAGACAAAGGAGATGATTGTGGACTACAGGAAAAAGAGGACCGAGCACGCCCCCATTCTCATCGACGGGACTGTAGTGGAACAGGTTGAGAGCTTCAAGTTCCTTGGTGTCCACATCACCAACAAACTATCATGGTCCAAACACACCAAGACCGTCGTGAAGAGGGCACGACAAAGCCTATTCCCCCTCAGGAGACTGAAAATAATTGGCATGGGTCCTCAGATCCTCAAACAGTTATACAGCTGCACCATCAAGAGCATTCTGACTGGTTGCATCACTCCCTGGTATGGCAACTGCTCGGCCTCCGACCGCAAGGCACTACAGAGGGTAGTGCGTACAGCCCATTACATCACTGGGGTCAAACTTACTGCCATCCAGGACCTCTATACCAGGCGGTGTCAGAGGAATGCCCTAAAAATTGTCAAAGACTCCAGCCACCCTAGTCATAGACGGCAAGCAGTACCGGAGCGCCAAGTCTAGGTCCAAAAGGCTTCTTAACAGCCATAAGACTCCTAAACAGCTAATCAAATGGCTACCCGGACTATTTGCATTGTTCCCACCCCCTCTTTTACGCTGCTGCTACTCTCTGTTTATTATCTATACATAGTCACTTTAACTCTACCTACATGTACATATTACCTCATTTACCTCGACTAACCTGTGCCCCCGCACATTGAGTCTGTACCGGTACCCCTTGTATATAGCCTCGCTACTGTTATTTTACTGCTGCTCTTTAATTATTTGTTATTTTAATTTTTTTGTTATCTATTTTTTACTTAACACTTAAAACTGCATTGTTGATTAAGGGCTTGTAAGTAAGCATTTCACTGTAAGGAATACCTGTTGTATTCTGCACATGTGACAAATAAAATTTGATTTGATTTGATCTGTATTGTGACAAATAAAATGTGATTTGATTTCATCTGTATTTTACCCTTAGCCTTTTGTACGGCACATGTTTATCTGCAACAGAGTTAAACAATTAAGGATCAGAGTCAGTGATAGTTGACACAAGACACCAGTCACTCAACCCAAGCTCAGACAAAACATTTTGCTCATTCAAATTCAAAAAATTTATCTTTGTAATAATACGTGAGCGAGATTTAGGTATCTTAACATCTGTTATGTAGGCAACGTTCACTGAACTCATTAGCAAATGTCCCATTGGCTGTAAACCTATGAGGGGCATTTGTTAGAAAAATATCTAAAAGGGTAGATTCGTCAGGGTGTTTAAAGTTGGGGCGAGTTGGTTTCGTTATCAGCTGAGTTAGATTTAGCTCAGTACAAATATCTTTCAGCGTATTTTTAAAGTATTTTTCCCGCTTTGGGCTGGATGTGTCAATGTGTAGTTCATACATGCATAATCTATGAGTAGAATTACTGTTTTACCTCAATTAGCCACAAGATCCCTAGTTTGAACGTAACTGTTTTTCTTGAAGCTGTGCTGCACCATTTTCCCTACATTTTCCCTCATGTGGGCCAGCCCCCTAGCAATTTGAGTTCAACCAATGAGCTTAAGCCTCTCGCCATATGAGTGACAGCTAGCAAGATGCACATGATGCACCCACAGCAGAGCAGGGAGAGAGCAATGATATGGTGCACAGATCTGCACATAATGTGAAGTAGTACGCAATTTTCGGGCAACACTTTTGCCTCGTGACTGCTACTATTAGAACTAATGGCTAAAAGAACTAATGGCTAAAAAGTATACAAAAGTACCAGAGAATGCCTGTAAGATACATTTTACATTTTACATTTTCAATCTGATACAATATGATTGTGTTAAGGTTGTGTTTATATTGAATCCTAATCTCCCACATTGTAATCTCATTTATTAGACATTTAGTACACTTTTAGTTGAGAGACACCTCAAACAAAATTAGTTTGAGGTGTCTCTCTACTAAAAGTATCCTAAATCCAATTTGCCAGTAATGTACTACAGTGTTGTGACCTGGCTGTGGCATAGAGAGCAGATAACAGCAATTAGAGATAGTGTTTCTGCTGAGGCTGTTAAGGTGTGAAGGACATGCGGCATTGGTTGTTGAGGCAACAGATAAATATGTGTGTCCTGGTGCCAATGAAGAGGTTTACACGGGCTGATAAAAGCTTTCAAGGTCAGAGCTCTATAGAGGGTGTTTGTTGTGCGTCCCAAATGGCACCCTATTCCCTTTATAGTGCAGTATTTTTGACCAGGGCCCAGATTTCTCACCTAGGCCAATAAACTCTGAATCATCCTCCACTGACTTTATTTTATGTTATTAGGGCATAATAAACTCCTTATAAATACATTGTAGGTGATTAATAAGTGCTAACATAAAAGTGCTGTCATAAAAATACAACACCTTGAAAATATATACTTTGGGAATAGGGTTTTGTATCCCATTGTCGCAATATTACTCTCCCTACTCATAGATATGCCGTGTAGCTCAGTTGGTAGAGCATGGTGTTTGCAATGCTGGGGTTGTGGGTTCGATTCCCACGGGGCGCCAGTATGAAAAAAAAAAAAGTATGGATAAGAGCGTCTGCTAAAATGTAAAATATGCAGCAGTTCCTAAACCTATTTGTTGACACAAGTGCTTTATTTACAGCTGTTTAAAAGTGGCAAATGAGAAGATGACTGTGAACACAGGGCTAATAGAGACATTTATTTTCAAATTGAGTTGCTAGCAGAGCCTGGCAACATATCACCATACTTGTCCCTCAGAAAGTCTCACCTCCTCACAGTCCCAACAAAGAACTACTTTTATTATTTCCCCAATTACTTTCTCAATTTTTCCCCAAATGAACACTACAAAGTAGAATTTGGCATTCCTCAATGCCTTTTATTTTCTCTATTCTTTTCTCTTTAAAATGTTGAATTATGCGACTGTTGTAAAAAACACAATTACAGGAGCAGTGTTCTTTTTTTAATTTTATTTGTACAATTCAGAGCATGTTTACAGCCAAACTAGATTGACAATGTGCTAAATGAAACAAACTAGGTTGACAATGTGCTAAATGAAACAAACTAGATTGACAATGTGCTAAATGAAAAGCACTTAAAAGGTGCAATATGTAGAAATCGCTTCGGTATGCTCTGCTCCAGAGAGTAGCAAAAGGCACCCTATTCCCTATATAGTGCATTACTTTTGACCAGGGCCCTTAGGACACTGGTCAAGAGTAGTGCACTATGTTGAAAATAGGGTACCATTCGGGACAACTTATTGTTGGTCATACTGCATATACAGTAGGACTATCATTTACATGTTACATGTTCAAATCTTTTTAAATGGCATTTCTCTTAAGCTTGCCCGCGCATTCCTTATGGTGCAGGAAATTGTCAAGAAAGCCCCCAAATTCAGTTGCCAGAGGTCATCTTTGCCTGTGACCTTTCCCTGAGATGAGTTTTGCCGGTGCACCCCAGGACTCTGATTGGGAGAGATCATGAGTGCTTTCCTACATTCTAAGATGGTGGCATTTACTGCTGACATTTCCTCCTACTTGACATATGATGGGATAATGTTTATTTCTCTGCATCCACTTCTGTTATGTGGCTGAGAGAAATCGAATGGAAATCCTTAAAGGTTCCAGAGAGAGGTAATGCAATTCCACAGCGAAAGCCATCACAAGTAAACAGACATACAGTAATGACCATAAACCCCCTTACAGAAAAACCACAGGATTTCATATGTGGAAAAGCACGTTTTCACAGGTGTTGTTTCATGTTATCACATTAACTTCACATAAGATCACATATGATCATATGAAAACGTGTTTTTTGAACACTTCACGTGTTCACATGTGAAATTCATGTGTTTTTTCCATAAGGGATGTGAACACAGATGTACAGTATACAAGTTTTGTTAATGTATGTTATGTGCATAGACACATAGACATCCCTAACAGCACACATCATATGCAAAACATGCACACACGCACGCACACGTACACACGCACACACACACACACAACCCTTTGCGGAGATCCCTGCCTGCCATATATAATTTACAATTGGTGGTTGAATAATCAGTTGACGTGCAGCTCAGGGAGTTCTGTGGTTAATGAGTGCCTCTCCACATAAGCAGTTTACAGGAGTTATCGAAAACATGACGCTTCTGTCAAAATGTCAATGAATCTCAATTTACCCACAAACTTAATCACACAGGGAAGGCTTAATGCGGGCAGGCAACTATAAACGTCCAGCCTCCTCTTCCTAAAGCCTGTCGCATGCTTCCCAGTCTAAACTGTTTGCGCATATATTATAACGACATTTTGTGAAGTTTTTGTTCGTTTCGGTATTCAGGCAAGTAATTTTTTCGTCTGTTTGCTCACAAATGTTTTCATGAGGCAAGTCGAAGATTGGTAGCCGAATTCTATGCCCCTTCGTCAGTGATTGCTCAACAGTAGGGGTGGGAACTAAGGATGGGATTCTTCAATTAAGTGTTTGCTGTCATTCAACGAGAGAGAGGAGAGAGCGCAGCAGCAGCTAAGCCCTAATGTCTGCAGTACACTACTAGTTTTCATGCACATTTTTTTCACTTGAGAAGTACTGCACCAAACATCTTAGCTAGATGTAAAATTGCACGACTAAGACCTCCTCGTCAAGAAAATTCAAAATGAATTACAGATTATGAGGATTGAGGAAGTGTTTTGGCTATGCTGTTGCTACGGTGGCTCAAGAGGGACAAACAAGAGTAATATTGCCGCTTTTCAAGAGAAGGTCTTTAGGGAGTATGCGAGCATAGATGTTCGCTTTACCTATCCGAGTTCTGCTAGGAGCAAACCGAACCTATGTATGCGGACGCCCTTACACTGCACTGTACTTATAAAAAAGACAACTGGTATGCTGATATATATTCTTAAAACAGCCGTTAATGTAAAAGCAATGATTTTAAAATCACACTGGTCAAATGAGAAATCTTCAGTGATCTTGTTGTATTTAAGAACACGATACATGGTCTTCCACTGTGATGGTGCCACATTTTTACATTCATTTTGTGATTCATTATTTATCATATTTGTTTTATTTTCGGGAGGAGATAATTACAGCATCATCCTTTCACCTGGGGATAGGGCGAGGGGTGCGAGGAGGGGTGTATGTGCATTGGGGAGGGGTGTGGGTGGCGACACCAGAGGCGGCAGCTGTCTGTCAGGACTCCCCAGGCAACCCAGCGAGGACGTCTGACCGAGACACCCCGCCCTGTCCCCCAGCCACTTACCCACCTGTCCCCCTCCTCAGAACCCCCACTGGTACCAACAACGCTGTGTCTATGTCTGCATACCGCTAGCTAACGCAAACCACTGCAACAGGAGTCTGCAACCCTCGGGTCCTGCGCCATCTCTCGCTCGCTCCCTGTCTCTCGCTCACACTCTCACACTCACACTCCAGATGCACAGTGACTCATCGACCCCTCCTGAATATGAACAGGACGGGAGGATGAAAAGAGGAGAGGATGCACAGTCACGGAGCTCTGTGTGCCTTTTAGGAATATCTCTCCACGAAACAGAGGACTGCTGAAACTGTATGGTTTGATCTGCACTAGAGGCTGATTCTCCAAACGGTTGCCTGGTAGTGCTGTGAGGTGTATGCACATTTATATTCTCTGTAGGATTTTCATTTACTGTCAATGAAAAACAGACGATAGAGTGCTAGGATTGAGATGAACAAAAACATTGTATATATTAGGCTTTCTACCGCCCCTCTCCTATTTCCCCATCTCGCTTTTCCCTAAGATAGATTTTCACACATTCACAGGAGTTCTGTTATGGAGACACTAACGTGATCTGGACAGCAATCTCATTTATAAAACGTAATGGCAACTTAAATGACTTACAAAATGCCATGTTTATTGAAGTGTAATTACTTAAAGAGTGTGGCAAATGTAGCTAATAAATGGCAAAACAGGGATATTTTTAAGAAAAGAGGTTCTGGAAAATCTATAGGAGGACCAAATATTGTGAAATCTACCGATTAGTGTCCTATCGCCTCACTGACATTAGCTTTTCTTCGTCGACATCTTCTGTTATCGACGTCCGTGGTATCTGGACATCTTCCTAAGTTGTTTTGTCATTTACCCCCTTTTTAACAAAGACAGACAGGGTGAGGATGGAGAGGCTGTGGTTGTATCCCAAATTGCACCATATTCCCTATGTAGTGCACTACTTTTGACCGGAGCCCTATGGGTGAACTATAAAGGGAATAAGGGTGCCTAGAGTTCTGGTCAAAAGTAATGCTCTATAAAGGGAGTAGGGTGCCATTTGCAATGCAACCCGTGTCAGCTCCACTCTCAATACTCTTAACGATACCAGGTTGGTTGGTTCCATGCAAGAGCAGGCACACTCCGATGTAAGCCTGTGCTATATTGGAGGAATCCTCCAATTTGATTGGAGACAAGATATAAACCCCATAACATCATAACATCTAACTGGTTGTGGCTTTATTAACTTATTCTCATTTACTTTCTTTGTCAATTTATTCAGTTATCTATTTAAAATGAGTGCACACGTTTCTCTTGTGTTTTGCAGGCTAATGCATAGTTACTGACCCATGCGGAGGCATCTAGCTGAGGTACACACTAATACCAATATACCTTGGTCAGTGGTCACCCCATAAATTCAACTACCAATAGTTGTGTTCAATCCCATTTAAACTAATGCACGTCTCCACAGGCACTCTCAGCACCATGTTCCACCACCGTTTTCACAAAGTTATTGTTCTGCCCCCATTCAGGGACTAACAACCACTTGGATGAATTGAGCCATATTTAGGTTCAGACTATGAAATTGGCAATAGACACAGGGCCAATAATTACAGGGCTTAGCTGAAGCTGAAGCTATTTACCTTTAGTGCAGTAAACACACATTTTCAATCACACACATACACAGGCACACATGCATACACATGCACGCACATACGCCCACGAGCGCGCACACACACAAACACACACACACACACACACACACACACACAGCGTCTATCTCTGATTTCCCACTCCTGAGGTAAAAGATAGATCCCGCCTTCACTCTGGTTCCCGCAGAGAACCTATTATTGCAGCTAATTATCTACAAATAGGTCCAATATGACAAACCACAGTCCTCCATCCCTGTTTGCCTAGTGCTCTCTGTGTGTTGAACAAGAGTGAAGACGGAGTAAGAGGAGAAAAAGAGAGTCAGACAGATAGCGGACAAGGGAAAGGTAGGGTAGATGAGGTAAAGGAAAGGAAAAGAGGGCGGTAAAAAAAGAGGGAGGTAAACGCATAAACGTAAGAAATAGAGATTAGCAGGAATAAGAGCGAGAGATAAAATAAAACAAAAAGGGAATGTAGAGAAGGTGTGACAGAGATGGCCATAGGAGGACAGTGCGTGAGGGATTGACCCAGGAAAATGGTCCCGACTATGTTATGCCTGTTGCCATTGACGACGGCAGCAGCACACACACAGGCCACATCCATTTAGTTCCCAGCATGCCTCGTGATAATCTTCATGTCTCACAGTGCCATTGCTGTCTGTCTCATTTCCATAGAAAAACTAATTTAGACACGGGTCTGCTAGGAGGACTCCAGCGCATCAATGGCTGCTTGATTAGATCCTCACCTCCAATACACACATAGCTAGCTACATATGAATATTTATTAGCACCGTCACCAAAGAATGAATGCATATCTCCCCTGCTCTCATGCCCACGCTCATCTTAAGTATCTTTCTGCACTCCTCTTAATTTTGGCTAGCCATAAAGTGACAGCTCTCCAGATAATCTGCTTATTGTTCCTTCCCAAAGTCACTATCATCTGTTATTTAAAGTGTCAAAACGCACTGCGCTTTGTCTTGTTGTTCTTTATTCTCCATGGGAACCAACGATCCTAAGGAGGACAGGAAATGAATACAGAGGATGTGTATCAAAGCGACACGTTTAACAGGAAATACATTTGGCATTCATTTCGGCTCAAGATCAATGTCTGGTCGCATAATGGTGGCCTCATAAAGGATGCAGGCGGTATGGACAGTAGCAGAAGGTAGCGTGGTGATTAAATGCCAAGTTGCCACATCTGGAGCCATTTCCCTGAAGAGCGTCCCAGTCAAATCAAATCAGAGCACAGTGTACAGAGATCTGGAACATTTCAGGTTTGGTTAAGTTCCTTTACAATGATGTTGCATGTTACTGAAGCTCAGTATTCTCTTCAGGGACTTTACTTGGTAAGATCTAACCATACAATCTCACAAAAATTGTATTCAATATACAACCTCAGCTGAATACCATTGTTATGTCACAAAATGTCACATTTAAGCAATCCAGCATCAAGACCTCTAGATATATACTCCGTTCCACACGGATGTAGTCAGTGCTTGATGTTCCCAGCACAGAAATAGAATCACTAGAAAGGGCATTCCCATTTAAGTAAATGATTATAGATCTATGGTTCCCAGCTTACTAGATAGATGATGAAACAGGACTTACATCACTGACTCCAGCCTCCAGGATCTTCACACCAGTCTCCTTCTCCAGCTGCTTCTTCTGCTGAACTACGTGGGGAGACACAAAAACAAGACAAGAGTTGTGTGTGAGTGTAATTCTTATATAAATATACAGTACCAGTCAAAGGTTTGGACACACCTACTCATTCAAGGGTTTTTCTTTATTTTTACTATTTTCTAAATTGTAGAATAATAGTGAAGATATCAAAACTATGAAATAACACATATGGAATCATGTAGTAACCAAAAAAGTGTTAAACAAATCAAAATATATGTTATATTTTAGATTCTTCAAATAGCCACCCTTTGCCTTGATGACAGCTTTGCACACACTTTGCACACACTTGCACAAGCCATTCCTTCCAGTTCTCTGCTGCCAATGACTGGAACGAATTGCAAAAATCTCTGAAGCTGGAGACTCTTATCTCCCTCACTAACTTTAAGCATCAGTTGTCAGAGCACCTTACCGATCACTGCACCTGTACACAGCCCATCTGAAATTAGCCCACCCAACTACCTCATCCCTATATTGTTATTTATTTTGCTCTTTTGCACCCCAGTATCTCTATTTGCACATAATCTCTTGCACATCTAGCATTCCAGTGTTAATACTATTGTAATTATTTTGCACTATAGCCTATTTATTGCCTTACCTCCATAACTTGCTACATTTGCACACACTGTATATATATTTTCTGTTGTATTTTTGACTTTATGTTTTTTTACCCCATATGTAACTCTGTGTTGTTTTTATTGCACTGCTTTGCTTTATCTTGGCCAGGTCGCAGTTGTAAATGAGAACCTGTTCTCAACTGGCTTACCTAGTTAAATAAAGGTGAAATAAATAAATAAATAAATTCTCTCAACAAGCTTCACCTGAAATGCTTTTCCAACAGTCTTGAAGGAGTTCCCACATATGCTGAGCACTTGTTGGCTGCTTTTCCTTGACTCTGCGGTACAACTCATCCCAAAACAACTCAATTGGGTTGAGGTCGGGTGATTGTGGAGGCCAGGTCATCTGATGCAGCACTCCATCACTCTCCTTCTTGGACAAATAGCCCTTACACAGCCTGGAGGTGTGTTGGGTCATTGTCATGTTGAAAAACAAATGATAGTCCCACTAAGCGCAAACCAGGTGGGATGGCGTATCGCTGCAGAATGCTGTGGTAGCCATGCTGGTTAAGTGTGCCTTGAATTCTAAATAAATCACAGACAGTGTCACCAGCAAAGCACCCCCACACCATAACACCTCCTCCTCCATGCTTCATGGTGGGAACCACACATGCGGAGATCATCCGTTCACCTACTCTGCATCTCACAAAGATACGGCGGTTGGAACCAAAAATCTCACATTTGGACTCATCAGAACAAAGGACAGATTTTTGCTTGTGTTTCTTGGCACGAAGCAAGTCTCTTATTTTTATTGGTGTCCTTTAGTAGTGGTTTCTTTGCAGCAATTCGACCATGAAGTCCTGATTCACGCAGTCTCCTCTGAACAGTTGATGTTGAGATGTGTCTGTTACTTGAACTCTGTGAAGCATTTATTTGGGCTGCAATTTCTGAGGCTGCTAACTCTAATGAACTTATCCTCTGCAGCAGAGGTAACCCTGGGTCTTCCTTTCCTGTGGCGGTCCTCATGAGAGCCAGTTTCATCATAGCGCTTGATTGTTTTTGCGACTGCACTTGAAGAAACGTTCAAAGTTCTTGATATTTTCCGTATTGACTGTCCTTCATGTCTTAAAGTAATGATGGACTGTCGTTTCTCTTTGCTTATTTGAGCTGTTCTTGCCATAATATGGACTTGGTCTTTTACCAAATAGGGCTATCTTCTGTATACCACCCCTACCTTGTCACAACACAACTGATCGGCTCAAACGCATGAAGAAGTTAAGAAATTCCACAAATTAACTTTTAACAAGGCATATCTGAAATTGAAATGCATTGCAAGGTGACTACCTCATGGAGCTGGTTGAGAGAATGCCAAGAGTGTGCAAAGCTGTCATAAAGGCAAAGGGTGGCTTCTTTGAAGAATCTCAAATCTCAATTATATTTGTATTTGTTTAACACTTTTTTGGTTATTACATGATTCCATATGTGTTATTTCATAGTTTTGATATCTTCACTATTATTCTACAATGTAGAAAATAGTAAAAAATTAACAAAATCCCTTGAAAGGGTAGGTGTGTCCAAACTTTTGACAGGTACTGTATATTTGTGTGTTTTAGTGAGAGGAATGAATGACGCAGAAGAACATGTTTGACCTTCCAGTTCTCTAATGGAACAGGAGACTGTGAGAAAGAATATGTGATAGTGTGAGTGTGTATTAAAGATAGATACCCGCACACTGATGAATTCTCTCACAGTTTATTGTGCAACGTTTCCACCCGAAGGTCTTTGTCAGCCTATAACTCCAACTCCAACTCCAAACTCATCAGTGACTGTTCAAAGTCTCATTTACTGTTGGCTACAGTACACCAGATTAGATTTTGAAAGAGTTTGCACAACCAACCTACATGACCACAGAATACGCTACAGTACAGTGTCTAGATAGAGCACATAAGCAGCGAACAGTGGAGATTTTCTTGTTACTTTGCTCTGAGGACTTGGCTATTTGGGGGTGGCAGTTAGCCTAGTGGTTAAGAGCATTAGGCTAGTAAATAGGTTGCTGGTTCAAATCCCTGAGCTGACTAGGTAAAAAATCTGTTGATGTGTCCTTGAGCAAGGCACTTATCCCAAGTTGCTCTGGATAAGAGTGTCTGCTAAATGACTAAAACTTAAAGTGGTTTATGGGCCAGATCTTTGCACACAGTCAGCTGCTGAGGCACGAGTGAATGTTTATGATTTTAATGTAAAAGTGCCAGTTGATGTACTGCATAATTAATTTGTATTGGCTCTTGCAGTACTTAATAGGATCACACTATGAGTTTGATCCATACATCTATTAATCAATTCAAGCATACCCACGCTAGTTCTAGATACAATATTTAACAAAGATATTGTCATGCAAATCAAAGTAAGTGACGCAGCGACTGAACATCCAACATTTAAGATCTACACTTGGCAGACTTTGTTTTATTCTGGTCATGTCTACCCTTTGTATCCCTCACTTTGATGGATACATTTATATTGAAAAACAAAATCAAAGGGGTCTTAATAGATTATGCCAAATAATATGGTGAAAAGAGAAAACGGAGTATAACTTTAATTGAGTTTGTTAGCATGTGAATGTACCAGGAAATAGGGGGAAAAGAGAAAGAGAGCGGGCCAGAGAAAGAGAAAGAGAGCGGGCCAGAGAAAGAGAAAGAGAGCGGGCCAGAGAAAGAGAAAGAGAGCGGGCCAGAGAAAGAGAAAGAGAGCGGGCCAGAGAAAGAGAAAGAGAGAGGGCCCTTTATATCCCATTTCCTAGATGAAGGGTATGCAAATTACCCTGAAGAGCTGAACCTTACCTCACTCCCCAAATTCTGCAAAGGCCTGTTTAATTAGTATTTTAATCAATCCCAACGATTCCACACACACCGCAATTTATGCAGCATTCCAAATAATTAAGCATGTTACTTTAGTGGCATCATCAGGAGGGCTACTTACAGCCCTCTTTCTCCCTCTCCTTCTCTGCTTATTCTCCGACATCCCGCAAGCGCTGATCACCCTATCGTCTCATCAGCGATCACCATAGTGATGGCGACGTCTAAATGATACTGTCAGGACTTGGGGGAAAGGGGAAGTGAAAGAGTGAAATAATAGGGGGGATACATCCAGAGCACAGAGATCCACTAGGCCAGAATACATCACAAAGAGAGTGTAGCAAATCAATTCTGGGGAATAGCAGCCATCTTGGTTCAACCTGGTGGTGCTGGTATTTTTTAGGAGGCGGTAATGAGGCAGCTGTCTTGGTTCAACCTGGTGGTGCTGGTGTTATTTAGGAGGGGGTAATGAGGCTGCCATCTTGGTTCAACCTGGTGGTGCTGGGTGTTATTTAGGAGGGCTAATGAGGCAGCCATCTTGGTTCAACCTGGTGGTGCTGGTGTTATTTAAGAGGGGGTAATGAGGCAGCCATTTTGGATCTGTGTTTTATTTCAGAGGGGGTAATGAGGGAGGTAATTAGGGCCAGCTGGGTGAGGGGAGTTGGGCGACGGAAAGGTCACCCTCAGCGTTTAGTCTTAATGAGGACCCCTCAGGGAGCTGAGGATGAGTAGAGAGCCAGTCAAAATACTGCGATGAGCCTTACATCAACACACAGTCTACCTTCTATCTACTGGCTTGGATACAGTTCCAGTTTGACTGACAAGCTGAAAAGATCTAGCATATGCTAAAATCAAAGAAGCCTGAAGGTCACTATCTTTCCACCTCTAGATTAACTTTCAACTCATCGAACGGCAGCCCACTACTTCTTACTTTAGCCACTTTAAATGAAAATACATGGGGTTCATCATGTGCAATAATTGGCAATTGTAAAGGTCCACAGGGATTCATGCTTGGCCTGAGCTTTCTGAGATGTTTCACATTCTCTGTTCCTATAGCTGGAGTCATTTACAGAATAAACACAAACCCATATTAAGTTTACTCCTTGCTGTTATAGTGCAACCTTATTATTCATTTTAACGTCCACAAATATTTAAGACAGACTGTGAAAACTGATGTGAAGTCTCATTTTCGAGTTGTTTTTCCACTGATTTGAATTAGCAATTGTCTGTGTCTCCCTCGTTTTATTTCTGATATGCAGATTTCAGCTCCCCAGCTGTTCACATCATCTTTCTGGTCACGCTGTCTTATTGCCCTGAGTCAAATTAAACACAATCTAAAACCAACGGAAAATCTAACAGCTTTAGCCTCTTAGTTTGTGTATTAACAAAAATGGTAACGCTCTACATTAAGGTACCCTTAATGTTATTACCCTAAGGTAAAGTGTTACCACAAAAAATTGAAAAGTCACTGCTGCCTTGCGTTGGAGTGGAGGACTTGGGTTGGAGTGGAAGACACAGGAATAATTCAAACGCAACACATATCATAAAATGGTAACAAGTGGTCTCTCCTCCCAGCCTCCAGCCACGTCCTGAGAAGTCAAGATGTCTGAAGGAGTTTTGGAAAAGGAGGTCATTTTAATCAGCAATCTTATGCCTCAATGTCCTTGGCCAAATTGCACACTTACACTAGACATTGCTTGCGTCCCAAATGCCTTTTGGGTAGCAACCTTACACCTCTGTACAGATATAATGATTTTGTCTGTGTAAAACAGAGGACAATATTCAGGCATTGTTCATCATTGATTCTGACACAATGAATATGTTGAAGTTGTCCGTATTATCTAGACACATGGAATATTACTATGAATTTTATGTCATATCCCATGAAAATATGACAGTGAATATAATACAGATCACAATTTGTCAGGTTTGCATTTTGAGTCGGCACAGTGGCCAGCGTTGTTGTTGCTCCGACGAGACACGAGGCGTAGATGACAAAATGCATATTTCAAGACCCTCTGATTGATCTTTTAATACTGAATATGCGTCCCCATCCTTCCCATCTATCTCCTCCCTCCACTGCTCCTCAGGTCGTCTATTCAGCACATCCATCTCTCCATCTGTCTCGCAGGCAAACAAAATGAAAGTGTTTATTGCGGAGGAGGGAAGGATGACACTCACGCCTCTCCACAGCCGTTACCCTTATCAGCAGCAATCACTCCAATATTACAGCTGCCATTCTGCCCGTCACTTTCCCCTGCTGCACATATGAAGGCTGTCTGTGCATAGCTACTGTATCTCCGAAAGACAAGGAGCGAGAGAGGGGGGAGAAAAAGGCAGGATAGCTGTCTCAGAGAGAGAGACAGTAAAAGAGAGGAAGATGGGGATCTAGAGAAGGAGGGATGGATGCGTCCGATCCCAGAGACAGATGTGATGCATCGCCCACTGTTAATTTTTCAGTCAAAATCAGGGTGATGGAATGATTTCTTTTTTATCCCACGATCTGCCTCTGTAGCACAGAGATGCCATCAAATCAAAACTGTGAAAGATTACATATTTATTGTATATTGCACATTTTACAATCTCTTTGACCAGCTTTTGAAATGCAAAATAGTTGACAGATATTGTTCTCTTTACATAAATGATATCATATATTATTTGTATTCGGCACTGGTAGATGGCATCCAAAGGTTTAATGGTAGTAGCAGCTGCACTTTGATAAATAATATCACCATAATCAAGAACAGATAAAAAGGTTGACTGAATAATCTGCTTCCTACTGCTTAGAGAAAGACACAATCTGTTTCTGTAGAAAAAGCCAATGTTAAATCTTAACTTCTTAACCAGCTCATCTATATGTTTTTTAAATGTCAAATCCATATCAGCCCAAATGCCTACATATTTGTCTGCGGGAACACGTTCGATTGGAGAACCATCTAATGAGTGAACATGTAGTTCATCTGAAACATTCTTATGAGAGTTTAAAAACAACATGTGTTTTCTTTTACCCGTATTAAGCACAAGTTTTAAATCAGAAGGGGATTCTTGCATAGCTATAAAATCTGACTGTCGTTTTGACAAAGCCAGATCAACAGTCGGAGCAATAACATACATTATAGTATCATCTACATACAGATGAAGTTTACAATTTTTAACAGATTGACCACTTGTGTTTCTATAAATAGTGAAGAGAACAGGTCCCAAAATCTAAATACATTTCTCAGGTAACAAAAGAGCAAAGTTGTACATTTACCAAGGATTCAAGAATCTTAGCTAGACAAGGAAGCCTTGAAATAGGGCGATAATTATTAAGATAACTACTATCCCGCCCTTATTTTTTATTTTATTTTTATGGCGTGGCAGTGGGTTATTGAGCCAACAATAATGGGCACTGCACCCTTATTAAGCAGACCAGTATCCAATTGGTCGTCCCCTGTAGATTTATTGTTGTCTATTGCTAGCAAAGCAACCAGGACATCTTTTTCTGTAAATAGCCTAAAAGAAAAGCTTTGACTATAATTTCTCTATTCATTCAGCAAGTTTCCCCTATCAGCATCCAGCCCAATATCATTGTGAATAGGCTTAGAAGTTATTTCAAAGAGATAGCCCTCTGAAATAAAATGGTGATTAAATGCATCAATGATGGCATTTTTTCTGTAACGAGGCCAGTGTCTGAATTAATTTGTTGTGGCAGAGAGGACGAAGTAGAACCCTTCAGGGATTTGACAGTTTTCCAGAATTTAGCTGGGTTCCCATTAAAATCTGAAAGAGCAGTCACACAAATCAGATTTAGCCTTTCTGATTTGTTTTACACAATGATTCCTCAGTTGCTTAAAATCTTGCCAGTCTGGGCCTAAGCCTGTGTTCCTGGCCTCTTTTATGAATGACTTCTGATCATTCCGGAGTGTACCAGGCATTCGATCTACCTTTAAATAAAGATAATGTAAAAAAGCCTGTTCACTGAAGTTTTTAAAGTTCCTCTTTATGATGATACAAGGCTTAGATTTTTGTATTCTCACATCTATAACACAAACAACTGGGCAATGGTCACTAATGTCTTGGGCGAAGACTCCAGTAGAAACATATTTCACTGGTGTATTACACATCTTTTAGATAGTCTGAAGCCTGCAGTTCCCAATCATAATTTAGGTCACCCTGGATAATAACATCTGATTTGGTAAAAGACGACAACAAACTAGTTAACTCCTCGAGTGCACAAAGGTTAGCCGAGGGAGGACGGTAGACCCCTATAACAATTATGTATACATTTTTCCCCAGACAAAGGCTTAAAGATAGTAGCTCAAATTATTTGGGAAGGGAAATGACCCCTATGGAAAAGGGAGATTCTCACAAACACGATGGTGTTCTCCGTTTTGCTCTACGACCCCCACAAGTGTTACGGAACTCATCTGAAGGTAACCGGTACCGGTAAAAAATAAATAATGGAAGTATGGAGGTAGTTTTGTGCCCAACCCCAAAAAGGGGTTAAATATGTGTCCAAAAAAAACATAGCTTTCTCATATCTCCTAGATATAGGAAAGACACTTCAAAACCTTATTATTTATTTTTTGACTGTCTGTTATGCCATTTTTGAATGTGTTGTTATTCAATGCGTTTCCATGGGCTAAAGTACTAAAGGCCAAATTCTATATTGTATCCCCCCCCAAAGGCTTAGACTTTTAGAGGTTAATGAGGCTTACACTAGTTTAGTTCCTTGATTCTTTATCGTCTAAGATGTTGGGGGAGGGGGGGATGCTAAGCTGACATTTGGAATTGTTTTAAGATGGTCATACTATGGATAATTTAGCTATTTGATTTGACATTTTAGGACCCCTTTAGGTTTCAAAAATATATATATAAAGATTATTAGATAAAATATTGATTTTGGCCTTTACTACTAAAGCCCATAGAAATGCATTGAATAACACATTCATAAATGGCAAAAAGGACAGAAACAAGGTTTTGAAGTGTCTGTCCTAAATCTAGGAGATTTTTTTTTTTACTCAGGAAATACAGTACCAGTCAAAAGTTTGGACACACCTACTCATTCAAGGATTTTTCTTTATTTTTACTATTTTTTACATTGTAGAATAATATTGAAGACATCAAAACTATGAAATAACACACGTGGAATCATGTAGTAACCAAAAAAGTGTTAAACAAATCAAAATATATTATATATTTGAGAATCTTCAAATAGCCACCTTTTGCCTTGATGACAGCTTTGCACACTCTTGGCATTTTCTCAACCAGCTTCACCTGGAATGCGTTTCCAACAGTCTTGAATGAGTTCCCACATATGCTGAGCACTTGTTGGCTGCTTTTCCTTCACTCTGCCGTCTGACTCATCCCAAACAATCAAAATTGAGTTGAAGTCGGGGGATTGTGGAGGCCAGGTCATCTGATGCAGCACTCCATCACTCTTACCCTTACACAGCCTGGAGGTGTGTTGGGTCATTGTCCTGTTGAAAAACAATTGATAGTCCCACTAAGCCCAAACCAGATGGGATGGCGTATCGCTGCAGAATGCTGTGGTAGCCATGCTGGTTAAGTGTGCCTTGAATTCTAAATAAATCACAGACAGTGTCACCAGCAAATCACCCCCACACCATAACACCTCCTCCTCCATGCTTTACGGTGGGAAATACACAGATCATCCGTTCACCCACACCTTGTCTCACAAAGACACGGCGGTTTGAACCAAAAATCGCCAATTTGGACTCCAGACCAAAGGACACATTTCCACCGGTCTAATGTCCATTGCTCGTGTTTCTTGGCCCAAGCACGTCTCTGCTTCTTATTGGTGTCCTTTAGTAGTGGTTTCTTTCAAGGCCTGATTCATGAAGGCCTGATTCACACAGTCCCCTCTGAACAGTTGATGTTGAGATGTGTCTGTTACTTGAACTCCGTGAAGCATTTATTTGTGCTGCAATTTCTGAGGTTGAACTTATCCTCTGCAGCAGAGGTAACTCTGGGTCTTCCATTCCTGTGGCAGTCCTCATGAAAGCCAGTTTCATCAAAGCGCTTGATGGTTTTTGTGACTGCACTTGAAGAAACTTTAAAAGTTCTTGAAATTTTCGGATTGACCTTCCTGTCTTAAAGTAATGATGGACTGTCGTTTCTCTTTGCTTATTTGAGGTGTTCTTGCCATAATATGGACTTGGTCTTTTACCAAATAGGGCTATCTTCTGTATAGCCCCCCTACCTTGTCATAACACAACTGATTGGCTCAAACGCATTAAGAAGGAAAGAAATTCCACAAATTAACTTTTAAGAAGGCACACCTGTGAATTGAAATGCATTCCAGGTGACTAACTCATGAAGTTCGTTGAGAGAATGCCACGAGTGTGCAAAGCTGTCATCAAGGCAAAGGGTGGCTATTTGAAGAATCTCAAATATAACATATATTTTGATTTGTTTAACACTTTTTTGGTTACTACATGATTCCATATGTGTTATTTCATAGTTTTGATGTCTTCACTATTATTCTACAATGTAAACATTTTTAAAAATAAAGAAAAACCCTTGAATGAGTAGGTGCGTCCAAACGTTTGACTGGTAGTGTGTATATATATATATATATATATATATATATATATATATATATATATATATATATATATATATAATATTACACATATTTAACCCCTTTTTTTGGGTAGGCACAAAACTACCTTCATACTTCCATTATTTTTGCTAAACCGGTACTGGTTACCTTCAGACGAGTCCCATGACACGTGTGGGTGTCGTAGAGCAAAACGTGAGAATCTCCCCTTTCCATAGAGTGGTCATAATAGTATGTAGGTCAAACCGTTCGGACGCTACAAACGTTTACGTGAGAAGACTGATTTTCGGGACGTCTCATAGTCTGACAAACACCGCTCTAGCTCTGCCACCTTTCACCGCAGATGCGGAAGTGCGACACTGGCGGACGGGGTGGATTGAGACGCATCCAATGCAAAAAAACCCTGATATATCTAGTTTAAATTGATGGATTTTGATGTGGATTATTTTGTTACGTAACTTTGATTGACGCACCGGTGCATCAATCGAATCTAGGTAGCTAAGCACCTATGCATATCCCAATGTTGGGATAATTACCACTTTGTTATGATATTTAAATATGAACGTTATTAATTATATATTAAATTATGTAATGTACTAAAATATTGAAGGGACATTTTAATTTGCAGTGTACAAACATGACATGATGAACAGGAATTACATTTACTCTCACAGGTGGCCAAAATACCCATTTGAAAGCCACACCCCCAATAGGCCACACCTCCTGAAAATAACCTATGGGTTACATTAAAAAAGACCCATCTGCTGGGTCAACCCAGCATGAAAGTGAATAGAAACCCAACTGATTATTCAATTAACCCATGGGATATGCATAGGCACTTAAGAAACTCATGCTCTTGTGTAAACCTTGGGTTATTTTTCACGCAGAATTTTTAGTGTGCCATATCTCCCCTGCTGAAGAAACCAGTATTGACTAGCATGACATTTTAAGTTGGTTCATGCTGATCTATGTTGGTCCGTGCTGGTCAGATTCTGGTCAAGCTGGTCTGACCAGCACGGTCTAGCTGGTTATGCTGGCAGACCAGTATGTTCTAGCTGGTCTGACCAGCATGGTCTAGCTGGTTATGCTGGCAGACCAGCCTTCGTTGTGTTTTCGCTGGTGACCAGCCTTTGTTGAGTTTTCGCTGGTGACCAGCTCTCGTTGTGTTTTCACTGGTGACCAGCCTTTGTTGTGCTTTGGACACTGGTGACCAGCATAAGCTAAAGAAAAAACAACATCAAGTCACATTACTTGCAAAGTGATGTTTAATTCCTATTGGAATCCAGCCAGAGTGGATTCCCAATACCTGCATTCAGAATGACTGCCAGAGTTAGTAGGATTAATGAATTATACTACCTAAACCATCTTCTTCTTCTATGGTATAATGGCGTTCGCAACAATTAAATATGCATTCCGCCACCTACTGTGCGGGTTGATAATAAGGATCCCAAAAAGGGAAAACATTTGGTAAAAAAAAAAATATCATACTAACTACAAAAAAAAGAATATTAACCAAACAAAATCAACCTGCTTTTATGTAAAAACCTCATTCTACTCAGGTCCCAACACAGGTTCAGAAGCCTCCTGTGAGGGCGGGACATTTCCTAGTGACAAAAGTCCTTGTAGTGCTTCTGCCGTGAAGTCTTGGAGCCCCAAAAACGTATTGGCTGCAGATATAATGATATTCAGCTTCTTTGACTTCTTAGACATTGTGCTGTACAATTAATCACTGTGGCTATAAATGCCACAAAATTCACCTTCTTCACAATGAGTGTATCTAGATCACCCAATTGACTTAAAACACTAGCAACTGGTTGCAATGCATCCACCGCCATATCTTCAACACTGTTGCTTCTTTCCCCTTCGACTCTCTTCACCGCCTCCACATAGGAGATCCGCTGCGCAGCCCTGATCCTTGACACCTCGATCTCCTTCACCCTAACAGGACACTCAAGGAAGTCCGGAGTATGATCCCCACCACAGTTGCAACATTTTCCATTCACAGATTCTTCAAAATTCTGTAATCATTTGACACATGACCATATCCTTTACAATTTCCACACTGTAACAGTTTGGACACAAATGCTCTCACCGCATACCTCACATATCCAAGCTTCACATATTCAGGTAGCGTCTCCTCAAACAACAGTAATATCGACAGGCTTTTCTCCTTCCTTCCATTTATCATACAGGTCAGGCGGCGTGCACTGACCACTCCTGGAATTATCTGACTACGGTACTCATCATCTATATCCAACAAGACCTTGGTTTCTCAAATGACTGCCTCGCCTGGTTCACCAACTACTTCTCAGATAGAGTTCAGTGTGTCAAATCGGAGGGCCTGTTGTCTGGACCTATGGCAGTCTCTATGGGGGTGCCACAGGGTTCAATTCTTGGGCCGACACTTTTCTCCGTGTATATCAATGATGTCGCTCTTGCTGCTGGTGACTCTCAGATCCACCTCTACGCAGACGACACCATTTTGTATACATCTGGCCCTTCATTGGACACTGTGTTAACAAACCTCCAAACGAGCTTCAATGCCATACAACAATCCTTCAGTAGCCTCCAACTGCTCTTAAACACTAGTAAAACTAAATGCATGCTTTTCAATCGAACGCTGCTGGCACCCGCCCACCCGACTAGAATCACCACTCTCGACGGGTCTGACCTAGAGTATGTGGACAACTACAAATACCTAGGTGTCTGGTTAGACTGTAAACTCAACTTCCAGACTCACATAAAGAATCTCCAATCCAAAGTTAAATCTAGAATCGGCTTCCTATTTCGCAACAAAGCCTCCTTCACTCATGCTGCCAAACATGCCCTCGTAAAACTGACTATCCTACCGATCCTTGACTTCGGCGATGTCATTTACAAAATAGCCTCCAACACTCTACTCAGCAAATTGGATGTAGTCTATCACAGTGCCATCCGTTTTGTCTCCAAAGCCCCATACACTACCCACCACTGTGACCTGTACGCTCTTGTTGGCTGGTCCTCACTACATGTTCGTCGTCAAACCCACTGGCTCCAGGCCATCTATAAATCACTGCTAGGCAAATCCCCGCCTTATCTTAGCTCATTGGTCACCATAGCAGCACCCACCCGTAGTCTGCGCTCCAGCAGGTATATCTCACTGGTCATTCCCAGAGCCAACACCTCCTTTGGCCGCCATTCCTTCCAGTTCTCTGCTGCCAATGACTGGAACGAATTGCAAAAATCTTTGAAGCTGGAGACTCTTATCTCCCTCAGTAACTTTAGGCATCAGTTGTCAGAGCACCTTACCGATCACTGCACCTGTACACAGCCCATCTGAAATTAGCCCACCCAACTACCTCATCCCTATATTGTTATTTATTTTGCTCTTTTGCACCCCAGTATCTCTATTTGCACATAATCTCTTGCACATCTAGCATTCCAGTGTTAATACTATTGTAATTATTCTGCACTATAGCCTATTTATTGCCTTACCTCCATAACTTGCTACATTTGCACACACTGTATATATATTTTCTGTTGTATTTCTGACTTTATGTTTTTTACCCCATATGTAACTCTGTGTTGTTTTTATTGCACTACTTTGCTTTATCTTGGCCAGGTCGCAGTTGTAAATGAGAACCTGTTCTCAACTGGCTTACCTGGTTAAATAAAGGTGAAATAAAAATAAAAAAAGACTCCAGCTATAACTCCTTTGGCAGGTGCCCTGCTCCGAAGTTCAATACATTTTACTTCTGACGTGGACAATTTTGCCAGATCCAGTGCACGCTTCTTCTGTTCTTCATCAACACAATTAACCAAAACAAGGCTGCTTCTAGTCACCTTGATTGAATCCCCCTTTCTTCACAGTCCTCGATATTACAAATGGATTTCCCAAATGAATCTCCTTGTACAAAAAACGCAGTCCAGTAAGAAATGCATTATGGGACCGGTCCTTGTCTTCTACTACAACTTATACTCATTTTGTTCCATTCTTTGATTTCACTATGTTCCATTCATTATCACACACTTCACTTGTCACACTTTCAGATTCAAGCACAGTCGCCATTTCCTCTACCTAAACCATCTAAACTAGAAAAACCATGTAAGCAATGGGTGCAATAAATCCAACTAACAGCTTGGATTAGTTGGAAAATGTATGTTATTTATCTTTGTGTAGTATAAGTTAATTAATTGATAAATGTATTAATCAATGTACATGCAAAAACACAGATATTGAAACAAACAATTCTAAAAGTTAAACAATAGAGCATGCTGGGTTGGTTTTGCCAACTATCTAAATTCTGATTAATTGGGAGTCAACCTCACTTGGGATTTGAAATCACAACCTCAAGGTTGCCAGCGACCTGAATTTCCAGTTACGCAATTAGATCTGTGGGTATGATAAAGATTGTTAAAAGATAACACACACACACACTCTTGCATCAAGATTTCCTCATTACTTTATATTTTTTTCGACTTTGTGTGTGTGAGTGCCATTGACGGTATTAACTGTAAAATACCATATTTGTTTTTTGGGGGGAAGTATTACATTTGACAGATGTTGGAATCTGTCTCTTGGGTCCCAAGTGTGCTCACCACAGAGAACGCTTAGTAGTTATCACCTATTCTTGTAAGCTTTCTTTTAATCAGAAAAGTTAATGGAAGGTACAGTGAGCTGTTGGCAGCTAGTAGTAATTAAGTTACTGTGCTTTTTACAATAACTTACTGACATTCGGGTACCAGTTAAGCTGCCAGTAAGTTACTGGCAATTAGTTGTCAGTGAGTTACTCGCAGTTACTTGATATTAAGTTACTGTTAATTTAACAATAACTTACTGACAGCTGGTTGCAAATTAGGTAATAAAAACTTCACAGCAACTTCCAGGAAACTAACTTCCAATACATTACTTTGAACTACCCAGTAATCTCTTAACAGTGCAGCTCTGACACATGCTCTTACTAAGATTGAAGAACTGACAGTGTCAAAATCAATGCTTAATCTTTAACAACATAACTATCAACCACTTAAACTGGTGCAATACTTGCACTGACGGTTGGTACAAATACAGTGGGGAAAAAAAGTATTTAGTCAGCCACCAATTGTGCAAGTTCTCCCACTTAAAAATATGAGAGAGGCCTGTAATTTTCATCATAGGTACACGTCAACTATGACAGACAAAATGAGAAAAAAAAATCCAGAAAATCACATTGTAGGATTTTTAATGAATTTATTTGCAAATTATGGTGGAAAATAAGTATTTGGTGAATAACAAAAGTTTCTCACTACTTTGTTATATACCCTTTGTTGGCAATGACACAGGTCAAACGTTTTCTGTAAGTCTTCACAAGGTTTTCACACAATGTTGCTGGTATTTTGGCCCATTCCTCCATGCAGATCTCCTCTAGAGCAGTGAGGTTTTGGGGCTGTCGCTGGGCAACACAGACTTTCAACTCCCTCCAAAGATTTTCTATGGGGTTGAGATCTGGAGACTGGCTAGGCCACTCCAGGACCTTGAAATGCTTCTTACGAAGCCACTCCTTCGTTGCCCGGGCAGTGTTTGGGATCATTGTCATGCTGAAGGACCCAGCCACGTTTCATCTTCAATGCCCTTGCTGATGGAAGGAGGTTTTCACTCAAAATCTCACGATACATGGCCCCATTCATTCTTTCCTTTACACGGATCAGTCGTCCTGGTCCCTTTGCAGAAAAACAGCCCCAAAGCATGATGTTTCCACCCCCATGCTTCACAGTAGGTATGGTGTTCTTTGGATGCAACTCAGCATTCTTTGTCCTCCAAACACGACGAGTTGAGTTTTTACCAAAAAGTTATATTTTGGTTTCATCTGACCATATGACATTCTCCCAATCCTCTTCTGGATCATCCAAATGCACTCTAGCAAACTTCAGACGGGCCTGGACATGTACTGGCTTAAGCAGGGGGACACGTCTGGCACTGCAGGATTTGAGTCCCTGGCGGTGTAGTGTGTTACTGATGGTAGGTTTTGTTACTTTGGTCCCAACTCTTTGGTCCCAACACACATATACAGTGCCTTCAGAAAGTATTCATACCCCTTGACTTATTCCACATTTTGTTGTGTTACAGCCTGAATTCAAAATAGATTAAATATATGTTTTTTCTCACCCATCTACACACAATACCCCATAACGACAAAGTGAAGAAAAAAAATCTGATTTGTAGCAAATGTATTGAAAATAAAATAAATCAAATCAAAATGTATTTGTCACATGCGCCGAATACAACAGGTGTAGACCTTACTGTGAAAAGCTTACTTACAAGCCCTTACCCAACAATGCAGTTCAAGAAAGAGGTAAGGAAATATTTCCCAAATAAAACATAATAAAAAGTAACAATAAAATAAAAATAACGAGGCTACAAAAAGGGGGTACCTGTACAGAGTCAATGTGCGGGTGTACAGGTTAGTCGAGGTAATTTGTACATGTAGGTAGGGGTAAAGTGACTATGCATAGATAATAAACAGAGAGTAGCAGCAGCATAAAAGAGGGGGTGGGGGGGGGAGGGGACAATGCAAATAGTCCGGGTAGCCATTTGATTAGCTGTTCAGGAGTCTTATAGCTTGGGGGTAGAAGCTGCTAAGGATCCTTTTGGCCTAGATTTGGCGCTCCGGTACCGCTTGCCATGCGGAAGCAAGTCTATGACTTGGGTGACTGGAGTCTTTGACAATTTTTTGGGCTTTCCTCTGACACCACCTAGTATATAGGTCCTGGATGGCAGGAAGCTTGGCCCCAGTGATGTACTGGGCCGTACGCACTACCCTCTGTAGCGCCTTACGGTCAGATTCCGAGCAGTTGCCATACCAGGCGGTGATGAAACCGGTCAGGATGCTGTAGTGTCGAGTTAATGTTGCTAATTATGCTGTGATGACCAAGGAGGACCCGCTGATGCTGTATTTTCATCATAAGGTTTATTCATAACAAAGGGTTACAGCGTCGATTTACAGATACCAGCAGATACCCGGAGAATAATCGCCCCATCTCTAATATGATTATTCTGACCTCTTTTGTCCCAACTGTGGTATATATGCTATGTAATCTGATATGGGTGTTCCCCTACAGACCAATCCCAGGAGTCCACACACCAGACTTCCTCTGTTCTATGGTGTGTCACCACAAAACTACTCCCTCTAACACTGAATAAACCTCCTCTCAGGTTCCACTTGAAAACATTAGCAAAGTCATAATTCATCATACACTACAATGCGCTCGATGGTGCAGCTGTAGAACTTTTTGACGATCTGGGGACCCTTGCCAATTCTTTTCAGTCTCCTAAGGGGGAAAAGGTGTTGTTGGGCCCTCTTCACAACTCTCTTTGTGTGTTTGGACCATGATAGTTTGTTGGTGATGTGGACACCAAGGAACATGAATCTCTCGACCCGCTCCACTACAGCCCCGTCGATGTTAATGGGTGCCTGTTCGGCCCGCCTTTTCCTGTAGTACACGCAGCTCCTTTGTCTTGCTCACATTGAGGGAGAGGTTGTTGTCCTGGCACCACACTGCCAGGTCTCTGACCTCCTCCCTGTAGGCTGTCTCATCATTGTCGGTGATCAGGCCTACCACTGTTATGTCGTCAGCAAACTTAATGATGGTGTTGGAGTCGTGTTTGGCAACGCAGTCGTGGGTGAACAGGGGGTACAGGAGGGGACTAAGCACGCACCCCTGAGGGGCCCCAGTGTTGAGGATCAGCGTGGAAGACGTGTTATTACCTACCCTTACCACCTGGGGGTGGCCCGTCAGGAAATAAATATCTCATTGACATACAGTGCCTTGCAAAAGTATTCATCCCACTTGGCGTTTTTCCTGTTTTGTTGCATTACAACCTGTAATTTAAATGGATTTGGATTTGGATTTCATGGAATGGACATATACAAAATAGTCCAAATTGGCGAAGTGAAATGAAAAAAATAACAAATAAATAACGGAAAAGTGGTGCGTGCATATGTATTCACCCCCTTTGCTATGAAGCCCCTAAATAAGATCTGGTGCAACCAATTACCTTCAGAAGTCACATAATTAGTTAAATAAAGTCCACCTGTGTGCAATCTAAGTGTCACATGATCTGTCACATGATCTCAGTATATATACACCTGTTCTGAAAGGCCCCAGAGTCTGCAACACCACTAAGCAAGGGGCACCACCAATCAAGCACCACCATGAAGACCAAGGAGCTCTCCAAACAGGTCAGGGACAAAAGTTGTGGCAAGGAGGGCATTAATCAGAGAGGCAACAAAGAGAGCAAAGATAACCCTGAAGGAGCTGCAAAGCTCCACAGCAGAGATTGGAGTATCTGTCCATAGGACCACTTTAAGCCGTACACTCCACAGAGCTGGGCTTTACGGAAGAGTGGCCAGCAAAAAGCCATTGCTTAAAGAAAAAAATAAGCAAACACATTTGGTGTTTGCCAAATGCCATGTGGGAGACTCCCCAAACATATGGAAGAAGGTACTCTGGTCAGATGAGACTAAAATTGAGCTTTTTGGCCATCAAGGAAAACGCTATGTCTGGCGCAAACCCAACACCTCTCATCACCCCGAGAACACCATCCCCACAGTGAAGCATGGTGGTGACAGCATCATGCTGTGGGGATGTTTTTTATCGGCAGGGACTGGGGAACAGGTCAGAATTGAAGGAATGATGGATGGCGCTAAATATAGGGAAATTCTTGAGGGAAAACTGTTTCAGTCTTCCAGAGATTTGAGTCTGGGACGGAGGTTCACCTTCCAGCAGGACAATGACCCTAAGCATACTGCTAAAGCAACTCTCGAGTGGTTTAAGGGGAAACATTTAAATGTCTTGGAATGGCATAGTCAAAGCCCAGACCTCAATCCAATTGAGAATCTGTGGTATGACTTAAATAATTGTATGTGTGGGGTACAGAGATGAGGCAGTCATTCAAAAATTAATGTTATACACTATTATTGCACACAGAGTGAGTCCATACAAACTATTATGTGACTTGTTAAGCAAATTTTTATCCTGAACTTATTTAGCCTTAAAAATAGAATTGTTACACATATGTGACTCGTTTCAGGAAACTAGGCGTATGTCGCACGTCACTACTTCACAGGAGCGGCATTTGAACGTAAACATAATTTTTTTATCAAAACGCGTTTTTTGGCAGAAATGCCTTCTGGAACATGTGAACTTTCATGTGCCTTAATAACAAACTTGTATTCCGTCCATAAATACAAAATACAATTGTTCAATTACGAGCCTAATTGGTTTAGCCACGGAAAAAGACGGGAACCTTCCCGTTAGCCAAGATTGGCTGAGATAATGGATGGACTGGACATGACGGGAGATTAGTTTGGATTGGTCTGCCATGTAGCATGCTTCTGTCTATAACGTGAGCTGTTCTGTATGTGTTGACAGTCCTTTCTACCGCGCTGTTTTTGAAAGATATAACTACAAACGTTTTGATACTTTTCTCAACAACATTGATGTCCTGAATTTAGCAGACGCTATCAACAGATCAGTTGTAAAAAGTGATGGGCTACTTTCTGCACATGCCACAGTCAGTGTGAACCGGAGTGACTTGACACAACGCTGGCCAAACAAGATGTAGCTGCAAACAAAACAGAGTTAAATGGTTCCAGTCTGCCATGAAGCGGTCAACCATGTATACGTGTAAGAGTCTAGCTACATTTTCAGATATACAGTGGGGAGAACAAGTATTTGATACACTGATGATTTTGCAGGTTTTCCTACTTACAAAGCATGTAGAGGTCTGTACTTTTTTATCATAGGTACACTTCAACTGTGAGAGACGGAATCTAAAACAAAAATCCAGAAAATCACATTGTATGATTTTTAAGTAATTAATTTGTATTTTATTGCATAACATAAGTATTTGATACATCAGAAAAGCAGAACTTAATATTTGGTACAGAAACCTTTGTTTGCAATTACAGAGATCATACGTTTCCTGTAGGTCTTGACCAGGTTTGCACACACTGCAGCAGGGATTTTGGCCCACTCCTCCATACAGACCTTCTCCAGATCCTTCAGGTTTCGGGGCTGTCGCTGGGCAATACGGACTTTCAGCTCCCTCCAAAGATTTTCTATTGGGTTCAGGTCTGGAGACTGGCTAGGCCACTCCAGGACCTTGAGATGCTTCTTACTGAGCCACTCCGTAGTTGCCCTGGCTGTGTGTTTCGGGTCATTGTCATGCTGGAAGACCCAGCCACGACCCATCTTCAATGCTCTTCCTGAGGGAAGGAGGTTGTTGGCCAAGATCTCGCGATACATGGCCCCATCCATCCTCCCCTCAATACGGTGCAGTCGTCCTGTTCCCTTTGCAGAAAAGCATCCCCAAAGAATGATGTTTCCACCTCCATGCTTCACGGTTGGGATGGTGTTCTTGGGGTTGTACTCATCCTTCTTCTTCCTCCAAACACGGCGAGTAGAGTTTAGACCAAAAAGCTCTATTTTTGTCTCATCAGACCACATGACCTTCTCCCATTCCTCCTCTGGATCATCCAGATGGTCATTGGCAAACTTCAGACGGGCCTGGACATGCGCTGGCTTGAGCAGGGGGACCTTGCGTGCACTGCAGGATTTTAATCCATGACGGCGTAGTGTGTTACTAATGATTTTCTTTGAGACTGTGGTCCCAGCTCTTTTCAGGTCATTGACCAGGTCCTGCCGTGTAGTTCTGGGCTGATCCCTCACCTTCCTTATGATCATTGATGCCCCACGAGGTGAGATCTTGCATGGAGCCCCAGACCGAGGCTGATTGACCGTCATCTTGAACTTCTTCCATTTTCTAATAATTGCGCCAACAGTTGTTGCCTTCTCACCAAGCTGCTTGCCTATTGTCCTGTAGCCCATCCCAGCCTTGTGCAGGTCTACAATTTTATCCCTGATGTCCTTACACAGCTCTCTGGTCTTGGTCATTGTGGAGAGGTTGGAGTCTGTTTGATTGAGTGTGTGGACAGGTGTCTTTTATACAGGTAACAAGTTCAAACAGGTGCAGTTAATACAGGTAATGAGTGGAGAACAGGAGGGCTTCTTAAAGAAAAACTAACAGGTCTGTGAGAGCTGGAATTCTTACTGGTTGGTAGGTGATCAAATACTTATGTCATGCAATAAAATGCAAATTAATTACTTAAAAATCATACAATGTGATTTTCTGGATTTTTGTTTTAGATTCCGTCTCTCACAGTTGAACTGTACCTATGATAAAAATTACAGACCTCTACATGCTTTGTAAGTAGGAAAACCTGCAAAATCGGCAGTGTATCAAATACTTGTTCTCCCCACTGTAAGTTTCTATTTAGTCAGAAAGTTGTTTTTATTGCAAGTTAAAGCGTATTGTTAGTTGGCTAGCAAACGCTTGCTGGCTCGCTAGCTAACGTTACATGTACGATCTGTGTAGTAATATTATTTGAATAAAAAATCAATTTGCATTACTAGTTATAGCCTAATGTTAGCTAGCTAACATTGAACCTAGTTTGTTAGCTTTAGCTACCTGCAGATTCATACTACAGCTATGACAATGTTTTTATTGGTTGTAGTATGAGTTGGGATTACGCCGGTCCATTGTTTAGCTAGCTAGCTAGCTATATGTCTAAACAAAAGACTCCACTTCGGCAGGTTTATTACATGACCCATCAAATTATCCAGGTGTGTCTGGCGGTGATTACGGCCATCTATTGTATTTCATGAACATGTGTACATGTCTAGACAATAGTGACCCATCCACTTAGCTAGATGTGGTCGGGGGGTGGTTATAGCATTTCCTTCACATGACCCATCAATTTAGACAAGCGTGTCGGGTAAGTGTCATCGAATAATTATAAAATATTTATAAAATATTTTTATTTGGACACTTTCTGTTTGATATTGCTACTATGCAAGTAACCACTTCACTGTACCGTTTACACCTTCTGTATCCTGTGCATGTGACAAGTAAACTTAGATTTTATTTGATATAGCGTGTGTTTACCACATGGCCTCACATGTGAATCCTTAAAGAGATGGGTGGGGCTAAGGCTTAAGAGGGTGTGAACGATACTGAATGGGTGTAGACAAAGAAGAGCTCTCCAGTGGGTGTACCAAAACATTCAAGGACCATTTTCTCAAAAGTGTGGTTACAAGTTTATCAACTTTCAAAGCAGAATTACTTTCCCATCGTTCCTCAACTGCAGTGTATGATATACAATTTTCTAGCTCCAATGTAAAAAACACAATTTCAAATTTTGCTACATGAGACCGAATCGAGGCGGTCGGTCACAATATCGTCTTCACCCCTGACAAAGAACCCGTCAAGAACCAATTATTTTTAAAGTGTATGCTGGTACAGCATGGTCTCTAGCTGGTCAAGCTGGTCTGCAAAACCACATCCATCATTATCATATTTCCCAGTATGTTCTATTGCTATTTGGTTTTTAGAATTGTTTGTTTCAATATCTATGTTTTTGCATGTACACTGACTGATTATTAATCCATTAATTTATCATATGCTGCACAAAGATAATTAACATACATTTTTCTAAACTAATCCAATCTGTTAGTTGGACTTATTGCACCCGTTACTGAAATGGTTGTTCCAGTTTAGATGATTTAGGTGGTCTCCCACGTTTATCTTTCTAACCATGGCAGACATTCTAAATGCAGGTTGTCAGTGACTAAATGTTCCAATTGTTGGCTATCTCCACTCAGGCTTGATTCCAATAGGAATTAGACATCACTTTGCAAGCCAGCATAATGTGACTTGATGCTGGTTTTGCAGGTGACCAGCATCTAAAAAAAGCTTGTCACCAGTGAAAACACAATGAAGGCTGGTCACCAGCCTATGCTGTTTTTTTTCAGCAGGGTCAATCGTGTGGTTAGACCAGGAGTCTCCAACCTTTCTTGCATGACGGCTACTTAATGTTTTTTTTAACATGTTGCGAGCTGCTCATTTTTGTCTAGCTTTGAAATAGGCACATTGTCCTCTTCTCTCCCCTGGGTCCTTAGTGTATAAGAGAAAGTGGTACACTATGTTTTCTGTCAATATACCTGGCAAAATAATGGGGGCCCTACTATTCTAAAGGGGGGCCCTATAAATTCTGTGATTTTTTCACCAAATTTTGTTTTATATTTTCCCAAATGATGTTCTCAGTTTTCTTTTTCCTGGTTTTAGATTTTGTTGTATTTCACTAGTAAAATTAAAATTGTTCATAGAGAACAAATGAAATTGGATGTTCTGAGTCTATGTCAATGCTTAAATCACATCAGAACAAGACTGTCAGAACGCTGAGTGTGGATGTGGTGCAGGGAATCAAGCGCAGGAACAAGGGTGTTCGTCAACAGACTTTAGTAATCCAAAATAGAACTCCAAACAGGTGAATAGCCAACCCAACCGGGAGGCAAGAACAAATTACACACACACACAACAGTGCATAAAAACAAGAAAAGGCGCACGCAGTGCGGACTCTCGACAACAAACAATACGAGAGAGAAAACCCATCAACAGTAACAGCTGACATAACAATCACACATAACACATGACCCAACACACGATAACTAAATAGGAAACAAAATCAAACACTAACAAGGGACAGGTGTACAAACAGACAAAACCAAACAAACATGAAACATCGAACGGTGGCAGCTAGTACTCCGGGGACGACGACCGCCGAAGCCTGCCCGAACAAGGAGGAGGAGCAGCCTCGGCCGAAACCGTGACAAAGACAATGTTTTTTAGGTCTGGAAGAAAACAAACAAATTTAGATTTTGGAGTGTAATTCCCCTTTAATCTGGCCCTTTAATTGTGCTTCTAGCGAGTGAGGAATGTGCCGGTCTAGTGATGGCTCTGTACTGCTGCTGCTCATTTCATGTCAAAGTTGGCAAATAACAAACAATAGATACAAATGATATACTTACTCATGATATACTTCTGCCAGGTAAGCCTACTTTGCAGTTAACATTTAATTGAGAAGGTTTGGGGGAAAGTATTTCTGTCAGCCCACAAGACAGTTATCACATCAACTGGCTACACACAGAGTGATAGACAAACACGCGCACCACACAGACAGACAGGGGCAATATTGCTGGAAATCAATTGGCAGATATTGTGTTAGGTTTGGCTTTTTAAGCCAATAGTGGCTAACCAGGGATGGGACAATGTCAATGTTGCGTTGATTAGACAGTAGCTGGGAGCTTGCGGTGTCTGATACTTGTGAGATTTGTTTATGACAGTTTGCAGTGGAACACATGAAAATTGCCATGTACTTTCAGAATTGTTTGGTGAGCTACTCATACGTGGGCTGAGAGCTACTAGTAGATCGCGATCAACCTGTTGGGGACCCCTGGGTTGTACAATGCTGGTCCCCACAAATATAGTTAAACACGTCCACATCCACACACACAACCACACAACTATGTCTTTCTATACTTGTGAGGACTTTTTGGGGACCAACAATTTATTCCCATTCAAGATCCTATTTTTTCCTAACCCCTAACCCTTACCTTAACCCTAACCCTAACCTTAACCCCTAACCCTAACCGTAAACCTAGCCTTAACTCCTAACCCTAAACCTAACCCATAATTCTAACCCTATCCCTAAGCCTAAAATAGCCTTTTTACAAGTGAAGACTGGAAAAATGTTCTCACTTCTCAGAATTTTTGTTGGTTTACTATTCTTGTGAGGACTTCTGGTACTCACAAGTATAGTAAAACGTGACCATACACACGCATGCACGCGCACACACACACACACACACACACAAACACAAGTCCATCTATCCCCAGCCAATCAAGGAAAAGTCCTCTCCCTTGTCTTTTCTTCTCATGAATATCACTGGTTATTCCATTCCTCTGCTTTGATAAATCTAGACACTCAGGCTCTGAGTAAACCTTCAAATTACAAATGACAAGGCGTAGGGGAGAGAAGAGAGGAGAGGAGAGGGGGAGGGGAGGGGAGAGGATGAAAATAAGGAGAGGGAAAATAGAGGAGGAGAGTGTAGTGGAAAAACAAAATACTTTTATCCTGCTCCGATGAAATTGAGAATGAAATGCATTCGGCATCTCCATGTGTCTCCATGTGTATGACATCATTAGAAGCTAATGCAGAAATAGAAACATCAATCATACTGGCCGTGTCCGTCACATGGTAGTCGCGCTGTTAGTAGCAGGGGGCGGTGCTGATTGAGTTTCTGTTTATTTACCCTGATCAATACCTGCCTATGGAGTATGAGGAGAGGCTAAACTAGCACTACTCAAATCAAATCAAATCAAATTTTATTTGTCACATATACATGTTTAGCAGATGTTATTGCGGGTGTAGCGAAATGCTTGTGCTTCTAGCTCCGACAGTGCAGTAATATCTAACAAGTAATATCTAACAATTTCACAACATATACCCAATACACACAAATCTAGTAAGGAATGGAATTTAAGAATATATACATATATGGACAAGCAATGACAGAGCGGCATGGACTAAGATACAGTTGAATATTATAGAATAGAATACAGTATATACATATGAGATGAGTAGAGCAAGATATGTAAACATTATTAAAGTGACAAGTGTTCCATTTCTTAAAGTGGCCAGTGATTTCAATAGGTAGCAGCAGCCTCTCATGTGCTAGTGATGGCTATTTAGAAGTCTGATGGCCTTGAGATACAAGCTGTTTTTCATTCTCTCCCAGCTTTGATGCACCTGTACTGACCTCGCCTTCTGGATGATAGCGGGGTGAACAGGCAGTGGCTCGGGTGGTTGATGTCCTTGATGAACTTTTTGGCCTTCCTGTGACATCGGGTGCTGTAGGTGTCTTGGAGGGCGGGTAGTTTGCCCCCGGTAATGCGTTCAGCAGACCGCACCACCCTCTGGAGAGCCCTGCGGTTGCGGGCGGTGCAGTTGCCGTACCAGGCGGTGATAAAGCCCGACAGGATGCTCTCAATTGTGCATCTGTAAAAGTTTGTGAGGGTTTTAGGTGCCAAGACACATTTCTTCAGCCTCCTGAGGTTGAAGAGGCTCTGTTGCGCCTTCTTCACCACACTGTCTGCGTGGGTGAACCATTTCAGTTTGTCAGTGATGTGTACGCCAAGGAACTTGTAGCTTTCCACCTTCTCCACTGCGGTCCCGTCGATGTGGATACGACTGGCTGGCAACCAACTACTACTATTATTCAGTCTGAACCAATACTCCATTGTGCTCAAATACCTGGGTCGGGACCACCTGAATTTGTCCAATAAGAAATGCTTGTTTACATTTTCCATTGCAAAACGTTTTGTTACGATTTGCTACAGCCTACAGTGTGCCATCATGTGTCCCTGTTTAATAATTACCCAAATACCTACTGTGAATATGACCCCTTATACCCAAATACCTACAGTGACTATGAACCCTTATCCACAAACACCTACATTGTTTCATACAGGGCAAAACTTATTCTTCATGATGCCAAAATGTGTTTTAATGGTGTGTGTCTTCTCTTTACACAATGTAAAGGCCTAACGCTGTGGTATAACAGACCATGAAAAACGGATTGCGTCTCAAATGGTACCATTTAGTGCACTACCTTTAACCAGGACCCATACGGCGCTGGTCAAAACTAGTGCACTATACAGGGAATAGGGAGCCATTTGCAACGCACAAAGGGTTTCAGAGATATCCCACCATCGGGCATCATGTCTGATTCCTGTAATCGAGGTGTCTGCCATTGGCATGCACTGCTTGTCCTCTGCAAATCCTTCCATGGCCCCTGGTATAAGGTCTCATTACAGACCCCTCCCCCTCTAAAATACATCCTGCATGACACATCCCTAATTACAGTACATCGTCTCTTATATAGAGGCTTTTCAAAGATGGCCAAAGATTACACCTGGATGAGTCTGGGTGGGTCCCTGCCAGAGACAGATACAGAGATACACATGCATGCACACAAACACAAAATATCTCTTTCTACCCCCTCTCTACTCTCTCTGTCTTGCTTTCCCCTCTATCTGTTTCTCGCCCACTCAGTTGATTAATAGAGTGCGGCTCCTCTGACACTGTGTAGAATAGGTATTTTCCGTTTGATAGGTGCTGACACCAATTCTTCACGGACTACGGGAAATGGATGGAACAGAAGCGGTACCAGCCAATGATTTGGATCCCAGGTACCTCCAGATGTGAGACAAACCCCATGGATGTCACTCCACATCCACCCAGGGTTTTGTTTCTGCTGTTTTTTCCTCTCCGAAAATGATCATCTGCAGCTGCATGAAATATACAACATAAACTACATTTGACAATTGTTCAAAAGAGAGGCTACATTTATAGATTGCAGTGGCGCCCACTGGTTGATGAGGTTTACCATACAAATCTAAAACAATCATCTTAGTGTGAGTAGCGTGTTGTCTGCCCTCCTCCATCTGCCTTCTCTGATTATATTAGAGCAGCTAGAATAGAATACAATAGAATGGAATAGAATAGAGTAAAGTGAATAATGAATGACTTTTCCCTTGCCAGACTATCTGGCTGTCACTCAAACATTCGTATTACCATTATTAAAATAAACTCCATTACTCAGACCCCTTAGAATTGTATTGGGTTGAAAAGGAAGTGTCAGGAGTTCACTTTGGATCAAATGCCAGTTATACTCACTGATTATTGATAGAGGATTCATCATCATACATTGATAATTCTATAAACCTACTCCAAGTACCTCTTTACCTGAGACACCTTTCCCTACACTGAAAAAAATAAAGGTTATTTAATGGTTCTTCCTCAGCTCTTAGGGATCCTTGGCGAACTCTTGCCCAATAAATAACCTTTGAGTTAAGTGTGGGGTTCTTGACGTGGCATGTACGGTTCTTCAGAATTCAAAAAGGTTATTGAAATGTATGGAAGCCTGCAGATGTGTCCTTTTCATAGCACGCAGCAAATTGGCCAGTGTTAACTAGTGTTGATTTCTCAAAGTAACATTTCTAGTGTTGATTCAATAGTTAAATTAACACTGTAAAGAGTTAAATTAACACTCAGTGGTGTAAATTAACACCAGTGTTGGTGTTAATTACCAGAGTTAACCCAAAACCACGCCCATCATTATCCTATTTCCCAGCAAGCTCTATTGCAGGTAGATGTTTTTTGAATCGTTTGTTTTAATATCTATGTTTTGCATGTACATTGATTGATTAACTAATTACATTTACATTTACATTTTAGTCATTTAGCAGACGCTCTTATCCAGAGCGACTTACAGTTAGTGAGTGCATACATTTTTTGTTTCATACTGGCCCCCCGTGAAAAATGTACGCACTCACTAATTGTAAGTCGCTCTGGATAAGAGCGTCTGATAAATGACTAAAATGTAAATGTAAATATAAATAACATAAATTTTTCTAAACAATTCCTATCTGTTACTTGGACTTATTGCACCCGTTACTGAAATGGAACGTTTTCCGGTTTAGATGTTTAAGGTTGTCTCATATCTTAGTCTTCCCAACCACTCTGGCTGTATTACAACATCACATTTTAATCCGGCATAATGTAACTTGCAAGCCTGATGTGGCCTGTACACTATGAGTTTCAGGCCATTATATTAGGGTTAAACTATATCCTGAAAATAAGGCCTTATGAAATAGGTATTTCATTTAAAAAACATATATTTTAATAAAGACATATTCACTTAGGATCTCAGTTGTTGAAGGCCACAGGACTGAAATTGAATGAATGCAATAACCATGTCTCTGTCACTAGCAAACACACTCATGGGTGGTACAGGTAACTCTAAAATTCACTTGAAAGGCACGCTGGGAAATATGCAAATAAGGCTTAAAACCCTACAGCAGGGCTTTCAATTCCAGTCCTGGAGGGCCAAAACAATTCTGGTTTCGGATTTTTGTATCGTGCTTCCCATTTAAGGTTCTCCAGAGACCCTAAAATGGTTCCCCAATGGCATCGCTCTCAATAACCTTATTTGGTTCCAACTTGCATCTTTTTGAACAAAAATATAAACGCAACATAAACAATTTCAAAGATTTTACTGAGTTACAGTTCATATAAGGAAATCAGTCAATTGAAATAAATTAATTAGGCCCTAATCTATGTATTTCACATGACTGAAAATACAGATATGCATCTGTTGGCCACAGATACCTTTAAAAAAAGGTAGGGGTGTGGATCAGAAAACCAGTCAGTATCTGGTGTGACCACCATTTGCTTCATTTAGCGCGACATCTCCTTCACATAGAGTTGATCAGGCTGTTGATATTGTCCCACTCCTCTTCAATGGCTGTGCGAAGTTGATAGATATTGGCGGGAACTGGAACACGTTGATCCAGAGCATCCCAAACATGCTCAATGGGTGACGTCTGGTGAGTATGCAGGCCATGTAAGAACCGGGCCATTTTCAGCTTCCAGGAATTGTGTACAGATCCATGGGGCCGTGCATTATCATGCTGAAACATGAGGTGATTGGCGGCGGATTAATAAGATCTTGTCACGGTATCTCTGTGCATTCAAATTGCCATTAATAAAATGCAATTGCATTCGTTGTCCGTAGCTTATGCCTGCCCATATCTATGCCCATACCATAACCTCACCGCCACCATGGGGCACTCTGTTCACAACGTTGACGTCAGCAAACCACTTGCCCACACGATGCCGTGCACGATGTCTGCCATCTGCCCGGTACATTTGAAACAGGGTTTAATCCGTGAAGATCACACTTCTCCAGCGTGCCAATGGCCATCGAAGGTGAGCATTGCAGTCAGGTCAAGACCCTGGTAGGGACGACGAGCACACAGATAGAGCTTCCTTGAGATGGTTTCTGACAGTTTGTGCAGAAATTCTTCGGTTGTGCAAACCCACAGTTTCATCAGCTGTCCGGGGGGCTGGTCTCAGACGATGGTTGGTGTGGTTGCACGTGGTCTGCGGTTGTGAGGCCGGTTGGACGTACTGCCAAAAAACGACGTTGGAGGTGGCTTACGGTAGATAAATTAACATTAAATTATCTGGCAACAGCTCTGGTGGACATTCCTGCAGTCAGCATGCCAATTGCACGCTCCCTCAAAACTTGAGACATCTGTGGAATTGTGTTGTGTGACAAACTGCACATTTTAAAGTGACCTTTTATTGTCCCCAGCACAAGGTGCACCTGTGTAATTATCATACTGTTTAATCAGCTTCTTGATATGACACACCTGTCAGGTGGATGGATTATCTTGTCAAAGGAGAAATGATCACTAACAGGGATATAAACAAGTTTGTGCAAAACATTTGAAAGAAATATGCTTTTTGTGCGTATGGAACATTTCTGGGATCTTTTATTTCAGCTCCTGAAACATGGGACCAACATTTACAGGGTGCATTTATATTTTTGTTCAGTATATATTCAAACGCTTAAGAGGCTTTCTCTCCGTACGGAGATCTTCATTTACTTCCCAAGAGTATGTGTGTGTGAGACATTCCTATCACACAGATGAAAACATCTGGCACTTTGCCACCTTCTGAAGGCAGTCTACCCAGAGAAGCACGTGTTTGGGGATGGAGGAGCTCTCACACATAAACACACGCACACACACAAAAACTCCCACCTACACACACACACACACACACCGACGTACCCTCCCTGCAGAGAGAACACTGACAGAGACAGCCCTACCTGTCACTGTGGCAGCAATTATCCAGCAGGCTCTCTCTACGGACCGTCTCCAGCAGGGCTCCACATTACTAACCACATCACTGAGCTGCTGCTCTCATCTCACCACACACCACACACACACACGAATTCTAATGACCCAGTGATGTCGAAATCCTGCTCAGTGCAATGATGGGTAGTCAAACACACACACACACCTTCGCACACACACATACGCACATACATTCGCACACACATACGCACACACATACGCTAACAGCTAACATCAAATCAAATCAAATTTTATTTGTCACATGCGCCGAATACAACAGGTGTAGACCTTACCATGAAATGCTTACTTACAAGCCCTTAACCAACAATGCAGTTCAAGAAATTGAGTTAAGAAAATATTTACTAAATAAACTAAAGTTAAAAAATCGAATAAAATCAAAAAGTAACACAAGAAAATTACATAACAATAAAGAGGCTATATACAGGGGGTACCGGTACCGAGTCAATGTGCGGGGGTACAGGTTAGTCGAGGTAATTTGTAAAGTGACTATGCATAAATAATAAACAGCGAGTAGCAGCAATGTAAAAACAAAGGGGGGGTCAATGTAAATAGTCCGGGAGGCCATTTGATTAATTGTTCAGCAGTCTTATGGCTTGGGGGTTGAAGCTGTTAAGGAGCCTTTTGGTCCTAGACTTGGCGCTCCGGTACCACTTGCCATGCGGTAGCAGAGAGAACAGTCTATGACTTGGGTGACTGGAGTCTGACAATTTTTGGGGTCTTCCTCTGACACCGCCTAGTATATAGGTCCTGGATGTCAGGAAGCTTGGCCCCGGTGATGTACTGGGCCGTACGCATTACCCTCTGTAGCGCCTTACGGTCAGATGCCGAGCAGTTGCCATACCAGGCGGTGACCAGGATGCTCTCGATGGTGCAGCTGTAGAACTTTTTGACTATCTGGAGACCCATGCCAAATCTTTTCAGTCTCCTGAGGGGTAAAAGGTGTTGTCGTGCCCTCTTCACAACTGTCTAGGTGTGTTTGGACAATGATAGTTCGTTGGTGATGTGGATACACCCAATGCCCCTGAAAGGACTCTATTCAATATACTGTACATTGTATAGTATACACAGTGCTGTACATTATCCCACGAACTTGCCATCAGCAAAGATACTGTGTTGTGTGTGAAATAAAACCGTAGTCATCCATCTCAGAGAGCATTTGGAGACAGAACACCATGAATCTACAACCCAGGATGTGAGCTCTAGTGAGCAGGACACATGCACTCGGCTAAACGGCCATTTTGGCTCTACACAGGCCAGTGGCCAGTCAGGAGAAGGACTTGGGTTGCGTACCAATAATCTCTCCTTTCTCCTGAAGTATGCACTTGTTCACTCCCCTTTTATGGATTTGACAGGAAATAACTGGTATACGAAACTCCCTCTAGCCGATCCCTACTCCAATCCAGTGCTTTTACATTTGTGGAGAGTAGTGAACGAGTGCACACTTCAGGAAGAAGGAGAGATTATTGGGACGTACCCAAGGACTTTATCTTTCTCACACATGCTAAGTGGAGCTCAGATCCGGTAGTGCAGAGCCGTGTCAGTATCTCTGTATGTGTTAGAGATACTGTAGTGGTTAATTGCGTCAAGCTGTGAAGGGTGATCTGAGAAAGAAAAGGCCCAAGATTACCTCATTATGACAGATTTGTTCCGACTGTCATTAGAAATCACTCACACTGTCACTCAAATCTGTCGAGAGAGCGAGAGAGAGAGAGAACCCACACACACTTGGCCCAGAGTATTATGGCTTAGCCTAGAGACATACCTACAAAGGTTGTGATTGTCTAAAATAATAACAATTGCAATGCGAAAGCTCATAAAATAACAAAGTACTATATATCAATTTGTGAAATGGTTTTGCATGCAAACTATTAAATATATAACCTTTTTGCATATCTACATCTCATAGTGTCTGCACTCCACTCATCCAACCCCCAAAAACATTGATTAAAGTTCTAATTCCAGTTACAAAAAAGTGTTTAAAACTTTCAGCTTATGTATTAGCCATACTGTTTAATCATGAAGAATTTCAAAATTGGATTTAGTACAATTCTAATAAAGTGTTATCTCCAGCATGCTGATAAAAATGGAGGGAGGTGAAGAGTTATATAAATCTACACATATTGTCATTAATGGGGTGGCTTTTGAAATGACTATTCCCAACTTAATTTCCCCTTTTTGTTTCAAGGGATAGATAAAAAGCTGTAGGGTCTGTCTAAAAGATGTGATATGCTGAATCCAGAGCAGCAGCCTCCATTTTGAAACCCTATTTTATTTTATTTTATTTGGCAATTTAAAATATATAAAAATGTTACACCAGGCAACAGATACATATACCAAAAATTGACGATGATACTATAGGGACAAAAAAATCTGAAGACTTGTTTCCATTGTGGTCCTCTAATTCTGATTTCATAAGAGGGATACTTCCAGTACTGTATTGTGTTTGCTCATTCCATCACACTACCCTAAACGTTTCATGAAATGTTTCTCTTCTCCTCAAACCAAAATGCAACCTTCAAATCATCCACAAAAAAAAAGTATGTCTTTCTGTTTTCAAAAGAATCAGAATACTTGAAAGTGTTGCCAGAGGTAACTAATGCTGAAAAAGACAAATCTGTGTCCGTTGGCTTCTTGTAAGTCACCACCTTGTCTCATTCCCATGTCCACCACAGGTATCAGTGCTGTGGCCAGACAGCCCTCAGGCTAAGCACTACACAACACTATCACTACAGCCAGCAAGAGGAACGCAGGATCAGTCTACTGCACCTCAGTGCCTACTGGCTGGTGGGTATACAGCCAGCTACCACCCTCACTTCCCTAATCACTTCTCCAATCGTAGCATCTTTGTCAAAGATGTTCAACATGTGTTTGTTGTGGAGCCAGGGGGAAAAGAAAAGAGAGGGAAGGTAGAAAGGAAGTAGGCTGCCAGAAAGAAATCCAAACAGAAGGATTTCTACCATCCAGCTGTGTAGCACAACAAAGGTTAGTTGGTTTCCTCACTCACGCAGTGACTGTTTTTTGGTTAGTTGGTCTCTTAGTTTAAACAGTGACTGTTTGTTAGTTAGTGTCCTAGATCACATATTGGAGTGTATATCAGTTACATATGTATTCATGGATGCCAAGGGAAGCCAGGCTTCCCCAAAACATTGACCAAACATTTTATTTTAAATAATGTATCTTTCGTCTCTCTGTGTTTCATAATTTTCCATCGATTCGCAAGAGGTTGAATGTATCTCACCGGATAAAGCATCTGAGCGAGCGAAACGGCCCCCCTCTGTCTCTGTATGTGTAGCCCATCTATCTGATGCTGTCTGGCCAAAATGAGTATGATATATATATATTTTTTTTGTTTGTTTTATTTTATTATTATTATTTTTTAATTATTTTTTTAGGGGCTAGATTCTAACTTCCATCAATGTAATTGTCTGCATCACTTCCAATCCACCATTCTTTTTTTTCCTCGCAAATATATATATATATATATATATATATATATATATATATATATATATATATATATATATATATATATACATACATACATACATACATACATACATATATACACATATACACACATACATATACATACATACATACATATACACACATACATACACACATACACACATACAGTTGAAGTCGGAAGTTTACATACACTTAGGTTGGAGTAATTCAAACTTGTTTTTCAACCACTCCACAAATTTCTTGTTAACCAACTATAGTTTTGGCAAGTCGATTAGGACATCTACTTTGTGCATGACACAAGTAATTTTTCCAACAATTGTTAACAGACAGATTATTTCACTTATAATTCACTGTATCACAATTCCAGTGGGTCAGAGGTTTACATACACTAAGTTGACTGTGCCTTTAAACAGCTTGGAAAATTCCAGAAAATCATGTCATGGCTTTAGAAGCTTCTGATAGGCTAATTGACATCATTTGAGTCAATTGGAGGTGTACCTGTGGATGTATTTCAAGGCCTACCTTCAAACTCAGTGCCTCTTTGCTTGACATCATGGGAAAATCAAAAGAAATCAGCCAAGACCTCAGAAAGAAAATCGTTGACCTCCAGAAGTCTGGTTCATCCTTGGGAGCAATTTCCAAACGCCTGAAGGTACCACGTTCATCTGTACAAACAATAGTACGCAAGTATAAACACCATGGGACCACGCAACCGTCATACCGCTCAGGAAGGAGACGCGTTCTGTCTCCTAGAGATTAACGTACTTTGGTGCGAAAAGTGCAAATCAATCCCAGAACAACAGCAAAGGACCTTGTGACGATGCTGGAGGAAACAGGTACAAAAGTATTTATATCCAGATTAAAATGAGTCCTATATCGACATAACCTGAAAGGCCGCTCAGCAAGGAAGAAGCCACTGCTCCAAAACCGCCATAAAAAAGCCAGACTACGGTTTGCAACTGCACATGGGGACAAAGATCGTACTTTTTGGAGAAATGTCCGCTGGTCTGATGAAACAAAAATAGAACTGTTTGGCCATAATGACCATCGTTATGTTTGGAGGAAAAAGGGGGGTGTTTGCAAGCCGAAGAACACCATCCCAACCGTAAAATACGGGGGTGGCAGCATCATTCTGTGGGGGTGCTTTGCTGCAGGAGGGACTGGTGCACTTCACAAAATAGATGGCATCATGAGGAAGGAAAATTATATGGATATATTGAAGCAACATCAGTCAGGATGTTAAAGCTTGGTCGCAAATGGTCTTCCAAATGGACAATGACCCCAATCATCCTTCCAAAGTTGTGGCAAAATGGCTTAAGGACAACAAAGTCAAGGTATTGGAGTGGCCATCACAAAGCCCTGACCTCAATCCTATAGAACATTTGTGGGCAGAACTGAACAAGCGTGTACAAGCAAGGAGGCTTACAAACCTGACTCAGTTACACCAGCTCTGTCAGGAGGAATGGGCCAAAATTCACCCAACTTATTGTGGGAAGCTTGTGGAAGGCTACCCGAAACGTTTGACTCAAGTTAAACAATTTAAAGGCAATTCTACCAAATACGAATTGAGTGTATGTAAACTTCTGACCCACTGGGAATGTGATGAAAGAAATAAAAGCTGAAATAAATCATTCTCTCTACTATTATTCTGACATTTCACATTTAAAAAAAAAGTTGTGATCCTAACTGACCTAAGACAGGGAATTTTTACTAGGATTAAATGTCAGCAATTGTGAAAAACTGAGTTTAAATGTATTTGGCTAAGGTGTATGTAAACTTCCGACTTCAACTGTACATACATGCATACACATACATACACACATACATACATACATATGATATTGTTGCCGCCCGTAGCATTGAATGCAATGGAAGCCAGCGAGCATTTGGCCTCCCTTGATAATTTTTTAAATAAATAACCAATCAGCGTTGAGCTAAACTGAGTGACCTCAACTGTGAATGGTCCTGGCACACTCAAAAAAAGTGTCAAGGGAAGCCAGTTTGGATTTTGCTTCACACCAATCACATCACATCAAAAGCCAAATGTCATTGACAGAAAAAACATGAACTGTTGCATCTCGTTGTGTTGTTGTCCTCACGTGGCTAGCTAGCTAGCTAGCTAAAATTGGCCCTTACCTAAATTAGCAATCGATGGCGATAAGGATTTGGACTTCTGGTTTGACTTTAATTCTCCATACTGGCTAATGATTATAATGGCGATTCTGATCCAACCATAAATTCATACATTGTGCTCCTGGCCTGAGAGGATGGAAGTTCAATATATAGCTAGATGTAGTAGGCTAATGTTAACTACACTATATACACAAAAGTATGTGGACACCCCTTCAAATTAGTGGATTTTGGCTATTTCAGCCACACCCGTTGCTGACAGGTGTATAAAATCGAGCACACAGCCATGCAATCTCCATTGAGAACCATTGGCAGTAGAATGACCTTACTGAAGAGCTCAGTGACTTTCAACATGGCACCGTCATAGGATACCACCTTTCCAACAAGTCAGTTACTGAGTTCCAAACTGCCTCTGGAAGCAACGTTAGTACAAGAACTGTTCGTCGGGAGCTTCATGAAATGGGTTTCCATGGCCGAGCAGCTGCACACAAGCCTAAGATCATCATGCGCAATGCCAGGCGTCGGCAGGAATGGTGTAAAGCTCGCCACCATTGGACTCTGGAGCAGTGGAAACGCGTTCTCTAGAGTGATGAATCACGCTTCACCATCTAGCAGTTCGACGGACGAATCTGGGTTTGGAGGATGCCAGGAGAACGCTACCTGCCCGAATGCATTGTGCCAACTGTAAAGTTTGGTGGAGGAGGAATAATGGTCTGGGGCTGTTTTTCATGGTTCGGGCTAGGCCCCTTAGTTCCAGTGAAGGGAAATATTGGTGGAGGACGAATATGGTGGCAATGCCAATGGTGGCAATGGTGGCAATGCCATCGGGGGTACGCCAAATAGAAATGTGATTCACATTTTCAAACAGTCCATTTAGATTTTCCAACGGGGCTATACATTTGGGTAAAAAACAATTCTCGCCTGAGTAGCCTCGTTTCACTGGCAAAAATGAAATTAAACCATCTAGTGTTCAGCGAAATAACAACACAATGTCAAATACAGGTAGCCTAGTCAAATAATTAACAACCAATCACATTAACCGTTACTCTCTCGTGGGAATTCCACTAAAGGTCCGTATGTAGCCAAACATAGCTGCTGCTCATTCCGTTTGCTCAGAAATTGATAAATGGTTAAAAAAAGTAAGGCCCGCGTCCATAGAGACACATACCAGCTCTACTGGTAGTACTGTTACTACCAGCAGTACTACACCTGCACCTGTCGACGACACAAGTTGTTCTGCTTCCACGAGCACATCCAATGCTAGCATCAGTAATTCTACATTTGTTGCTAGCCCAGCTAGCATGGACACTGACAGTTGTGAATCTGATGCAGCCGAAGAGCTACTGCCCCCTTACCCGGGAAAGCACTGAACAACAGACAGGGACGTTGGACCATCGAAGAGGCGCAAATATGATGATAACTACATTGATTTGGGGTTCACTTATATTGGAAGTAGTGCCTTTCCTCAGCCACAGTGTGTTATATGTGCAAAAGTACTATCTCACAACTCAATGAAACCTTCACTCTTGCGCAGACATTTAGAAACGAAACATGCCAATTAGAAAAATAAGCCACGGGAGTTTTCTGAGCGAGAATTAAGAGGACTTCTGAGTAGTAAGACATGTATAAAAGCAACAGATACCATTAATAAGAAGGGGCTGGAAGTGTCTTATATGGTGAGCTACCGAGTGGCTAGGACAGGCAAGCCCCATACTATTGTGGAGGACTTAATTATTCCTGCTGCCGCTGATATGGCTGGGACAATGCTGGGGGAAAAGGCCAAAAAAAACTATACAGACAATGCCTTCATCAAACAACACTGTTTCACGACGCATCAGTAACATGGCAGGAGGTGTTTTGAAACAATTACTGCTTCGCATACAAGCCAGTGAATTCTATGCGTTACAGCTGGATGAGTCAACAGATGTGGTGGGCCTGGCACAGCTCCTGGTATATGTCCGTTACGTTTATGGGGGGTCAATTAAGGAAGACATCCTCTTTTGCAAACCACTGGAAACCAGGAGAGGATATTATTTAAGTACTGGACAGCTTTGTGACATCAAATGGACTTTGGTGGTCAAGATGTGTTGGTATCTGTACTGATGCCGCAAAAGCCATGACAGGGAGACATAGTGGAGTGGTAACGCGCATGCAAGCAGTTGCTCCCGATGCCACTTTGGTACACTGCAGCATCCACCGAGAGGCTCTTGCTGCCAAGATTCAATAGACGTTTTAGACACTACAGTGAAAATGGTTAACTTTGTTAAAGCAAGGCCCTGAACTCTCGTGTATTTTCTGCGTTATGCAATGATATGGGCAGCGACCATGTAACGCTTTTACAACATACAGAAGTGTGCTGGTTATCAAGGGGCAAAGTATTGACACTTTTTTTTAAATTGAGAGACGAGCTTAAAGTGTTATTTTCTGACCATAATTTACACTTGTCTGACCGCTTGAATGATGACGAGTTTCTCATGACTGGCCTATCTGGGTGATGTTTTTTGTCGCCTGAATGACCTGAATCTAGGATTACAGGGACTCTCCGCAACTATATTCAATGTGCGGGACAAAATTGAGGCTATGATTAAGAAGTTGGAGCTGTTCTCTGTCTGCATTAACAAGGACAACACACAGGTCTTTCCATCATTGTATGATTTTTTGTGTGCAAATGAACTCAAGCTTACGGACAATGTCAAATGTGTTATAGCGAATAACCTGAGTGAGCTGGGTTCTCAATTACGCAGGTACTTTCCCGAAACGGACAACACAAACAACTGGATTCGTTATCCCTTTCATGCCCTGCCTCCAGTCCACTTACCGATATCTGAACAAGAGAGCCTCATCAAAATTGCAAGCGGTTCTGTGAAAATTTAGTTTAATCAGAAGCCACTGCCAGAGTTCTGGATAGGGCTGCGCTCAGAGTATCCTGCCTTGGAAAATCGCGCTGTTAAGACACTGATGCCCTTTGCAACCACGTACCTATGTGAGAGAGGATTCTCGGCCCTCACTAGCATGAAAACTAAATACAGGCACAGACTGTGTGTGGAAAATGATTTAAGACTGAGACTCTCTCCAATACAACCCAACATTGCAGAGTTATGTGCATCCTTTCAAGCACACCCTTCTCATTAACCTGTGGTGAGTTATTCACCATTTTTTATGAACAATTATGTTTTTATTTGTAAGATGGCTAAATAAAGAGCAAAATGATTAATTATTATTATATTATTATTTGTGCCCTGGTCCTATAAGAGCTCTTTGTCACTTCCCACGAGCCGGGTCGTGACAAAAACTCACACTCTTTCTTATGTTTAATAAATGTATCGTATAGTGTGTGTGTGGCAGGTTTACAATGATGGCAAAAAACAACATTTGAGAGTGCACTGACCCTGGTGCTAGAGGGGATACGCAGCTGGAGGTTGAATGTTTGAAGGGGTACGGGACTATAAAAAGTTTGGGAACCACTGCGCTACAGCATACAATTACATTCTAGACAATTCTGTGCTTCCAACTTTGTGGCAACAGTTTGGGGAAGCCCTTTCCTGTTTCAGCATGACAATGCCCCCATGCACAAAGCGAGGTCCAATCAGAAATGGTTTGTTGAGATCGGTGTGTTAGAACTTGACTGGCCTGCACAGAGCCCTGACCTCAACCCCAACGAACACTGAGTCAGGTCTAATCGCCCAACATCAGTGCCCGACCTCACTAATGCTCTTGTGGTTGAATGGAAGCAAGTCCCCGCAGCAATGTTCCAACATCTAATGGAAAGCCTTCCCAGAAGAGCGGAGGGTGTTATAGCAGCAAAGGGGGGACCAACTCCATATTAATGCCCATGACTTTGGAATGAGATGTTCGATGAGCAGGTGTCCACATACTTTTGGTCATGTAGCGTACCTTATGTGTACATTTGACCTTTATGTACCCCAGGGAACAACACTGTACCCTAACTCTACCCTAATTTTGATAGTGTGTTGATATATGTTCTTGGTAGTAAAGATGTACCTGGTGTCACTGGTTTAACATTAATGCACTTCCGCCCAAAAGCTTGCAAGTTCAAATCCCCAAAACATTTATGCACACTTTACATCAATTTTCCCTGAGCACTGCTATTTTTACATTGGTGTTGTCAGATAATCTGACAATTATTGACTTGATTCTGGGTAACTTTTAGCAATTGCAGAAATGTAGTCTTGCCATTAAATCTGTGGCCAATCCCTGTACCTTACTTTCACTGCAACCAGTATCCTGTAGTGTACCGTAAAATTACAGGAATTTATTAACAGTGCATTTCATGGCATAAAAGGAAAACATGGTGGAGAGGGAAAGAACAGGATGGTTCATCATTATCATATTTCCCAGCATGCTCTACTGCAGTTAGATTTTTTTATGTATTGTTTGTTTCAATATCTATGTTTTTGCATGTACATTGATTGGTTAATTAATTAATTCACTTATCTTATGCTACACAAAGATAAATAACATACATTTTTCTATCTGTTAGTGCGACTTAGTGTACCCGTTACTGAAATTGTTGTTCCAGTTTAAATTATTTAGGTAGTCTCGTTGTGAATACAGATTGTTGGTGAATGAATGTGCCAATTGTTGGCCATCATCACTCAGGCTGGATTTGAATAGGAATTAGCCTTCACTTTGCAAACCAGCATAATGTGACCAGCATATGCTGGTGACCACTTTAAACTGGTCACCAGCGAAAACACAATGAAGTCTGGTCACCTGTGAAAACACAACGAAGCCCTATTTATAGACATATGTCTGCACATCCCTGTTTGTCTCTTAAACAGCCCTATACATGACACTGAATATCTATAGGGAGTCTGAATAGCTAGTTACAACCTATGTCTGTGCCCCTGTCTGTCTCTTTAAGGACACCTGTTGGGCTGCATGCCTCATCTCCCCCTCATTTAGCCATCTGTTTGGGCTCTTAGGGGCTGATTACCAGGAAGAGCTGATTCCAGTCGCGCTGCTTATCTGTCTAATTAGAGCCTCTGGCTGGCGACTGGGACACACATAACCAGGAAGTCATGTGTCTTACTGCTGCTGCTCAATGCTTAGACACACCAATCTGAATGTGCACGCACAGACACAAAGACTGTAGCCATGTTGTCACACTGATACAGTCAATGTAGAGTTCTTGCCAACAACTACTGTACTGTACAGAAATAACTAGGGTTGAACTTTCCCAAAAGTCACAGGTATTCTAGAAATCCCTGTTGGAGGATTCTCACATTTCCTGCTTATTCCCTGCTGATTCCAAGGAACTGGGATTTCTGGAAACCCTATGAATGTTGGGAAAGTGACCAACTTTGCAATCCTACAAAGAACGCATATTCACTTACAAGAGCATAAGATCCTGGATTAGCTATAGACAACTTTACATGTAGTGAAGGGGGCTTAGACTTTAGAGGTATGTAAAAATAAAAATAAATATAATTAACTAAATTCCAACAGGTCATTGGGACAGACATGAATGCCATTCTGGACATGCGGGACAAATCTAATAAAAGCTATCCGACGTATACTCTCTGATTACAACCTCATTGATACCTGGCAAACTCATAACCCTAAAGCAAAATAGTACACTTTCTATTCAAACAGGCAAAACACATTCTCCCAAATCGATTTCGAACTATTATATACTCCTCTATTTTCTTTAATGAAGAAAATAGAAATTCAACATACAGTATTAGCCTATGTGATCATGATGCTTATTACTGCCAGATACAAATGTCAGAATCTCCTAAAAGAGCCACAAGATGGCGCTTTACTGTTTCCTTAATACAAAATCCTACTTTCTGTGAACAATTTGAAACTGAATTGAATGAATTCATAATGATTAACAAAAATTAAGTCGATAATCCTCTGATTTTATGGGACCCCATTAAACAAACACTTTTTTCAGACCAGGTAGCAACTTCTCTTTTCAAAGTCAAGACAGAACTAAATGTATTGATAAGACAGAGCAGAATTTGCCATCCATCGAGTTAGACTCAACCATTCGACCCAGTCGTCTACTGGCTAACAAGGTTCACAGTAATGATTCATTAGCAGATATTACAACTATTGAATCTGAATCAGGTTTATTACTATCAGAACCAAAATTAATTAACCAAAGATTCTCCCATTTCTATAAAGAATTGTACACCTCTGATTGTAAATCCACACCAAGGCAGATTGATTCATTTCTAAAATATATAAGAACTCCTTTTCTCTCAACAAGCTGGCTGGCTGGGACCCCACATCTCTCTCCATGAACTCAAAAGGGCATTGGATAACATGAATAAAGGCAAATCACCTAGTTGTGACGGTATTCCTCCTGAGTATTTAACATTTTTGAACCAAATAGGTCCACTGTTACTTGAAATGATTAACACAGCCGTTCACAAAGGTTCATTTGGAAGGGATGTAAATACAGTACTAATTTCGCTTTTATTAAAAAAGGGTAAGGACGCCACCCAGTCCTCTCACTATTGCCCTCTATCTTCGATAACCACAGATATTAAACAATTTTCAAAAATTGTCTTCCCATCTCAAATCTTATTTACCCAAATTGGTACATCTGGACCAAAGCGGGTTTGTTAAAAAACTATTATCCTCAGGTAACCTCCGTCATCTATTACATATCTTACATACTTCATCAGAAACTAAAGCTCATTGGGCAGTTCTATCTCTCGACGCAGAAAATCTTTTGATAGATTAGAATGGTCATATCTTTGGTCAGTTTTGGAACATATGGGACTTGGCTCCAATTTTATTAATATGGTTAAAATACTATATGCCAATCCCTCAGCCATAGTAATAACAGGCAATACCTGCTCTGTTCCGTTTAGAATAACTAGAAGTAGCAAGCAAGGTGGTCCCATCTCACCTCTGCTATTGTTATTGTCTATGGAGCCCCTGGCCCAGGCAATTCGACAATCGAAAGAAATTACACCGATATCGCTCAATTCTACGAATCACGTTATCTCATTATACGCCGACGATATCTTACTTGATCTAGATAATGTATCTCAATCCCTCCCAAAAGCTCTGAAGATCATAGACAAATTTAGCTCTCTCTCAAATTATGAAATAAATCTAAGACCCCGATGGAGGACTCTAACTCTACTTAAGGAATCCCAATGATTTCCCATTTTAAATATTTGGGAATAGATATATTAGATAAAACGATTGCCAGAAACTTTAACAGAACACTTAAATCAATTAAATTTGTCCTCAGTAGATGGACTAATATCCCAGTTGATTTAACTGGACAAATATCAATTGTCAAAATTAATATAATGCCACGGCTGAATTTCTGTAGTTCAATGCTTCTCTTGTCTCCCCCTTCTGGCTATTGGGATACAATTCATAGTGAGGTTTCAAAATGTATATGGAAAGGTATGCGAACCCGGATAAAATTAACAAACTTGCTAAGAGGGAAAGAAGTAGGAGGACTATTCGTACCTGTATTTCCATGTACTAGCATTTCGTCCTATCCTACCTACAGTGAGGGGAAAAAAGTATTTGATCCCCTGCTGATTTTGTACGTTTGCCCACTGACAAAGACATGATCAGTCTATCATTTTAATGGTAGGTTTATTTGAACAGTGAGAGACAGAATAACAACAAAAAAATCTAGAAAAACGCATGTCAAAAATGTTATGAATTGATTTGCATTTTAATGAGGGAAATAAGTATTTGACCCCTCTGCAAAACATGACTTAGTACTTGGTGGCAAAACCCTTGTTGGCAATCACAGAGGTCAGATGTTTCTTGTAGTTGGCCAACAGGTTTACACACATTTCAGGAGGGATTTTGTCCCACTCCTCTTTGCAGATCTTCTCCAAGTCATTAAGGTTTCGAGGCTGACGTTTGGCAACTCGAACCTTCAGCTCCCTCCACAGATTTTCTATGGGATTAAGGTCTGGAGACTGGCTAGGCCACTCCAGGACCTTAATGTGCTTCTTCTTGAGCCACTCCTTTGTTGCCTTGGCCGTGTGTTTTGGGTCATTGTCATGCTGGAATACCCATCCACAACCCATTTTCAATGCCCTGGCTGAGGGAAGTAGGTTCTCACCCAAGATTTGACGGTACATGGCCCCGTCCATCGTCCCTTTGATGCGGTGAAGTTGTCCTGTCCCCTTAGCAGAAAAACACCCCCAAAGCATAATGTTTCCACCTCCACGTTTGACGGTGGGGATGGTGTTCTTGGGGTCATAGCCAGCATTCCTCCTCCTCCAAACACGGCGAGTTGAGTTGATGCCAAAGAGCTCGATTTTGGTCTCATCTGACCACAACACTTTCACCCAGTTCTCCTCTGAATCATTCAGATGTTCATTGGCAAACTTCAGACGGGCCTCTGTATGTGCTTTCTTGAGCAGGGGGACCTTGCGGGCACTGCAGGATTTCAGTCCTTCACGGCGTAGTGTGTTACCAATTGTTTTCTTGGTGACTATGGTCCCAGCTGCCTTGAGATCTTTGGTCTTGGCCATGGTGGAGAGTTTGGAATCTGATTGATTGATTGCTTCTGTGGACAGGTGTCTTTGTGATTGAGAGGGGGTCAAATACTTATTTCCCTCATTAAAATGCAAATCAATTTATAACATTTTTGACATGCGTTTTTCTGGATTTTTTTGTTGTTATTCTGTCTCTCACTGTTCAAATAAACCTACCATTAAAATTATAGACTGATCATTTCTTTGTCAGTGGGCAAACGTACAAAATCAGCAGGGGATCAAATACATTTTTTCCCTCACTGTACCTGGCTGAGGATATACAGAAATATGGTGTCTCCTATTGCCCTGGAAGAGATGGTCTTCACTGATATATCACATAAACAATGCAAACTGGCTTTGGTACTATTATTGCTCACACAATTTCTATTTGGCGCAAAATTGAAAAACAATGTAACTGGGAATCAAAATGGCATGCCCATACTCCAATATTTCACAATAACGCCTTGAGATCTGGAGGGCGGCCTTTTGCATCTCCCCAATGGACCAAATGTGGAATCCGTACCCTTGCCGATATCATGGACAGTAATGGTTTGAGAACATTCCAAGATTTGAAAGACATACACATTACCAGGCAAAGTCCCTTGGGAAACCCAACTACCAAACCATCCAATGATGGGATTTCTAAATAAATGATCTGGGCTCCCGAAAGGACTGATCTCTATAATATATAATCAACTTTTGGAAAGCTCATATTCTGACCTAGCCATTAAAAAAGTATGGTCCACAGATCTAATTGAATCTGAACAACCCTTTAACTGGAACAGAATATGGAAAAATATGACCTTGGCATCCCGTAATCCGAACCATCAACTTTGAAGTTTACATTTTAAGATTGTTCTCAGACTGTATTTAACACCAAGGAAACGTTTTACGATGAGATTGACCCCAACTCCCAACTGTTCACTGTGTCCTCTAAATCAGGTAGGCACATTCCTCCATATGATGTGCCCTGCAGTTAAATGCTTCTGGGGCAAAGTTACAAAATTAATATCTTACTGCATGAATATAAATATTAAATGCTTTGCATCTATTATCTATTTGCTTTGCATCTATTACGAGGATAGCTCCTTGAACCTCTCAATCAATCAGAGACTATTACTGCTGGCAGGCAGCACTGCATGTTGGCTGGGTGGGGTAGAGGGAATGGGATAGGAGGTTGGGGGCCCACTTTTTCGTTTTCTTTTCCTGTTTATACTGCATTTTGTTATTTATTATTAAACTCTCTGTAAGTATTTATTTCTTTTTATTTTTTTATTTTTTTGAGAGGCAGCCTATGGGTACAGGTTTTATAAACTTATCATTTGAAATGGATAATGTACCTGCCCAACAAAAACAAACAAAACAAAGGGCACTGAGGTAACATAACAGTCAAACATAAGTGGATTTCATAAGGTTTTTAAAAGTATACAGTTTTCACAGATTGCAAACTTCATAAAAGTTATGAAAGGTGCTGCAGAGGTGGTGTGACATTTTGACTGACATCAGCTATGAGTAGGATTGGCCATTGTACAATCATAATGGCAATTTCCTGAATTTAGACAGGCACCTGTCAGGGTTTTAAAAGAGAAAAAGTTCAGTGAGAGAGCATGAAAGAGAGGGAGTAAAAGGGAGGAGAGAGAGACAGGCAGAAAGAGAGAGCGAGAGAGAAAGAGATTCCCTGGTGAGAATTGTTGCGTCCGAAATGGCACCCTATTCCCTATATAGTGTACTACTTTTGACCAGGGCCCATATGGTCAAAACTAGTGCACGTTTTAGGGAATAGGATGCCATTTGGGACATAAGCAAAGAGTTTCCCAGGTACTGTAGCTGCGAGTCTAAAGGTCACTTGTTTTGCTGTTAACACTTCCAGGTGCTAATGTAACACCTCCTACACATCCTTTGGAGGGTGGTTCTGTGTGTGTTGACAGGGCGAGAGACAGTAGTGTTCAGTCCAATAATGGCCAGAAGACTCCAATCTCAAACATTGGTAATTGGACTTCCTCTAAAACCATGAGCGTGTGCGGTAGTTAGATAAATATACTAGCACAGTGCTTTGTCATTATCTCAAGTGTTATTATAGATATTACAAACTCCTGCTCTCAGAATCTAAGTAAAGTTAGCTATTCATTATTCTCTATTTTTGTTAATGTCTACATATGCCTTATCTTGTATTTCCTCGCCGAATTTGTGTATAGGTGTCTAACTATCACAGCAATAACTGAACACCTTAATTGGGAATAAGATACGTCAACTGTACAATAAATCATAATAGGTCTCACCAAAACCACACAATGCTGAATAACGGGGCGGCAGGTATCCTGGCAGTTAGGAGCGTTGGGCCAGTAACTAAAAGGTTGCTGGTTTGAATCCCGAGCCGACAAGGTAAATCTGTCATTATACCCTTGAGCAAGGCAATTAACCCTAATTGCTCCAGGGTCACTGTCAGTAATGGCTGATCCCCCGGCAGTGACCCCACTCCCTGAGGGTGTCTCAGGGGGAGTGGGATATGCAAAAAACTAATTTCCATTTCGCACCTGTACAGGTTACCCACTTGTACATACAGTGACACAAGACTATATAAGCACCCCCTAATTATTATAAAGCAAAACCACCACGAAGACTGGCTGGTAAATTATAAAGTGTATTCAGAAAATATTCAGACCCCATGACTTTTTCCATATTTTGTTACGTTACAGCCTTATTCTTAAATGGATTAAATTGTTTTTCCCCCCCTTATCAATCTACACACAATACCCCATAATGACAAAGCAAAAACAGGTTTGTAATTTTTTTTACAAATGTATTAAAAATTAAAAACTGAAATATAACATTTACATACGTATTCAGACCCTTTACTCAATATTTTGATGAAGCACCTTTGGCAGCGATTACAGACTCAAGTCTTCTTGGGTATGACACTACTTGCATGCACACCTGTATTTGGGGAGTTTCTCCCATTCTTCTCTGTAGATCCTATCAAGCTCTGTCAGGTTAGATGGGGAGCGTCGCTGCACAGATATTTTCAGGTCTCTCCAGAGATATTCTAACAGGTTCAAGTCCAGGTTCTGGCTGGGCCACTCAAGGACATTCAGAGACTCGTCCAGAAGCCACTCCTGCATTGTCTTGGCTGTGCGCTTAGGGTCGTTGTCCTGTTGGAAGGTGAACCTTCGCCCCAATCTGAGGTCTTGAGCGCTCTGGAGCAGGAACTCCCTGTACTTTGCTCTGTTCATCTTTCCTTCGATCCTGACTAGTCTCCCAGTCCCTGCCGCTGAAAAACATCCCCACAGCATGATGCTGCCAAGAGTTCAATCTTGGTTTCATCAGACCAGGTCTGAGAGTCCTTAAGGTGCCTTTAGGCAAACTGCAAGCGGGCTGTCTTGTGCCTTTTACTGAGGAGTGGCTTAAGTCTGGCCAGTCTACCATAAAGGCCTGATTGGTGGAGTGCTGCAGAGATGGTTGTCCTTCTGGAAGGTTCTCCCATCTCCATACACGAACTCTGGAGCTCTGTCACCTCCCTGACCAAGGCCCTTCTCCCCCGATTGCTCAGTTTGGCCAGGAAGAGTCTTGGTGGTTCCAAACTTCTTCCATTTAAGAATGATGGAGGCCACTGTGTTCTTGGGGACCTTCAATGCTGCAGACATTTTTTGGTACACTTCCCCAGATCTGTGCCTCGACACAATCCTGTCTCAGAGCTCTAGGGACAATTCCTTCAACCTCATGGCTTGGTTTTTTCTCTGACATGCACTGTCAACTGTGGGACATTATATAGACAGGAGTGTGCCTTTCCAAATCATGTCCAATCAATTGAATTTACCACAGGTGAACTCCAATCAAGTTGTAGAAACATCTCAAGGATGATCAATGGAAACAGGATGCACCTGAGCTCAATTTCGAGTCTCATTGCAAAGGGTCTGAATACTTATGTAAATAAGGTATTTCTGTTTTTCATTTTGTATAAATGTGCAAACATTTCTAAAAACCTGTTTTCGCTTTGTCATTATGGGGTATCGTGTGTAGATAGATGACGGAAAAAAAGTAATTGAATACATTTTAGAATAAGGCTGTAACGTAATAAAATGTGGAAAAGGCAAGGGGTCTGAATACGTTCTGAATGCACTGTATATACAGTACCAGTCAGAAGTATATACAGTACCAGTCAAAAGTTTGGACACACCTAATCATTCAAGGGTTTTTATTTATTTTTACTATTTTGTACTTTGTAGAATAATAGTGAAGACATCAAAATGATGAAATAACACATATGGAATCATGTAGTAACAAAATCTAAACATATTTTATATTTGAGATTCTTCAAAGTAGCCACCCTTTGCCTTGATGACAGCTTTGCACACTCTTGGCATTCTCTCAACCAGCTTCATGAGGTAGTCACCTGGAATGCATTTCAATTAACATGTGTGCCTTGTTAAAAGTTCATTTGTGGAATTTCATTCCTTCTTAATGCTTTTGAGCAAATCATTTGTGTTGTAACAAGGTAGGGTTGGTATACTGAAGATAGCCCTATTTGGTAAAAGACAGAGTCCATATTATGGCAAGAACAGCTCAAATAAGCAAAGAGAAATGACAGTCCATCATTACTTTAAGACATGAAGGTCAGTCAATGCGGAAATTTCAAGAACTTTTAAAGTTTATTCAAGTGCAGTCGCAAAAACCATCAAGCACTATGATGAAACTGGCTCTCATGAGGACCGCCACAGGAAAGGAAGACCCAGAGTTACCTGTCTCAGAAATTGCAGCCCAGCCCAAATAAATGCTTCACAGAGTTCAAGTAACAGACACATCTCAACATCAACTGTTCAGAGGAGACTGCGTGAATCAGGCCTTCATGGTCGAATTGTTGCAAAGAAACCACTACTAATGGACACCAATAATAAGAAGAGACTTGCTTGGGCCAAGAAACACAAGCAATGGACATTAGACCGGTGGAAATCTGTCCTTTGGTCTGATAAGTCCAAATTTGATATTTTTGTTTCCAACCGCCGTGTCTTTGTGAGACGCAGAGTCTGTGAACGGATGATTTTCGCATGCATGGTTCCCACCGTGAAGCATGGAGGAGGAGGTGTGATGGTGTGGGGGTGCTTTGCTGGTAACACTGTCTGTGATTTATTTAGAATTCAAGGCATACTTAACCAGCATGGCTACCACAGCATTCTGCGGCGATACGCCATCCCATCTGGTTTGCGCTTAGTGGGACTATCATTTGTTTTTCAACAGGACAATGACCCAACACACCTCCAGGCTGTGTAAGGGCTATTTGACCAAGAAGGAGAGTGATGGAGTGCTGCATCAGATGACCTGGCCTCCACAATCACCCGACCTCAACCCAATTGAGATGGTTTGGGATGAGTCGGACCGCAGAGTGAAGGAAAACCAGCCAACAAGTGCTCAGCATATGTGGGAACTCCTTCAAGACTGTTGGAAAAGCATTCCTCATGAAGCTGGTTGAGAGAATGCCAAGAGTGTGAAAAGCTGTCATCAATGCAAAGGGTGGCTACTTTGAAGAATCTAAAATCTAAAATATATTTTGATTTGTTTAAAAATTAATTCGTTACTACATGATTCCATATGTGTTATTTCATTGTGTTGATTTCTTCACTATTATTCTACAATGTAGAAAATCCCTTGAGGTGTGTCTAAACTTTTGACTGGTACTGTATATATATATATATATATATATATATATATAGGAATATATATTTATTTCCATCTTGTCCCCCTCAGTCAATCTTGGGCGGATATTGGAGATAGGACCCAGTTATAACCTGGAAAGAGGGCCCTGGGAGACGTGATGTTCCTCTATAGCCACCCGGCCCAACGCGTACGGGCCACTGACCTGTGACAGCCAGCGCCATATCGATTTAAAGAAAGAGGGAAGGAAGGATAGAGATAGAAGAGAGAGAGATATACACAGGATAATTCATCAGTATTTTTCTTTCTCTCTTTTTGATGGGTGCACATCAGAAGAACAGGGAACGCTCATTTTGAGAGGGATTAGTGATTACCTATTTTGGATGCATCCCTGTGGAACACAGTCTCCTACACACACAGAGAAAATGGACAGTGAACTGGGATGGGACTGATGGAAAACATGTTCTGCAGGAGACCTGCAGATTTGTTTCATAATACACTTCTACAAAGCTGAATGATATTACAAAGCTTTACTTATGAGAAGTCACACTAATACACCACAACCAGTGCATGTGAATCACTGAGTGAATGATTATCTCTTGGCCCCACCTTGACCCTAAAGACAGAACTGGACATTCTATTCTGCTATCTTAGAGTCCACCACACTGGGCACAGATGTCAGTTTAACATCTATTTTTGATTTACATTTGGTTGAGTTGTCAACTAATATGAATTCAATGTAAAATCAACAAAACATTTCACCATGTCATTGGATTTAGGTATAAAATTGCGTGAAAACAAGACGAAATTCCCTTATGTTGATGACTTTTTGCAAATCCAATCATTTTTCCACATTGATTCAACGTCATCACATACATTTTTTGTTGTTGAAATGACATGGAAACAACGTTGATTCACCAGTTTCTGTGATAGCACAGAGGTCAGTCATGCCCAAAACCTTGGAAATCAGCAGGTGGAGACCATGACATTGACATTGACCAAGACCATTCCCTAACCTAGTTGCATGCTGTAGCCTATAATCTAACATAATGGAAGGGTGGGTTGGTAAATGCACCTGTACTGTAAGTAAGAAATTAACAAAAACAAACAGACAAACAGATAAACAAAACATGTAAAAATTGGCCTGTCTTTTGTCATTGAGCCCCAGTGCAATGCAAAGACAGTTGGGGCACAAGCTCATGAATTATAAAGGAAGGCAACATGGGGGACCAGTGTGCTAATGCCTGGTGAATGTGAATGAGGCTCACACACACACAAACACACACACTAACACACACACACACGTCAGAGCTCCCCATCAGGTGGTGCTCACTGAGGTGTCTATTAGGATATCAGCTCTGTTTTAAAGGATGCCACTGGAAATTATTCAGACCCCTTGACTTATTCCCCAAAAAATTACGTTACAGCCTTCTTCTAAAATTGATTACTTTTGGGGGGTTTTAATAATAATAATAATTCTCATCAATCTACACACAATACCCCATAATGACAAAGCAAAAACTGGTTTTTAGAATGTTTTGCAAATGTATTAAACATAAAAAACTTAAATATCAAATTTACATAAGTATTCAGACCCTTTACTCAGTACTTTGTTGAAGCACCTTTGGCAGCGATTACAGACTCGAGTCTTCTTGGTTATGACGCTAAAAGCTTGGCAGACCTGTATTTGGGGAGTTTCTCCCATTCTTCTCTGCAGATCCTCTGAAGCTCTGTCAGGTTGAATGGAGAACGTTGCTGCAAAGCTATTTTCAGGTCTTCCCCTCGATCGGGTTCAAGTCCAGGCTCTGGCTGGGCCACTCAAGGACATTCAGAGACTTGTCCCGAAGCCACTCCTGCGTTTTCTTGGCTGTGTGCTTAGGGTCATTGTCCTGTTGGAAGGTGAACCTTCGCCCCAGTCAAAATGTATCAAAATGTTTTAATACTTAATGCTTTCATATTTTTATACTTTCACAAACTAAAGTTGAAAATGTACTGCGTTTTAATTCTCAGCCACAACAACCACACAGATAGACTATACATGGCTTATTTTGATTTTAAAACAATTATTAAACATGTTATGAAATTACCACCGATGTCTGAAGCTGTGTTTTCAGCCAACTCTGATCCTTTGGAAAAAAATATATTAATTATACTCAAAGAGGAAGTACAAAAGCAAATAGGGCTTTGAAGATAGAAAGCCCTAAATGTCATCCGGCTGCTTTGAAGCTGCCTGGCTGTCTTTGTTTTTCTCCACTTGTAGCTCACAAAAACACTGGCAAAGCAGACTGACTGCCTGCCTGCCACCGCTTTCAGGGGACACTTTACTCTGGCTGGCTCCATCATTAAGGCAATATCCCACACGACTGACAAGGCTGAACCCATATTGACCAACTCCCTTTGATCTGAACAGACCAACTCTGTGGTTGATAACAAACTATTGATAGTTGAGAACACTATTCGGTTGTTTGCGTCTGCTTGTGTGCATTACCAGATTCCTGGGTTTCGGAACCATGATGGTCTTGAATAATAATTCAAACATACGCCTGTATTCTCTACAGAGGAACACACATACAAATGTTTACGACATAAGCAAGGGCTTCATCATGGTTTTGTTGGGCCAATTCAAAACATGTTGATATATGGGCGTCAGAGTCTACATAACGCAAACATGTAGAAAACCTTGCACAAAGCTGTTCAATAAAAGCTCTGTCTTGTTTCTATCATCATCGAGGGCTTGATCATTTTCAGACGTCATATTGAGGTGGGAAAAGAGGTTGATCTACAGCAGGGGAGGAGGTAGAAGAGGGTGAGAAGGAGGAGGAGAAGGGAGGAGAAGACAGGGGGAAAAGAGGACAGGACAGAGGAAGGAGAGGGAGAGGTTCTGCCTGTCTAAACTGTGATGTGTTCTAGCAGCAAAACATGTTGCGAGATCTGGGCAGCAGCTCTATGGGCGTTCACTGTGTGATTGGGATGGATCGATGCTGTTCTCTGCCTGCCTGATCCCCTACGAGGAGCGCTGTCTGAAAGGACTTGGAGAAAAATAGACACTTACAAACAAATACAAGAACATGTTTAAGTTTAATACAATACGCTAAAAAACAAGATATAGATTTATCAATAATGGCTGTTGATGCCAAAAAGGCTTTCGACCATCTTGAATGGCATTTTCTATTCAAAACTTTGGAAGCTTTCAACTTTCCAGCTGAATTAATACATTTAATACACATATTATATACATGTCCTAAAGTAAAAATATACACAAATAATACATTGTTTGATGAAACTGCTTTAGAAATAGATATTCCTAAATCTTCGGGTGGTTTTAACCTTCCAGACTTGGAATTGTATCAACTCGCCACCCAAGTCCTTTACTTGTGATGCACACACTAAAGAAAAATATAAACGCAACATGCAAAGTGTTGGTCCCATGTTTCATGAGCTGAAATAAAAGATCTCAGAAATGTTCCATACGCACAAAAAGCTTATTTTCTCATATCTTGTGCACAAATTTGTTTACATCCCTGTTAGTAAGCATTTTTCCAATGCCAAGATAATCCATCCACCTGAAAGATGTGGCATATCAAGAAGCTGATTAAACAGCATGATCATTACACAGGAGCATGTTGTGCTGGGGACAATAAGCGACCACTCTATAATGTTCAGTTTTGTCACACAACACAGGGCCACAGATGTCTTATGATAGGTAAGATATACAAGGGCCTATCCAACTGACAATCTCTTAGAAAAAAATATTAACTATTGCAACCAAGATTTAAAAAGAACCTATATTGGCACAAGATGGAGGGAATGTTGGAACATAACTAACCAAATTACATTTAGCGAAAATGTTCGCTTAATCCAGTATAAACTAATGTATAGAATGTATTATACAAAATTCTAAAATTCTACAGCACAACGGGAGAGTCATATTTTAAGTGTAAAACTAACAATGACTCAATAATCCATGCCTTCTGGGAACGCTATAAAGTCCAAACGTTATGGGCGGAGTTAGAAAGTTGGCTGTCAGAAGTATTACAATGGAAATGTACTTTTAATCCGTCTGTCTGCATATTTCAAGACTTGGCATATGAGGGTGCAGTGAGATACCCGATGGGTTGAATGATACTTTTCTCGTCAATCATCTTGAAAAACATATACTTAAAAACTGGAAATCAACCAATCCTCCATCGTTAACACAATGGAAAGGTCAAATGCTTTATTAACTAAATGCGGAAAGTGTGTGGGTGATGGAGAGAAACAAAATGGTGCAGTTTGAGGCCATGTGGCGGAGAGTGATGCGTATGCTGGAGATGGGGGTGTGAGCAGGTAGGTCTGGGCAGGTGTGATGTCGTTGATTTTTATGTGCGTTTGTATTCTGTCATTTGTATGTATATGTTTTGTATTGTAAACAAAAAAATATATAAAAAAAGATTAATACAAAAATAGAAACCAGTCTCCATACAACCTCCCTCACACTTGGGCAAACACTGAGAGATGTATCTACTCATTTACTGTAATGGCACCCCATACCCTATTTAGTGCACTACTTCCCTAAGTAGTGCACTGTTGGGAATAGCGTGCCATTTGGGACGCGGCCACTCAGTGAGAGATTTAAACATTTCCCAAGGCTCGGTTTCCATTCTAAACCCTTATAGCTAGGTAGATGACTTGCGCTGTTGTCATATTTATATCTATTTGAATTAGGATATTTAATCAATAACTCATGATAAACACATTCAATTGTGACCACAAGTCTTTGTATCAGGCTCCACAAACAAACTCAAAGGCCATACGGTTGCCGTTCTTTGTAAGAGGACCATTCTGTCATGTGTATGTGTGCTTGGTATGGAAAGTTGTATGAGTCCAAGCCCATATGCTCCTCTGCTCTCTCCTGGAGAACGCTCACTGGCGGAGAGGGGGAGGGAGGGATGAAAGGATAGATGGAGGGGGGATACAGAAAGGAGAAAGCGCTGCCCAGCATGGGGCTACATGGCTGGGAGGGGCTAGGCCCACCAGTGTCCAGAAGCTTACTGCTCAGAGAGTCTCCGGAGTGGGCCACCACAGTGAAAGGTCAGGCCTGTGTGCCATCAGCCCTGGACTAAGCAGAGATGTCAGGGCCTGTATTCATAAAGCGTCTCAGAGTAGGAGTGCTGATCTAGAAATCAGGTCCCCCCCTGTCCATTTTATCTCATTCATTATGAAAAGTATGAAAATGTATGCACTCACTAACTTAACTGTAAGTCGCTCTGGATAAGAGCGTCTGCTAAATTACTAAAATGTCAATGTAAAATTATGATCCAAAAGGCAAAACTGATCCTAGATCTTACTCCTACTAAGATGCTTTATTAATATGGGGCCCTGATCTCTGGAGGATCTAAAAGGATGGATGAATATGTTGAGTGCATAGGCCTACACTGGTATCAACATGAGTCTGAACACAAACAAGATACTGTATGACACTCACCTGGCATTGCAAATGTATTCACGACCTTGTGGCTGTTTGGCTAGATGTTTGGTGTTCAAAACATCACCTATTTATCAAACCCAAACAATACATTAATTCAATTAGGATATGCGGAGCAGCGGCGGTGTGTGTGGATACCATTATCTTCATTCCAAAACATCATGCTTTGACACTCCTCACACTTTAGAGCTGTGGAACATTTTATTCTTGATTCATTTCTCCTTGTTGGGATGTTTTCGATGAAACAATGTCTTCAATTTCTGTTTACTAACTGAAGTTCTCCCTTCGTGTGGGAAAAGGTTTGGTATTTTCCAATTTGCTTTTCGTTTTTCACTCCCATTAATCTCCCATGCTCCCTGATCGTTTCCTTTCATCCACTTCGAAATCACATTAAATTATTCATGCCTTTTGTTCCGCATATACCTTGGAGATGGAATTAGCAAACAAACAATGCCAGAGACACTAATCCCTATCTACAGAGGAATATCCTCTAATACACTAGAGCTCAGGCCGGCTGTTGACAGGCGCCTGTTACTGTCTTTAACTTCCCCGACCAACACAGAGCTGTTTACACAATAAACGTGTTTAAAGGACGACTCACATTCTGACCCAACACCACCGTGGAACACACACACACACCGTCGTAGTATAATAATACTGGGGGAAAATTACATGGTTGAATTTGTGTGTGTATGTGTGTGCGAGTACATGTGCGCACGTGCGTGTCCTGTACATGAGCCAAACACAGATTATATGTACAACTTCTTTCCTCCCCCCATCTTGCCTTCTCTCCTCTCCCTGTCTCTTCTCACACGCAGAGCCAGGTCTGAAGGAGGCTTGTTTGCCTGTTCTGTTCCATAAAGCCCACACACAGACGGAGGGAGGCAGGGGATAGTACAAAGCCTGTGTCTGAACACATGATGTTCTAACACTGCTCTAATGAAAGCCATAGCATGCGTCCCAAATGGTATCCTATTCCCTATGTATTGCATACCCACTGGGCACATTTATACAACTTAATGTGTAATCACTGTGCTTGATATAATAGCACAACTAAATGACCTGGATTGCAATTAGTTGAGATTACATTAAAGAACATGATGTAAGAGATCAATGCCATTTGAGATTCTATGCAGATTATTATAGCAATTGTGAAGATTTCCCCAGACCTGCGACCCTGAACATGCAAGCTTTCTATGATAACATAAGAAGACATTTATTGTTACAGTAACCTAAAAATGTGGCCATGGATATGTTACTCATTTTAAGGTTGAATATATTCTGTTACATTAGTTTATAAAATAGCCTTAACATTAAGCTATTTACTGTTTTACAAAAGTAATATTGAATTGTGTTTCGTTGACAGCACAACCAAATGTCAACATTTAAAAGAGATCTATCTACTGCTTGGATAGTTCCATCTGAGCCACTGGCTTAATCGTATTTTTGGTTGAGATAGAGACGTGAATCCAACATAATTTGTTAACTTGTCGACAAGGTAATAGGTTATTTACCGTATTGCAAAAGTTATAATGAATTGAGTTTGGTTGTCAGCACAACCAAATATCAACTTTTGCAGGAAATGTATCTTCTGCTTGGATAGCTCCATCTGTCTGGCTTTAATTCCAGTTTGTCTAAAAATTCATAACTGATATGTTGGATTCACATCTTCATTTCAACCAAAAATCGAAGTTAATGTTAAAGTTAATGTTAAATTAAACTTGAAATGCACTTTAAATCAGGGATTGGAACTGAAATTATTTTTCAATCGTTTAGTTCTGAACATAACAATTATTAAAAAAAATTTCGGTTCCACTGTTCCGACCTGCAAAATAAAGTTCTGAACCGGTTTGAACACAAAAAATGTACTGGTTTATATCGTTCCTTTCTGTTCCTTTTTAAACCTCTGAAATTGACATTATTTTTACATTAGCTCGACATTGAATTACTTCACCAATCAGTGTGGATGAAGCAGCTTGCTATGGAGCGAGCAAGCAATAGTTGTTTTAGCTTAGGCAGCCGACAGTGCATGGGCGCTATCGGCTGTGTCGTGTATTGAGATTATGACGTTGTTAATGTTTTAAGTGGAACCAGAGAGGACGTTAATTTTAGTATCAAGAGGGAATGTTTTGTGTAACGCCACATACAACAGACAGGAAGTGTGTTGTAGACAGGGGAGACTGGTGATTGGCCAGAAGAGGGAGCCCATCTTTTTGCATTGTTTATAAGTAGGGGTTAAACGAAGAAGAAGGGCAGAGCGGCCATTTCAATCTGAGGCGTCGCTCTCCGGATGTCATGACATCTGTCACTTATGCTGAAGCTTGTGATATGAATAAACCTTATGATCAAAGTTCAGTATGAGCGGACTCCTTTGTTTATCAGCAATAATTGCCACCATTCACCCAATACGACAAATGGCGCCCAACGTGGGGCTGGTCTGCAAATCTTCTTTGTTGCATTCGTAGCCGCCAAGCTAACTCGGTCTGAAGTGCCAGAAAAGGGTGAGTTTTCCTCACAGCTTTGGAAGTTGTTGGTTTGGATGCTATGTGATTGTACACTGGAGAAATGTACCATTTAGGACCGAAATGTGCCTCGTGTGGCGTTATTGCTGATGACTGGGGGTCTGGCTAATCATTATAAAAAATTTAAACCAGCGCAAAAGTGGTTAGAGCTTATGGATTGTTTATAGAGATGTGTTGCTTGAATAGTAAGTCAAGAACAATCGGGGCCAAGATATGTATACAAGTTAGGACATTGCAGGATTTGATAAGCCCTCGTAACAAACGAGGCGACCGCATGGTGGGCCATAAAATCCTGGTAACGCGTTATGGGTTTCAGGTCAGTCAGTCAGTCTTGACTGGAGTTTGGTTGTAGATTTAGTGGGGGTTGCTTGCCCATCTTCTGTCCGACGGGATATCTGCTTGGGGGGGGACCGCTCATAAAAATATCCAGAACTCACGGCAGCCTAAAGTTAGGACAAAGGAAAAAGTTATTAAAGACGCAATGTCGGGTGCATTGTTTTCATGCTACATGGTGCATACAGGCTAATGCTAATATGCTGCATGCTAACATGTGACCGTAGAGGTCCCACTGCGATGGGAGAAAGCCTCTTAAATTATGTTTGTATGTGGAATTTCGGTTCTATGTTTTGTGAGCGCTGTTAAATGTTGTTTGACTATGAGGGGGAAACGGGGGTACAGCAGGACTGTTAACCGTCTATTTGGGGTTGGGGAGAGATCTAAGAATCTCCCTTCCACGGTGAAAAAGTATTTTTGAATGTATCGCGCATGCGTGGGATTTTACTAAACAACACATCTGTTACACTGCAGGGGGAGACAGGGAGACACAGACGAGGGAACAAAGAGGATAGATTTTAACACGAATCTTATAGTTTTAAAGCGGCTGGTGTTTGAACATGAAACTATTTGTTGAGATGTAGTGAATTTATACATTAAATATATGTTGACGGAGTATAATGAATTAAATTAAATGACGGATTAAAATAAAATAAAATGTTTTTGAGCGATCGATAATTATTCCTGAGTTAATTCTTAGAGCGAATGTAGAACGAAGGAATGTTGAATATGGTTGAGATAACTCAGTGATTGCATTAACTACTAAAATCTTTTCCTGTGTCTCTGTTCTTTTGTCATATGAGAGGAACAAAGGAGAGAGAGAGAGGAGGGGCTAACGTGTGACTGACGTACACGTCTCGTGACGCGGCAGAGGATCAAGTCAAAAAGGTTTTGAGACTGGTCTGGTTACAAAATATTTGATGTTATGACAATTTCACATAGGCTTGGCAAATACTATTTCATTAAAAATTGCATTTTGGAAGCTATGTGCATCACGGGGGTTGATTGGAGTTGTGTTGGGAATCAAGGACTGACATTATTCTGTAAATTTAAGATAATTAGGTGCTTATAGAGCAAGGGGTTATAGAGCAAGGGGTTACAGGCTTTGTTTATGGGTATTGTAGTCTGAAGTTGACTATTTGCATTTGATGGGTTGTGGTAAGATAGCCACCACTAATTGATAAATTGGTGACATAGGATATAGGAATAAAAATTGGTTTTAATTATTCATGATTTTTAATTGATTTATTTAAAAAAAAAAATTTGGGGGGGTTGTTTAGGTTTATATTAATAAGTAAAGGGGGGAAGCCATAGGCTATATAGTCTAAAATAAAATAATTCACGATAAAGGAATATAAAAGGGTTGTTACAATGGGTAAAAACGACATCAAGGCTATAAAAAGTCATTACACCGGTTGATATGGGAAAATAGTAATCCTTTAACTAGAGTATTGCTAGGTTATCCGGCAAATGAAACAAAAGTTGCCCTTCATTCTCAAACAAAAACTGATAAAAGATTCCAGCGATAAGATAAACAAAGGTATAGAGAAGTTAGTACACCTTTCTCACATACGGATTCAGCAAAAAGACACCCACCTTATGAGAAGGAAGTAGAGCTTAGGGATGTTTATCCTCAGCTTCCAGGGATCATCCAGGAGGGTGATTGTTGCATCAGAGATGAAGATGAATAATAGATAGAGGACAAGCAGAAACGACCAGAAAGATGAATCCAAAACTCCAGAAGGAAGAAAAACCGAGATGTCTTGAAACTAAGAGAAGAATGAGGTTCGGAAAGATGAGGATGAAGATACAGAGGAAGAAAAACTGTTGAGAAAAGGATCCCAAGAATTGGAGGAGAAGAATACATTGAGGAGGAAAAAGGTCACTAGTAAGAAGATGATGGAAGATGATATTTCGAGGACAGAACTTAGAATATAAGCTGTTGAAGAATCCTGATATGTCAACACCAAGAAAGAACAGGATCAAGAAACTCTCAGAAAACTCAATCATACAACTGGTGGAGAAGAGAAGCTTTGGTTATGAAGAATCAGAGTGAACCAAATCAACAATCACTGTTACAGCTTCAACTGAACAATATCAAATGCAATTGTACCAGCCAAGGGGGGTACCAGGTGTTCCATATCCACAGACAGTTTCTGGACAGACACAGAATTGGAGAGGAAGAGGACGAGAAGGCTTAGAAGGAGGAGGAAGATTTCAGCTACACTTCCAGCAATCTCCAGAAGACTGTTATAATTATGGACAGGTTGGTCACTTTACCTGTGAGTGCAATGGGCCAGGAGGAAACAACAGAGAACATTTTTAAGGAAGATACAGGGGCCAGTCAAGATCACCTGTTCTCCAGGTGAACCCTAAGGATTCTAGAGTGCCTAGAAGATACGAAGGGGGGTGTCAGCTGATAGCACCGATTTAGAGAAGAAGAGAAAATATCTAACAGTTGAAGTAAAACCAGAGGACTATGAGAAGTGATGGTGAATAGTGGAAAAACTCCCTAGGATAGGGATTTGAGGTAGTAAAACAGGTAATTACTCTTAGGGAACCAATTGAGCTATGCTATAAAAATCAAGGAGAAATTAAAATAGACATACTAATATTAGAAGATACTGTTATTGCAGTGTTGGGAAGAGATGCATTGTTTAAATTGAATTGTACAATAAGATGTACACTAAACGGCTGTCTGGTAGAAGATGTTAAAAAAAAAGTAGGGTTTTTGGGAATCATATTGGCTTAAAAAGATAATATCATAGGAAGGATGATAATCTATTAGACTGCCTATTAGACAATCTGTCTGAAGAATAAAGTTAAAAGGGGTGACTGTTATTCTGGGTTACATTCTTACACCAAGAGATTTCAGGCTAGGCTAAAAGGTGTTTAGTCGTTTGCCAAGTCTGTGTGTAAAGAAGTCAGAAGCATGTGGGGACTTTCCCAATCACATATCCTAAAATTAGGTGGTAAAGGGATTTTGTGAATAAATCAGTGGAAAAGGTTTTTAAAGGTTAGGAGAAAAGATTAGATTAAAAAGTTAGGAGAACTAGGTTGAAGGAACTCTAAGACAGTAAGCTAAGTTTCAAAGTTAGTAGTAAGAGAGAGAGAACAGTGGTGAAGGACACTTTAGAGTAGGGAGATCAAGGTAATTATAGGTGTATTTTTATAATCAAAAGTTTGAAAGTTAGGGTTTAGAGTAGGGAGAGAGAGTGAATGTAAGTTACATTTACGTCATTTGACACTAGTGGTGATAGATGGAAGTACAAGCAAAGAGTTCAAATCTTTGGGGAAAATGGATGAAGTAACTAAGGACATTAACACTTCAGTCTATTAAAACAACAGTGAGAAGCAATTTAACTCTTTCAACATTGATAGTTATTAAAGCCATAAATATATCGCATTTGATTATAAGGGAGCCAATGGCTCCAGCACCAATTTTAGAGGAAAAATACTTATTAGGGTTAGGATGGGGACGTTCCTCCCACATGGAGAGATAATTATGGAGAAGAAGTATTGTTATCAGGACCAGAGTAGAAGCTGTTGCACCTAATCAAAGGAGGTATAGTTTGGAAGAGGGTTATGAGTGACTGTTCACTTATGTTGCGTAATGTTACAGAGAAAGGTCAGGGAGAATAGAAGTATACTTATCTAGTGCAAGCATTAGAATTTGTTCCGGTTAAGAATTATTGGTTAAAGGGCTATGTAATTCGTAAAGTGACGCTTATAATGGAAGATTTGAAGTCTGTCGAAGCTTCCGCAGTCACCAAAGGAGGAGTAGATTACAGTAGTCACTCCAACAGTAGATAATACACAGAGTATATAAGGGATTAATGATACGATGGCAATAGCAAATGTAGGAAGTATGACACCGACAACAACTTTTCTGAAATTAAAGGAGGTAGCAAGAAGGACTCAGGGGTTTATGGTACGAATTGGAGAGTGCTGTCAATGATAGTACGAATAGGGTTAAAATAGGAAAGCAGATAGTAGTAGAGAACAATATAGATTCATCTGAAATAGTGAAGGATACTATAATGGTGGTACAGGATGAGGTCTTTGATTTTAGTGACAGACAAGGAGAGGTATCTGATCAGTACCGCTCGTTAGGGAAGAGAGAAACTATATGCATGTAGTTTGATTCTTCTGTTGTGAAAATTAGAGATGGGAAGGTAGGAATCTTTGGTTCCAGCGGTTAACTCATTCTGTAAGATCAGTGAGGAATCTTGAGGGTCCATGTCTGGTGAGAATTCCAGCACCAAACATGTTAGAGACGGTCGCTCGACCTCTATCAAGTATGTGTCAATCTTATGCTTTGTCATGACTGTGGTATCAGCAACAATCAGTAACCGATAAAATAATGTCGTTGTCAAAACATTTGTTTAAGCCTAGGTTTAGGTGTTATTGGGTTAAGTGAATTAACTTGTGTGCATTTGTTAGATGGGAAGAAAAATCAGGTAACAGCAAACCCTGAAGCATTTGAGGTGTAACCATTGAGGGCTAAAAGTTGTTTTGTTCTAATAAAACATATGAGGTAAGGGGTATGTTTATGGGAATATCAGATTGTGATGTTATATGATAACTTTGGGTATGCATGACCTTAAGGGTAGTAATGAGAAATATGTTACTTTTTATGTACCAGGTAGTAAGAAGAGCAGGACTTTGATGGTAAAAGATTAGCTTTTGCCTGACAATGTGACTATTGGGAATTTTAGAGATTTGGAGGGTTTGTGGTGATAAAGCGTATATATTCTTACCCTATGGATGGACAGGATGTTGTTACATGTCGACGTTGAAGCTTCCATATGAGGTTTTTACCATTATAAGAGGGGTAGCACCGGACACAGATAAATCTAGGGTTGGAAATTGGATGGAAAGAGACATGGCTACATGTCATAGTCTTCAAGCCTATCATTGAAGGATAAATGTAAGGGAGAAGGGGGGACTTTTTCCATGGTATGGTGTAACATTTGGGAAGATCATATTGATAATATTAGGTATACTTTGAGTCCAGATAGTTCAGATATTATTACAAGGATTATATATGCATTGAAGAATATAAGGGATGCATTTGGTATATCTGAAGGAGCTGGAAGTCAGCGAAGACTTGGTTGCAAGATCAGGTAGGCCCAGTAGGGGCAGTGATGGTTCAGATTCTAGTTGCAGCTTTGATAACACTGTGTGTGATGTTTGTAATTTGTTACTGACATTTGAGAAAGCTATGATATTGAGATAGGTTGGAGAGTGATGCCTGGAGACAACACTCAGATGCCGTTGTTGACTGTTCCTGATCTGGATGAAGATGGACAAGTGGAACTGAATGGATAAATATCATTTTTGATGTTTTTATCATTTTTCAAAAAAAAAAAAATTCAATATTGGGGTGATGTTGGTATGATTTTATGAATCAAATGGGGGAAAGGGTAAATGTGATTCATACATCATTTATATATCATTTTTATATTCTTAGTTGATATTGATGTTTAATTTGAAAGTGTTTGTTTTGCAAAAGATACTGTTTGGTCTTTTTCTTTTCTTCCAGAAGCATTTGGGGGACATGTGGAGATTGAAATACTCAAACAAGGACAATATGAAGGGACAATATGAAAGGACAATATGACTGGAGGAGATGAAACAAGGAGGGTGTGGAAAGATTCCGATTCCATCATCAACAATCCATTGGAAGAGGAGACTACGGGGAGATGAAGTGTAGTGGACTACATTCCAGTGTCTGCAATGAAATATAGACATATTTGATGTGTAATACATAATTGTGTCATATTCTTACGTATTAATTTTTGTAGAATGATATTTGATGTTATTGAATACATGTGAGGAACTTAGATGTTTTTGTTTATTTCGGTGATGCTTAGGGACAGGGAGTCTAGGCAGGGAGAGGTCCACTGTAGGGTCCAATGGGTTGACCAGCCTTAGAGTGGATATTTTTTGGATAGGATTTTGTTTGCAGGGGCTTACATGTGTATTTAATTGCATCATAGTTTCAAATGCATTTACATTGTTTATGAGTTTAGCTGGAGTACCGAGGTGGTTGCCTGGGGCAGAGGGACCGTGAGAGAATTTTACTGTCTTGATTGATGGATGGATATCTGAAAAGATGGCTGCCGGACAGTTTTTCGCTCTTACACTCCATAAAGATTTGTTCATATTTCAGAGTAATGTATTCACACTTCATAAACAGTTATTCATAGAAAGGTATTTACACTCTAGAGAATAATGTTTTTGGTTTAATGTTAAAGATACTCAATAAGATAAATTGTTACTTGTCATAATCCTATTCTGTTTGTTTTCGAGACTTTTAGTTCGTCTCGAAGGGGGGATATGTCGTGTATTGAGATTATGACGTTGTTAATGTTTTAAGTGGAACCAGAGAGGACGTTAATTTTGGTATCAAGAGGGAATGTTTTAGTGTAACGCCACATACAACAGACAGGAAGTGTGTTGTAGACAGGGGAGACTGGTGATTGGCCAGAAGAGGGAGCCCATCTTTTTGCATTGTTTATAAGTAGGGGTTAAACGAAGAAGAAGGGCAGAGCGGCCATTTCAATCTGAGGAGTCGCTCTCCGGATGTCATGACATCTGTCACTTATGCTGAAGCTTGTGATATGAATAAACCTTATGATCAAAGTTCAGTATGAGCGGACTCCTTTGTTTATCAGCAATAATTGCCACCATTCACCCGATACGACAGCTGCCTAGGCTATAGTTGTTTACATGCGCGATGGACAACCAAGTGTAGGGTACGAGATGCAACTGAAATTTTGCGGGTGGGGAGAGAGCGAGAGAGGGTGGAGGAGGAGGCTTGGCTTGAAGCGCTGGGCATCTTGTTATGACATGCATTATCTGAATTAGGCCAACAGAATTATACCTACAGAGGAGCGGCTTCTATCAAATAACTTTGAATGTTTTTTAGAGCTAGCTAGCTAACAAGCTTGTGTTGGCAGAGCGGCACCAGAACTAAAAATACGTCTTACATTTTTGTAGTTAATAAATCCAATGTGAAATGTGATAACTATAGTATCCGTACCTAGCATTAAAAAAGTGAATCCATTCTTCTCTAATAAAAAATCTCTCCCTAATTTCTTACAGTAGCCTACGTTTCAGAGGGGGAGGGGAACGTTGTCTACACTCGAACACACACTGGCAAAGATTTTAATCTGGCAGGCAGACACTGTAATACGTTTCTGAGTGACAGAGTGAGGGCTTTTACCTTGGAGCGTTTTTTGTGGGACGGAAAAAAATGCCCGGAACATAAAATTATGTTATTACCGGTTCCCATGTTTCTGATTCTGTTCCTCTAAACAGTTCGTTATTTTCCTGTTTTCGCATCTGTTCCCTGAACCGGTTCCAACCCCTGCTTTAAATACAGGTTGATAGATTTAATCATATTCTATATGTTTTATTTTCGGTTGAGATGGAGAAGTGAATTCAACATATTTATTATTAAAACATGTAGATTCCATTTGAAATCAACCAAAGGTTGAAACCCTAGGCCTATACAGTGCCTTCATAAAGTATTCACACCCCTTGACTTTTTGCACATTTGTGACCGACCGGCTCGATCTTATGTAGCAAAATTTGAAATGGTGTTTTTTTACATTGGATAAAAGTAGAGACTCAGGGCTAGACAATTGTATATAATACACTACAGTGAAGGAACAATGGGAAAGTAATTGTGCTTTTAAAGTTGATAAACTTGTAACCTCACTTTTGAGAAAACTGACCTAACAACAGCAGTCAAGCACCCAAGCTAACTCGCTAACATTGGCTAGCTTGCTAGCTACTTCCAGACACAAATGAGAGAACACTGACCATTTTACTTGCCCTAGCAGAGCTGGTTAGGCTGTTTTTATGTTATCCAGAGCGTTGGTGACGGCAACTGTGCTGCTGGCAACAATTTAATTACGCTTTTTTGCCAACGTTTACTGACACCAGCCATATTCAACGGGTGTTGAGCATTCGTAAATTCGTCAGTTATTCTGCGCTCTCGCACACTCAGACGAGAGTGCTCTGAAATTAGAAACGTGTAATATCTGAAAATGTAGCTAGCTAGACTCTCTTACCCATATACATGAATGGACGCTTCTCCCTCTCTGTCACGGATACCATGGTTGCCCTTAGTTTGAAGATGTAATCCGGAGACAGGTGTTTTATACAACAAAGCCTTCTGTGTGTTCTCTTTTCGACTCCGTCTGTATATTTGCAATCAAATGCCAGAATTTTCTCCATCTCCTTAGCTATCATACTCTTATTTTTTAAAAACATTTTTTAGTCATTTAGCAGACGCTCTTATCCAGAGCGACTTACAGTTAGCGGGCATGTCCAGCCCACTCATTATCTCAGCCAATCATGGCTAGCAGGAATGTTGCTGTCTTTTTCCATGGCTACCCCAACTAGGCTCTTAATTTAACAATTTTATTCGTATTTACAGATGGCATACAAGTTTGTTATTAAGGCACATGAAAGTTCACATGTTACAGAAGGCATGTCTGCCAAAAACGCATTTGGAGTTTAAAAAAAGTTTAAGTTCAAATGGCGCTCCTGTGAAGTAGTGATGCGCGACATATGCCTAGTTTCCTGAAACTAGTCACATTTTATTGTGTTACATCCAGAATAGATAACAAATTGATTAAATTAAGATATTTTCATCACTGGTCATGTTGGCAATTTTTTGGTCACAATACCCCATAATCTCAAGGTGGAAATATTTGTTTCAGTTTTTTTCTTTTTACAAATGAATTAAAAATGAAGAGCTGAAATGTTGTGAGTCAATAAGTATTCAACCCCTTCATCATGGCAAACCTAAATAAATTCAGGAGTAAAAATATGCTTAACAAGTCACATAATAAGTTACATGGACTCACTGTGTGCAATAATAGTGTTTAACATGATTTTTGAATGACTACCTCATCTTTGTACCCCACACATACAATTATCTGTAAGGTCCCTCAGTCGAGCAGTGAATTTCAAACACAGATTCAACCACAAAGATATGGGAGGTTTTCCAATGCCATGCAAAGAAGGGCACCTATTGGTAGATTGGTAAAAAAAAAAAAAAGACATTGAATATTCCTTTGAGCATGGTGAAGTTATTAATTACACATTGGATGGTGTATCAATACACACAGTCACTACAAAGATACAGGTGTCCTTCCTAACTCAGTTGCCGGAGAGGAAGGAAACCGCTCAGGGATTTCACCATGAGGCCGATGGTGACTTTAAAACAGTTACAGAGTGTAATGGCTGTAATAGGAGAAAACTGAGGATGGATCAACAACATTGTAGTTACTCTAATTGACAGAGTGAAAAGAAGGAAGCCTGTACAGATTAAAAATATTCCAAAACATGCATCCGGCACTAAAGTAATATTGCAAAAAATGTGGCAAAGCAATTAACTTTTTGTCCTGAATACAAAGTTATGTTTGGGGCAAATCCAATACAACACATTACTGAGTACCACTCTCCATATTTTTAAGCATAGTGATGGCTGCATTCATGTTAAGGATATGCTTGTAATTGTTAAGGACTCAGGAGCTAAGCACAGAATGGAGCTAAGCACAGGCAAATTCCTAGAGGAAAACCTGCTTTCCAGTCTGCGTTCCACTAAACACTGGGAGATTAATTCACCTTTCAGCAGGACAATAACCTAAAACACAAGGCCAAATCTACACTGGAGTTGATTACCAAGAAGACAGTAAATGTTCCTGAGTGGCCGAATTACATGTTTTACTTAAATCTACTGAAAATCTGTGGCAAGACCTGAAAATGGTTGTCTAGCAATCATCAACAACCAATTTGACAGAGCTTGAAGAATTCTGAAAATAATAATGGGCAAATGTTGCACAATTCAGGTGTGGCAAGCTTTTACAGACTTACCCAGAAAGACTCATAGCTGTAATCGCTGGCAAAGGTGCTTCTACAAAGTCTTGACTCAGGGGAGTGAATACTTATGTAAATTAGATATTTCTGTATTTCATTTTCAATAAATTTGCAAAAAAATCTATAAACATGTTTCACTTTGTCATTATGGGGTATTGTATGTATATGGGTGAGATTTTTATTTTTAAATATATCCATTTTGAATTCAGGCTGTAACACAACAAAATGTGGAATAAGTCAAGGGGTATTAATACTTTCTGAAGGCACTGTATGTATTGTCTATTTTTAGTTGAATCCTGGGCTGAATTTAAACAATAGCTGTTGATGACTTCCCAAATGCTATATAGGCCTAAATAGCATCATTGATGATATATTACTGATATGGTTAAATTTAATTTACTTTGTTGGACTGTGAATCTATACTGAACGAAAATACATGCATGTGGTCCTCTGTAGCTCAGCTGGTAGAGCACGGCGCTTGTAACGCCAAGGTAGTGGGTTCGATCCCCGGGACCACCCATACACAAAAATTTATGCACGCATGACTGTAAGTCGCTTTGGATAAAAGCGTCTGCTAAATGGCATATTATTATTACATGCAACAATTTTATGCAACAATTTCAAAGATTTTACTGAGTTACAGTTCATATATGTTGTGGTCCTCTGTAGCTCAGCTGGTAGAGCACAGCGCTTGAAACGCCAAGGTAGTGGGTTCGATCCCCGGGACCACCCATACACAAAAAATAAAAAAAAGTATGCACGCATGACTGTAAGTCGCTTTGGATAAAAGCGTCTGCTAAATGGCATATTATTATATAAGGAAATCACTCAATTGAAATAAATTATTACAGACAGAAATACTCCTCAGTTTCGTCAGCTGTCCAGGTGGCTGGTCTCAGACGATCCCGCAGGTGAAGAAGCCGGATGTGGAGGTCCTGGGCTGACATGGTTACACGTGAGGCCGGTTGGACATACTGCCAAATTCTCAATCTTTTATTTTATCTTTATTTAACTAGGCAAGTCAGTTAAGAACAAATTATTATTTACAATGACGGCCTACACCGGCCAAACCCGGACGACGCTGGGCCAATTGTGCGCCGCCCTATGGGACTCCCAATCACGGCCGGTTGTGATACAGCCTGGAATCGAACCAGGGGGTCTGTAGTGACGCCTCAAGCATTGAGATGCGGCACTCGGGAGCCCTTATTTCAGCTCATGAAACATGGGACCAACACTTTACATGTTGCGTTTATATTTTTGTTCAGTATATTATTTCTCAATAATCATTCTCACGATAGCACATTGGTAATTGTCAGTGACAAATATCAAAGCTAAGCAGGGCTTGGTTAAAATCCTGGATGGGAGATCGAATGGATAGCTATAGCTACAGTGAGGGAAAAAAGTATTTGATCCCCTGCTGATTTTGTAAGTTTGCCCACTGACAAAGACATGATCAGTCTATAATTTTAATGGTAGGTTTATTTGAACAGTGAGAGACAGAATAACTACAAAAAAATCCAGAAAAATGCATGTCAAAAATGTTATAAATTGATTTGCATTTTAATGAGGGAAATAAGTATTTGACCCCTCGGCAAAACATGACTTAGTACTTGGTAGCAAAGCCCTTGATGGCAATCACAGAGGTCAGACGTTTCTTGTAGTTGGCCACCAGGTTTGCACACATCTCAGGAGGGATTTTGTCCCACTCCTCTTTGCAGATCTTCTCCAAGTCATTAAGGTTTCGAGGCTGACGTTTGGCAACTCGAACCTTCAGCTCCCTCCACAGATTTTATATGGGATTAAGGTCTGGAGACTGGCTAGGCCACTCCAGGACCTTAATGTGCTTCTTCTTGAGCCACTCCTTTGTTGCCTTGGCCGTGTGTTTTTGGTCATTGTCATGCTGGAATACCCATCCACGACCCATTTTCAATGCCCTGGCTGAGGGAAGTAGGTTCTCACCCAAGATTTGACGGTATATGGCCCCGTCCATCGTCCCTTTGATGCTGTGAAGTTGTCCTGTCCCCTTAGCAGAAAAACACCCCCAAAGCATAATGTTTCCAGCTCCATGTTTGACAGTGGGGATGGTGTTCTTGGGGTCATAGCCAGCATTCCTCCTCCTCCAAACACGGCGAGTTGAGTTGATGCCAAAGAGCTCGATTTTGGTCTCATCTGACCACAACACTTTCACCCAGTTCTCCTCTGAATCATTCAGATGTTCATTGGAAAACTTCAGATGGCCCTGTATATGTGCTTTCTTGAGCAGGGGGACCTTGCGGGCGCTGCAGGATTTCAGTCCTTCACGGCGTAGTGTGTTACCAATTGTTTTCTTGGTGACTATGGTCCCAGCTGCCTTGAGATCATTGACAAGATCCTCCCGTGTAGTTCTGGGCTGATTCCTCACCGTTCTCATGATCATTGCAACTCCACGAGGTGAGATCTTGCATGGAGCCCCAGGCCGAGGGAGATTGACAGTTCTTTTGTGTTTCTTCCATTTGCGAAAAATCACACCAACTGTTGTCACCTTCTCACCAAGCTGCATGGCGATGGTCTTGTAGCTCATTCCAGCCTTGTGTAGGTCTACAATCTTGTCCCTGACATCCTTGGAGAGCTCTTTGGTCTTGGCCATGGTGGAGAGTTTGGAATCTGATTGATTGATTGCTTCTGTGGACAGGTGTCTTTTATACAGGTAACAAATTGAGATTAGGAGCACTGCCTTTAAGAGTGTGCTCCTAATCTCAGCTCGTTACCTGTATAAAAAACACCTGGGAACCAGAAATCTTTCTGATTGAGAGGGGGTCAAATACTTATTTCCCTCATTAAAATGCAAATCAATTTATAAAATTTTTGACATGCGTTTTTCTGGATTTTTGTTGTTGTTATTCTGTCTCTCACTGTTCAAATAAACCTACCATTACAATTATAGACTGATCATTTCTTTGTCAGTGGGCAAATGTACAAAATCAGCAGGGGATCAAATACTTTTTTCCCTCACTGTATATCAACTCTCCAGTAGGAGTTGCTGCCCAGACTATTGTTTTTTTCTTATAGTGGATATTACATTTTATACAAGATTTGTCTATGTTGAAAATTGGTTACCATGATGACATAATCATGTGGTTAAATTGTTACCCTCAAAACAACAGTTGATTACTTTTTTCAAATAAAATGTATTTTCCACGTATATTCCATGTCACAATACGTTGACGAATTACGTTGAAACTACATTGATTTAACCAGTTTGTGCCCAGTGGGTAGGGTCTATCGGCAAATGGATTCTCAATTCAGTCTGGATACCAGAGATAGTGACACCTCACCAAATGTACATGGCTTTAATATCAGCTGAGGGCCTTTACAGTTCTCTAATATAAGACCTTTAATATATAACATTAGTATATTGTAGGTACTGCAAGTCTACAATATGTAGCCATTAAAGTGTACTGGGCATGAAGGATAGCATGGTGGCCTTACATGTGAGAGTAGACTTAATACCCGTATTCACAAAGAGTCTCAAAGTAGGAGTGATGATCAAGGATCCATTTAGCCTATTAGATCAAGATGTATAAGACTTTATGGACAGGGAGGGACCTGATCCTAGATCAACACTCCTACTCTAAGACACTTTATGGTTATGGGGGATCAATGCTCCCTTTTCTCAGTGCGAGGCAAAGGACACTACAGAGGGTAGTGCGTACGGCCCAGTACATCACTGGGGCCAAGCTTCCTGCCATCCAGGACCTCTATACCAGGCGGTGTCAGAGGAAGGCCCTCAAAATTGTCAAAGACTCCAGCCACCCTAGTCATAGACTGTTCTCCCTGCTACCGCACGGCAAGTGGTACCGGAGTGCCAAGTCTAGGTCCAAAAGACTTCTCAACAGCTTCTACCCCCAAGCCATAAGACTCCTGAACAGCTAATCATGGCTACCCGGACTATTTGCACTGCCCCCCCCCACCCCATCTTTTTTACGCTGCTGCTACTCTGTTAATTATTTATGCATAGTCACTTTAACTCTACCCACATGTACATATTACTTCAACTATCTCAACTAGCCGGTGCCCCCGCACATTGACTCTGCACCGGTACCCCCCTGTATATATAGCCTCCCTACTGTTATTTTATTTTACTTCTGCTCTTTTTTTCTCAACACTTTTTTTGTTGTTGTTTTATTTTTACTTTTTTTGTTAAAAATAAATGCACTGTTGGTTAAGGGCTGTAAGTAAGCATTTCACTGTAATGTCTGCACCTGTTGTATTCGGCGCATGTGACCAATACAATTTGATTTGATTTGATTTGACACATACTTTAAGTTTCTCTTCTGACTCATAAAACCATGCATCTGTTAGCCTGCAGCTAATGGACAGGAGCGCATACACAATGCACTAAACTGGTTGTGACTCAAGCCTGAGACCGTACACAAAGTTGAGATAGATATTGCGGCAATCACAATGTATGAATGGGAAATGGAGAAGTGAAATGTGTCATATCGAGTAACCGTCAACTGCTGGTGCTGTGTGTGTGTGTGTGTGTGTGTGTGTCTGCCTCCTGGAAGAGGTGATGCGTGAGGGCCTTTGAGCAATGCCTGGACTGACAGGTGGCGATGAAATGGTAGAGGACTACACACACACCCTGCCAGGGGCCCTGACGGAGAGGAGAGCGAGGAAGACTTTGATCACCGCACCGAGGTCACTCAACTGGAGAGGGCAGTCAGTGATGAGGAGAGGGAAAAAACCGCTGTGACAGAGAGAGAGAGAGAGAGAGAGAGAGAGAGAGAGAGAGAGAGAGAGAGAGAGAGAGAGAGAGAGAGAGAGAGAGATAGAAGTCCTCTCTAACCTCTGTGCTCATTGATACAGATGTTGAAGCATGAACACACAGGGAATCCGTCATGCGACAGTCTGACTGAAAGCTCCTCTGTGAAAGAACCTACAAACATCTACGAGGGTTTTATTAACATACTGTGACATATACAGATGTAGGATCTTAATTTGATCACTCTTTTGTTACTAAGAATTTTCCTGCAGATAAGCTTCGTGATTTATATAAATTCACTGAAAACCCGCACTAACACACAGTTATATTAACCTTATTGTACTTTTCATGTAGTATAATTTTGGCCAGCTAATTGCCTAAACACCGATCAAGCAACATTATGGACTAAATGTTAAAATCCTGTTGCTGCAGGATTATTTTGCTGCGACAATACAAATGCAGGATCTCAATTTGATTATTCTTTTGTTGATAATTTGCAAACTTGTAGTGTATTCAAGGTTTAAAAAGGCTTTTAGAGTTCGTAATTTCCACTTTCAAATGTCAGACTTGATTTGCCCTATCGTAAAATGTATCAACCACTACAGAAAATATCCATTAATTATAATCCACATAATAATTCACATTTTTGGTTGCTGCAGTATTATTTTCCTCCTGTAGCAAACTGGCTCAAATTAAGATCCTACATCTGTATGAATGTCACAGCAGCGTAAAGTAACAATACCTTGCTTTTAAGACAAGTCACTACTATAAAGTCAACATGATAATATGGACCTCATAAAAATATATTTGTTTCATGTGCATAAAAACCCAACACATACCTTTTCCAAGCATCTCAAAACACACATTCCCTTCGATCTGTATACACACACGCGTCCATTTCTCCAGCCGTAACTGTTAGTGTCTGGGTGAGGGAGAGGGACTCAGATAGCTAAACCCCATTACTCTGTGTGAAGAGCCCAGGTAATTATGTTTGGCATTTTGACAAGTGTTTGTCGGACTGAAGGTCAGTTCTGTCTGCATTGGTGATCTATGCTAATCTGCTCAGCTGGAGAGAAGAGGGAGACCAGCATTATATGGTGCCGCTGTTATAAAACCCATGGATATACGACACAATGAACACATACACGGAGTGTACAAAACATTAGGAACACCTTCCTATTATTGAGTTGCACCCCCTTTTGCCCTCAATTCGTCGGTGCATGGACTCTACAAGGTGTCGAAAGCGTTCCACAGCAATGCTGGCCCATGTTGACTCCAATGCTTCCCACAGTTGTGTCAAGTTGGCTGGATGTAATTTGGTTGGTGGACCATTCTTGATACACACGGGAAACTGTTGAGCATGAAAAACCCAGCAGCATTGCAGATCTTGACACACTCAAACCGGTGCACCTGGCACCTACTACCATACCCCGTTCAAAGGCACTTAAATATTTTGTCTTGCCCATACACCCTCTGAATAGCACACATAAACAATCCATGTCTCAATTGTCTCAAGGCTTAAAAATCCTTCTTTAACCTGCCTCCTGCCCTTAATTTACACTGATTTAAGTGGATTTTTTATTAATTTATTTATTGACATCAATAAGGGATCATAGCTTTCACCTGGTCAGTCTATGTCATGGAAAGAGCAGGTGTTCCTAATGTTGTGTACACTCAGTGTAGATATTCTATCTCCATCTGTGATCTATGCTAATCTGCTAAACTGGGTCGGATTTGAACCCATGCTCGCAGCGGTCAGGGCATAAAATAAGATTAACACCTGCCACCCGCCAAATGCGGGTAGATTTAGGTATTGGCGGGTAAGAATGTCTACTTCACCAGTCACGTTGGAGGGTGGTCAATTTGCAGGACTCTACAATGCGAGCGTTACATTCACATTTGTGAATAAAAGAGTCAAAAGTCAAGTATGAGCATATGTGTGAGTTGAAAATGCTGAAGTAACTGTTTTCAAAGTATTTCTGCTGTTTTGTTTCAAAGCTGCTAATAGCACAAAGAAATACGAATCCTACATCCCACCTCGCGCAGCAACAGCTTTGCGCAATGTGAGTGAAGCGCTGATAGATTCATTTTTGGTGGCGCTGGCACAGGCATAAAAGTTGGTCTAATTTAGTCAAGTCAGCAAAGTGAGACTTTGTCCTCGTGTTTCTTGACTATTTACATAGTTTTTTTCACAAGCTCGGTTGTTTTTCAATGTTAGTTTGAATCTGCTGCTTCAACTGATAGCGAAGAGACGCTACTAGTCACATCTCTCAAACATAGAGACACACGTGACATGAATCGAGTGGCCCTATTACCACGGTAACCTCCCGCCCTTAAAGGGGCAGCTGAACATTTTGTCTCTGATATTTTGGTAAAAATAAAAAATGTAATGAAATTGAGCAATATACCACATTACTTCTTACTAATACATTTCTTCTTTTGGAAACATTACAAAGCATGGTCATCTGTTTTTTTAAATGTAATTATGGTGACAAATTATTTTGGCTGGTAAAAAATCTGAGTGGCTAGTAGATTTTTTTATCTACATGCCACAGTGGCTGGTGGAACAAACAGTTAATGTTAGGCCCTGGCAGCTGTACATAATACATGTGTTTCTAGAGGCAGCGGTTTAGAATACTACACCAACCCATTCTATATCTATGCTAAAAACACAGTTGCCCGGTTTCCATTGCTGCTTCTCCGTAAGTCTATGTGTATGTGTGCGAGAGGATATCTTTCCCTGACTGAGGGGAAGGTAGTGTCTCAGTATCTCTACATTCAAATTAGATCTCTCTTTTTCCTATTATCTATCTCCTTTCCCCTTGGCTGCATCTCCCCAGCTCTTTCTCACCATCTTCCACTCCTCATCCTCCTCTCTCTCTCGCTCTCTCTCTCTCTATCTGTCTGTCCCAGGGGTGACAGCAGTGTGTCAGGGCTCTGCTCCTGGCTGCTCCAGATGGCCCCGGCTGCTGGCCCCTGCCGGTCCAGAGGCCCCCAGCTCTTTGACCAGGGCTGTGGTTCTCACGGCCTGGGGGCCTGGGAGCCCGGGCACGCTGCTGGGCCTGGCCTCTGGGGCCTCTGGGGTCGACCAGCCGTGACAGCCCAGACAAAGGGGTGTCCTCACCACACCGCCCACCAGCCTACACATCCTCCACACAGCCACCCATCCTTGACCACAGAGTGTGGACAGTGCATCCAGATCACTGTCTAAGCTTCATAAGGGGGCGAATGCAAGCAGTGTGATATGTTACTGGTTGGAAGACTCGACACAAGTACTGTTTACTTCACAAGAAACACATACCTTATAGAAAATAACAGTCTGTCATATTCATACGTGATGTTATTGTCAAGAAGAGGTCTTATTAGTACATTTTCCAATAGAATGCTGTGAAGCAGTATGTCCAGCCAAAATGTGCGAAAGACTTGCAAATTGCATGACATATTTCCTCTTAATGATAGCATGACAGATGTTTTGTAAAGATGAAGTAATATCACATTAGTATCATAATTGCATATCTAATGATATGCTGAAATAAATCTGTTCAAGAAGATGGAAGATAATACAAATTGCCTCCTAACAGCCCAGAAAAACCACATTATTTCACATATTGTGAAGTTCATTTAATAACAATGACAACATGTAAAGCAACATGTGATAACATGAAACTACACATGTGAAAACATGTGATCACATCTGAAGTGTTCCAAAAACACATTTTCATATGATTTCACATATGAAATTTCACATGAAATCATGTGGTTTTTCTGTAAGGGAGGCATTTTCTTCACAATAAAAATCCTTTAAAAAAAACGTACAAACAGGAATTTGGGGATGTTTCAGAAAGGCATGTAAATGTGTATAACACTGTATGAATGATATTGGTCCACATAGAGTAATTGCTCTAAGGAAACACAAAACAACCCATGCATGTTTCCACCTACCCGGTTACTGTACACGGAAGAAAAAACAAAGAAGGGAAAATGAGAGGAGGATTACATTTTTCATGGCTAAAGAAACGTTGGTTAGCAGTGAGCGTAACACATTTTGACAGATCCAATTTCCCAAGTGAAGGTGATTTACATGTTTGCAGGTCAGTCTGAAGCATACAGCTTTTCACTGCATTCAGAACCTCATTCTATGATAGAGAGAATAGGAGAGAGAGAGAGAGAGAGAGCGAGAGAGAGAGAGAGAGAGAGAGAATGAAGGAGCAAAAAGCAAGAGTGTCTTTAATGACACATTGCAACATTGTTTTTTTATAGCTTGGCCGGCTCTTCATCAAAACTTGAATAAATCATTTCCCTTGCAAATGATTCACACACACACACACACAGACACACACACTAGCCTAGTTCTTTTGATAAAGCAGCCACCTTCTCTTTTGTTTTCTAGCTGTGCGGGGGATTAGTGAGCACAGGTCTTTGTCCGCCAGTTTTCCAGTTGAGCAGAACACAAGAGCTCCTAGTAGCTCCTACCTTCACTAATACAGTGAGACCTCCCATCACGATTTTCACTTCTTATTCTACCAGTAAGAACCAACAGCCAAAAGATGGCAATGCTTTCATTGAGATATCAAATCTCCTCTTTATACTGTCCATGTGCATCCCAAATGGCACCATAATCCCTATATAGTGCAGTACTAAGATGTTACATTTGACATGTGAGTGAAGATATATATCTGTGTGTTTTTTTTTTATATCTGTCTACTAGTAGTGCACTACATAGGGAATAGGGTGCCATTTGGGATGCAGCCCATGCTTTCAATGGGATCTCTCCCTATAAGAAGGATTTTCAATGGGACCTTTCTCTCCCTATGGTTTTTCTATGAAATATGGGTCGTTCCAAGAAATGGGTGCCTTTTGGAACACAAACTTTTAAGAAATTAACTTTAAAATATCTCTTCTTTCAACATTCAATTGGATGGAGGATATTTTTAACCTACGGAAAAACAAATTTTCCCATCTCAGGCATTAAAATCCTATGAACTAAGAGCATGTTATCTGCACTTGTACCACACTGTGTGTCAACACTGTTACGGACATTTATGTGACTGCCTAATTAAAATTAATACTGAACAAATATATAAACGCAACATGTAAAGTGTTTCATGAGCTGAAATAAAAGATCCCAGATATGTTCCATATGCACAAAAAGCTTATTTTTCTCAAATGTTGTATTTGTTTACATCCTTGTTAGTGATCACTTATCCTTTGCCAAGATAATCTATCCACCTGACAAGTGTGGCATATCAAGAAGCTGATTAAACAGGATGATCATTACACAGGTGCACCTTGTGCTGGGGACAATAAAAGGCCACAGTTTTGTCACACAATGCCACAGATGTCTCAAGTTTTGAAGGAGCGTGCAATTGGCATGCTGACTACAGGAATGTTCACCATTGAATGTTCATTTCTCTACCATAAGCCACCTCCAATGTCATTTCAGATCATTTGGCAGTACGTCCAACCGGCCTCACAACAGACCACGTGTAACCACGCCAGCCCAGGACCTCCACATCCGGCTTCTTCACCTGCTGGATCATCTGAGACTAGCCACCCGGACAGCTGATGAAACTGAGGAGTATTTCTGTCAGTAATAAAGCCCTTTTGTGGGGAAAAACTCATTCTGATAGGCTGGGCCTGGCTCCACAGTGGGTGGGCTTGGCTCCGAAGTGGGTGGACCTATGCCCTCCCAAGCCCACCATGGCTGCGCCCCTGCCAATTCATGTGAAACACATAGATTAGGGCCTAATGAATTTATTTCAATTGACTGATTTCCTTCTATGAACTGTAACTCAGTAAAATCGTTGAAATTGTTGCTTGTTGCGTTTATAGTTTTGTTTTGTATAAAAACATGTTTGAGATAAAACCAACATTTTCTAATTGATCCAATATCCCTTGTACAAATACACTCACATTTAATATCAAACTAATAAAGTTGACATTGGGCCTAACAGGGTTGACGATAACAGGGTTGAGGTTTTAGGTGATCATCGGCCTTTACACCTCATGTGGTGTAGAGCATGGGGCCACATGGTGTTCATGAAATTAGGAATTATTCCACACAAAAGGCACCCATTTCGTGGAACAACCCACATATCAAACATATCTAGTAGACACATATCAAAACACCTCCCAGACATCTTCACTCACCTCTGTAGCTCAATTGGTAGAGCATGGCGCTTGTAACGCCAGGGTAGTGGGTTTGATCCCCGGGACCACCCATACGTAAAAATGTATGCACACATGACTGTAAGTCGCTTTGGATAAAAGCGTCTGCTAAATGGCATATTATATTACATGTCAAATGTAACATTTTATCACGACTGCATAGTGAGTGTACGTTGTACTGATAGACCTTATTCAATGTAAATGAATTATGTCGTAAAATGTAAAGTTGGAGAAATGTATTTGCATGAATAGAGCCACAGTTGCAAGTTTAACACCTTCACAAAGCCATGGGAAAAATGTATTCATTCAAATTGAGCTATCTTTGACACAGGCCTATTCTCCAATCCCAATCAATGTGTTCCTTTTCTCTTCTGACTCTTTCCACTAAAATGACTTTCTATTGACAACAGAATGCTTTATCAAGACAAATACTCACTATAGAGCTAAACTAAAGAAACACCTTACAATTCCTCCATTTATTTTCCACAAACCTGGAAACCAGTCAATGGTCAACACACAAATAGACTGGTTCAACACACAATGAGCCCAAGGGTTTGACGAGTGTGTATGTGTGTGTGTGTGTGTGTGTGTGTGTGTGTGTGTGTGTACTTGCCTGGTGTGTGTGACGAGTTCATCAGGCGGCCATGTTGTTCATGCACTGTCACACAGAGGTCAAATATAACCGAGGATTACCCAGGAGGCAGAGTGTTATTCAGTTTCTGTTTTACATTCAACCCAGAGAATCTTCATTTTGCTTCTGAAGTACCGGCGAGAGACGGCTTTGAAATCATGAAAAATTATCATATCACATTGGTAACTGTACCACAGTTGTCCTTGATCTTTGAGTGTTATACTTGTAAAACATTCAGGAAAATAATTTATAATAATGCAGGATAATATAATTATGTGTTTGACTTTGGTATACAAACTGAATGTTTTTCTTATTCTACGTATATTAATCGCTATATACTACTATATCCTACTGTATGTTATGGGAAATGTGTAAACATTGTAATAGATTTCTCTGTAAATCTATGGATTCCCTGTTGCACTGGTAAATCTAACATGTATACATGTACTATTCATTGCCCAACTGAAACAGTGTGAGGGGGATATCTAAGTATTCCTCCTGACAGGCAACTCTCGGTCAGTCATTGGTATTCTGGTCTGCTGGATTCATAATTAATCAATAGCAGTCAGGCTGCTGATAATGTTGACTTAACATTTGGTCTGACATTTCGCTGCTGTCATTAGGTCTCCCCCCACGATGCCTAATCAACACTCAAATCACTCCACATAGACACAGACACACACGCACACACACAGAAAGTATCTCAACCTAGTACCAATGGACGTACCCATAGGGGTCCACAGCACTAGAACTGTGGAATAACTGTTATTCTGGTGCTTGCACAATCCCAGCTTCGATTCCCATGTAACACCAATCATTCCAGACATATTTTCATCATCTTCCAGACATCTTTATGTCTCATATCACATCACAACCCAAGCCCCAAAAACCCCTTCTCCCAATTTCCTACACTCTTAGAAAAAAGGGTTCCAAAAGGGTGCTTGTGGAGGGATAGGGTTCTACCAAGAACCATTTTGATCAGAAGAACCCTTTTTGGAAGACAATGGTTTTTGTAAGGCAAAGGGTTCTACCTAGAACCTTTAACATCCTAAGAAGTGTTTTTGGAAGAAAGGTCTCTTTGATAAGTCTTTGGAAGGCAAGAAGGATTCTTCATAGAGCCATATATAATATTTCCCAGCATGCTCTAGCATGTGTTACTGTAATATCTGTGTTTTTGCATTGATTGGTTGATAAATTTTATGCTACACAACGTTTTCTAAACTAATCCAATTTGTTAGTAATTGGATTTATTTCACACATTACTGAGATGGTTGTTCCAGTTTAGATGATTGAGGTAGTCTCAGTATTCAATCTTCCCTACCCTGGCAGTCATTCTGAATGCAGGTTGCGGGTGATAAGAAATGGCACTTGTTGGATAGCCTAACTCTTGCTGGATAGGTATTACAATTCACTTTGCAAGCCAACATAATGTGGCCTGTAAACCAGGAGATTCCTAACACCCCTGTGTTCGGGTATAACTCGGCCCTCAAAGAAAGGCCTTATACATGTAATGTATTGTTATAAATAATTACATTTGATAGGCTAATAAGGCTGTTGGAACTGTTCATAGGAAGAACCCTCCAAATATAAAAAGGGTTCTCGGTAGAACCCTTCATAGACGGTTCTAGGAAGAACCTTTAGATTATGAAATGGTTATTGGTAGAACCCTTCTTAGAGGGTTCTAGGTATAACCATATATAGGGGGTTCTTTGAATAACCCTCTGCAAAGGGTTCTACCCAGCACAAAAAGCTTTTCCCTATGGGGACAAACCGAAGAACCCTGTATGGTTCTACTTAGCACCTTTTTGTAGTGTTGTTGTTGTAGCATCTCTGTAAATGGATAGGACAGAAACAAACCACCATATACCACCCTATAATACAACAGGAGGAGAGTGGTGCCAAATTCCTCTCAATGGAACAACAGCACATTTCAGCCCATTAAAAAAAGCTCCATGCGGTTTGTGTTAGTGTTGTTACTGTTGTTGTTCCAACCCCGGTGTTATTGACTGTTGCTCTCTGCTTCCCAAAGTCAATTCCAATCGAAGCAAGGGCGACACACTCCCATGTTGATCCAAGTTCAGACAATGCCAGCGTTGCGTTGCGGTGCAGGAGCGGTGCATACTGAAATATCAAATCCTTTTTTTTTTCCTCTCACCATGACACCTTTCTATCAGACCACATCTGGCTATGGGAAGACTAGCTTGTCTGAGAGTCACTCTCTACGTCCCAAATGTGTTGAGTAAGAAATTTAGCTAATAATTACTACCTGCAGTGTGGGTCTGTGTGCTGCATGGATACAGCACACAGACCCTGTGTGTCTGATTGTGTGTGTGCGTGCGTGCGTTGTGTGTCTGTCAGTGTACGTGCGTGTGTGTGTGTGTGTGAATCAACTATCAACACTTCTCTGAGACTATCAGTTTTACTATATCTTCCCTGAATGTTAGACCCAATAAATGATGATGAGCAGGATATCGGTCATGATAATGGTGGGTGGGTCTTGGGGGATATGGGTTAGTGTAACTGAGAGAATGGTCCTACCTGCAACGTGAGCCAGATCTGCAGTGCTGACATTGTGAGGGTTGGTGCCCACCCTGAAGGTTATAGCTGGACCCAGCACTCTGAGAGATAGAAGAAAAAGAGATGAAGTTAGCTGCACCCCAAACTCAATACCCTTCCATTAAACCACAGACCGAGGTAGAAAAAGAGTAAAAGAGAGGAATAGAGAAGAGTAGAGAAAGACAGAGTGACTCCCTGAGAGCTTCAGCAACCAGCGAGCTTCAAATCAACTCGCACCTTTCATAGCAGACATGAACACAGACAGAGACAATGGAAGGGAGGGGGGTTGTTTTCTCGTTGTGTTTGAATTTGAACAAAACACCAAACACGAAACTGTGGCACCGTACTGCAGCTGAGAACCTTGTTTGCTTTTCACCTCTGGCTACCCGTCTGTCCAGGGCCAGGGACAGATCTTTTGGGGGGCATGTGCTCAAAATAAAAAAAGGGAACCCCCCAAAAAAAGTTTTAGCAACCGCTGTCATAGACTTGTTGAGAAATTATGACTTTGATTGTTTAGTAACATAAAAGCAATAGATGGCCACATCTTAAAGAGGAACTGTACCCGCTGATTTGGCCTCGTTTTTTGGCTTGCTCCTCAAGAAATGCTGGCGGCCATGACAGAAGCCAAACATGAGTTGGCTTGGGGGTGTGGTTTGATGGGTGTGTTTCTTGGGTGTGTCCTTGTCACCACCAAGACACACCCATCTGTCAGAACCTTGCCCGCAGCTGTTTCCCCCCACTCAATCACAACATACAAACCTCCTGCAGGTTGAGTTCAATAACTACAGCCAAGTAAGCTTTGAATAGGTCAGTAGCCTACAGAGTAATATGAGAAGAATGCAATTGCTGAATTTATTTACATATTCTAAACTCAGTGTTTTGATAACTTTCAGATGTATTAACAGGTCCATGTAGAATAAACAACCTTTTACATCATACCATATGTGTACCTTTCACCTTTCATTGTCATTACCAGCCGATACAGATACTGTGCCTATTGGCATTTTGTCTGGTGGTAATGGGGCTACCTTGGCAAACATGTCAGAGTGATCATACCTTCCTTTGTGGTGTCCCTTATTCAACAGGAGTTCCTTGATCCTGGTGCAGAATACACAGGGTTTCTCCCTCAATTCAATAACAGAAAAAGACAATACAAGTAAAAGTTGTGTCTGGTAAAATGTTTATGCCGAGTGCCAGATCTATCTTTAGAGACATCAGTATCAAGCCGTCTGTCAGTTTGGACTCCATCACATCATCTTGCAAGTCTCCAAGTGCTGGTTCCATAGATGCATCTGTGAATTCATACACAGTCAATGTTTAATTACAAATGGCAGTTAGGATATGTGATATCTGACAAACAAACACATAATATGTCGAAGTTTGAAGAGGTCAGACTAAACCTACCTAATTCTGGTCAACCCATCGACAACCGTTGGTGAGCAGGCAAGAGGTGAGGCTGGAGGTAAGGTCTTTGCCATCACCCCATTGATGGGCACGGCTGTGTAGATCAGCTCCTGGCCCCTCATCAAAGATACTGGTCGGGTCACACACAAACACACACACGGAGCACTGATTACATTATCAATGGTGGTTATGATTAGCATGGTGGTATCATGATATGTGAAGTGAATAGAATGTTAAATGCAGTGATCAGGCTGGTTCCAACAGGCTAGGTTATGAAGGTGAATTGGGACAAAACTCGAAACTGTTTTGACCTTTGACCAGGTCAAATGTCACCAACCTAATTAAAATGTCCTCCCGGTTCCATTTATAGGAATGCTCACAGCGAGGGCATGTCTGCGTGATGCTGAGGGTCCCCTTGCTGGTCTTCTCTATGTTGCAGGTTCGGCTGCAAACTGGACATCTCTCAAACAACTGCAGCAGGCAATCCGCATTAACAATGTACTTCCTCATCTTATGAGGCGGTGTTGACTGGGAGGGCCTGTGACAGGGTGATACAAGTCAATAGACAGCCAAGTGGTAAATTGCATTTTGTTATACAGAAAGGACAAAGCTTTTTGATAATGCACTTCACAACCAAAATGACTCTACTACTTGTATCTGCTTGGCTGGGTAATTAACCTACTAGTTTATCAAAACAGGTATTTTTTATACAACTTTTCACATAACACACATTACCGTTGTTGATGAAGCCGTCTGTGTCATCAGGGCAGTAACTCGGGTCAAGCTAATTCTAGTTCGTCACCACAGCCACAAAGTCATAAAGCCCTCCGATCTCTACTATTTATCTTCTTATATTTTATTTTATGCCTAACCCTAACCCCACTGCTAACCTTATGTCTAACCCTAACCTTAAATTAAGACCAAAAAGCTAAAATTTTACGATATAGCCAACTTTGACTTTGTGGCTGTGGTAACTGGTGGAAACCCTAATTCTATGCTTTACAGATGTAGACTGACTGTAGCTCCAGATTGGATTAGATTCAGGCCGGTGACGCCGTTACGGTTTGTTGCTCCTAGTTCACTGTATTAGTCAGACTCAGACACGTTAGCTACCACCATAACTGCATCCATTATTTCGTTTTGCCCTAAACAATACAGAATAAACTTGTATGAGCCACAAACTAACTTGCAAATGCGACATGTAGGCTAACATTAGCTAGCTAGCATTATCAAATGAGAATGTTACATAACCAGCAGTATCTAGACAATACACAATAAACTTGTAGGAGCTACGACCTAACTAAGTTGTAATGAGGTAGGTAGCTAGCTAGCTACGCTAACATTAGCTAAAACATTAGCTAGCCTGCCTTGCTAGCTAACGTTAGCTAGCCTGCCTCGCTTTATTAAAAGATAGCTACCTAGAAAACCAGCAATAAATGTATCTAACGTCGTTAGCTAAGTTATACCAGAGAGGTCATTATATTCCAGTGTCTCTGGCTATACTCACCACCACCGGTCGTTGCACACCAAGCTAGTGTTGCTGGTGCAGACATGGGAACCGACGAACTCCAAGCACCTATTCCGCATACTAGCTAGGGTCCTTTGGCAGGGCATGCAAACCATAGAACTTTGGCTGTGGAGGCATGGTCAATCAGTATAAGGGCTGTGATCCTTTGAACGAATTGGGGGCGATGAAACAATGGAGGCCCATTCAATGAAGGAAAGCGAAGTGGGCGGAGAGGCGATTTGCATGTGGAGCTTGGAAAAAGGGGGCATTATTTGCTGACATAATTATAATCCAAACCCAACCTTCATATACTCGTAGTTACGCCCTGAGGTTCCAAACTCCGTTTTAGACGAGACTGACTTTATGTTATCCTATTTACACTTTATAGTCAATTTTGACACTAGAATAAATGTTTCTGACTCATATCAATGCCACATAGGCCGTTTTCAAAGGGAATAGTTGCTTTTTAGGGGCAGTCGCTCTTTAATGGCAAATTAAATGACACCCTTAGTCTCAAATGCTTAAGTCTTATTCACTTTACTAATAACAATAACAAAATATTAATACAATTATATAAAACTCTGATGGGTAAAGTATTTTGCAGAACTATTTTGAACTGGAATAAATAATGCACTATTTAACAATGACCAACACAATTCCAGTTAAAATAGAAGATTGAGAGAAATACTGTAGCCTACCATTGCTATATCCAACCCAACTCCATTTGTTGCCACTATGTATCCTACCTGGCTGAAACTTTGATCCAGTGGAAGAAGTATTGAGGAGCAGGGAGGTTGAAGGTCACTTCAGGGATATAGCTGCTGCTCTACACTACCCCAAAATAAACCAGTAATGAGAGCAAATGAATAGAAGATTGTGAGAAATACTGTAGCCTACCATTACTATACCCTATATTACTATACACTGTAATAAATGTCCTGTAATTTTTACAGTGAATTACTGGCAGAACAGTAGCCAGTAGGTTACTGTAAATTCACAGTAAAATACTGGCAGCACAGAAGCCAGTAAATTACTGTAGATTTACAGGACCTTTACTGAAACACAGATTTACAGCATATTACTCTACTGAGCGGTCTAAGGCGCTGCATCTCAGTGCTTGAGGTGTCACTACAGACTCCCTGGTTCGATTCCAGGCTGTATCATAACCGGGGAGTCACATAGGGCGGCGCACAATTGGCCCAGCGTCGGCCGGTGTAGGCCGTCATTGTAAATAAGTATTTGTTCTTAACTGACTTACCTAGTTAAATAAAGGTAAAATAAAAATGAGCTCCGCCCACAAACAAGGCCAAATTTGATCAAAATACAAATAGTTTGATGGCGGAGACATTTAGTTAATTTAGCGACACTCTTGTCCAGAGTAACTTACAGTCACTACATTAAACTAAGGTCGATTGACCATCCATTTTTAATAGCTCCTATTATGCAATTGTTTCTAGTCGCCACCAGATGGCAGGATATCGCCACAACCTCATGAAAAATACCAACTAACTTACCTTACAAGTTCTACTCAATAATATGTGTTTCAATATTTATTTACTACACACATGAGTGGTAAGTCAGTACTGTTGATGTTGACTGATTTCCTTATATGAACTGTAACTCAGTAAAATCTTTGAAATTAAGACATGAAAGTGAATTCTGACAGTCTAAAGGCACTTAGTTGATTCTAAAATGTTGTATTCTATACCCATTTATAGAGAAACAAGTTATTAATGTGTTTAATAAGATTAAAGATTCTCTCAGGGGACCCTATTTAAATTTCAGGGGACCCCACATGGGTCCCGGACCCCAAGTTTGGGAACCACTGTACTACTAACCTTGCTTCAATGGATCCTCTCTCCTTGTATCTCCTTTGCCTCCTTCATTGCAGCCTGACTCACCACTGTCTGGCTCACTACCTTCTGTAAATAAAAGGCCTTTTGTTATGAGAACTTAAAGTAGCTCACCTTTTGACTATAGCTAGCTTAAGTCAACTGCTCCTCCTGAGGTCAGGCTCCGATCAACGTTAGCTTCTAACTTCATCCTTCTAGCCAGCTAGTTTTACAGTGCATTCGGAAAGTATTGAGTACACTCAACTTTTTCCACATTTTCTTATGTTACAGCCTTATTCTAAAATGGATTACATGTTTTTTTCCCCTCATCAATCTACACACAATACCCCATAATGAAAAAGCAAATGTTTACACATTTATTAAAAATGAAATACCTTACTTGCATAAGTATTCAGACCCCTTGCTATGAGACTCAAAATTGAGGCTCAGGTGCATCCTGTTTCCATTGATCATCCTTGAGATGTTTCTACAAATTGATTGGAGTCCACATGATTTGGAAAGGCACACACCTGTCTATATAATGTCCCACAGTTGACAGTGCATGTCCGAGCAAAAATCAAGCCATGAGGTCGAAGGAATTGTCCGTAGAGCTCTGAGACAGGATTGTGTTGTGGCACAGCTCTGGGGAAGGGTACCAAAACATTTCTGCAGCATTGACGGTCAACAAGAACACAGTGGCCTCCATCATTCTTAAATGGAAGAAGATTGGAACCACCAAGACTCTTCCTAGAGCTGGCCGCTGGGCCAAACTGAGCAATCGGAGGTGGGAGGGCCTTGGTCAGGGAGGTGACCAAGAACCCGATGGTCACTCTGACAGCGGTCCACAGTTCCTCTGTGGAGATGGGAGAACCTTCCAGAAGGACAACCATCTCTGCAGCACTCCACCAATCAGTCCTTTATGGTAGAGTGGCCAGACAGAAGCCTCTCCTCAGTAAAAGGCACATGACAGCCCGCTTGGAGTCTGCCAAAAGGTACCTAAAGGACTCAGACCATGAGAAACAAGATTCTCTGGTCTGATGAAACCAACATTGAACTCTTTGACCTGAATGCCAAGCGTCACGTCTGGAGGAAACCTGGCACCATCCCTACGGTGAAGCATGGTTGTGGCAGCATCATGCTGTCGGGATGTTTTTCAGCGGCAGGGACTGGGAGACTACATTTTAAATTTACATTTACGTCATTTAGCAGACGCTCTTATCCAGAGCAACTTACAAATCGGTGCATTCACCTTATAGCCAGTGGGATAACCACTTTACAATATGTTTTTTTTTTCTTTCTTTGGGGTGGGGTAAGGGGGGGTAGAAGGATTACTTTATCCTATCCCAGGTATTCCTTAAAGAGGTGGGGTTTCAAGTGTCTCCGGAAGGTGGTGAGTGACTCCGCTGTCCTGGCGTCGTGAGGGAGCTTGTTCCACCATTGGGGTGCCAGAGCAGCGAACAGTTTTGACTGGGCTGAGCGGGAACTGTGCTTCCGCAGAGGTAGGGGGGCCAGCAGGCCAGAGGTGGATGAACGCAATGCCCTCGTTTGGGTGTAGGGACTGATCAGAGCCTGAAGGTACGGAGGTGTCGTTTCCCTCACAGCTCCGTAGGCAAGCACCATGGTCTTGTAGCAGATGCGAGCTTCAACTGGAAGCCAGTGGAGTGTGCGGAGGAGCGGGGTGACGTGAGAGAACTTGGGAAGGTTGAACACCAGACGGGCTGTGGCATTCTGGATGAGTTGTAGGGGTTTAATGGCACAGGCAGGGAGCCCAGCCAACAGCGAGTTGCAGTAATCCAGACAGGAGATGACAAGTGCCTGGATTAGGACCTGTGCCGCTTCCTGTGTAAGGCAGGGTCGTACTCTCCGAATGTTGTAGAGCATGAACCTACAGGATCGGGTCACCGCCTTGATGTTAGCGGAGAACGACAGGGTGTTGTCCAGGGTCACGCCAAGGCTCTTCGCACTCTGGGAGGAGGACACAACGGAGTTGTCAACCGTGATAGCGAGATCATGGAACGGGCAGTCCTTCCCCGGGAGGAAGAGCAGCTCTGTCTTGCCGAGGTTCAGCTTGAGGTGGTGATCTGTCATCCACACTGATATGTCTGCCAGACATGCAGAGATGCGATTCGCCACCTGGTTATAAGAAGGGGGAAAGGAGAAGATTAGTTGTGTGTCGTCTGCGTAGCAATGATAGGAGAGGCCATGTGAGGATATGACAGAGCCAAGTGACTTGGTGTATAGCGAGAATAGGAGAGGGCCTAGAACTGAGCCCTGGGGGACACCAGTGGTGAGAGCACGTGGTGCGGAGACAGATTCTCGCCACGCCACTTGGTAGGAGCGACCGGTCAGGTAGGACGCAATACAAGAGTGAGCCGCGCCGGAGATGCCCAACTCGGAGAGGGTGGAGAGGAGGATCTGATGGTTCACAGTATCAAAGGCAGCAGACAGGTCTAGAAAGACAAGAGCAGAGGAGAGAGAGTTAGCTTTAGTAGTGCGGAGAGCCTCCGTGACACAGAGAAGAGCAGTCTCAGTTGAATGACCAGTCTTGAAACCTGACTGGTTTGGATCAAGAAGGTCATTCTGAGAGAGATAGCAAGAGAGTTGGCTAAAGACGGCACGCTCAAGAGTTTTGGAGAGAAAAGAAAGAAGGGATACTGGTCTGTAGTTGTTGACATCAGAGGGATCGAGTGTTGGTTTTTTGAGAAGGGGTGCAACTCTCGCTCTCTTGAAGACGGAAGGGACATAGCCAGCGGTCAAGGATGAGTTGATGAGCGAGGTGAGGTAAGGGAGAAGGTCACCGGAGATGGTCTGGAGAAGAGAGGAGGGGATAGGGTCAAGCGGGCAGGTTGTTGGGCGGCCAGCCGTCACAAGTCGCAAGATTTCATCTGGAGAGAGAGGGGAGAAAGAAATCAAAGCATAGAGTAGGGCAGTGTGAGCAGGACCAGCAGTGTCATTTGACTTAACAAACGAGGATCGGATGTCGTCAACCTTCTTTTCAAAATGGTTGACGAAGTCATCCACAGAGAGGGAGGAGGGGGGAAGGGGGAGGAGGATTCAGCAGGGAGGAGAAGGTGGCAAAGAGCTTCCTAGGGTTAGAGGCAGATACTTGGAATTTAGAGTGGTAGAAAGTGGCTTTAGCAGCAGAAACAGATGAAGAAAATGTAGAGAGGAGGGAGTGAAAAGATGCCAGGTCCGCAGGGAGTCTAGTTTTCCTCCATTTCCGCTCGGCTGCCCGGAGCCCTGTTCTGTGAGCTCGCAATGAGTCGTCAAGCCACTGAGCAGGAGGGGAGGACCGAGCCGGCCGCGAGGATAGGGGACATAGAGAGTCAAAGGATGCAGAAAGGGAGGAAAGGAGGGTTGAGGATGCAGAATCAGGAGATTGGAGGGAGAAGGATTGAGCAGAGGGAAGAGATGATAGGATGGAAGAGGAGAGAGTAGCGGGAGAGAGAGAGCGAAGGTTGCGACGGCGCATTACCATCTGAGTAGGGGCAGAGTGAGTAGTGTTGGAGGAGAGCGAGAGAGAAAAGGATACAAAGTAGTGGTCGGAGACTTGGAGGGGAGTTGCAGTGAGATTAGTAGAAGAACAGCATCTAGTAAAGATGAGGTCAAGCATATTGCCTGCCTTGTGAGTAGGGGGGGACGGTGAGAGGGTGAGGTCAAAAGAAGAGAGGAGTGGAAAGAAGGAGGCAGAGAGAAATGAGTCAAAGGTAGACGTAGGGAGGTTGAAGTCACCCAGAACTGTGAGGGGTGAGCCATCAACAGGAAAGGAACTTATCAAGGCGTCAAGCTCATTGATGAACTCTCCAAGGGAACCTGGAGGGCGATAAATGACAAGGATGTTAAGCTTGAATGGGCTAGTGACTGTGACAACAAGGAATTCCAATGAGGAGATAGACAGATGGGTCAGGGGAAAAAGAGAGAATGTCCACTTGGGAGAGAAGAGGATTCCTGTGCCACCACCCCGCTGACCAGATGCTCTCGGGGTATGCGAGAACACGTGGTCAGATGAGGAGAGAGCAGTAGGAGTAGCAGTGTTTTCAGTGGTAATCCATGTTTCCGTCAGCGCCAAGAAGTCGAATAACTGGAGGGTAGCATAGGCTGAGATGAACTCTGCCTTGTTGGCCGCAGAACGGCAGTTCCAGAGGCTGCCGGAGACCTGGAACTCCACGTGGGTCGTGCGTGCAGGGACCACCAGGTTAGAGAGGCAGCAGTCACGTGGTGTGAGGCGTTTGTATAGCCTGTGCGGAGAGGAGAGAACAGGGATAGACAGAGGCATAGTTGACAGGCTACAGAAAATGGCTACAATAATGCAAAGGAGATCGGAATGAAATGAACTAAACATCTGGGAAAGCGAGAGAGCAGGGCCTCCCTCACTTACGTTTCACTGAAACACCCAAATATAACTCTCCCAACTTCCACCTCAGAAACTATAATCCTAGTCAGGATTGAGGGAAAGATGAACGGAGCAAAGTACAGAGAGATCCTTGATGAAAACCTGCTCCAGAGCGCTCAGGACCTCAGACTGGAGCGAAGGTTCACCTTCCAGCAGGACAACGACCCTAAGCACACAGCCAAGACAACGCAGGAGTTGCTTCGGGACCCAGCCAGAGCCTGGACTTGAACCCGATCTAACATCTCTGAAGAGACCTTAAAATAGCTGTGCAGCGACACTCCCCATCCAACCTGAAAGAGCTTGAGAGGATCTGCAGAGAAGAATGGGAGAAACTCCCCAAATACAGGTGTGCCAAGCATCATAGCCAAGAGGACTCGAGGCTGTAATCGCTGCCAAAGGTGCTTCAACAAAGTACTGAGTAAAGGGTCTGAATACTTGATGTCGGATGTTTACATACACTTAGGTTGGAGTCATTCAAACTCATTTTTCAAAAACTCCACACATTTCTTGTTAACGAACTGTAGTTTTGGCAAGTCGGTTAGGACATCTACTTTGTTCATGATACAAGTAATTTTTTCAACAATTGTTTACAGATTATTTCATTTATAATCCACTGTATCACAATTCCAGTGGGTCAAAGTTTACATACACTATGTTGACGGTGCCTTTAAACAGCTTGGAAAATTCCAGAAAATTATGTCATGGCTTTAGAAGCTTCTGATAGGCTAATTTACATAATTTGAGTCAATTGGAGGTGTACCTGTGGATGTATTTCAAGGCCTACCTTCAAACTCAGTGCCTCTATGCTTGACATCATGGGAAAATCAAAAGAAATCAGCCAAGACCTCTTTCTTTAGACCTCCACAAGTCTGGTTCATCCTTGGGAGCAATTTCTAAACACCTGAAGGTACCACGTTCATCTGTACAAACAATAGTACGCAATTATAAACACCATGGGACCACGCAGCCGCCATACCGCTCAGGAAGGAGAAGCATTCTGTCTCCTAGAGATTAACGTACTTTGGTGCGAAAAGTGAAAATCAATCCCAGAACAACAGCAAAGGACCTTGTGAAGATGCTGGAGGAAACAGGTACAAAAGTATCTACATCCACAGTAAAACAAGTCCTATATCGACATAGCCTGAAAGGCCACTCAGCAAGGAAGAAGCCACTGCTCCAAAACTGCCATAAAAAGCCAGATTACGGTTTGCAACTGCACATGGGGACAAAGATCGTACTTTTTTGAGAAATGTCCTCTGGTCTGATGAAACAAAAATAGAATTGTTTGGCCATAATGACCATTGTTATGTTTGGATGAAAAAGGGGGACGCTTGCAAGCCGAAGAACACCATCCCAACCGTGAAGCACTGGGGTGGAAGCATCATGCTGTGGGGGTGCTTTGCTGCAGGAGGGCCTGGTGCACTTCACAAAATAGATGGCATCATGAGGAAGGAAAATTATGTGGATATATTGAAGCAACATCTCAAGACATCAGTCAGGATGTTAAAGCTTGGTCGCAAATGGGTCTTCCAAATGGACAATGACCACAAGCATACTTCCAAAGTTGTGGCAAAATGGCTTAAGGACAACAAAGTCAAAGTATTGGAGTGGCCATCACAAAGCCCTGACCTCAATCCAATAGAAAATGTGTGGGCAGAACTGAAAAAGCGTGTGCGAGCAAGGAGGCCAACAAACCTGACTCAGTTACACCAGCTCTGTCAGGAGGAATGGGCCAAAATTCACCCAAATTATTGTGGGAGGCTTGTGGAAGGCTACCCAAAACATTTGACCCAAGTTAAACAATTTAAAGGCAATGCTTCCAAATACTAATTGAGTGTATGTAAACGTCTGACCCACTGGGAATGTGATGAAAGAAATAAAAGCTGAAATAAATCATTCTCTCTACTATTATTCTGACATTTCACATTCTTAAAATAAAGTGGTGATCCTAACTGACCTAAGACAGGGAATTTTTACTAGGATTAAATGTCAGGAATTGTGAAAAACTGAGTTTAAATGAATTTGGCTAAGGTGTATGTAAACCTCCGACTTCAACTGTAGATGTAATATTTAAAATGTCTAAAGTCTTGTGAGGCCTGTGGGCATCCTAGAGCAAAACAAGTTTCACCTTTCCACAGAGGGGTCATATTAGTGTGTAGCCCAAACTGTTCGGATGCTACAGACAGAAGTTGGCAGATTGGCTGTACCGTCGAGTCCCACAACGCTTGTGGGGGTCGTAGAGCAAAATGGAGAACACCATCGTGTTCGTGATAGTCTCATCTGTATTGTCCGGACGCTACAGACAATTTTGTGAGAAGACAGATTTTCGGGATGTCTCATGGTCTGACAAACACCGCTCTGGCTCTGTCACCTTTCACCGCAGATGCAAAAGTGCAACATCGGCGGATGCAGTGAATTAAGATATCTCTAGCTTAAACTGACAGATTTTTAAGGGGATTTTTGTATTATGCTAATTAAATTTCCTCTGGGCACGGACATCGACTCTAGGGGGTTTCATATTTATTTTTTATTCTGATTTTTCAGGGGGTGCTGCAGCACCCTCAGCAACCCTACTTCCCGCGGCTATGTTTGCAACACACGGTTTGAAAAAGCACATGATCAAACAAGGCTTCGGACGTCATTGATGACGTACTTCTGATAAAGTGATACACGCATCGGCGCACTGCTTCGAAGTTAGCTGCTTAGCGATTTCGAAGCAAGCCTCCAGTATCAAACGTAACATCACTATGATTCAGTACAATACTGTAAAATGTGCCTACTATACAGTAAGAAAGTAAATGCTACTGTAATTGTAATATTTTACAGTATTTACTGTAATTACATGCGATTGTTGCAAGCAAATTGGCTGCTTGGTATTTGTATTTGACAGCATATTTATGAATAGTTGGTGTTTTATACCACTTGCACTTCTAGAGGCCTACACAAAGGCTTCCAAGCTGGCCGTGATTACAGGGCAAAACAGACTAAAAGGACTAGGCAAACCACTCAACCAGTAATTAAGGCCGTGTCTAGACTTGACAGTTCATGCAGCTTTTGTATTCTGATAATGTAGTTCTGATCATGCGTCTATATTTACATGTGTCCACCATGTCCACATTATGTCCATTCCCGCGCTATATTCAAATGCCAGTATGCATTCTACAAATGGTGGAATAGGCAAAATATGATAATAACATAACAACAACTCCATCAGTTGGCTAAGTAGCCAGGTAACCTCTGTACTGTAGCTACCCAGCAAGCTAGCAGGCAACGTTAAAGGGATTGCAAACGAGTTAGCATAACTCTAGCCAAACAAAATATAGTTTTCTAAATATTAGCTAGCTGGCTAGCGTTTATGAAACAGCAAACACGTTCCACACACGCTAGGAACGTATTTCCTCCAACGTTACAATGAAAAGGTGCCTCTTGGTCCCAAAACACAAGTTTTCTGGAGACTTGTGGGAGGAGTGCTAATGGTGTTGCCCAGTGTATGCGGTTTCAGTAGCCTGATTGGTTCCAGACTGAGGAGACATCCACACACAATGCATCCCTGACCACCTCCTGAAGTGGTCAGACAGATTTGAACACAATCAGACCACAAAGCGACTTTTGTGCGTCTAGACCTGTCTTTTCAGTGCGAGCTTCGTATTCTGATAGCAGAAGCCGCATGTACTGTACGTGTCAAGTGTAGACACCACCTAAGACTTGCTGCCACGCTGATCTGTCCCCTATATACATTCAATTGTTAGGGCACTACTACCACATATCAGTTCAATTGGTACAGCATTCTCACTAACAGGTGCAACAAATATGTTAACGATTCTTAACCTCCCACAACTTTTTTCCACAATGCACCATAATTTACAGAACACTGCAGTAAATATACAGCAAAATAGCCATACAGTACTTTATTGTTAAATTGTATTGTAATACATTAACAGCAATTGCTAACATATGCAATTATACATTACAGCATACCAATGAATATTTGGTGTGTTATATCACTTGCACTTGTAGCAGCCTTATGGTGCTTTCAAGACAACTGGGAACTCTGAAAAATACGAGGTCAAATCATGACGTCAGTCGGAAAGTTGGAGCTCTAGAAAGAGGCCCGAATACCTGAGTTGGAATTCCGAGTGGGATGACCGTTCAAATCGATTTTTCCCAGTCTGAGATAGTTTTTTTCTAAGATGGCAGTGACTACAGGGCAAAACAGATCAAGAGGACATGGCTAAACACTCATCCATTAAAGGTTTAAACTTGCTGCCACTCTGATCTGTCCCCTATACACTTCACATTGTTAGAGAACTACTACCACATTTCAGTTAAATTGGTACAGCACTCTCACTAATGGGTGCAACAAGTATAGCCTCTTACAGATCACGCCTCAAAATATGTTAATGAGACAGAAACAATATCATGCACCCACTAGTGTTCAAAAGGTTTATAGCACTTCAAAAATACAGTCTGGTACTGAATTACAGTAAATGACTGGAAGTACAGTGGCCAATAAATTACTGTAGATTTACAGGATAAGATATTTAGATGTTTTTTTTAACTGTTTGGTACTATAGTCTGTGGGGTACAGTATTCTCACTAACGGGTGCAACAAATATAGCCTCTTACAAGGCACACCTCAAAATATGTCAATGAGCCAGAGTCTTTCTCAGCCCACAACATTTTCCCAAAATGCACCATAATTCACAGTATGCTGCTGTAAATAAACAGCAAAACATGTAATACAGTACTTTACTGTAAAATGGTTTCGCACAATTTTACAGCAGTGTAACGGCATGCCATTGAGCCCCCATAGTGCATTGCTCTTTACAGTACTGTACTGTAATATAGAATTACAGTAGCTAACTGTAAATATTTTGCTGTAAATGTACAGCAATTTGTTACAGTCTGCAATTTGGCTGCTCTACGATGTGCAAAGGATTTTACGAGTCACGTTACTAACAAAGGCTCTGGGAAACACCTTGGCTACTAAAGATACACTAAATATACAAAACACAGGAGTCTGCTGAGGGGAGAAAGGCTCATAATAATAGGCGGAATGGAGCAAATGGAATGGAATCAAACACCTGGAAACCATGTGTTTGATGTATTTGATACCATTCCACTATTCCGCTCCAGTCATTAACACGAGCCCGTTCTCCCCAATTAAGCTGCCACCAACCTCCTGTGATACAAAAGTATGTGGACACCCCTTCAAATTAGTGGATTTTGCTATTTCAGCCACACCCGTTATTGATAAGTGTATAAAATCGAGCACACAGCCATGCAATCTCCAGAGACAAACATTGGTAGTAGAACGGCCTTACTGAAGAGCTCAGTGACTTTCAATGTGGCACCGTCATAGGATGCCACCTTTCCAACAAGTCAGTTCGTAAAATTTCTGCCCTGCTAGACTGTAAGTGCTGTTATTGTGTAGTGGAAACGTTTAGGAGTAACAACGGCTCAACTGCGAAGTGGTAGGCCACACAAGCTCACAGAACGGGACCGTCGAGTCCTGAAGCGTTTAGTGCGTAAAAATCATCTGTTCTCGGTTGCACCACTCACTACTGAGTTCCAAACTGCCTCTGGAAGCAACGTCAGCACAAGAACTGTTCATCGGGAGCTTCATAAAATGGGTCTCCATGGCCGAGCAGCCGCACACAAACCTAAGATCACCATGCGCAAGCGTCGGCTGGAGTGGTGTAAAGCTTGCCGCCATTGGACTCTGGAGCAGTGGAAACGCGTTCTCTGGAGTGATGAACCACTCTTTACCATCTGGCAGTCCGACAGACGAATCTGGGTTTGGCGGATGCCAGGAAAACGCTACCTGCCCCAATGCATAGTGCCAACTGTAAAGTTTGGTGGAGGAGGAATAATGGTCTGGGGCTTTTCATGGTTCGGGCTAGGTTCCTTAGTTCCAGTGAAGGGAAATCTTAACACTACAGCATACAATGACATTCTAGACGATTCTGTGCTTCCAAATTTGTGGCAACAGTTTGGGGAAGGCCCTTTCCTGTTTCAGCATGGCCTGCACAGAGCCCTGACCTCAACTCCATCGAACACCTTTGTGATGAATTGGAACACCGACTGCGAGCCAGGCCTAATCGCCCAACATCAGTGCCCGACCTCACTAATGCTCTAGTGACTGAATGGAAGCAAGTCCCCACAGCAATGTTCCACCATCTAGTGGAAAACCTTCCAAGAAGAGTCGAGGCTGTTATAGCAGCAAAGGGGGGACCAACTCCATCTTAATGGCCATGATTTTGGAATGAGATGTTCGACGAGCAGGTGTCCACATACTTTTGGTCATGTAGTTTACATCATATGACAGTTCTAACGATGATTTTAACACTACGAAGGCTCTGGGAAACACCTTGGCTACTAAAGATACATCGTAGGAAGGTTCTACCAATGGGAAACGAGGCCCTGATCTATTACATTCATTGCTTTGCTTAACAGAATTAGAATGTGTATTGTGTACGCAAATAATTTATCTTCATAAACATGATGATGATCATACACTATTTAATATTCATGATATACAGTATGGCTGGCTGGCAAGTGGCTTGTGTGTGACTATATGATGGCTAGCTTGACTACCTGGGTTGTTGCTGCCCTGACGTGCAAATCCCAGCTGAAAAAGGAATGGAGTTGAGTCTGAGGGTTGTTGATGCAGCCACTCCTCTCTCTCTGTCTCTCTCTGCTGTGCGTAGGCCTATCTATCAGCCAACCAGACCGAATATTGCTGATGTAAATCAGCAATTTAGCAAGTCACATTATGCTGCTGTGGAGTGGTGTTGATATGTAAAATAGCTATGTAGCTAGCTATACACTCGAATTGACCTGTGACCGCCTCTCATGCATGTTTGGATACTAGGTGCGAGCTCCGTACAGGACAGACTGGGAAAAACAGGCACAACCAACGGACCGGGGGGAGGGGTGGGGGGTTGCGCCTGTTAACTAATATCATTATGGCCAAAATAAAAACTAACCAGACTGGACATGATGAAGAAACTCCCTCCAGTGACAGTAAAAAAAAAAGGTATAAAGTAATTTTAAAAATATATGTCTGCAGAAGCATAGCCTCATTCCGAGCTACAGACCATCAGATAAAAATCCTTCTCTGAGACCAATAGGCAGAAAGCCAACAGCAATTTGTAAAAAAAAATGTATCTAGTTCTTCTATAGAATTGAATGGTGGTGTGATGGAGACACATACTTCTACATCTTAGCCACAGGCCAGGAGGTTGTTGTATTGCATTACATTTGAAATACTATGGTACTTAGGTCTTTTAAATGATGCCAGGAATATATATTCTTTCCTGATTACAATATTACAATTCACAAGCCATTGAATCTAAAAAGTATTGCAAAAAAAAGTATCACAATAAAAAAATGTCTCCCAGCCCTACTGCCCAATACAAAAATGGTGGATAAGACACAACCAAACATTGTGTTGGAGCAGTAGTTGAGGGGAAATGTCTGAATTCCAGAATGTCCGAAGTGTGAGGTGTGAAGGGGCATTGTCAGGTGAAATTACCCCATGGGCCCTGTTCAAAAGTAGTGCACTACATAGGGAATAGGGTGCCATTTGCGACGCATGTCAAGTAATTTTTCACCCGTTGAGTTTGGCCTGGGAAGTCTAGTTACTTCTAGCCTCTTTGTATGAGCTGGGAGAAGATCCATCATTACACTGCCAGCCCATAGTAACCCCGCCTGAGAGAGAACCATCCGTCACAGCCGCCATGGGAGGCATAGGTTGAATCTCAAACGGCACCCTAATCCCTAGTAGGTGCACTACTTCACTATATAAGGAATAGGGGACACACCCATGGACGCAGCTTTGAATGAGCATTGAGTGAGCAACGTTCCTCACTGTTACCTTCTCTTCTCAAAGAGAAACATGTTTCCTTTAATGCCTTTAACTGAGCTCTGTTTGCTCTCTCAAAGGTCTATATTTCCACAATCACTCCAACATTCTCCTTGGTGCCAACGGTAGGCCAGGAATCTTGATGCATCTCAAATGAAACAGTTGTGTTTTTCTTCCTTAAAAATTGTCTAAATACACTCTGGAAAAACCACTACTCTAGGGTGATTGAGTTGAATAAGTTTATCTACCAAACTCAGCTGGTGTTCTGTGTAATCGAATGGGGCTTATAAGCTCAGTGCTCATATTAGCTTAGTTGGGGGAAGTGTGTGACTGTGTGTGTCTTTGTGTACGTGTGTGACCACCTGTCTGCCTGTCTGCGTATCTGCGCATGTGTGTTCGTGCTCGTGCATGCATTGGTGTGTGTGTTTGTGTTTGTGTTTGTGTTTGTGTGTGTGTCCATCAGTTCACCGGGTTCAGTTCCTCTCAGCGTACCTCAATCAGTGTCTCAGGAGGTCACTCCCTCTAGTGTCTATGATCAGTAAAAACCCATACGTCATCACCATAGGCAAAGAAAAGTGCTGTTTATACTTTTTACATAACAGTACCGAATGTACAATCTGAAATCCATCCAAAACGTGCACCGCAAAGCTAAACCACCTAGTTTTTATACGTCTCGTATCCTGTTCTATGTAGTATCTATTTTATCTAGGGCGGCAGGTAGCTTAGTGGGTAAGAGCGTTGTGCCAGTAACCGAAAGGTCGCTGGTTCTAATCCCCGAGCCAACTAGGTGAAAAATCTGTTGATGTGCCCTTAAGCAAGGCACTTAACCCTAATTGCTCATGTAAGTCGCTCTGGATAAGAGCGTCTGCTAAATGACTAAAATGTAATTCAATCTCATCCTGCACACATACAGAGAGAGAAGCCTGAGGCTGCTTCCCAAATGGGTTCCTTTTGCATCCCTTTGATATTTAAAGTAGAAATTGTGAACCAATATTTAATATTAAAATCCTGTTATATTAAATGAAGTGCCCTTTAACATAGACATTCTGACCACATGGAGAATTCAATAAATATGAATAAAGACTATCTAAAGAGCCAAAATGCATTATTTTGACATGTACCTCTGTTAGTGGCGACCCGTCATTCAGGGCAGGTGGGGAAGTTTTTTTCTTGAGTAAGGCAGCTCCAAAATGCAGGTGTTTCAGCCTAGCTCAGTGCTTTCTGTGGTGGTGGGGCAGCCAGCGGAAAATACGGCGCGTAGGGGTTGGTAATGTTCTCTAGTTGCGCCGTGATTGGCTCAGTATTCTGTCACTCATCGGGACATTATGTCACTGCAAAATCTACGGGTAGAGCTCGAAAATTCAAGCCCCTTGGGTGCTGCCATAGAGTTACATTAGAAGTGCCTATCCAAGAAGGCTCAAGGTCATTGGCCACAGATAAAATGACTTCAAATCACGTTATATCTACAGTAGCTTTGATTGGACTGATCATGTCAACATCATACTTTCAAAATCTTAGCTAGCAAGCTAGCAGTCATCGTCATGAATCAAGTCGACAATATACTGGCAAATCCTTTTCAATCCTTGTCATATGAAGAGAAATAATGAAGAGAAATTATAGATAAAAAGTATCGGAGCTCATCGGCCATTGGCCATAAACATTACACAACAAGTTGGAAATCGCAAATTCAACAATGAATGGTTTGGAAGGAATCAGTGGCTACCTGCATTGCAAAGCAATCACTACGCTGCTATTCAGTGGAGTGGGTGTGTGGTCCAAGTCTGGGTTTAAGGGTCTCTTTTCCAAGCTTAAAAGGATAAACATTCAACATTAGCCATGCTGTCAATCCAGCATAACTTCTGCCGCGCTCAAACTGGAAACTAGGGAACTGGGAAATCTCAGACTTCAAGACAACTGGAAACTCTGAAAAAAAACGAGCTCCGACTGGGAAAATACATTTTGAACGGTCATCCAACTCAGAATTGCAAGTTGGGAACAAGGGCCACTTTCTAGAGCTCCGACCTGGAGATCACTGACGTCTTCATCGCTGCGACACCTTCCTGTTCATGATGTAATATGCCAGGGAGATATGTATACTGTAGCTAAGAAAGTAATACTAAATGTATGTTAGTAGCACATGTGCCTCACCCTAATAATTTGGTAAATTTTCCCCTCATAATTTAGCCTACTGTTCTGACTTGGTGGTGCACATGTAGCCTATAGCCTGTTTTAGAGAACTGTAATCATTGAATATTGTAAGAGCTTTCATTGTCTGCTTATATGCTCCCTTTATTTATTATATGGTTCTGACTTGGTGAACAGGGAGAATACTGTAAGAACAGCCCATGTTCTGAATTCTGTCGCTGTACATTTCAAAAGTGCTGAACAAATAGTTATATTGACTATGTACATCCTAGCTCGCTAATTCATGTCTTAATCGAAATTTCGGATTGCCTCTTATCCGCTCGTCGTCCCCTTATGCCATAGTTTGTACATCTCAATTATCAGTAGAAACCACATTTGTTTGAGTAAGTCAGCCATATCAGCTATGTTTTTTTTAAAGGCAGTAAATGAGGCTGAATGAACTGTTTCGCTGCCAGACAAGTGGTCCTCTGTAGCTCAATTGGTAGAGCATGGCGCTTGTAACGCCATGGTAGTGGGTTCGATCCCCGGGACCACCCATATGTAAAAATGTATGCACACATGACTGTAAGTCGCTTTGGATAAAAGCGTCTGCTAAATGGCTTATTATTATTACAAGGCTCCGATGATAGCCAGGTGTAGACGTCGAAAGGTGTTGGGACAGCTTTATCTAGGCCCTAACAGTTTGTGGGCACTGTTTGTCACCATTATAGTGCAATTCATGTATTGTTTAGTGTTGTGTTGTGTAGTGGCTTTGCTGGCATGCATCATCAACAATATTTATGGGGGTATTTGCCCCACCAAGATTTACATGCTAAAATCGCCACTGCCCTCTGTGCACCCTCTGTGACTTCTAGGAAGGTTTTAACCCACTTAACCCCAATATTGCTCCATGTTCACCATCATTGTAAAGCCCTAGTTATTTTGTTGCTTTGACAAAGTCATTTCTGAAGATCATTATTTATTTAATGTGATTATTATTTATTTAATTTTAAGGTCAACCATGTTATGTGAACTGAACTCTTGTTTTAATATGGTGGAACTATTCCTTTAGGGGGATTTTTTTTTAAAGAAACATTAAACCTCTAATAGTCAAATCCATAGGTGGCGTGTCCATAAGGCTAGGGGAAGCTTTCCCTAAAGTATGTTGAATTAAATAGCCAAAATTATATAGCCTAATTAGCCTACTCTTGTCTATACATAAATAAATCATTCAAAATAGGCTACTAAAGCATGATTTGGCGACAGAGGAACATTAGCTTCTTAAAAAAATTAGTTGTGGATGGTTTTAAATCACATTGCCTACAGTCAAGGCCTTCCGAGTGGCGCAGTGGTCTAAGTGGTCTAAGGAGATCCTGGTTCGAATCCAGGCTCTGTCGTAGCCGGCCGCGACCGGTTGGCCCAGGGTAGGGGAGGGAATGGCGCACAATTGGCCCAGGGTAGGGGAGGGAATGGCCGGCAGGGATGTAGCTCAGTTGGTAGAGCATGGCGTTTGCAACGCCAGGGTTGTGGGTTTGATTCCCACGGGGGGCCAGTATGAAAAAAAATAATAATAATGTATGCACTCACTAACTGTAAGTCACTCTGGATAAGAGCGTCTGCTAAATGACTGTAATGTAAATGTCACAGTGGGTTTTGACCAGAGGCTGCGCCTCCTCTTGACAACCCTTCGCTTGAAATTTGCATAAAGTAGAGCAGAACTCTACTGTTCCGCTAGCAGGGTTCTCACTGCTCACAATCCCCTGCACATTTCTCTGCGTGCCCTCGTTGAAAATGAATGGCGGTGGAACTTCTCCTGCCTTATTCGTTGTTGGTGAAAACCTTCTGTCGGAAGGAAAGATAGCGTGCGCAATTTGGGCAGTTCGCTAGGCAAATACCAAATATATGATTGTTGAGTGGAAAGTAGAGAGGCCCAGCCATGCATATCGCAATATTTCAAAATACAATCGTGGGAAAACATAGTTTGGAAAGCAAATGCTATTGCTGTAAAGAGAAGACAATGAAAATACTCTAATCTGTCTTTTAGTTTATCAAAATTCTCAATTGAATTGAGCTAACAACAGTATAGCCTATCTTATTGGCACCAGCGGAGAACATATCAATTTTAGAATAAGGCTGTAACGTAACAAAATGTAGAAAAAGTCAAGGAATCTGAATACTTTCCGAATGCACTGTATATCCTCTTTATCATTGTTGGGTCAGTCCCACTTAAAAGTTTGTTTTTGGACAATAATTTCCTCCTGCAGTTTAGATCATATTCTATTTGTGTCTCCCCTTCTCGTAGGCCTATTATATGGATCAGACAACGTTGTTTTTATTGATCTGTTTGTCAGTGTCAGCAGAGCAGGCTAACCTGTAATTTGTCGTATTAAAAAAGATTCTGCTAATGTCTCCAGTCACATAAAGTGTAGTAGAATTGCATGTAATGTGTTTAAAAAAGGCAACATTTTTCCTGTGCAAAGAAAGAAACGTATCTGATATAGCCTAGGCCTACATTACTCTACGCTATACGCGCTCAGCCATGCATTGAACGGTATTTTTTGCGAACAGTGATTGAATTATATTATTAGCCTAAATTATGATTATCAAATCTACTCATCACATTGCAAATACTGTAGTAGGCTATCTTACATACAGTAAGTCTGCAAATGCGATGATGCATTGAATGCTTTATTATAAAGGTGCATTTTTATGGTGAACATTAGTTTCCCCAAACTTGAAACTCACGCGCTGCCTATGGTCAACTTATAGTGTAAAAGCAGTTGAGCTGGTTCCAGTCTTTTTGGCCATTTTATGGTAGTTTGTGGTGGAAAACTGAGCGGGTCCAGCAAAACACGTCAACTGTTATAAGACAGGCTAGAAATGTTTTAAAGGACCCTGCCCACTATTTCAACATAATTTCCTGTCCTAGAGAGGAAATGCACGTTTAGGTTCCACCTCCAAAGAATGACAAAGGCTACTTAGTGGGTGTGGGAATTTTCATGTGGAGTTGATAAACATCCACAAATAGAGCACTGACAACTGTCAGTGTAGCTAGCTAGCATGCCAACCTTATCTAGCTAGCTAATGTTATTTGTTGTTGCTCTTCTTTTTTTTTACTACACCATATTCTATGGCTGGTTCTGGAGCTGGATTTGTCATAAGCATTGATTTAAGTAAAAATAAAAATGTACAAATTATCCAATGGATTATGATCATTTTCTGGGGGGGAAAAGTGGAGCTGCAAAAACATAAGTTTGCACCCCTTATTTTAATTTGCTTCATGGCTCAGGCGGCCAAGTGGACACAAGGCTGTTTGGCTCATCTCAGTCTCAAAGAGGAATAACTTTGCCATGCTGGTGGGTGTAAAATAAATATATATATATTTTTTTTTTATGCCCTGAAATGAAACTAATAATTTGTATGTCATATCACAGGCAAAAGTGGATTCACACGGATTTGCACAAAGTGGGCAGTTTGGATTTGTTACTTCAAGCCCAAATATTACATACTTTGACTAAAGCTATGACTTACTGACTTAAATCGTTGTGCAACATCATGGGCAAGCTCTGGCCATTGTCTTTCACCTAGAAAAAGTGGATTTATTCTCGTGTGGGCATTTAACAAATGTGAAGCTTGTATTCAATTGCCCCTCCCTGTTGCACACAACAAGCTTCCATTCCCCCTGTCACAAGGGGATTTTATTTGGCACTTAATAGGCACTTACTAAAGTATTTTTATTTATTTAACTTGAGATGGGAAAACATGTTTTTTATGAAGTTGAACATGTTCTCTTTATGAAAGAATGTTAAAATTAGACGAAATCAAACGTTTTTGGGACCAAGTTACACTTCACCAAAGGCACCGAATTGGTGGAACGACCCAGTGCACTGCTTTTGACTAGAGCCCTCTGCACTATTTAGGGAATATGGTGCCATTTGGGACGCATTGGGGTGTCAGTGTGTTCTGACCCTCACTAGCAGACAGTTGGTTCACATCGAGACGGGTGCTTTCATAGTCTCACCAGCTGAGCATACTGGAGAAAAACACAATGAGCTCTGGCTTGCATCATCCGCGAACAAATGCCCATCATTTCTCCATAAATACGCTTCTAGCACAGCACATTTAGTCCAAAAGGAGGGAAAAACAGAGCAGACAAAGGATACATTAGCAGCCATCTGTATCTCTGTATATCGGTCTCCTGGAACAGAATACGTAAGAGCTAGCTATCAGCTCGGTGTGGCATAATAGAGCCGGTCTGGACAGAGATGCATGACTCATAATGCTCATCCCTCATGAGTCATTGGCAAGTTTGTTGAGCAATTTTGAATGATTTGCAGTTGAAACTGTTTCTTTGGTTAATATCTCATTTGGTGGGTTTGCCTAGTTTGTCCTATCACTAAAATCAAATATATTACAAAATACTGTATGCCATTAAGCAGCCTCTTTTATCCAAAGCAACGTACAGTCATGCGTGCATACATTTTTCATATGGGTGGCCCCAGCGTGAATCTTTCAAATGGGTGGCACGAGCATGAATCGAACCCATGATTCTTGGCAATGCAAGCCCTTTGCTCTACCAACTGAGCCACAATGATAATATGTCATCTTTACCTCCAAATAATGGAACTAAGCACCTGAATAGCAGTAGGTGTCCATAGAAACAAAGCCTACTGTTTGCACCTCTGGCATCTAAGCATATGCTAGTGTTGTACGAGAAGCACCCAGACGTCCCCTGTCCTTGTTTAGGGGCTTGAAAGGCTTGTCAGACTCAGTTTTTACACGTCTCGTCTGCCTCCTACATGGTCTGGTTCCAGCAGGATATCCATAGAACTACCATGAGAAACTAGCTGGGTTCAAGGATGGTTCACCATGTCATTAATACATTAACACTGCTATCGCTCTGCAGCGGGATTCTGTGTGTGTGTGTGTGTGCACTTGCATGCTTATGTACTTGTGTGTGTGTTTCTCAAGTCTTTTCACAACAAAGAGCATATTGTTAGGAAACATGACTGTTTTTTAAATGTGTTTAGAGTCATCGACAACAACAATGCAGCGATGTGAATCCAATAGAGACATCAGAATATGGTTGTCCCCAATGGCACCCTATTCTCTATATAGTGCACTGCTTTTGACCAGAGCCCTATGGATCCTATATAGGGAATAGGGTGCCATTTAGGATGCATCCTATATGTGGAGGTAATTAGAGCTGATTTCTCTCCCCAGAGGAAGTCAAACACACACAAAGGTCAGAATAACAACCAACGCCTACACACTCCGCTACAGCACTGCAGGGGCAGCTCCACACACACAGTACTTAGTGTTTCTGGAGTGCTGGACAACCTTCAATCTGTTCCCTAAGCTCACATTATAGTTTTTTTTAAACATCACAAAAAAACATTCCTCTTCTGAATTTTAAATGGTCTTTTAGTTTAGACCAGGGATGTCAAACCTAATTCCTGGAGGGCCGTGTCTGCTGGTCTTTGAGATTTCATTTCAATACGTAGCAATCTACAGTTGCTACATCCATTTTTGGACATTGAAGTAATTATATATAGCCATTGATTCTAGAAGAATATAACTTATAAATGCCTCATGAGCTTAGTGAATCTGTCTTACCCCATCAGAAACCAAAATATAAGCTTGTTTTACTCCAATGGATGTAATGTAAACAATGTCACTGTTAACAAACACAGCTTCAAAACATGGTTAAAACTATCATTTAGATCTCATGGATGGTCAGTCCTTTTACCCATAGCTCCCTCTATGAATTTGAGTGGTTACATTTCTCCAGCCCCATCCCTGAGCTATTTATCAAAGTGTTGGAGTGGCTGCTTTGTTATTGTTTAAACTGCAGATAGCCCCTTTAAGACCTAGACAACCAGATGAGGGAAGTTCCTAACCAATCAATGGCCTTTATTGATCAATCAAGTATAAGGGAGGAGTTTGACACCCCTGGTTTAGACTGTTATGTTGACAATACCTTCCAGTCCCACTCATCAACAACAACAACAACAACAACAACAACAACAACAACAACAAAAACAAAAGGTGTGTGTGTTCATAGGGCTGTGATGGTAATTGAATAACCGTGTAACTGACAGTTATGGGTGAAGACTGTCATGAAAATAAAATAACAGTTTAGATAGGCCTACATTATAATAATTATTATTATTAACTTTAGTTTCATTTAGATGAACTTTACCTAATAGCAGGAGTGTTTACAAATGATTATAAGAAAAAAATAATCCAACAGTCTGTCTATTAAACTTTCTACATCTGCTCCTTTTTCCACCTTTCCTTTGATGCTCAAGCAGCTAATATGCTAGATGCGCGGGGGTGTAGAGCACTATAGGCTATGGCACTTCCGTAAAAAAATTATTTGATGCGTGGACTTTCTTTTATACAATGCACGTTTCATTGCTTGCTAGTAAATAAATACATCTGTTTTCTTTTTTAAAAAAGGTTGGATGTGTCTGACTAGTAAAAAAATATTCAACGGCAGTCGACAAGGTTGTTCTGGCTCTGAGGCCTATAATGCCCTAATGTTGTGTCAAATGGACAATGCACCCATCCTCTCCAACCTGGCTATGTCGGTGACCGTGTACATGGCCAATTACGGTAACCTCAAATTCCAAGAACGCCACAGCCTTATGTCTGCGTTACTGCATGTTTGTGTCCTGTAATACCTACGAGAGGTGGAGAAGGTCGGTCACGTGGAGGTTGACCCGCCGACCCAGACGTTCCATCATGTCCAAGCCCTGGTCAGAGGTGAGGGAGCTGGGAGGACAGACAGAGAGAGCAGGTTATCAGAGATGATGCTCCTTCATATTGCTATACAACCAACCAGTCACAGAACCGGCAACAACCAGCCCTATTAATTAGCATGGCTGGGTTTTCACATCTCACCGACATGTACAGTACCAGTCAAAAGTTTGGACACACCTACTCATTCCAGCGTTTTTCTATATTTGTATTATTTTCTAAATTGTAGAATAATAGTGAAGACATCAAAACTATGAAATAACACATATGGAATCATGTAGTAACCAAAAAAGTGTTAAACAAATCAAAATATAATTTATATTTGAGATTCTTCAAAAAGCCACCCTTTGCCTTGATGACAGCTTTACACACTCTTGGTATTCTCTCAACCAGCTTCACCTGGAAAGCTTTTCCAACAGTCTTGAAGGAGTTCCCACATATGCTGAGCACTCATTGGCTGCTTTTCCTTCACGCTGCCGTCCGACTCATCCCAAACCATCTCAATTGGGTTGAGGTCGGGGGATTGTGGAGGCCAGGTCATCTGATGCAGCACTCCATCACTCTCCTTCTTGGTAAAATAGCCCTTACACAGCCTGGAGGTGTGTTGGGTCATTGTCTTGTTGAAAAACAAATGATAGTCCCACTAAGCCCAAACCAGATGGGATGGCGTATCGCTGCAGAATGCTGTGGTAGCCATGCTGGTTAAGTGTGCCTTGAATTCTAAATAAATCACAGACAGTGTCACCAGCAAAGATCATCCTTTCACCCACACCGCGTCTCACAAAGCCACGGCGGTAGGAACCAAAAACCTCCAAGTTGGACTCCAGACCAAAGGACACATTTCCACCGGTCTAATGTCCATTGCTCATGTTTCTTGGCCCAAGCAAGTCTCTTCTTCTTATTGGTGTCTTTTAGTAGTGGTTTCTTTGCAGCAATTTGACCATGAAGGCCTGATTCACACAGTCTCCTCTGAACAGTTGATGTTGAGATGTGTCTGTTACATGAACATTTATTTGAGGCTGGAAACTTATCCTGTACAGCAGAGGTAACTCTGGGTCTTCCATTCCTGTGGCGGTCCTCATGAGAGCCAGTTTAATCATAGCGCTTGATGGTTTTTGCGACTGCACTTGAAGAAACTTTCAAAGTTCTTGAAATGTTCCATATTGACTGACCTTCATGTCTTAAAGTAATGATGGACTGTTGTTTCGCTTTGCTTATTTGAGCAGTTCTTGCCATAATATGGACTTGGTCTTTTACCAAATAGGGCTATCTTCTGTATACCCCCCCCTACCTTGTCACAACACAACTGATTGGCTCAAATGCATTAAGAAGGAAAGAAATTCCACCAATTAACTTTTAAGAAGGCACATATGTTAATTTAAATGCATTCCAGGTGACTACCTCATGAAGCTGGTTGAGAGAATGCCAAGAGTGTGCAAAGCTGTCATCAAGGCAAAGGGTGCCGATTTGAAGAATCTCAAATATAAAATATCTGATTTGTTTAACACTTTTTTGGTTACTACATGATTCCATATGTGTTATTTCATAGTTTTGATGTCTTCACTATTATTCTACAAAGTACAAAATAGTAAAAATAAAGAAAAACCCTTGAATGAGTAGGTGTGTCCAAACTTTTGACTGGTAGTGTACATAAAATAACAATTATAAGACATACGAGCTTGCACACACACACACATACACACACACAGTATAGATGTGCACACACACACATTATATATGTGCACGCATGGACACATGCACGCACACACACGCGCACACGCACACACACACACACACACACACACACACACACACACACACACACACACACACACACACACACACACTTGCACCAGGGGAATAGGTATCAGGTGCCTCTTCAGGCTTGGTAAATCACCTGCATTTTCCAGGAATGAGACAAACAATAAGGTGCAAATGGAACCGGCGTGAGGTGTAATGGCTGTATCATATGGACGTGCTTCACTCACACTCTCTCTCACACACACACACACACTCTCTCTCACACACACACACACACACACAAAGTTAGATGAATAATAATGTGAAAATGGAATGGATGTGTGAAAGTGTAATGGCTCTATGATAAAGCCATGCTCCATCTGAGCTCAGTCCAGTGGCTGCTCTCTCACTCAGAGAGGAAATTGCCCAAGGAAACAGAGTTTGCGTCCCACATGGCACCTTTTCTCTACATAGTACACTACTCTTGACCAGGGCCCCATGGATTCCCCTATGCGCCCTGGTCATAATAAGTGCACTATACAGGAAATAGGATGCCATTCGGGACGTAGACAGGGCAAACAAAGGCAATCTGCATGAGGATGCTCTGTATGCAGGAAATGACAGGGCTAGATGAAGATCATTGGGGTGAAAGATGACATACTGTATGTAGGTATGTACGTACTGTATGTAGGTATGTAGGCTGCACAATATATGATGTACTGTAAGTACATTTGTTTTTGTCATATGTTTTGCCTTTAAAGGATTTAAAGGACTCTTGGAAGACTAAGCCAATATTGGGGTAAAAGAGACCAACCAATAACAATACACAAAATTGTAAATGTAAACTGGTGTGCATCCTCAGGTACACTCTTAGAAAAAAGGGTTCCAAAAGGGTTCGTCGGCTGTCCTCATAGGAGAACCCTTTTTGGTTCCAGGTAGAACTATTTTGGATTCCATGTAGAACCCTCTGTGGAAAGGGTTCTACATGGAACTCAAAAGGGTTCTGCCTGGAACCAATAAGGTAAAAATTAGGCTTCTTCAAAGGATTCTCCTATGGGGACAGACAAAGACCCCTTTTAGGTTGGGTCTCTCTCTCTCTCTCTCTCTCTCTCTCTCTCTCTCTCTCTCTCTCTCTCTCTCTCTCTCTCTCTCTCTCTCTCTCTCTCTCTCTCTCTCTCTCTCTCTCTCTCTCTCTCTCTCTCTCTCTCTCTCTCTCTCTCTCTCTCTCTCTCTCTCTCTCTCTCTCTCTCTCTCTCTCTCTCTCTCTCTCTCTCTCTCTCTCTCTCTCTCTCTCCACAATGTCAGGAGCTGTCAGATAAGCAGGTTAGCCTGGTCCCACTGCGGGTGGGGAAGGAGGTAGGGATAACAACTGTGCAATCATCATGTCTGCAGCAAACTCTGGAAACCACAGCAGGCAGGCCCCTGCTAGCTACAGCAACACCGGGCTGGGGATGGAGGAAGAGGGGGAGGGGGAGGAGGAAGAGAAGGAGGAGGAGGAAGAGAAGGAGGAGGAGGAAGAAGAGAGAGAAAAGTCTGTCTGGAAGGTGACCTGTTCCTCTCGTCTCCCCTGATGCGGTGTGTGTGTGTGTGGTGGGGTATGTGTGGCGAGGTGTGTGTGGTGTGGTCTCTGAGATATGGCCCATCAAGCCCGGATGGCCGGTGGCGAGTGCCCCCAAGACAGCGAGCGGTATGCTGTTGAACAGGTGAAGGACAGCGCTCTGACACTCTGCCTGATAACGGCCATTAAAGGGATTTGAGAAAGCTCCACGGGCGAAAACACAGTCGATAGAAATGTATCTTGTGGTGTGAGGCTCAGCCGAGAGGAGAGTGAGTCTGACTGACTCCCCTGACCTTGCTGACACCATATCATCATTAACACTGTTATACAGCGTGGTAATACCCACACCTAGGGACTTATCATCACAACTATTGTGCTTAAGTGCACCACTGAGGATTTCCAGCTATAGTTCTCTATAAAAAGAAAACATTTGTATATGTCAGGGTTGTTTTGAAAGATATATGGTCTTTCAACAGTAGCCTGAATTTAGGCAACAAAGATTGTTTCAGGTCTTTACTGTCCACAGTATGCCCACAATCAAAAATGATATAAGGTGAATAGAGAAAAACAGGAAACACATAGTGTTGGAGATAACTGGTCATTGTGAAGTGAGAGTATAAATACATACAGTATATTGGTAAATAGCAGCAAGTATAATCTTCACCATACTCACTCTGTGTCTGTAATGATGTAGCCAAAGTCGCTGTGGTGGTCTTTCACTTGCGGTGACTTTGAGTAAGCTTTGACTCCCATGTGTACCACCTCCTCCTGGAGTCGCATGTCCTCCTTCTGTGGTTCTGCTAGGAGATTCTTCTTATGTGGTTCTTCTGCCAGGAGGTCTGTCTCAGCCGCTGGAGGAGAAGGAGCTTCGGTACCGTGGATCCACCTCTCCACCTCAGAGTCTACCAGGGAGTCAGAACCCTGGACATCCACCGGTTGGTCTGAGGTTCCATCATCTGGCTGGTCTGGAGCTCCATCCTCTCCTCCCATAGTCATGCTCCTCTCCTCCCAGGGGTGTGGTACAGGCACCTGGCCCTGTGTGGTCCTGCTCCTTACGTTCTCAAGACCCACTGTTCTCTGGCCCTCAATGGAGGGGTTGCCTGCAGCACCACCAGCATCACCAACCTCCAGCTGGGCATCTGAAGCATCACTGAAGGGGTCCATGTTGAGGTACTCCAACAGCTTACTAACGAAGAATGGGTCCTGTGGTAGGATAATGCCGGTCCACCAATTACAGACCCATTGACTTGGATGGGAATTCCTGTTCTAGTGATTCTATTTTTATGATAGCAACACAGGAATTGGACACGGGTGCTCTAACTCTGTTATCTATTTTACTGCAAGGGTTCTGCTTTATAAGAAGAGAGAACCTCCTTTTACAACATTAAGTATAAAAAATTTTTAGTTTCCAGTAAGTGTTAGTGTTTGTAGAAGTAATTCAATGAAAGTTCAACTTCAACTCTTTCTTTACTTTTCTTTGACATCATACTGTAACTTGATGTTTCTGCAAATTCTCTGCAAATTGCCAATCATTGATGAAAGGACTATATAAAACTAGATCTCTAATGGAAGACATTTGAAGGTAAATTACCAATCTCAACTGAAGGAATATCAGTCTATTCACCAGATGCAAATGTTCAAAAAGGGTTTTCTAAGAGCTTTGCAAGTGTAAAACTAGTTTTCATTCTTGTCTGTTTTATATTGAATATCTGCTTGCATAACTTTAAAATAACCCCTCTTTAAACTTTTTAGCAACAGTAGTATACTTCATTGAAGTAAGTGTTTGCTTGGACATTTAAGTTGCTACCTTGAAACCAGTGTATCTGTTGAAGAGAATAATGTGAATTAGGCCTACCTTGTCATCTGGCTCAGAGTCTGCATCCACCATCTGTTGCCCTGTAAACAATCAGAATGTGAGAGGGTAAAACATTGACAAGAGAAGATTACTATTGGCTAAAGGCTTTACAGCTAATAACCAAACAACCCAAAACATTTCCACACAGGTTTTGCTTTACTTTCACCCTGGTGATAAATGCAGGTGTACCTTTATGTCTGTCTGACTGTAATCTCTTGCGAACAGACTACTTAACATAAATTGTATCGTAACGTCTGTCGACAGACTGTTTGATGCGACATATACGAGCAACAAATGTTCTGGTGTGTTGGTTTTTCGCCACTGGTCATTTGGACAAATCACGATTTAGTAGGTGTACGCATCTTTGAATTGTGGAAGGGGAGGGGACATTTGGCCCATAGACTTGACTGAAGCTTGCAGAGAGAGGGGAGTGGAGGTACCAACCTGCTTCTGCTCCTCGTTCTAGTCTCTTTTCTCATACAGTGCCTTCAGAAAGTGTTCATACACCTTGACTTATTCCAGATTTTGTTGAGTTACAGCCTGAATTCAAAATTGATTAAACTGATTACATTGATTTTTTCATCCATCTACACACAATACCCCATAATGACAAAGTGAAATATCTCATTTACACAAGTATTCACACCCCTGAGTCAATACATGTTAGAATCACCTTTGGCAGCGAATACAGCTGTGAGTCTTTCTGGGTAAGTCTCTAAGAGCTTTGCACACCTGGATTGTACAATATTTACACATTATTATTTTAAAAATTCTTCATGCTCTGTCAAGTTGGTTGTTGAGCATTCATGACAGCCATTTTCAAGTCTTGCCATAGATTTTCAAGCCAATTTAAGTCAAAACTGTAACTAGGCCACTCAGGAAAATTCAATGTCGTCTTGGTAAGCAACTTCGGTGTATATTTGGCCTTGTGTTTTAGGTTATAGTCCTGCTGAAAGGTGAATTTGTCTCCCAATGTCTGTTGGAAAGAAGACTGAACCATGTTTTCCTCTAGGATATTGCCAGTGCTTAGCTCTATTCCATTTCTTTTTATCCCACAAAAACTCCCTAGTCCTTGCCGATGACAAGCATACCCATAACATGATGCAGCCACCACCATGCTTGAAAATATAAAGAGTGGTACTCAGTGGTACTGTGTTGTGTTGGATTTGTATTCAGGACATAAAGTACATTTCTTTGCCACATTTTTTGCAGTTTTACTTTAGTGCCTTATTGCAAACAGGATGCATGTTTTGGAATACTTTTATTCTGTACAGGCTTCCTTCTTTTCATTCTGTCATTTAGGTTAGTATTGTGGAGTAACTATCACAGCCATTAAACTCTGTAACTGTTTTAAAATCCCCAATGGCCTCAAGGTGAAATCCCTGAGCGGTTTCCTTCGTCTCTGGCAACTAAGTTAGGAAGGACGCCTGTATCTTTGTAGTGACTGGGTGTCCATCCAAAGTGTAATTAATAACTTCACCATGCTCAAAGGGATATTCAATGTCTGCTTTTTAAAACATTTACCCATCTACCAATAGGTGCCCTTCTTTGCGAGGCATTGGAATACCTCCCTGGTCTTTGTGGTTGAATCTGTGTTTAAAATTCACTGCTCGACTGAGGGACCATACAGATAATTGTATGTGTGGGGTATAGAGATTAGGTAGTCATTCAAAAATCATGTTAAACACTATTATTGCACACAGAGTGAGTCCATGCAACTTATTAAGTGACTTGTTCAGAAAATTTGTACTACTGAACTTATTTAGGCTTTCCATAACAAAGTTGAATACTCAAGACATTTCAGCTTTTCATTTAGAATAAATTTGTAAAAATGTCTAAAAACATAATTCCACTTTGACATTATAGGGTATTGTGTGTAGGCCAGTGACACAACATCTAAATGTAATACATACATTCAGGCTGTAACACAACAAAATGTGGAAAAAGTGAAGGGGTGTGAACCTAACTGAATAGCTGGCACAAGATTTTCATTCTGGGTTGCCTACAGTAGATTAGTCTTAAATATGTCCTGTGATATATATTGTACACTGCTCAAAAAAATAAAGGGAACACTTAAACAACACAATGTAACTCCAAGTCAATCACACTTCTGTATAATCAAACTGTCCACTTAGAAAGCAACACTGATTGACAATACATTTCACATGCTGTTGTGCAAATGGAATAGACAACAGGTGGAAATTATAGGCAATTTGCAAGACACCCCCAATAAAGGACTGGTTTTGCAGGTGGTGACCACAGACCACTTCTCAGTTCCTATGCTTCCTGGCTGATGTTTTGGTCACTTTTGAATGCTGGCGGTGCTTTCACTCTAGTGGTAGCATGAGACGGAGTCTACAACCCACACAAGTGGCTCAGGTAGTGCAGCTCATCCAGGATGGCACATCAATGCGAGCTGTGGCAAGAAGGTTTGCTGTGTCTGTCAGCGTAGTGTCCAGAGCATGGAGGCGCTACCAGGAGACAGGCCAGTACATCAGGAGACGTGGAGGAGGCCGTAGGAGGGCAACAACCCAGCAGCAGGACTGCTACCTCCGCCTTTGTGCAAGGAGGAGCAGGAGGAGCACTGCCAGAGCCCTGAAAAATGACCTCCAGCAGGCCACAAATGTGCATGTGTCTGCTCAAACGGTCAGAAACAGACTCCATGAGGGTGGTATGAAGGCCCGACGTCCACAGGTGGGGGTTGTGCTTACAGCCCAACACCGTGCAGGACGTTTGGCATTTGCCAGAGAACACCAAGATTGGCAAATTCGCCACTGGCGCCCTGTGCTCTTCACAGATGAAAGCAGGTTCACACTGAGCACATGTGACAGACGTGACAGAGTCTGGAGACGCCGTGGAGAACGTTCTGCTGCCTGCAACATTCTCCAGCATGACCGGTTTGGCGGTGGGTCAGTCATGGTGTGGGGTAGCATTTCTTTGGGGGGCCACACAGCCCTCCATGTGCTCGCCAGAGGTAGCCTGACTGCCATTAGGTACCAAGATGAGATCCTCAGACCCCTTGTGAGACCATATGCTGGTGCGGTTGGCCCTGGGTTCCTCCTAATGCAAGACAATGCTAGACCTCATGTGGCTGGAGTGTGTCAGCAATTCCTGCAAGAGGAAGGCATTGATGCTATGGACTGGCCCGCCCGTTCCCCAGACCTGAATCCAATTGAGCACATCTGAGACATCATGTCTCGCTCCATCCACCAACGCCACGTTGCACCACAGACTGTCCAGGAGTTGGCGGATGCTTTAGTCCAGGTATGGGAGGAGATCCCTCAGGAGACCATCCGCCACCTCATCAGGAGCATGCCCAGGCATTGTAGGGAGGTCATACAGGCACGTGGAGGCCACACACACTACTGAGCCTCATTTTGACTTGTTTTAAGGACATTACATCAAAGTTGGATCAGCCTGTAGTGTGGTTTTCCACTTTAATTTTGAGGGTGACTCCAAATCCAGACCTCCATGGGTTGATAAATATGATTTCCATTGATCATTTTTGTGTGATTTTGTTGTCAGCACATTCAACTATGTAAAGAAAAAAGTATTTAATAAGATTATTTCATTCATTCAGATCTAGGATGTGTTATTTTAGTGTTCCCTTTATTTTTTTGAGCAGTGTATATAAGTGAAGTGTTGTATGTCTTGTGATGTATTTATTATACAGTATGTACTGTTGCCAAGCAAATTTCCCTATGGGACAGGAAAGTATTCATTAATTCATTCTTTCATTTATACCTTGAAGCATAGCATCTTGCTCTAACATGTCCTCTTGGTTCTCCTCATCCTGGTCTATGGAATGCAGGGGCTCTCTCTTCATCTGTCTGTCCCGTATGTGTCCCACGAGCCTGGGCTTGGCTCTCGTCACAGGCCCCTCCTCATCCACCACCTGCAGGGCACCAGAGATGATGTCTGCCAGCTGGTCCAGGTCTTTACCCATCAGACTGTCCATGTTCACTCTCTGCCTTCCCAGCTGGTTGACCACGTTCAGGATGAACCGCTCTGGGGGAGAGGGTAAAATGGAGGAACACAGAGGATGGTAAATTTGAGATCCACCATAACTTTCCAGTAGCTTCCCACTGGGCACACACTGGTTGAATCAATGTTGTTTCAACGTAATTTGTCAACTTATTGTGACATGGAATCAATGTGGAAAATACATTGGATTTGAAAAAAGTAATCAGCCTGTACTGATTTCATCTCATTTTAACCAGCGTTGTAAACATTGAAATTAGGGTTAAACTTCTATTTAAATATAATGACTTAACCCAACTAACAGATTGTTACGTCAATCTAATTTTAACATAATCATCAGAACTATGTACAGTATATGTTGAAATGGCGTTGAAAATTCCCCATAGAAACATTTTTCTTTTTTAAATCCTATATTCAATATACAGTATATTGGGTGGTTTAAAGTATGGAGAATTTTATACTTGATTAGACATATTTTATTTGACATTGTTTCAATGTTGATAGTAAAATGACATGTTTCAATCAATGTCAATGTTTCAACCTAAATAAAAGGGTATATTGAAATAGAATATGAAGCCACAGTGCAACGATTCCTGCCTGAACAGGGACTCCTAATGGTATATGAGGGACAATGCACTTCAGTGAGAAGAAGTCTACCATCCAGATGCTTACCTCTATATACGCTTCCATTCTTATTTGTGTAGACTACCTAAACAATATTGAAAAGCTGAAAGTAACTCCTCTAAACTTTTCTTACACAAGCTGGCTACATTGACATCTGATTTTGAAGTTCACAGAACCACGGTTGCCTCTAAATGAATAAAATAGCATAGAAGAACTTTGAAAAAGTTAGTGTGGATCATCTACAAATTAATCTGAAGTTCACAGAGGCACACAGAACAGCGCAAACACAAATCATTGTGGAAAAAAAGAGGACCTTACCGTCCACCGTACTGAGCTGCTCCTTGGGCACCTGATGGTTGGATGCAGCCTTGAAGAGAAGCCTGTCTATGTTGGGCCTTGGCGGTTTGGAGCCACTGCCACCAAGTCGTGTCTGGGGTTCTACCTGACCACCAGGGCGTACAGGGTGTACATAACTGACATAGTGGAGCTTCCCCTTGGGTCCCACCACTTCCCCTGGTATTGGGCGGCTCTGGGTATGTGCTGCTCCAGCCAGGTAGCGCTCCAGCTGGGCAGCCAGCCCCGTGGCACTCCCCCTGGCACTCCCTGGCTTCTGGCTGGAGTAGGCTGTCTCCACTGGGGATCTCCAGCTCCCTACAGCACCCTGGGTGAAGACCTTACCCCCCTGAGGTGGACCTGCAGACTGCAGATTGTAGAACGTAGACTTCCCCTTCTTTGGCTGGAAGTCTTCATTCTGTAACACAACCATGTTTTTTTACTGTCTATATCATTTGTTTTGTATTTCAATCACCAGTGACAGTGAATTCACATTGCATTTAAAGGGCGACTGAACCAAAAAAGCAACTTCTTCTTTTGAAAACGCATCGATGTGACTCAGAAACATTTATTCTAGTGTCAAAATTGACTACAAAGTGTAAATAGGATAATTTTGGTCATAAACTCAGTCTCATCCAAAACTGAGATTTGTGAGATAATTAGGAAAAAAAATTATTGTAAAAGGGTACCGTAACAGCTTTTCTTGGATTGGGTTTATTTAAATCCTGCCCACATGCCCACAGCTGGCAGCACCAAAGTAATAAGTCTCCTGAGTGGCGCAGTAGTCTAAGGCACTGCATCGCAATGTTAACTGTGCCACTAGAGATCCTGGTTCGAATCCAGGCTCTGTCGCAGCCGGCCGCGACCGGGAGACTCATGGGCGGCGCACAATTGGTCCAGGGTAGGGGAGGGAATGGCCGGCAGGGATGTAGCTCAGTTGATAGAGCATGGCGTTTGCAATGCCAGGGTTGTGGGTTCATTTCCCAAGGGGGCCAGTATAAAAAAATATATGTATTCACTAACTGTAAGTTGCTCTGGATAAGAGCGTCTGCTAAATGACTAAAATGTAAATGTAATAATCAATTCGGAGCGCAGATGCATGCTACCTGACCATGGTCATCTTGGTTTCACTTTGGATATCCCTATGGGGCTAGTTAGGCAATATCAGTAAATTACACAATGTACATGGGAGAATATTTTTAAATGTCAATGACTTAAAAATATAAAATCAACTATACATTTTAGAAATTCATATACAAATATTGAAAGCATTTAACTACAATACTAAACGGTGCATAACATGAAAATATTGTCCCATTTACATTGTGTTATTTATTCACGGTCCCTAACTAGCCGCACAGATAGGCTATCCAAAGTCAAACCACGGTCGCACACTGGCCGGCTGAAGCTAATTTGCGAAAGAAGTTGGCTAGCTTGCTAGCTTGTCTAGGCTACTTTTAGACACAATACCTGGTTAGACTGTTTCAAGTTATCTAGAAGGGTGAGTGACTGTAACTGTGTACTGTTTTGGCAGAGTGAAAGTACAAATGCTTCCCACGTTCGAACACACACACACAAGAGACACCCACATCAAAGCACACCTCCAAGACCCAAATCTCGTTATCAGTCGCATTTCCTAATGAGGAGAATTGAAACCGAGGCTAAATCCGTAAATTCAGCCCCCCTTTAACAACAGGGTCGTTCCACCTCAAAAAGCACAAGAGGATTTCGACACCCACCGTCTGGGATTGTTCTGAAACATTGTTTTGTTGAAATATAATTTGATCTCTGAGAAAAATAATCTAATTGATTCTGGATTCTTGACATAGCTTACTCATAGCTTAATATCTCTACTGCTATGCATATCATTCTTAGTTGATATTGTGTAAATTCTCCCGGTTGTTAATCCCCCCCCAAAAACATAAATGTTAATTGTTTGACATTTTACTGCATTGTTAGGAGCTAGTAACATAAGTATTTCGCTACACCCGCTATACCACCTGCTAAGCCAGCGGTTCCCAAACTAGGGGTTGCGACCCCATGTGGGGCCACCTGATATGAAAATAGGGGTCGTGGAGAATTTCCAAAATCCTGAAGATTTTATAATAAATAAATACAAAAATATATATATATTATAATATCGTCTTTGTATCTCAAAATCATTGTAATGTGGTTAACCTTAAAATTCCAAATGAAAATTATTAAAATCTAAAAGGTTAAATTCAACCAGAGAGTGCCCTTAGATCATATGAAAAGGCCGCAATTGACCTTTGCACTTAACTCATTCCCACGGTAAATGGCTAGGCCCACTAAGCTATGAAACCACACACTATTGCAGAGACTTTGATATTACCGGCCGCAATTGATATGGTGAAAACAATGTGTGGGGTGGCAGAGGCACAGAAACTCAATACCTTTGTCAGATAACACTGTTAAATGAAGAATTTATGCTATTGCTAGTAATCAAGAGGAAATTCTGACTGAATGACTCAAAAACTCCCCAGTTTATGCTCTCCAAATGGACCTTAGCTGTGAGGGCCGAGATGCGCATGCATTGACTTTTGTTCACTATACATGTCGGGGGATGCTATTCACAAGGACATATTGTTCTGTCTCACGATTCTCGTGCATGAAACGGCACAAGGGATGTTTAGTGTGCTGTGTGGCTATATTGATGAAAAACAGATTCCATGGGATCGAATGGTGGGCTTTTACACAGATGGGTCTCCATCTATGGCGGGACGGCGGGCAGGCCTCTGCACACTAGTTATGAATGTGTGTCCCTCTGTCATATGGATGCATTGTATGATACACCGAGAGAAATTGGCGGCAAAAGAGCTGAGCACAGAACTCAGAGATACACTGAGTTTACAAAACATTAAGAACTATTTCCATGACTGACTAGGTGAATCCAGGTGAAAGCTATGATCCCTTATTGATGTCACTTCTTAACTCAGAGTAGATGAAGGGGAGGAGACAGGTTAAATAAGGATTTTTAAGCCTTGAGACATGTATTGTGTATGTGTGCCATTCAGATAGTAAATGGGCAAAAAAACAAAATATTAGGAAGGTGTTCCTAATGTTAGGTATACTCAGTGTATACTGTAGCAGGTAACTTCGATTGTAAACTATATCAAACCACATCCACTGCGTGCACGCCTGTTCACAAAACTATGTGCAGATATGGGATCAGAGTATGACAATATTATATTTCACACCTTGGTGGTTATCGATGGGGTGTGTTGGAAAGATTTTTCACATTGAGAGAGGAACTGTTGTCATTCACAATGGATGTAAATAAAAACAGACTTGGTTGACTTTCCGTGTAATGAAAATAAAATGTGTCTCCTTGCCTATGTAACAGACAAATTTGGGAAACTGAACGTACTGAACGCAAGAGTGCATGGGAAATACAAAAACATTCTACAGATGAGTGACCGACTCACAGAGTCTTTCAAAAGTGAACCCATAGCCCCTTCCCTCGGCTGTGCATGTTTCTAACATGTCCCACATTAATGATGACTGCTCACTTCCAATGCTTGGAAGAGCACTTTAGGACCTACTTTCCAATCTGTTTGACTGTGATCCTGGCTCAGTTGACATGCCGGTAAGTGAAATCGAACAGCTGATCGAGCTGTCATGTGACTGAATGCATTCACGGGTCACTACAGAGGAGTTTTGGTTCCTGACTCAAAGGGAATATCTTGGCGTCTCCCTGTGAGCATTAATGCCGCGTTCAAAACAACTGGAACTGGAAACTCGGAAATCTCAGACTTCAGTGCGTTCATGACAACTGGGAACTCTGAAAAAAACTAGCTCAGACTGGGAAATATCGTTTTGAACGGTCATACAACTCGGAATTCCAACTCTGGAACTCTGGCCTCTTTCTAGAGTTCCAACGTTCCGACCTGAAGATCACTGACATCATGATTTGACCTCGTTCTTGAAAGCACTATAAAACCCATGGTACCCTTCGCCAGCTCATATCTGTGTGAAGCTGGATTCAGTGCTCTCGTCTGCATTAAAACCAAATATCGATCCAGGTTGGATGTGACAGCAGAGATCAGGTGCGCACTGTCGACCACGCCCCCTGACTTTGAGAAGCTCCGACGCGACATGCATCAAGCACACCCATCTCATTAGTGGTGGTGAGATAAGATACATTATGTCAGACTAATTTGCAATTGACTGTCATAGGAGGTGAGGAGGAGGATTATTGTGCAAAGCTGTCATCAAGGCAAAGGGTGGCTATTTGAAGAATCTCAAATCTCAAATATTTTTTTATTTGTTTAACACTTCTTTGGTTACTACATGATTCCATATGTGTTGTTTCATAGTTTTGATATCTTTACTATTATTCTACAATGTAGACATAAAGAAAAACCCTTGAATGAGTAGGTGTGTCCAAACTTTTGACTGGTACTGTCAAAAGTGCCGATTTTGCAGGTTTTCCTACTTACAAAGCATGTAGAGGTCTGTAATTTTTATCATAGGTACACTTCAACTGTGAGAGACGGAATCTAAAACAAAAATCCAGAAAATCACATTGTATGATTTTTAAGTAATTCATTTGCATTGTATTGCATGACATAAGTATTTGATACATCAGAAAAGCAGAACTTAATATTTGGTACAGAAACCTTTGTTTGCAATTACAGAGATCATACGTTTCCTGTAGGTCTTGACCAGGTTTGCACACACTGCAGCAGGGATTTTGGCCCACTCCTCCACACAGACCTTCTCCAGATCCTTCAGGTTTCGGGGCTGTCGCTGGGCAATACGGACTTTCAGCTCCCTCCAAAGATTTTCTATTGGGTTCAGGTCTGGAGACTGGCTAGGCCACTCCAGGACCTTGAGATGCTTCTTACAGAGCCACTCCTTAGTTGCCCTTGGCTGTGTGTTTCGGGTCGTTGTCATGCTGGAAGACCCAGCCACGACCCATCTTCAATGTTCTTACTGAGGGAAGGAGGTTGTTGGCCAAGATCTTGCGATACATGGCCCCATCCATCCTCCCCTCAATACGGTGCAGTCGTCCTGTCCCCTTTGCAGAAAAGCATCCCCAAAGAATGATGTTTCCACCTCCATGCTTCACGGTTGGGATGGTGTTCTTGGGGTTGTACTCATCCTTCTTCTTCCTCCAAACACAGCGAGTGGAGTTTAGACCAAAAAGCTCTATTTTTGTCTCATCAGACCACATGACCTATCCCATTCCTCCTCTGGATCATCCAGATGGTCATTGGCAAACTTCAGACGGGTCTGGACATGCGCTGGCTTGAGCAGGGAGACCTTGCGTGTGCTGCAGGATTTTAATCCATGACGGCGTAGTGTGTTACTAATGGTTTTCTTTGAGACTGTGGTCCCAGCTCTCTTCAGGTCATGGACCAGGTCCTGCCGTGTAGTTATGGGCTGATCCCTCACCTTCCTCATGATCATTGATGCCCCACGAGGTGAGATCTTGCATGGAGCCCCTGACCGAGGGTGATTGACCGTCATCTTGAACTTCTTCCATTTTCTAATAATTGCGGCAACAGTTGTTGCCTTCTCACCAAGCTGCTTGCCTATTGTCCTGTAGCCCATCCCAGCCTTGTGCAGGTCTACAATTTTATCCCTGATGTCCTTACACAGCTCTCTGATCTTGGCCATTGTGGAGAGGTTGGAGTCTGTTTGATTGAGTGTGTGGACAGGTGTCTTTTATACAGGTAACGAGTTCAAACAGGTGCAGTTATTACAGGTAATGAGTGGAGAACAGGAGGGCTTCTTAAATAAAAATTAACAGGTCTGTGAGAGCCGGAATTCTTACTGGTTGGTAGGTGATCAAATACTTATGTCATGCAATAAAATGCAAATTAATTACTTAAAAATCATACAATGTGATTTTCTGGATTTTTGTTTTAGATTCCGTCTCTCACAGTTGAAGTGTATCTATGATAAAAAATTACAGACCTCTACATGCTTTGTAAATAGGAAAACCTGCAAAATCGGCAGTGTATCAAATACTTGTTCTCCCCACTGTATATATATATATTATTTTACCCCCTTTTTCCCCCCAATTTCGATCTTGTCTCATCGCTGCAACTCTCCAACGGGCTCGGGAGGCGAAGGTCGAGTCATGCGTCCTCCGAAACATGACCCGCCAAACCACGCTTCTTAACACCTGCTGCTTAACCCGGAAGCCTGCCGCACCAATGTGTCAGAGGAAACACATTCAACTGACGACCGAGGTCAACCTGCAGGTGCCCGGCCCGTCACAAGGAGTCGTTAGAGCGCGATGAGCCAAGTAAAGTCCCCCCGGCCAAACCCTCCCCTAACCCGGACGACGCTGTGCCAATTGTGTGCCGCCCTATGGGACTCCCGATCACGGCTGGTTGTGATACAGCCCGAGATCGAACCTGGGTCTGTAGTGATGCCTCTAGCACTGCGATGCAGGGAGGAGGATTATTTAAAATACTGTTGCAACAGCAGAACACACACAGACACACACACACACCATAACAGTGCATACTGACCTGGACTATTTGCATGAAGTAGAACTGTATGAGTGACCGATCAAGGAAATCCCCAGAGAAATATCCATCCTCTTTAAGCACCTAGAATAACTTAATCCAAAACTGCACGTTCTCCTTGCGAAGTATACCCCAGAAGCTTTTGATTCTTTGATTGTGATTGCTTGATCTATAGAAAACAGTCCCATGAAAGGCAAATTCATCAGTGACATTCCTCCGTAAAAACTTTTCCATTTGATCCACAGCAACATTTTCTGTTCCATAGTCAAATCGGATTCTTCTTGAACACCCACGTCGACTTTTCACAGCTTTAATGAAATATGAAGCGATTACCTTGGGGTTACTATTGGTAGAATAAATCTTCAGACAAATTACATTGCGGGAAAAGCCATCGATACATCCATTTATGCAAAGTCTGTAAGGTTTCAATTGGTCATAGCCGTCAACATGCCAAAGGAAATTCGGACCCGGATTGGTGTACCTTCGTCGGCATAGCCATCTTGCTCTGCGGTAGGTCACACCGACTGGGTCAAGAATGTTCAGTTGTAGCATAACCGTTTCCCTCTTCACGACAAATCCATGATGAATACATTTAAGATGCATCATTCTGCAGCCAAGCATTTGACATGAGGCTTTGATTTCCCTCAGTATGTAGCATGCGGCATCCACTACACTACATCGGAATTGTGTTTTCTCCGTTATAGGTGGTTCCTTCTCAGTACATTTTGTAAAGTCTTGTGGCGTATAATGACCCCATGCTGAGAACGTAGCTCTGCCAATATTTCATGCTGCTGGAAATACAGATGAAAGTACAATGCTACAAGATCTGCTAAATCCATCTCCACCTTTCACACACAACTGAACTGATGCACAAATGGCATGCTCAAACGGAGGGGAAGTGATGCACTATGTCAAGTGCCTTTTCCCCAAATGTTTCATAAGGCCTGATAGGCTACCAAATTATGAAGACATGATAGATTCGAGAGGCAAGGCCATGGACGTGGTCTGCTTCCTCCATGGTAGGGATGTTGGTGAAGGCATCATTGACGTTTTTATAAATGAAAAGGTACGATTAAAAATGTAGCATGTTGTATAGGTATTTTCATAATGCTTTAGGTTTTTCATAAAGCCGTTGGCAATTGATGACTCCGCAAATCATGACTGCTAGGCTAATTTGATCAGCAACGCCAACATAGGGCCTAAAGCATTAGCATCCTTTTAAAAGTCAACAAGGCCGTTTTTTTAATAACCCTTTTCTAACAATTTGCTTCTCACATATACTTGACAGATTGATGCAGAAACCATAATGTCATTGGATGACGAAGCTTTAGCCAGCTATATTCCTGCCCTTGGTGACAGTGGCCCTACGTAGGCACTGTGAGACCACAAGAACACAGCAAGGAAGTAGAAAAAGAAAGATGGACCTCTTGGAGGTACTTAAAATGTGGACCAAAGGAAAGTCTAGAGAGGACTCCAGTGAAGATTAACAAGTGGAACAGGAACGAAGCAAAAGACTAACTGTGGGAAACAAGAATGCAGTCAGGAACACTCGAGCCATTGTGTTGGGATGCATGCACAACGGCAAACAGGTTAGGACCAGAAGTGGTGGAGGAACCAGGAAACTCTCAGTGTCAAAAGACAGAATACTATGGGGTAAAACAAATTGGTAAAGAGTAGTTTCTCCCCGACAGCCATTCCACTAAAAAGCCAGAAAGCGAATTCTCCTTCAAAGTCTGGGACTTCAAAGAGAAAGAGATGCCTCTTGGCAAGAATGTTGGTGATCTACAGTATATGAGGCAACAAAAATGGGTAAATTAAGATTTTACAACTGAGGAAATAGATCATTATAGTAACACATCTGATGACAATGAGGAATCAAGTCGTTCGGAGGCAGGAAAAGGAGAATTCTGCAGGTGAGGAAGATGCTTCTGTAGAAGAGGCTTTTGTGGATGAAGAAGAGGTTTCTGCAAGTGGAGAGGAGGCTTCTGAAGATGAAGAAGAGGTTACTATGGGTGGAGAAGAGGCTTCTACAGGTCCTATATCTTCTGAACCATATGTAATATCTGATTTTGAGAGAGACACCATTTCTGCTGCAGTGTCTGGACGTGAGTATGACGAAGATGCAGCTAGATGTTCTTTCGAGAATAGGCAGCCATTCCATCCCAACTGAGGGAAACATGGAAGAAGCCATACTCCAGGTGGCCCATCAGCAGTTGATCCAAGAACCCAAGTATGCCCTGGACATGATGGCCACCACTGCCCGAACCACTATGAAGACCGCTCTAGCAAGTGTAGCTGACATACAACATATGTACAGTATTCAGTGAACAAGCCCACCATCAAGAAGGTATGCAGCTCAAAATCCCTCAATGCAGTTTCTGAAGCTGTTTGTCAGATCACTGGACAGTGAGAGGCTGACTATTTTTGCGTTTTGTCACTGGCTCAGGTGTGGTGTGTGTCAACAACATCTGAGTTGAATTCATGGTCCTGAAAGGACTTAAACCCTGTTGCAGGTGTGGCCCATACCTGTGGGCCACACCTGCAAGTGCCAAGTACCTACATAAACTACACAGAGTTCTACCATGAGTTCTGCAACGTCTTTGATGTGCAAGCCCTACACGTGGGCTATTTCCTTTTTGGTGTGGCTTAATGTTCTACAATAGCACGTTTTACATTTCGGTAACTTAGCTGACTGGCACTGTTATTCTTCCTATATGCACAATAACCAAATGTTAAGTTACATTGATGGAGGCTAAACCAGGCAAAACGGTTAAAATCCTGGTTTCGAACACTGTCAACGTTGAAAGAGTGTATGTCTGAATAATATGCCAGTATAGTTAGGAGGTACTGCCTTTTTTTGTTAAATTAAAAACAACCTCTATGTGCAGTGGACATTCTTCTTCATACAAGGATGGAAATACATGTTTTTTTCTGACACTTTTGTAAAGTTGTGTTTTTGCTAGTGTCTGTTGTCATTGCACAGCCTGCACACTGCCACTTTCCATGGACTCCATAACACCAGCGGCTATTTACTTTGTGTGTTTGGGATCAGTTTGAATGTGATATCTTACTATATCTTATTAGTACAGTAAACAGGAACGGGTTATTCCTTTTTGGTAATTTATTCCATCAGTGCACTGGGTGTGACCTGCAGATGGCATTATTGAGTCATGCCTTCAGGTCATATAGATAATGACATTCCAACATACCATAGTACTCTATTACATTTAAGTAGGGACAAGGCTACATAGTCATAGGCCTACACTTCACCACTGCTGGAGGGAATACATAGCCATCCTTGATTGTGAGCTAGAATTAAATGTTGAATTAAATTTGTGCGACACAAGAGGTAAACAATGGTTTTCCATCAATAGAATCAATGTAGGGAGGTAACGTGATATGAAAAGGGAATCGCTTAGACCACACTTACCAGTATAACTAGTTATCTCACGCATTCTGGCAGAGAAGTAGCATATGTGAGCGCTTTAACATTAGCCTAAACGTCCAGTTAAAGTATCCATCACCAATGAATAAATGAACTTTGGAGATAATAGGCTAGTTTATGCTGATCGGGAACAACATTAGCCTACCATAATCGCCATAACTTCTGACCACAACCACACGACTGCTGACCAGAACTACTGACCACAACCCCACAACTTCTGACCACAACCACATAACTACTGACCATAATTACTGACCACAACCACACAACTGCTGACCACAACCACATAACTACTGACCACAACCGCATAACTACTGACCACAACCACACAACTACTGACCACAACTACTGACCACAACCACACAACTACTGACCACAAGCACACAACTACTGACCACAATTACTTAAGTACTGACCACAACTACTGACCACAACCACACCACTACTGACCACAACCATACAACTACTGACTTCATAACTACTGACCACATAACTACTGACCACAACAACACAACTACTGACCACAACCACACCACTACTGACCACAACCATACAACTACTGACCTCATAACTACTGACCACATAACTACTGACCACAACAACACAACTACTGACCACAACTACTGACCAAAACTCCTGACCACAACTACTGACCACAACTACTGACCACAACCACATAACTATTGACCACACAACTACAGACCACAACTATTGACCACAACCACACAACTACTGACCACAACTACTGGGCGGCAGGTAGCTTAGTGGTTAAGAGCGTTGTGCCAGTAACCGAAAAGTCGCTGGTTCTAATCCCCGGGCCGACTAGGTGAAAAATCTGTCGATGTGCCCGTCGCTCTAGATAAGAACGTCTGCTAAATGACTACAAAAAAAAAGTGGTGCAGTGGTCTAAGGCACTGCATCGCAGTGCTAGCTGCGCCACTACAGATCCTGGTTCGAATCCAGGCTCTGTCGTAGCCGGCCGCGACCGGGAGACCCGTGGGGTCTTTGGCCCAGCGTAGGGGAGGGAATGGCTGGCAGGGATGTAGAGCATGGTGTGTGCAACGCCAGGGTTGGGGGTTTGATTCCCACGGGGGGCCAGTGTTTATTTTATTTTTTATAATAATAATTTGTATGCACTCACTAACTGTAAGTAGCTCTGGATAAGAGCGTCTGCTAAATGACTAAAATGTAAAAATGTACTGACCACATAACTATTGACCACACAACTACAGACCACAACTACTGACCACAACAATGCAACTACTCACCACAACCAAAAAACGACTGACCACAATGACTCACCGTACTGACCACAACTTCTGATGAAAACTACTGACCTCAATTACTGACCACAACCACACAACTACTGACCACAACTACTGACCACACAACTACTAAACCACACAACTACTGACCAAAACTACTGACCTCAATTATTGACCACAACCACACATATATTGACCACACAACTACTGACCACAACTACTGACTATAAAACTACTGACCACTACTAACCACAACTGCTGATCACAACCACAAAACTACTGACCACAAATACTGACCACAACTACTGAACCACACACCTACTTACCAAAACTACTGACCACTATTGACCACAACTACTGACCACTACTGACTAGGGATGGGGATTTGAAATGATTTCACAATTTAAATAATATATTTAAAGTGAAACTTTTTAACTTCTTCCACTACCACAAAAATAATTTTAAAGAGCTTTAGCAAGCCTCACAACTTTACTTGTAAAGTTACCATCTAGTTTTCTTAGCAAATGTATTGAAAATGAAATACAGACATATCTAATTTACATCAATAAATGTTAGCATCACCTTTGGCAGCAATTACAGCTGTGAGTCTTTCTGGTCTCTAAGAGCTTTGCACACCTGGATTGTACAATATTTGCCCATTATTCTTTTAAAAAGTCTTCAAGCTCTGTCAAGTTGGTTGTTGATCATTGCTAGAAAGTCATTGTCTTGCCATTGATTTTCAAGCCGATTTAAGTCTGAACTGTAACATTCACTGTCTTCATGGTAAGCAACTCCAGTGTAGATTTGTGTCCAGTGTAGCCCTGTGTGTTAGGATATTGTCCTGCTGAAAGGTGAATTTGTCTCCCAGGGTCTGTTGGAAAGAAGACTGAACCAGGTTTTCCTCTAGGATTTTGCCTGTGCTTAGCTGTATTCCATTAATTTTTATCCAAAAACACTCCCAAGTCCTTGCCGATGACAAGCATACCCATAACATGATGCAGCCATCACCATGCTTGAAAATATGTAGAGTGGTACTCAGTGATGTGTTGTGTTGGATTTGCCCCAAACATTACATTTTTTTGTATCACTGGCCTACCAGACACCCCCACAGCCCTCTTGGGCTTCAGGAAAGTGACCGTAAAAGTAAAAAAAAAAACAACAACATTGAAAGTATGAGGGGATATCAGTGAAAAATGCCGTGGTCAAGGCTACAACAGCGCCAGTGCAATGAATGGCGCTTACTCAGGTGTTCAAAAGTGCATATCAGACCGAGAGCCTAATGCTTCTTAGGTAGTTCTTTATGAGTTTTAGTTTAGAAAACGATCTCTCCACAGAAGCGACAGTTACAGGGATGGTAAAAACAGCTTGATTGCCATAGCAACATCAGGGAAACTGGGCAGAAGGGAGCTGTGCTTCAAATACAGCAGTTCTGTAAGATCTTTAATTGAGCCTCTCATTCTCCTTAATTGCTGGCCTCAACACGTTACAGAAAGAGATAAACTGTATAGGATGCTCTGGGGACAGGTCGTCTGGATACTGGACAGCCAATAAATTGGCATATGCAAACAAATCAAATCAAACTTTATTTGTCACATAAGCCGAATACAACAGGTGTAGACATTACCGTGAAATGCTTACTTACAAGCCCTTAACCAACAATGCAGTTCAAGAAAGAGTCAAGAATGGCCTTTTCCCCTTTATTCAGATTACAACCTCTCACTTTCCGTTATTTGAAAAGGAAATCATCTCCCAAATATCACTATTTCTAAAACAAGCCATAGAAAGTTGGTTGCAATTTCAATTTAATCCTCCAGAAACGACAGAACAAATAATGCAACAAATATTGTGGTTAAATTCAAATATACTAATTGATAAAAAACATTTTTTTTTGACAAAATGTTTTTAAAAGGTATAATCTTCGTAAATGATATCATCGGTAGGACTGGTGGTGATATGTCGCACATGCAGCTAACAAAAACATATGGAAATGTCTGCTCTACCCAAAATTACAACCAAATAATTGCAGCATTACCGCAAAAATGGAAGAGGAAAGTGGAAGGAGGAAAAAGTAAGGAACTTGTCTGTCGGCCTTGCATTAAAGAACATAATTGGTTAAAGAAAATTGTGATAAATAAAAAAGTATACCAGTTTCATTTAAGGACCAAAGGTTTGACAGCCGTCCCATATAGATTGCAAAATAGTTGGGAAGAGAATTCTGACGTACCGATTCCATGGCATAGTGTTTATGAACTGATATGCAAAACGACGCTGGATTCAAAACTTAGAATTTTTCAATTTAAATTATTATATACAATTCTTGCTACCAATATAATGTTATTTATATGGGGGATACAATCTTCCCAGCTCTGCAGATTTTGCTGCGAAGAGACAGAATCATTAGATCATTTGTTTTGGTACTGTCCATTTGTAGCTTGTTTTTGGCAATATTTACCTGGCGTCATAGTCAATCGATCAATAATATAATAATACTTTTAGCAAAAATATATTTTCAATTTACAATCTGTAGAAACAATGAGAATAGAAAGGTTCAGAACTTTTGTAAAACATCACAGTACAGTTGAAAAATATATGGCAAATAGAAATCCAATATGGATGGTGTTAAGAGATAGATGGGTGGTGTTGAATGAAGTTGAAGGATGGGACTAATAACAACTAACAACAACTAATAACAACAAGAAAACTAATAATGTAACAACAAGAAAACTAATAATGTAAAGCATACTGTGTCCAATAATAAGTACATAGGTTATAGGTTGAGAGCTTTTGTGAAAGAGCACAGTTAGAAAGATATGGCATATAGAAGCAAACCGGATGGACATCATGAAAATGATCGGAGAGGTTGCGGGTAGAGGAAATTCAGAAGTAAAAAAAAAATATATATAATTGCTGTAAAATTGACTGTGTCCATAAAATGTATATAGAATGTATAAGGTGGAAGTAGAGGCCTAAGCATTGTTGTTCACTAGTTTACTCCAATTAGGGAAGGGGTGGTGGGGTTGGAAAGTAATAAAGGGAAATATATATTTTTTAAGGATTTGTATATGTGTATGTACAGTGAGGGAAAAAAGTATTTGATCCCCTGCTGATTTTGTACGTTTGTTCACTGACAAAGACATGATCAGTCTATAATTTTAATGGCAGGTTTATTTGAACAGTGATTGACAGAATAACAACAACAAAAATCCAGAAAAACGCATGTCAAAAATGTTATGAATTGATTTGCATTTTAATGAGGGAAATAAGTATTTGACCCCTCTGCAAAACATGACTTAGTACTTGGTGGCAAAACCCTTGTTGGAAATCACAGAGGTCAGACGTTTCTTGTAGTTGGCCACCAGGTTTGCACACATCTCAGGAGGGATTTTGTTCCACTCCTCTTTGCAGATCTTCTCCAAGTCATTAAGGTTTCGAGGCTGACGTTTGCCAACTCGAACCTTCAGCTCCCTCCACAGATTTTCTATGGGATTAAGGTCTGGAGACTGGCTAGGCCACTCCAGGACCATAATGTGCTTCTTCTTGAGCCACTCATTTGTTGCCTTGGCCGTGTGTTTTGGGTCATTGTCATGCTGGAATACCCATCCACGACCCATTTTCAATGCCCTGGCTGAGGGAAGGAGGTTCTCACCCAAGATTTGACGGTACATGGCCCCGTCCATCGTCCCTTTGATGCGGTGAAGTTGTCCTGTCTCCTTGGCAGAAAAACACCCCGAAAGCATAATGTTTCCACCTCCATGTTTGACGGTGGGGATGGTGTTCTTGGGGTCATAGGCAGCATTCCTCCTCCTCCAAACACGGCGAGTTGAGTTGATGCCAAAGAGCTCCATTTTGGTCTCATCTGACCACAACACTTTCACCCAGTTCTCCTCTGAATCATTCAGATGTTCATTGGCAAACTTCAGACGGCCCTGTATATGTGCTTTCTTGAGCAGGGGGACCTTGCGGGCGCTGCGGGATTTTAGTCCTTCACGGCATAGTGTGTTACCAATTGTTTTCTTGGTGACTATGGTCCCAGCTGCCTTGAGATCATTGACAAGATCCTCCCGTGTAGTTCTGGGCTGATTCCTCACCATTCTCATGATCATTGCAACTCCACGAGGTGAGATCTTGCATGGAGCCCCAGGCCGAGGTAGATTGACAGTTATTTTGTGTTTCTTCCATTAGCGAATAATCGCACCAACTGTTGTCACCTTCTCACCAAGCTGCTTGGAGATGGTCTTGTAGCCCATTCCAGCCTCGTGTAGGTCTACAATCTTGTCCCTGACATCCTTGGAGAGCTCTTTGGTCTTGGCCATGGTGGAGAGTTTGGAATTTGATTGATTGATTGCTTCTGTGGACAGGTGTCTTTTATACAGGTAACAAACTGAGATTAGGAGCACTCCCTTTAAGAGTGTGCTCCTAATCTCAGCTCGTTACCTGTATAAAACACACCTGGGAGCCAGAAATCTTTCTGATTGAGAGGGGGTCAAATACTTATTTCCATAATTAAAATGCAAGTCAATTTATAACATTTTTGAGATGCGTTTTTCTGGATTTTTTTGTTGTTATTCTGTCTCTCACTGTTCAAGTAAACCTATCATTAAAATTATAGACTGATCATTTCTTTGTCAGTGGGCAAACGTACAAAATCAGCAGGGGATCAAATACTTTTTTCCCTCACTGTATATGTATGTATGTATGTATGTATGTATGTATGTATATACAGTGGGGAGAACAAATCTTTGATACACTGCCGATTTTGCAGGTTTTCCTACTTACAAAGCATGTAGAGGTCTGTAATATTTATCATAGGTACACTTCAACTGTGAGAGACGGAATCAAACAAAAATCCAGAAAATCACATTGTATGATTTTTAAGTAATTAATTTGCATTTTATTGCATGACATAAGTATTTGATCACCTACCAACCAGTAAGAATTCCGGCTCTCACAGACCTGTTAGTTTTTCTTTAAGAAGCTCTCCTGTTCTCCACTCATTACCTGTATTAACTGCACATGTTTGAACTCGTTACCTGTATAAAAGACACCTGTCCACACACTCAATCAAACAGACTCCAAACTCTCCACAATGGCCAAGACCAGAGAGCTGTGTAAGGACATCAGGGATAAAATTGTAGACCTGCACAAGGCTGGGATGGGCTACAGGACAATAGGCAAGCAGCTTGGTGAGAAGGCAACAACTGTTGGCGCAATTATTAGAAAATGGAAGAAGTTCAAGATGACAGTCAATCACCCTCGGTCTGGGGCTCCATGCAAGATCTCACCTCGTGGGGCATCAATGATCATGAGGAAGGTGAGGGATCAGCCCAGAACTACACGGCAGGACCTGGTCAATGACCTGAAGAGAGCTGGGACCACAGTCTCAAAGACAACCATTAGTAACACACTACGCCGTCATGGATTAAAATCCTGCAGCGCACGCAAGGTCCCCCTGCTCAAGCCAGCGCATGTCCAGGCCCGTCTGAAGTTTTCCAATGACCATCTGGATGATCGAGAGGAGGAATGGGAGAAGGTCATGTGGTCTGATGAGACAAAAATAGAGCTTTTTGGTCTAAACTCCACTCTCCATGTTTGGAGGAAGAAGAAGGATGAATACAACCCCAAGAACACCATCCCAACCGTGAAGCATGGAGGTGGAAACATCATTCTTTGGGGATGCTTTTCTGCAAAGGGGACAGGACGACTGCACCGTATTGAGGGGAGGATGGATGGGGCCATGTATTGCGAGATCTTGGCCAACAACCTCCTTCCCTCAGTAAGAGCATTGAAGATGGGTCGTGGCTGGGTCTTCCAGCATGACAACGACCCGAAACACACAGCCAGTGCAACTAAGGAGTGGCTCCGTAAGAAGCATCTCAAGGTCCTGGAGTGGCCTAGCCAGTCTCCAGACCTGAACCCAATAGAAAATCTTTGGAGGGAGCTGAAAGTCCGTATTGCCCAGCGACAGCCCCGAAACCTGATGGATCTTGAGAAGGTCTGTATGGAGGAGTGGGCCAAAATCCCTGCTGCAGTGTGTGCAAACCTGGTCAAGACCTACAGGAAACGTATGATCTTTGTAATTGCAAACAAAGGTTTCTGTACCAAATATTAAGTTCTGCTTTTCTGATGTATCAAATACTTATGTCATGCAATAAAATGCAAATTAATTACTTAAAAATCATACAATGTGAATTTCTGGATTTTTGTTTTAGATTCCGTCTCTCACAGTTGAAGTGTACCTATGATAAAAATTACAGACCTCTACATGCTTTGTAAGTAGGAAAACCTGCAAAATCGGCAGTGTATCAAATACTTGTTCTCCCCACTGTATATATATATATATATATTTGTGAGAGAAAAAAAACATATGGGGGATTGGAAGTGAGGCAGACAATTACATTGATGGAAGTTACAATCTATCTGCAATATTAAAGCTGATCTACCCAAAAGCAGTGTAAAAACAAATGGGAGGGTGTCAATGTTAATAGTCCGGGTGGCCATTTTATTAATTGTTCAGCAGTCTTAAGGCTTGGGGGTAGAAGCTGTTAAGGAGCCTTTTGGTCCTAGACTTGGTGCTCCGGTACCACTTGCCGTGCGGTAGCAGAGAGAACAGTCTATGACTTGGGTGATTGGAGTCTTTGACCATGTTTTGGGCTTTCCTCTGACACCGCCTAGTATATACAGTGGGGGAAAAAGTATTTAGTCAGCCACCAATTGTGCAAGTTCTCCCACTTAAAAAGATGAGAGAGGTCTGTAATTTTCATCATAGGTACACGTCAACTATGACAGACAAAATGAGAAAAAAAATCCAGAAAATCACCTTGTAGGATTTTTAATGAATTTATTAGCAAATTATGGTGGAAAATAAGTATTTGGTCAATAACAAAAGTTTCTCAATACTTTGTTATATACCCTTTGTTGGCAATGACACAGGTCAAACGTTTTCTGTAAGTCTTCACAAGGTTTTTCACACACTGTTGCTGGTATTTTGGCCCATTCCTCCATGCAGCTCTCCTCTAGAGCAGTGATGTTTTGGGTCTGTCGCTGGGCAACACGGACTTTGTGGTTGGGATCATTGTCATGCTGAAAGACCCAGCCACGTTTCATCTTCAATGCCCTTGCTGATGGAAGGAGGTTTTCACTCAAAATCTCATGATACATGGCCCCATTCATTCTTTCCTTTACACGGATCAGTCGTCCTGGTCCCTTTGCAGAAAAACAGCCCCAAAGCCTGATGTTTCCACCCCCATGCTTCACAGAGGTATGGTGTTCTTTGGATGCAACTCAGCATTCTTTGTCCTCCAAACACGACGAGTTGAGTTTTTACCAAAAAGTTATATTTTGGTTTCATCTGACCATATGACATTCTCCCAATCCTCTTATGGATCATCCAAATGCACTCTAGCAAACTTCAGACGGGCCTGGACATGTACTGGCTTAAGCAGGGGGACACGTCTGCACTGCAGGATTTGAGTCCCTGGCGGCGTAGTGTGTTACTCATGGTAGGCTTTGTTACTTTGGTCCCAGCTCTCTGCAGGTCATTCACTAGGTCCACCTTTGTGGTTCTGGGATTTTTGCTCACCGTTCTTGTGATCATTTTGACCCCACGGGGTGAAATCTTGCGTGGAGCCCCAGATCTAGGGAGATTATCAGTGGTCTTGTATGTCTTCCATTTCCTAATAATTGCTCCCACAGTTGATTTCTTCAAACCAAGCTGCTTACCTATTGCAGATTCAGTCTTCCCAGCCTGGTGCAGGTCTACAATTTTGTTTCTGGTGTCCTTTGACAGCTCTTTGGCCTTGGCCATAGTGGAGTTTGGAGTGTGACTGTTTGAGGTTGTGGACAGGTGTATTTTATACTGATAACAAGTTCAAACAGGTGCCATTAGTACAGGTAACGAGTGGAGGACAGAGGAGCCTCTTAAAGAAGAAGTTACAGGTCTGTGAGAGCCAGAAATCTTGCTTGTTTGTAGGTGACCAAATACTTATTTTCCACCATAATTTGCAAATAAATTCCTACAATGTGATTTTCTGGAAAAGAAATCTCAATTTGTCTGTCATAGTTGACGTGTACCTATGATGAAAATTACAGGCCTCTCTCATCTTTTTAAGTGGGAGAACTTGCACAATTGGTGGCTGACTAAATACTTTTTCCCCCCACTGTAGGTCCTGGATGGCAGGAAGCTTGGCCCCAGTGATGTACTGGCCCATATGCACTACACTCTGTAGTGCCTTACGGTCAGATGCCGAGCAGTTGCCATACCAGGCGGTGATGCAACCGGTCTGGATGCTCTCGATGGTGCAGCTGTATAACTTTTTGAGGATCTGGGGACCCATGCCAAATCTTTTCAGTCTCCTGAGGGGGAAAAGGTGTTGTCGTGCCCTCTTCACGACTGTCTTGGTGTGTTTGGATCATGATAGTGCGTTGGTGATGTGGACACCAAGGAACTTGAAACTCTCGACCCGCTCCACTACAGCCCCGTTGATGTTAATGGGGGCCTGTTCGGCCCGCATTTTCCTGTAGTCCACGATCAGCTCCTTTTGTCTTGCTCACATTGAGGGAGAGATTGTTGTCCTGGCACCACACTGCCAGGTCTCTGACCTCCTCCCTATAGGCTGTCTTATCGTTGTCTGTGATCAGGCCTACCACTGTTTTGTTGTCAGCAAACTTAATGATGGTGTTGGAGTCGTGTTTGGCCACGCAGTCGTAGGTGAACAGGAAGTACAGGAGGGGATTAAGCACGCACTCCTGAGGGGCCCCAGTGTTGAGGATCAGCGTGGCAGATGTGTTGTTGCCTACCCTTACAACCTTGGGGTGGCCCATCAGGAAGTCCAGGATCCAGTTGCAGAGGGAGGTGTTTAGTCCCAGGGTCCTTAACTTAGTGATGAGCTTTGTGGGCACAATGGTGTTGAACGCTGAATTAACATCATTCTCACATAGGTGTTCCCTTTTGTCCAGGTGGGAAAGATCAGTGTGGAGTGCGATTGAGATTGCGTCATCTGTGGATCTGTTAGGGCGGTATGCGAATTGGAGTGGGTCTAGTGTATCCGGGATGATCCTGTTGATGTGAGCCATGACCAGCCTTTCAAAGCACTTCATGGCTACTGACGTGAGTGCTACAGGGCGGTAATCATTTAGGCAGGTTACCTTCGCTTCCTTGGGCACAGGGACTATGGTGGTCTGCTTGAAACATGTAGGTATTACAGACTCGGTCAGGGAGATGTTGAAAATGTCAGTGAAGACACTTGCCAGTTGGTCCGCGCATGCTTGGAGTACACATCCTGGTAATCCATCTGGCCCCGCGGCTTTGTGAATGTTGACCTGTTTAAAGGTCTTGTTCACATCGGCTACCGAGAGCGTTATCACACAGTCGTCCGGAACAGCTGGTGCTCTCATGCATGCTTCAGTGTTGCTTGCCTCGAATCTCGCGTCACTGGGCAGCTCGCAGCTGGGTTTCCCTTTGTAGTCTGTAATAGTTTTCAAGCCCTGCCACATCCGACGAGTGTCAGAGCCGGTGTAGTAGGATTTAATCTTAATCCTGTATTGACGTTTTGCCTGTTTGATGGTTCGTCTGAGGGTGTAGCGGGATTTCTCATAAGCGTCTGGATTAGTGTCCTGCTCCTTGAAAGCGGCAGCTCTAGCCTTTAGTTCAATGCGAATGTTGCCTGTAATCCATGGCTTGTGGTTGGGATATGTACGTACGGTCACTGTGGCGACGACGTCGTCGATGCACTTATTGATGAAGCCGATGACTGAGGTGGTATACTCCTCAATGCCATTGGATAAATCCCGGAACATATTTCAGTCTGTGCTAGCAAAACAGTGCATCCGTGTCATCTGACCACTTCCGTATTGAGCGAGTCACTGGTACTTCCTGCTTTAGTTTTTGCTTGTAAGCAGGAATCAGGAGGATATAATTATGGTCAGATTTGCCAATTGGAGGGCGAGGGAGAGCTTTGTATGCGTCTCTGTGTGTGGAGTAAAGTTGGTCTAGAGTTGTTTTTCCTCTTGTTGCACATGTGACATGCTGGTAGAAATGAGGTAAAACGGATTTAAGTTTGCCTGCATTAAAGTCCCCGGCCACTAGGAGCAACTTTAATGCAGGCAAACTTAAATCTGCTTCTGGATGAGCATTTTCTTGTTTGCTTATGGCCTTATTCAGCTTGTTGAGTGTGGTCTTAGTGCCAGCATCAGTTTCTGGTGGTAAATAGACGGCTACGAATAATATAGATGAGAAGTGAAATAATCTGTCTGTAAACAATTGTTTGAAAAATTACTTGTGTCATGCACAAAGTAGATGTCCTAACCGACTTGCCAAAACTATAGTTGTTAACAAGAAATTTGTGGAGTGGTTGAAAAATGAGTTTTAATAACGCCAACCTAAGTGTATGTAAACTTCCGACTTCAACTGTAGGTATTCCTCTTGTCCAGATGGGATAGGGCAATGTGCAGAGTGATGGCGATTGCATCGTCTGTGGATCGATTGGGGCGGTAAGCAAATTGAAGTGGGTCTAGGGTGGCAGGTAAGGTAAAGGTGATACGATCCTTGACTAGTCTCTCAAAGCACTTCATGATGACAGAGGTGAATGCTATGGGGCGATAGTCATTTAGTTCAGTTACCTTTGCTTTCTTAGGTACAGGAACAATGGTGGCCATCTTGAAGCATGTGGGGACAGCAGACTGGGATAGGGAGAGATTGAATATGTCCGTAAACACACCAGCCAGCTGGTCTGCGCATGCTCTGAGGACGCGGCTAGGGATGCCGTCTGGGCCGGCAGCCTTGCGAGGGTTAAGACATTTAAATGTTTTTCTCACGTCGGCCACGGAGAAGGAGAGCCCACAGTCCTTGGTAGCGGGCCGCGTCGATGGCACTGTGTTATCCTCAAAGCGGGTGAAGAAGGTGTTTAGTTTGTCCGGAAGCAAGACATTGGTCTCGGCGACGTGGCTGGTTTTCCTTTTGTAGTCCGTGATTGTCTGTAGACCCTGTCACATACGTCTTGTGTCTGAGCAGTTGAATTGCGACTTCACTTTGTCTCTATACTGACGTTTTGCTTGTTTGATTGCCTTGCAGAGTGAATATCTAGACTGTTAGTATTCTGCCGTATTCCTAGTCACCTTGCCATGGTTAAATGCAGTGGTTTGCGCTTTCAGTTTCGTGCGAATGCTGCCATCTATCCACGGTTTCTGGTTAGGGTAGGTTTTAATAGTCACAGTGGGTACGACATCTCCTATACAGTCGTGGTCAAAAGTTTTGAGAATGACACAAATACTAATTTTCACAAAGTCTGCTGCCTCAGTTTTGATGATGGCAATTTGCATATACTCCAGAATGTCATGAAGAGTGATCAGATGAATTGCAATTAATTGCAAAGTCCCTCTTTGCCATGAAAATGAACTTAATCCCCCAAAAAACATTTCCACTGCATTTCAGCCCTGCCACAAAAGGACCAGCTGACATCATGTCAGTGATTCTCTCGTTAACACAGGTGAGAGTGTTGACGAGGACAAGGCTGGAGATCACTCTGTCATGCTGATTGAGTTAGAATAACAGACTGGAAGCTTTAAAATGAGGGTGGTGCTTGAAATCATTGTTCTTCCTCTGTTAACCATGGTTACCTGCAAGGAAACACGTGCCATCATCATTGCTTTGCACAAAAAGGGCTTCACAGGCAAGGATATTGCTGCTAGTAAGATTGCACCTAAATCAACCATTTTTCGGATCATCAAGAACTTGATTCAGCTGCGGGATCGGGGCACCAGTGCAGAGCTTGCTCAGGCAGGTGTGAGTGCATCTGCACGCACAGTGAGGCGAATACTTTTGGAGGATGGCCTGGGGTCAAGAAGGGCAGCAAAGAAGCCACTTCTCTCCAGGAAAAACATCAGGGACAGACTGATATTCTGCAAAAGGTACAGGGATTGGACTGCTGAGGACTAAGGTAAAGTCATTTTCTCTGATGAATCCCCTTTCCGATTGTTTGGGGCATCCGGAAAACACCTTGTCCGGAGAAGACAAGGTGAGTGCTACCATCAGTCCTGTGTCATGCCAACAGTAAAGCATCCTGAGACCATTCATGTGTGTGTTTGCTTCTCTGCCAAGGGAGTGGGCTGACTCACAATTTTGCCTAAGAACACAACCATGAACAAAGAATGGTACCAACACATCCTCCGAGAGCAACTTCTCCCAACCATCCAATAACAGTTTGGTGATGACCAATGCCTTTTCCAGCATGATGGAGCACCTTGCCATAAGGCAAAAGTGATAACTAAGTGGCTCGGGAACAAAACATCAACATTTTGGGTCCATGGCCAGGAAACTCCCCAGACCTTAATCCCATTGAGAATTTGTGGTCGATCCTCAAGAGGCGGGTGGATAAACAAAAACCCACATATTTTGACAAACTCCAAGCATTGATTATGCAAGAATGGGCCGCCATCAGTCAGGATGTGGCCCAGAAGTGAATTGACAGCATGCCAGGGTGGATTGCAGAGGTATTGAAAAAGAAGGGTCAACACTGCAAATATTGACTCTTTGCATAAACTTAATGTAATTGTCAATAAAAGCCTTTGACACTTATGGAATGCTTGTAATTATACTTCAGTATACCATAGTAACATCTGACAAAAATATCTCATAACACTGAAGCAGCGAACTTTGTGAAGACCAATAATTGTGTCATTCTCAAGACTTTTGACCACGACTGTACACTTCCTGATATACTCAGTTACAGTATTGGTGTATTTGTCTAAATTATTTTTGCAAGCTAGCCGGAACATATCCCAGTCCGTGTGATCAAAACAATCCTGAAGCGTGGCTTCCGATTGGTCAGACCAGCGTTGAATAGTCCTTAGCACGAGTACTTCCTGTTTGAGTTTCTAAATTGAGTCGTGGTCAGATTTGCCAAAAGGAGGGCGGGGGAGGGCCTTGTAAGCATCCCGGAAGTTTGAATAACAATGGTCCAGAGTTTTAGCAGTGCGAGTACTACAGTTGATATGTTGATAGCAGCCTAGTCCTCAAATTTGCTTTGTTAAAATCCACAGCTACAATAAATGCAATCTCAGGATATGTGGTTTCCAGTTTGCATTAAGTCAAGTGAAGGTCTTTGAGGGCCGTCGTGGTATCGTCTTGAGGGGGGATATAAACGGCTGTGGCTATAACAGAGGAAAATTCTCTTGGGAGATAATATGGTTGGCATTTGATTGTGATGTATTCTAGGTCAGGTGAACAAAAGGACTTGAGTTCCTGTATGTTACTACAATTACATCATAAGTCGTTAATCATGAAACACACACCTCCGCCCTTCTGCTTCCCGGAGAAATATATATTCCTATTTGCGTGATGAACTGAGAATCTCTCTGGCTGGACTGATTCCGACAGAGTATCCCGAGAGAGCCATGTTTCTGTGAAACAAAATATGTTACAGGCCCTGATGTCTCTCTGGAAAGAAATCCTTGCCCTGAGCTCATCAACTTTCTTATCCAAAGTAATATACTCGGAAGTGGTGGGTGGTGTACGCGCCTCCTAATTTGTGCCTCTCCTCCGGCAGCAATGTTTTGGGTCGGCCTCTGGAATCAGTTCAATTGCTCTGGGGAGAGCGAACAAAGGATCTGCTTCGGGGAAGTCGTATTGCTGGTCGTAATGCTGGTAGTTCTGGTGAGTTACCGCCGCTCTGATATCCAATAATTCTTCCCGGCTGTATGTAATGACACAAAATATTTCCTGAATTAGTAATGTAAAAAATAATACATAAAAAAACAAAATACCGCAATGTTTCCTAAGAGCTAGTCGCGAGGCCGCCATCTCCGTCGGCGCCATCTCTCAGCTTTTTGTAAAGATATCACGTAGTAGAACTACATAACTGTTGCTCTCCACTTTCTGGAGGACCGAGTTTTTAAATCAGTGGAATTAGAGTATGATAGCTAAGGAGATGGAGACAGTTCTGGCATTTGATTGCAAATATACAGATGGAGTCGAAAAGAGAACACAAAATGCTCCGGATTACATCTTCAAACTAAGGGCAACCATGGCATCCATGACAGAGAGGGAGAAGCGTCCATCCATGTATACGGGTAAGAGAGTCTAGCTAGCTACATTTTCAGATATTACACGTTTCTAATTTTGTCAGAAAGTCGTTTTCATTTCAAGTTAAAGTGTACTGCTAGCTAGCTAACGTTACGTGTATGATCTGTGTAGTAATATTATTCGTATCTCAGAGCCATTTGCATTGCTAGTTATAGCCTAATGTTAGCTAGCTAACATTGAACCTGGTTGGTAAGCTACCTGCAGATTCATGCAGGGTAGTAATGTTATGAGTTGGGATTATGGTTCATTGTTTAGCTAGCTAGCTACATGTCTAAACAAAAGACTCCACTATGCAAGTAACTATTTCAATAGAATGTTTATGATGTCACTGCACCCCTGTTGGAACCCTTTTTTTTAAGAGTGTAACTACAGAAACAACTTCAGAACAATCTGAGATGGTGGGTGTCATGGCTTGCTGAAATGACATGGAACGACTCAACAGACCTAATGTTTATATGTAATGTTATACAGTGATCGGGGGAAGGGAAGGCGAGATAATGACAGATTTTTTATATAAAAAAGAAGCAGCCTAGGCTTGGGCACGCTGGACAGGATATGAATAGATTTAGATCAAAGACAACTGCCCTTGAAAATTGCATATGGAAGATTGCGTAACTCAACAACCATTTTATACATTTTCAGAACAGACTTGGTAAAAACGCTTATCTCCCCATCAAACAGAGCACCACTAGCTTCTCATAATCCAACCCAGAACCTACTAAATTAAAGCAGTAGATTCTAAACAGTGGAGGCTGCTGAGGGGAGGACGGCTCATAATAACGGCTGGAATGGAGTCAATGGTATGGTATCAAACATATGGTTTCCATGTGGTTGATACCATTCCACTGACTCCGTTCCAGCCATTACTATGAGCCGTCCTACCCTCAGCAGCCTCCACTGATTTAAAAGTAAGACATTTGACAATGACAAGCATTAACAATATTATGGGTAGATAGTAATGTCTGGAACGGAGTCAGTGGAATGGATAAGGCCTTAGACCACTAGGCCCTGATAATTAGTGTGTATGCTATCTTCCTTTTTTGTGTTGTTCTGTCTCCACCATGGCATCGGAGAGAGATAATGCGATTCTCCGCAGCTTGGGAGTATTGGGAGACCATAACGGCATTAACCCAGCGGGATGGGCCTCAGCCATTCATGCTAACCATGTTTGTCATCCTCTATCCCACAATGCAACAAAGAACACCGCCTCGTCACGAAGGAGGGTCCTGAACTCCTCAACTCTGGACGCCATCATCGCTAGGAAGTAGCGGGGCAGCTCTGGGGTTGGCTGGGATTTGAGGCGTTATTCATGCAACCCCACGGGGTCCTGCCTTAAATACGGTGATGAGAAATAGATGGTAAAAGGAGTGATAGAACCCCCTTTCTAAATGGGGATCATCCATGCTCAGCGGGATAGAAGAGAGGAGAAAAAGGAAACAAAAGCAGTGGAGAGACAACGTAGCTAACCCCTGCCTATATGGTTTCTTCCTCATGCATTAGGACAGAAATACAAAAATAACATGGAGCCCCTGGTTAACCTAGGATGGGGCCTCTCTCTCAATGGTCCCCTATAGCTACCAAACACAGGTGGTTTGGAACCCTACCTGAGTGAGGGGCCCCTCTCGCTGGGGCTCCTGGAGAGCAGTGCCAACAGACTGGGGAAGGAGACCCAGTTCTTGCAGGTACTTCTGGACACTCCTGCTAAGCTCCACCTCCCCCGTCTTCAGCTTCCTGTCTCCACCATAGCGTGTCAGGGAGGCAGAGGGGGGATCTGGCCTTCGGATGGGAACCTTGCGTAGCTTGGACAGCTCTCTGGAGATCACCTGCTGGGTGGTGGCATCCTGCCATGTCAACCCTAGAGATGGAGTCAATAAAGCGATGTTAAACCATGGTCATATTCATTAGTGTACACCGTAGCAAAATGTTTTGCAATTGTAAATTAAAACAAGCATTTCCTATTGGACAAGTGCAGGCAGTCCCTCCCCGTTTCTGTCCGTTTTCTTCCGTTTGGTGTCTAGTGTATACGACCCAGAATACCAACACATATCATTCCCCTATGTTGATGGAACTCTAGCATCTGACAGTTCGATGTTCAAGGTTGGCCTTGTGTGCCTATAAAAGTAAACACTGTACAGATAAAACACAATTCTATTGGAAAACATTGAGAACCTGAGAGAGCAACAAAACGGAGGGTCATGCAGTCAGTGTACACAGTAGCGTGGAGTTATCTGGCGGTGGCCTGGCTTGGAATCTGATGACAGTGAACCTGAGGAAAAGCAAAGCAATGTATGGCGCCCTCCCAGCGAGTCAACAAGCCCTGCGAGAATGTCACGCTGCGGCCAAACACCACGCCAACATCTCCACTAATTGCCAACACATACTCAGAATGCAAGGCTCCCGGGCAGGGGCATAACATAGCGTTGCCAAGGCCAGACGGAGCTACCCGGGCAAGAAGAGACACAAAACAACATGGCTGCCTGGCCTCATTCCTAAAGAGCCAACAGGAACGTCTGCATTCTACTGCAGAAAAGCACACAGAAATACCACCGATAATGTAATAATGCAGTATCCATCTGCATGGGCCAAGATGGTCAGACATGGAATGCAGTTTTACTGTTAATCTAATAGCATTGACAAATTATTTTAATGAGAAGACTCGTTATTGGAAGGTATGGATGTTATCTATAGACCATAGAATCCATGATATTTCACAATTATTTCAGATATTCTCTCATACAAATGTAGCCCTCGTAGAGGTTCTCTTTTTGAGAGATGTTCATGTACACTGAGTGTACAAAACATTAGGAACACCTTCCTAATATTGAGTTGCACCCTCTTTTGCCTTCAGAACAGCCTCAATTTGTCAGGGTATGGACTCTACAAGGTGTCGAAAGCGTTCCACAGGGATGCTGACCCATGTTGACTCCAATGTTTCCCACATGTCCTTTGGTTGGTGGACCATTCTTGATACACAAGGGAAACTGTTGAGCGTGAAAAACCCAGCAGCATTGCCGTTCTTGGACCCCCCCCCCCCCCCCCCCCCCCCCTTCTAGCTCTGACTCTGCTGATATCTACTTTATTGAGGAATAATGTACTTTCTATGCCTGTGATATGTGGTTGTCCCACCTAGCTATCTTAATATGAATGCACTAACTGTAAGTCGTGTCTGCTAAATGACTAAAATGTAAAAATTTACTCAAACTGGTGCGCCTAGCACCTACTACCATACCCCTTCAAAGGCGCTTAAATCTTTTGTCTTGCCTATTCACCCTCTGAATGGTACACATACACAATTCATGTCTCAATTGTCTCAAGGCTTAAAAATACTTATTTAACCTGTCTCATCCCCTTCATCTAAACTGATTTAAGTGGATTTAACAAGTGAGATCAATGAGAAATCATAGCTTTCACCTGGATTAAACTGCTCAGTCTATGTCATGGAAAGAGCAGGTGTTCCTAATGTTTTTCACACTCAGTGCAGAGGAGAACAATAGGCTAGCAGCCAGCCAGGACAGGAATATTTCACCAAAAGTGTCTACATATGACTTCATTAGATTGGCTACTGATGTATCCCATGATACCTCTGAATAGACCACGGAGCGTATAGGGTAGGTGTTATCGAACGTAACCTGACCGTCAGCCCCAACACAACACATCACAACACATCCTCCCATCTACTGTATGTAGTGCTGTATATAGGGAATAGAGTGCCATTTGGGAATTACCCTAAGTGTTCCATACATTAGTGCAGTAGTAGTTATTATGGGGCAATCAGGACAGATGGGGGGAGAAGCAGGTCCAGTTTAAACCATAAAGGAGCCATAAAATATCCACTGCTTAATTACTCCTAGTTAATGAGTTCAGTGGTGAGAGAAAGTCTGATTGTTGGGGAACAAAAGGCGGATGGCACAGGTTTGATTGACTGTGACACCTTTATCCACAGGCAGAGAGAGAAGTCACTGCTCGCGCCTAAAAAGAGGTGGGAGTTTAACGGACAATCTGGGATTGGTACATAATTTTTTAAACTTAATTCATTGTTGTTCTGTTGTTGTTTGAATCACAGATTGCCCCATTAAATAATTCTAACTCAGGGAGAGATGGAGGCAGGCCTCAACATTTACTGTACATGGTTGGCTGCCTTTAGTAAACTAGCTACCAGCTGATTATACTACAGCTGAGGAGCTAAATATAATGACAATACACCTCTGTCTGGGTCCAGAGAAAGGGCAGGCTCCATCTCCTAGTGCACCAGAGTATTAGCTTGTTGAAACCAGAACAATGTCTTAGGCTAAATGCATCTGTTAATTAGCACCTAGCCATTAGCGCGGCGGCAGCGGATGCTTTGAGCAGTCAAGTTATTTCTGCTGGCCTTATGTTTTTATGGGGTGACAGAGCGAGAGAGAGAGAGCGCGAGAGAGAGCGAGAGAGAGAGAGAGAGAGGCTGCGGCCTCCTAAATATTCAGAACCCATTAGATCAGATCCTGTCTCCAAGTCTTGTTGTTTCATCTGCTTTTTTTAAATGCAGATTTCTTTGCCCTAAGTTTTGTTCACCAACTGATTTTAAATTAATAATACAAGTTTCAGGCTAATTAATTAAGTGTCAATCAAATTCTTTAGCATTGAATGATAAAACAATTGTGCAAGGAAAATAATAAAAATGTATCTACTTCAATCATCTTTTACGGCGTCTTATTCAATTTAATGTCCCGAAACAAGACTCCTTGGCAGTTCTCCACAGTTACGTTTCATATTGCTTTTGTAGTTTTGTTACAATGTGTATACTGCTGAGGAAATTGTCTATGACTGTCTGTTTGTAAATGTCCCCCAAAAATGTATTATATTGTCTTGCCACAGATAAATGTAGGAACATCTGTGCAGATACAGAGAAATACAATTCATAAGTCATAAACATTCTGCAGAATAATAGGGTCATTCTCACGAAACTGACATTTGACCAAAATAATCTTACATTTCATTTTTCTCGTGGTCCTCTGTAGCTCAATTGGTAGAGCATGGCACTTGTAACGCCAGGGTAGTGGGTTCGATCCCCCGGACTCCCATATGTAAAAATTTATGCACACATGACTGTAAGTCGCTTTGGATAAAAGCGTCTGCTAAATGGCATATTATTTTTCACAAAATTTCCTCTTGGATCACTGAGATTAGAATCTGTACTTATATATTTCATAATTATTATTATGTTTTTTGATCAGATATTATGCCTTTTACCACAATTTCTACAACTACCAACGCAAAAATTCTTATTACTGTAATAAACAAATCAATTTCTAATATTTGTTAACATCGCTCCCCTAATGAATAGGCCTGAGTTAAACATAACAATGAAAAATGTACACTATATATACAAAAGTATGTGGACACTCCTCCAAATTAGTGGATTTGGCTATTTCAGCCACACCCATTGCTGACAGGTGTATAAAATCGAACACACAGGCATGCAATGTCCATAGACAAACATTGGCAGTAGAATTGCCTTACTGAAGAGCTCAGGGACTTTAAACGTGGTACCGTTATAGGATGCCACCTTTCCAACAAGTCAGTTCGTCAAATTTCTGCCCTGCTAGAGCTGCTCCAGTCAACTGTAAGTGCTGTTATTGTGAAGTGGAAACGTCTAGGAGCAACAACGGCTCAGCCGCGAAGTGGTAGGCCACACAAGCTCACAGAACGGGACCGCTGAGTGCTGAAGCGTGTAAAAATCGTCTGTCCTCGGTTGCAACACTCACTACCGAGTTCCAAACTGCCTCTGGAAGCAGCGTCGGGAGAACTGTTCGTCGGGAGCTTCATGAAATTGGTTTCCATGGCCTAGCAGCCGCACACAAGCCTAAGATCATCATGTGCAATGCCAAGAATCGGCTGGAGTGGTGTAAAGCTTGCCGCCATTGGACTCTGGAGCAGTGGAAAAGCGTTCTCTGGAGTGATGAATCATGCTTCACCATCTAGCAGTCTGACGGACGAATATGCCCCAATGCATAGTGCCAGCTGTAAAGTCTGGTGGAGGAGGAATAATGGTCTGGGGCTGTTTTTCATGGTTTGGGCTAGGCCCCTTAGTTCCAGTGAAGGGAAATCTTAACACTACAGCATACAATGACATTCTAGACGATTCTGTGCTTCCAACTTTATGGCAGCAGTTTGGGGAAGGCCCTTTCCTGTTTCAGCATGACAATGCCCCCGTGCACAAAGTGAGGTCCATACAGAAATGGTTTGTCGAGATCGGTGTGGAAGTACTTGACTGGCCTGCACAGAGCCCTGACCCCAACCCCATTGAACACCTTTGGGATGAATTGGAACGCCGACTGCGAGCCAGGCCTAATCGGCCAACATCAGTGCCCGACTTCACTAATCCTCATGACTGAATAGAAGCAAGTCTAATGCCCATGATTTTGGAATGAGACGTTCAACGAGCAGGTGGCCACATACTTTTGGTCATGTAGTGTATCTCATTACCGTAACACATAACCTTTTTTAAATATTTTTTTGTCATAATCACTTGTGTATACGTGTATTTTTTTAAAAATGTGATTTATGTACACATATTTGGATAAAGAACAAATGTCACACTATCAGATTAAGCCAGAATTGCTAAAGTATACATTTTATTTTTCCTAATATTTCCTAAATATTGGTGCATACAGTAATAATGAGCAGGTTTCGGAGATGAGACTGCATGTTTCGGTAATGAGTGTTGCATAGTTTGCCATTAAAAAACTGTACTGATCTCTATCATAGATTCAGTAACCCCAAAAATCATCAAAGTGTGTCTTTTGTTAATCCCAAATGACTTGCACAATACTAAAATCACTGATCTTAATGCAGTTGACTAAAATACCCCTAATTTCAGTATAAGTATACGTACTGTAATTACACACAAGTATTTTCAAAAGTCAAAAGTTGACTTTTTGGGGGAATAAATCATTTACAGGTAATATTGGTGTATTATGACATGGCTATTTGTGGTTGTAAGTTATTTCAGATGTATTTATGGATTCAATGGGATCCTATGGCAAATGGCACAACACAATATGCCTATAAAGTATCTAAAAACCTCACATACTGTATGGACCAAAAACTGTCTTGGGATATCAAACAACAGTATAGGTAAGTGTTAAACAGGTGCACATGTCAAAATGGAGGATATCCTCCTTTAAGTGGTGGGGTTGCGCTGAAACACAAACTGCAGATTTTGGCTTAAAGTAAGTTAAATGGGGTTTATGCACCCCATATTTATTGACAAACCCTACTTAATCAAATAACTGTTGTATTACCAAAAAATCTATACAATAGGTTTAAGAGGTAGTCCTAGTAAATAAATAAAGTTACCAGCACAGCATACCCATTGACTATACATTAGACTGAGCTTATTATCATTACCGAAATTAAGGTTCTCATTACCAAAAAATGACGTGGTAATGAGAAATTTGGGCTTCAGTACTGAGAGGCCCTTAGCTCAATCTGCAAATGATGGGAGACAGACATTATGATTCAGCAAACAATTGACCACATCACTAAAGTCCATTTATGCCTCCATGTTGGTAAGGTAATGGTTCTCAGATTTTTTCCCCAATTTGAGTTTTTTAGCTGTTTCGGTAATGAGGGGGTGACTGAGAATAAGAAACTCATTCTGAAGGCATATAAGCAAATATATTCACTTATAATTAACTTAACTTGTGCTCACCTAAGGACTACTCCTTTAGATTATACATTATGTGTTTATAAAATGTTATTTAAAAACTGTAGTTTTTACAGGAACTTGAAAAAAGTGTTATGTAATGAGACACGTCCACAGACACTGTGCTTTTACATAAGAAATATGATAGCTTAATGTAAACTTCAACTAGTATACAATTTGTATTATTTATGGACAAACTACAGCAACATATTTTGTGTTTTATTCAAATAACTTAGGTTTTTCTAAAGTAAGATTGTATAAAATGACCAAAGAATTAAAATCTGGCGAAAATGTAAAACTGATTGAAAATAAGACACTTTGCCAAAAACGTTCAATCTTAGTCTAGAGAATGATAGTTGATTTTTGCAGGTTTTGCAACTAATTAGCTACAGACGTGTTTAAATCTGGTTTCATGAGAATCATCCTATAGCACTCGTCAGTTGGCATTCCCATTTATAGAAACCCACACAGTGTGCTCAAATCAACTGTGGACTGAGAACAGTCCAACCAACACATGTGCTGACTCAAGAGTTACTCTCATTTTCTACTTAAGATTCCCATTTTCACATTCCATCGAAGAAGTAAGGCCTATGTTCCAAAAGTAGTACCAGATCTAAAATCTTCAACACAAAATACAACTGGGAGTATAAGCTTTGCTATAGAATAGCTTATGTAGCTGACATTTGTGTGTGTATATGTATAAATCTTTGACAGTAAACTGTATGTAATGTATTTGTAACAGAGTGTGGGTGAGAAATTACATATTGTATGCAAACCTGGGTTCAAATTGAATTTGAAGTCATTTCAAATACTTTCGCAGGGTTTAATTGAGTTTGCCTGGCGCAATGGAACCTATAGTATAGTCACACAACTGCGAAACCCACCCATCCGGAACTACAGGCAGGCTAAATTTGAATTATAAAAGTATTTGAAAGAGTTCAAATGGTATTTGAACCCAGGTCTGGTTGTATGTTTTGTTGTTGTGGAAAATACACATATAGACCCTAAGTACATAGAACCTCTGGAGAGGAGGAAAATCAGTGATGCTGAAATTATACACTGTCTGTTTGTGGTCATTGCATCTCCCTGACTGGCTAAATGATCATACCACTGATGTAAATGTCACGATGCATTATCTTACTTCACTTGTCTTGAGAGTGAGTGAAAATTCACTCTGCTTTGCACATGGATCAAGGTGATGCTGAAGGGTCAACCTACAGTAGAGCAGGGACCCTAGTCGTTATTCCAGATAGTCAGAGCCTGTGGTGTAGTGGTAATGCTCCCTGGCTCTAAAGTAATATATGCTTCTCCTCCTCTCACACACTTCAAACTTGACTTTAAGTGTTTGTAGTCAATTTTGTCGTCACTATGGATTTCACCTATTACTTAGCCTTGCTTAGCAAAGCTTCTAGTTACAGTAGATACTGTCCCAAAAATGTCTGGTGAACACACGCACGTACACACACACACACACACACACACACACACACACACACACACACACACACACAGACCTTGAACCAGACGCCTTGAATGCTTTGCAGCTTCACTATATGAAGTATGGACACACTGTGTGCAAACATACACAGACCTTGAACCAGACGCCTTGAATGCTTTGCAGCTTCACTATATGAAGAATGGACACACTTTATTTGCACACTGAGAATCCCAAAGTCGCCTTGGCACATAGCACCATCGGTGCAGTCTGATATAAAAGTAATTTGCAGTGGATGACAGTGTCTTGCACTCCAAGGCGGCATGTGAAAAAATGTAATAGCCGACAAAGCTTCCTCCAAGTAGGGATACAGCCAAACAAAGCAAGGAACACAAAGACAAAAGAAACCCTTTTTGTGCCGGGTCAATTTCTATTGATCTAATGACATTGGATGTTGTGTGCAGAGATCAGATTGCATGATTTCGTCTACAGGGACTCCGATGCAAGATAAAGTGTATTGCAAATCGATGCTATTGAAGTTCCCCCCTTCTCGTCTTTTCTTCTCCTCCATTCAGGTTACAGTACAATAGTCTCAACCACCCTGTCTGCTCTTCAACAGGGGAGCTGAACTAAACATCTCAAAGATGACAGACACTTCAATAAAGAGCAATGCTAAGCCGATAAGATACAAAACGCAATGAAGTGTAGACAGTGTACTGATTCGTCTGAAGATAACACTACTCAGTCCATCGAAAGTGTATGATGGAGGGGTGACGTCATGTCTCCTGTCTTTCCGTCTGTATCTAAACACAAGGTCAGTCAGACACAGACACAGTCTCCCAGCAACAGACATTTCAGATATATTAATACCTGGAAATAGAGCTTGAACAAACGGACGCACCAAATCTCGTCCTCCCTCTCATCCTCCTCAGTCTCATCCGTTTATTTCAGAGAAGTAATTACAATAAATGCTGTGGTCTCACGCAGTGCCTAATATTCATTACTGCATTTGTAATTTCATATGGATGCCCACTTTTTCAATGCTTTTTTAAATGGTTTTCAACGGTCGTTTACGCCTGTTATAAAATATTACGCTTAGAGTGGCCTGTAAAGCCAATTAGCAGGGAGAGGTTAGTGCTGAAGGTATTTGCTGCCCTCTGCTGCGACAGCCTGTAGTTGCAGATGCTTGTGTTAGTCATGTAGCCAGATTTCAACTGAGGATAATGATATTGGATGTTATATTGCATAAATGTGAATTACATATATAGTTTACACTACCGTTCAAAAGTTTGGGGTCACATAGAAATGTCCTTGTTTTCGAAAGAAAAAAAAAAAAGTCAATTAAAATAACATCAAATTGATCAGAAATACAGTGTAGACATTATTAATGTTGTAAATGGCTATTGTAGCTGGAAACGGCTGATTTTTTATGGAATATCTACATAGGCGTACAGAGGCCCATTATCAGCAACCATCAGTCCTGTGTTCCAATGGCACGTTGTGTTTGCTAATCTAAGTTTATCATTTTAAAAGGCTAATTGATCATTAGAAAACCCTTTTGCAATTATGTTAGCACAGCTGAAAACTGTTGTGCTGATTAAAGAAGCAATAAAACTGGCCTTCTTGAGACTAGTTGAGTATCTGGAGCATCAGCAATTGTGGGTTCGATTACAGGCTCAAAATGGCTAGAAACAAAAAACGTTATTCTGAAACTCGTCAGTCTATTCTTGTTCTGAGAAATGAAGGCTATTCCATGCGAGAAATTGCCAAGAAACTGAAGATCTCTTACAACGCTGTGTACTACTCCCTTCACAGAACAGTGCAAACTGGCTCTAACCAGAATAGAAAGAGGAGTGGGAGGCCCCGGTGCACAACTGAGCAAGAGGACAAATATATTAGAGTGTCTAGTTTGAGAAACAGGTGCCTCACAGGTCCTCAACTGGCAGCTTAATTAAATAGTACCCTCAAAACACCAGTCTCAACGTCAACAGCGAAGCGGCGACTCCGGGATGCTGACCTTCTAGGCAGAGTTGCAAAGAAAAAGCCTGCCATCTTAATCTTTTTTTTTATATTGGCCAGTCTGAGATATGGCTTTTTCTTTGCAACTCTGCCTAGAAGGTCAGCCTCCCGGAGTCGCCTCTTCACTGTTGACGTTGAGACTGGTGTTTTACGGGTACTATTTAATGAAGCTGCCAGTTGAGGTGTAGTGTTTCTACTGTGTTCTCGCTCTCCTGTTGTTTGAGGACATCTTTGGGCCTGTTATGTGTCCTGTTCTCCTGTATCTACCCTGTTTAACAAGCACATTAGCTGCTGTGCTCCCATTAATGGAGCAGGAGAGGACGTCTAAAGCAATTACGGCGCATGCAGCACAGTCACTCATCCACATAATTAGCACTAAATGTCCTGCAATCATACGAGCCAATTAGATTCCTGCTGTCGTTATATGATCAGGGCACAACAATGGCCTGTATGTGGCATATTACCTGTACTTTACCTCTGTGCCAAATTTTCTGTTTGACTGTTTGGCTTGCTTTCACATAATGAGAGCTGAAACTCTGTATTATAATGTCTGGACGGACGAACAGACCAAACAGACATACACACATCTGTACAGGGACACAGAGACAGACAGAGAGACAAGCAGACAGACAGACAGACAGACATACAGACAGACAGACAGACACAGACAGACAGACAGACAGACAGACAGACAGACAGACAGACAGACATACAGACAGACAGACAGACAGACAGACAGAAAGCACCTCTGTGGGCCAGTTTCTGGAGGAGAGTCCTGAGGCGCTGTAGAGCAGAGGCTGACGCATCATAGGTGTACAGGTCCTCACCGGGTAACTCCAGGCACCTTCCAAACACTCCGTCTATGAGAGAACACACATACAGTATACACACACTGTCATCAAACAGATCATGTACTGCAGTGACAGACACATGAGGATAAAGGAGTTCTGGGAAAGGGTTAACTAACTTGACAAAGCAATGACAACTGTACAGCGCTTTAGGATTGCTACTCTGAGGGTGGAACATAATCTTTTACAACCTTTGTAAAAAAGCTGAAGTTGTGTGTTCCCTGCAATTTCTTGTAAGCTTGAGTTCCTGTTTGGGGCTAGTCGCTGACACTTTTTTGACAGCAGTGCGATAAGCACCCGGCCATCATTGGAGCTGAGACGTTATCAGGGACCCTGTTATCTCCCTAACAGCAGGCCGCTCGCTTCGCCAAATGCAGGTTCCTAGGCAACCCAGAGCGGAGCTCCTACCTGGACATTAATTCAATGGTTATCTGGACTGGAGGAGCATGCTGGGATGGCTGGGAGACTGGGGGTCAGGATACCGTGTGAGGAATATAAATGACCCAGCCACACGCGTCTTCTCACAGTCAGGGAGAGAAAGAATATCCATGTGTCTCATCTTCTTAAAAATCCCCAAATGCATCAAACTCTAGTAGAAGCTGAATTCAAAGTTGAAAGCATTATGACTCATCATCTGTGTGTGTGTGTGTGTGTGTGTGTGTGTGTGTGTGTGTGTGTGTGTGTGTGTGTGTGTGCGTGTGTGTGAGAGTGAGAGACTAATGACGTGAACTTCATACTGCATCACAGACAACCTGATCTACAGTCAGTGCTCATTTACTGTGCTTTGCTGGCAGTGGCAACTAATGACACCATGGCTTGACTGACACCCTACACTAGCATGCCTGTTGAAATCCGTTAATATTTACTTACGTATTAATTTATTTAACGTTTGCTTATTTACATATGCCATTTAGCAGTGTATTTTCAATGTTCAGAAGCAGGTGCACTGTCATTACTCAACATATTATGAGAGCTTACCTAATCTTAGTTTTGCATCTTTGCATTAATAAATGAATTGACTAGCTTTATCCTATGCATTACTACACACCAATAGTCACTATCTTTCAGCTTTAGCTCATTTGATAACTTTTAATTACAGGTCTGTGCTCAACATTGAGTGGTTGATAATTACAATGATAATAATACAACGTCAACCTCCGTTTTCATTTAAATCTTCTTTAAAATGAAAAGGCAGTGTTTCCCTGCGTTGCTTCTGTAGCCTGTGACCCGTGTAATGATGGCTCACTGCGGGATAAATCATTTCGAAGGGCAAATTAACATAAACAAAACATAAATACAGTGCATTTTATTTTCGCACTCCACATATACAAGCTGACAAAATAACTTCACGTTTCCATGTAGTTATACAGAGCATTACAGACAGGTAACCTACTGTATGTCTGAATGACAACAGGAAAGAAGGATAAAAAATATAAGTGAGATGAGGAAAGGGGGAAACGAAGAGGGAAACAGAAAATTTGCAATAGTCATCGCAACTGTTTCCAAAGGATGCTCAAGATAAGACTCATTTGATATATGTTGAGAATCATGACTATGGTGATCATGATTATGAGAAGCCTTTATTTCAGTGTAAACAGACAGTTTTACAAAATGAGTTTATAACAATTTAATAGGGATTACATAATAGATTAACAGACGACAGTAACATAACAAGCGACAGTCGACAGTCGACTGTCTTATATTTGATATTTTGTGCTCCTTCACCAGTTTCCATGACAACTGCCACTGTTAATGTGTTGTTTTCTCCACAGTTGACAGGACATTCCCAGCAGACATCACAAATAATCTTGCACACACACACGCACACACACACACACACATCAGATGCACACACAGAAGCACACAGTGACACACACACACAGTATACACATGCACACAGATACACACACAAACTGTAAACCCCAAGGCATTTTTAACTAAAATACTTCTATTAAGTTGAACTCAAAGTTAAGAAAAATTAATTATTACTTCAAATGTTTATGTGGTACTGACTCAAAACTAAATTAGAAGTCACATCAACTACATTTTAAAAAGTTATGATAACAATTTACTTTTTTCCCAGCACGCTCTACTGCAGGTTGATTTCTTAAAATTGTTTTAATATCTGTGTTTTTGCATGTACATTGAGTGATTGATTGATTAAACCTCATGCTTTTTAAAATAATCCAATCATTTAGTTAAATTTTTTGCACCCGTTACTGAAATGGTTGTTCCAGTTAAAATGCCTTAGGTCACATGTGTCAAACTCATTCCACGGAGGGCAGAGCGTCTGTGCGTTTTCGCTCTGTACCTGATTGATGAATTAAGGTCTTAATTACCGGTAAACCAAAAACCCGCAGACACTATGCCCTCCATGGAATGAGTTTGACACCCCTGCCTAGTTCCTAACCCTTGCAGGTTGTAGGTGAATAGAAATTCCAACTGTTGGATATCCTGACTCTAGCTGGATTACATGAGGAATTACATATCACTTTGCAAGCTAGCATAATGTGACTTGCAGGTACGGTTGCCAGGTTTTCCAGAAATCCCAGTTGGAAGATTCTTGGAAATCCTTCAAACAGGAAAAGTCTGTGCTATACAGGAAAGTCTGTGCTATGTTCAGCAATTATCCTTGTGCTGTAAACAGCTAATAGCAGCTAACAGCTAATAACAGCTAATAGAGCATTATGATGGGGTGGGGACGGCATCTAATTCAGAGATGCTAAGTCAAGTCTCCCCAGGCCAATATAGCATTACAAAATGAATGCGATGGACCACATCAAACTTTGCCTGGAGGACTGCACATGCTTTGATGGATTGGCTCTTCCAAATGTGTGTATTTTGTATGCAATGTTTGTTTTTAAAATGTTTGTGTATTGCTCTGTGCTCACTTGTGATAGAGAACTAGTTCTCAATGAGGTTTCCCTAAAGAAAGAAAAATGAGGAAAAAAGCATTATGGAGACTCTAAGTTATGGATAGATCTAAGTTGATAACATGCTGACTTTTCCATGTATTTCAATTTCACACATGAACATATTTTTTGTTGGCCACATGGAGAGTTGAACAAACAAAAGACAACACGTAGAACTGCAGAGTCTATAATGGTGCTGCATTGCATAGCGGCCGTTTTATGGGCTCCTGACCAATTCTGCTATTTTGTGTTTTTTTTGTTGCACTTATCGTAACTTTTTTGTACATAATTTTTACAGAATTGTTTCCTATGACCAAAAAGAGCTTCTGGACATCAGAACAGTGATCACTAACCTTGATTTGGATGAAGATTTATATTTCTACGAGTCGGAAGCCGCTACAGACGGCTACGGTACAGTTGAAGTCGGAAGTTTACATAAACTTAGGTTGGAGTCATTTAAACTCGTTTTTCAACCACTCCACAAGTTTTTTGTTAACAAACTATAGTTTTGGCAAGTTGGTTAGGACATCTACTTTGTGCATGACACAAGTAATTTTTCAAACAATTGTTTACGGACAGATTATTTCACTTATAATTCACTGTATCACAATTCCAGTGGGTCAGAAGTTTACATACACTAAGTTGACTGTGCCTTTAAACAGCTTGGAAAATTCCAGAAAATGATGTCATGGCTTTAGAAGCTTCTGATAGGCTAATTTACATCATTTGAGTCAATTGGAGGTGTACCTATGGATGTATTTCAAGGCCTACCTTCAAACACAGTGCCTCTTTGCTTGACATCATGGGAAGATCAAAAGAAATCAGCCAAGACCACAGAAAATAAATTGTAGACCTCCACAAGTCTGGTTCATCCTTGGGAGCAATTTCCAAACGCCTGAAGGTACCACGTTCATCTGTACAAACAATAGTATGCAAGTATAAACACCATGGGACCACGCAGCCGTCATACCGCTCAGGAAGGAGACGTGTTCTGTCTCCTAGAGATGAACGTACTTTGGTGCGAAAAGTGCAAATAAATCCCAGAACATCAGCAAAGGACCTTGTGAAGATGCTGGAGGAAACAGGTACAAAACTATCTACAGTATATCCATTGTAAAACGAGTCCTATATCGACATAACCTGAAAGGTCGCTCAGCACGGAAGAAGCCACTGCTCCAAAACCGCCATAAAAAAGCCAGACTACGGTTTGCAACTGCACATGGGGACAAAGATCGTACTTTTTGGAGAAATTACCTCTGGTCTGATTAAACAAAATAATGACCATCGTTATGTTTGGAGGAAAAAGGGAGTAGCTTGCAAGCCAAAGAACACCATCCCAACCGTGAAACACGGGGGTGGCAGCATCATGCTGTGGGGGTGCTTTGCTGCAGGAGGGACTGGTGCACTTCACAAAATAGATGGCTTCATGAGGAATGAAAATGATGTGGATATATTGAAGCAACATATCAAGACATCAGTCAGGAAGTTAAAGCTTGGTCGCAAATGGGTCTTCCAAATGGACAATGACCCCAAGCATCCTTCCAAAGATGTGGGAAAATGGCTTAAAGACAACAAAGTCAAGGTATTGGAGTGGCCATCACAAAGCCCTGACCTCAATCCTATAGAACATTTGTTGGCAGAACTGAAAAAGCGTGTGCGAGCAAGGAGGCCTACAAACCTGACTCAGTTACACCAGCTCTGTCAGGAGGAATGGGCCAAAATTCAACCAACTTATTGTGGGAAGCTTGTCGAAGGCTACCCGAAACGTTTGACCCAAGTTAAACAATTTAAAGGCAATGCTACCAAATACTAATGGAGTGTATGTAAACTTCTGACCCACTGGGAATGTGACGAAATAAATAAAAGCTGAAATAAATCATTCTCTCTTCTATTATTCTGACATTTCACATTCTTAAAATAAAGTGGTGATCCTAACTGACCTAAGACAGGGAATGTTTACTAGGATTAAATGTCAGAAATTGTGAAAAACTTGAGTTTAAATGTATTTGGCTAAGGTGTATGTAAACTTCCGACTTCAACTGTATATCGGTCCGCTAATACAGGACTAGTAAAGGCCCAGTGCAAATCTTTATTTATTTTTCAGGGGGTGCTGCAGCACCCTCAGCACCCCTACCTCCCGCGGCAATGCATACTGCTCACCCCGGACCAGGCCCTAATCGACGAGACATGGAAAAGAAAAAGGCGGCGTAAGAGAGACCCTGACGAAACATAAAGCGCCTTTACCCTCCATTTTATTAGCTAACATACAATCACTGGAGAACAAACTGGACAAGCTCTATTCGAGACTATCCTATCAACGGGACATGAAGAACTGTAATATCCTATGTTTCACGGAGTCGTGGCTGAACAAGGACATGGATAATATACATCTAGCTGGTTTTACTATGCATCGGCAGGACAGAACGGCAGCATCGGGTAAGCTCAAGGGAGGAGGTGTGTGTCTCCTTGTTAACAACAGCTGGTGCACGATCTCTAATTTTAAGGAAGTCTCGAGGTTCTACTCGCCTGAGTTATAATACCTCATGATAAGCTGTAGACCGTAGCTGTCTATTTACCACCATAAACCGATGCTGGCACTAAGACCGCACTCAACGAGCTGTATAGGGCCATAAGCAAACAAGAAAATGCTCAGCAGAGGAGGCGCTCCTAATGGCGAGAGATATTAATGCAGGAAAACTGAAATCCGTCTTAGTTAATTTCTACCAGCATGTCAAGTGTGCAATTAGAGGTGAAAAAAACTCTAGATCACCTTTACTCCACACACAGAAACTCATACAAAGCTCTCCCTTGCCCTGCATTAGTCAAATCTGACCATAACTCTATCCTCCTGATTCCTGCTTACAAGCTAAATCTGAAACAGGAAATACCAGTGACGCGTTCAATACGGAAGTGGTCCAATGAAGCGGATGCTAAGCTACAGGACTGATTCGCTAGCGCGGACTGGAATATGTTCCGGAAAAAATACATCCGCCATGCTGACCCTCAACACGGGGGCCCCTCAGGGGTACATACTTAGTCCCCTCCTGTACTCCCTGTTCACCCACGACTGCATGGCCGCGCACAACCAACAGCATCATTAAGTTTGCCGATGACACAACAGTGGTAGGCTTGATCTCTGATGACAATGAGACAGCATATAGGGAGGAGGTCAGAAACCTGGCAGTGGTGCCAGAACAACATCTCCCTCAATGTCAGCAAGACAAAGGAGCTGATCGTGGACTATAGGAAATGGAGGGCTGAGCACGCCCCCATGAAGCAGGTCGAGAGCATCAAGTTCCTCGGTGTCCACATCACTAAGGATCTATCATGTTTCACACACACCAACACAGTCGTGAAGAGGGCACGACAATGCCTCTTCCCCCTCAGGAGGCTGAAAAGATTTGGCATGGGACCTCAGATCCTCAAAAAGTTGTACATCTGCACCATTGAGAGCATATTAACTGGCTGCATCACCGCTTGGTATGGCAACTTCTTGGCATCCGACCGCAAGGCGCTACAGAGGGTAGTGCGTACAGCCCAGTACATTACTGGGGCTGAGCTCCCTGCCATCCAGGACCTCTATACCAGGCAGTGTCAGAGGAAGGCCCTAAAAATGGTCCAAGATTCCAGCCGCCCAAGTCATAGACTGTTCTCTTTGCTACCGCACGGTAAGCGGTACCGATGCAGTCTGGAACCAACAGGACCCGAAAGAGCTTCTACCCACAAGCCATAAGACTGCTAAATAGTTAGTTAAATAGTTAACCAAATAGCTACCCAGACTATCTGCATTGACCCTTTTTTGCACTAACCTTTTTGTCTCATCACATACACTGCTGCTACTGTTTATTATCTGTCACTTTATTCCTAATTATGTACTGTACAGATCTACCTCAATTACCTCATACCCCTGCACATCGACTCGGTACTGGTACCCTGTGTACATAGCCAAGTTCTAAATCACGGGCAATAAAGATAAAACACCAGGTAAAAATCCTAGCTGTTATTTTAGATTCTGAACTCAATTTCTAATCAAAATAGCTTTTTTCCACCCGAGGAACATTGCCAAGGTGCGGCTGTTTCTCTCTCAGGCTGATACAGAGAGACTCATCCATGCTTTTATTACAAGCAGGCTTGACTACTGTAATGCTCTCCTGTCTGGTCTACCCAAGAAAGCCATTGGTCAACTGCAAAACATACAGAATGCTGCAGCACGGGTACTGACCAAGACCAGACGGACAGCACATATTACACCGGTTTTAAGGTCTTGGCACTGGCTGCCTGTGAGTTTTATAATTAATTTCTATTGGTTTTTAAATCAATCCACGATTGTGCACCCCAATACATTTCAGACATGCTTTTAAGTTATGTACCCAGTAGGTCCCTCAGGTCCTCTGGCACTGGCCTTTTAACTATCCCAAAGCCAAGGATCAAGAGGCATGGAGAGGCAGCCTTCAGTTACTATGACCCCAGCCTCTGGAATAGTCTTAAAGGAGATCTTAAAACACACCTTTTTAGCTTTGCTTTTCCATAGGGTGCTTTTTAGTTGTTCAATTTTAATTTTAATTATTTTGTTTTTGATCCTCTTATGTTTGTTGTGTAGTAAATATTTCTGTTTTTATTTTCATTGTTTTTCATAGTTTTCTTTTCCTGTAAAGCACATTAATGCAGGAAAATGTCTGAAATGTGCTGTATAAATAAAGCTTGATTTTATTTTATTTGATCATTAATCATTGTGTATTTATTATTACTTTTATTATTAAGTGTTTTACTTTTCTAGTATTTCTCTTCTTTTTTTTCTCTCTGCATTATTGGGAAGGGCCGTAAGTAAGCCTTTCACTGTTAGTCTACACCTGTTGTTTACGAAGCATGTGACGAATAAAAGTTGATTTGAGACATTTATAATATTTAATTTTTTTAGGACAAATAGGTAACATGTCTCAAGATGACAGGGGCAAGGGCCACAACAACATGAGGTGTTTGAACAAACCATTGGGGTCTGAGCTCAAACACTGATGAACAATAGGGCACACTGCTTTTCTAACACTACTTGGTCAAGGCTACAGGAGCTTTCAGCTGGCAACAAATCAATATATGTGTCCCATGCATGCACACATTACATGCCAAGAGCATTGGTAAAGCCCAACAGTGAGCTAACCGTAATCTGTAGAAATTAATCTCAATCAATCAAATTGAAAATTAAATTACGTTAAACATACAACAATAACTAATCAATTTAATTAAATTGGAAAAAGGGGGGGAAAGAAAAAGGGGTGAGGCTAAATATAGATATAATCTCTGTAGCGCTGCATTGTAAAGTCATAGTCTATGTCTCAAATGGCACCCTATTCCCTATATAGTGCACTACTTTTCATATAAAGAATAAGGTGCATTTGGGACACATCCATAGAGTTGTTTTGAATGTGTGTGAGGCCTTTGAAAATAAGGTGGAATGTTGATTGACAGATATAGGTTGTTATGACTAAAACGTCACAATACGGTGCAGAGCGTTCGATTTGGCTGCTCGGGGGCAAGGAGACCCCCAGCTCTGCTAAAACCATTGAGAACTATGTGCCGTTTTCATGGGATTGTTTAGTAAATGTTATAACTATTTGGTATTAATATCATCACCTCTTCAAGAGCATAGTCAGAACTACACATTTACTATTATTCCACATTTAGCTCTATCATTTGCTCTGTTATACAGCAAGTAACTGCATGGTTTTCATGATCAGTAAACATAAATTGATCATGTATTTTCAGATATGTGAGGGTAGCCTATCCATTTGGCATGTAGCTAGCTAGCTATCTAAGCAACTAAAAAGTCCTCGTCCTGGTAAAGTTGTCAGTCGGACTAGTGTCATCACCACTATAGATGGCAAGCAAATATAGACATCTAGTTTATCCCCTGAAAGTTAGCTTGTTAACTAGCCATATGGATGTGATCTGTTATTAGCTAGCTAGCTAATTTGATGTGGTCCATCAATCAATGTAGCCTATCATGTCTGTCAGCAGCAATCGTGATTAAACACTTACAATGTTGAAAAGGGGATAATGTTAGCTATCTTCGCTAGGTAGGTACGTTGGTTGGAGCAAAAAGTACATTAGGTCTACTTACCACACTATGTTTAGCCAACTGTACAACGTTTCTACCGGTAGCTTGCAAAGTAAACATTATCAGCTAACAGTACATCGGCAAATGCGACCTTCTACTGCTTGACATGTACATCGATTGATGTTTACTGATCATGAAAAGCATGCAGTTACTTGCTGTATAATGCTGATGATAGGCCTAGAGCTAAATGTGCGCAATTGTTGTGAAAATCTGTAGTTCTGACTATGCTCTTCAAGACATGATGGTATTACAACCAAATAGTTAACATTTATTTAACAATGCCTTGAAAATGCCACGCAGTTGTCAATGATTTTAGCGGAGCTTGGGGTCTCCATCCCCCCCAACAGGCAAATCGAACGCTCTGCACCTTATTGTGACGTTTTATTGATAATGACTAAAATGTAAATGTAAATAAGAGGCTTATCTGCTAAAGGTAATGAATTCTCAATCCAGACATTCCATATTTTCCCCATTGTGACAGACAGAATCCTACGCTCGGTAAAGCCTTTAACTGTGAGCACTGAAGCTTTAGGACAGTGGTCACCAAACGGTCGATCGTGATTGACTGGTCAATCTCCAAGGGATTCCTAGTCGATCGCGAAACATTTATATAAAAACCCCAATGATAAAGCCTTGCATTCTGGTCCTGCTCACACTGCCCTACCCTATGCTTTGACTTCTTTCTCCCCTCTCTCTCCAGATAAAATCTTGCGACTTGTGACGGCAGGCCGCCCAACAACCTGCCCGCTTGACCCTATCCCCTCCTCTCTTCTCCAGACCATCTCCGGTGACCTTCTCCCTTACCTCACCTCGCTGATCAACTCATCCTTGACCGCTGGCTATGTCCCTTCCGTCTTCAAGAGAGCGAGAGTTGCACCCCTTCTCAAAAAACCAACACTCGATCCCACTGATGTCAACAACTACAGACCAGTATCCCTTCTTTCTTTTTTCTCCAAAACTATTGAGCGTGCCGTCTTTAGCCAACTCTCTTGCTATCTCTCTCAGAATGACCTTCTTGATCCAAACCAGTCAGGTTTCAGGACTGGTCATTCAACTGAGACTGCTCTTCTCTGTGTCACAGAGGCTCTCCGCACTGCTAAAGCTAACTCTCTCTCCTCTGCTCTTGTCCTTCTAGACCTGTCTGCTGCCTTTGATACTGTGAACCATCAGATCCTCCTCTCCACCCTCTCCGAGCTGGGCATCTCCGGCGCGGCTCACTCTTGGATTGCGTCCTACCTGACCGGTCGCTCCTACCAAGTGGCGTGGCGAGATTCTGTCTCCGCACCACGTGCTCTCACCACTGGTGTCCCCCAGGGCTCAGTTCTAGGCCCTCTCCTATTCTCGCTATACACCAAGTCACTTGGCTCTGTCATATCCTCACATGGCCTCTCCTATCATTGCTACGCTGATGACACACAACTAATCTTCTCCTTTCCCCCTTCTGATAACCAGGTGGCGAATCGCATCTCTGCATGTCTGGCAGACATATCAGTATGGATGACGGATCACCACCTCAAGCTGAACCTCGGCAAGACGGAGCTGCTCTTCCTCCCGGGGAAGGACTGCCCGTTCCATGATCTCGCCATCACGGTTGACAACTCCGTTGTGTCCTCCTCCCAGAGTGCGAAGAGCCTTGGCGTGACACCCTGTCGTTCTCCGCTAACATCAAGGCGGTGACCCGATCCTGTAGGTTCATGCTCTACAACATTCGGAGAGTACGACCCTGCCTTACACAGGAAGCGGCACAGGTCCTAATCCAGGCACTTGTCATCTCCCGTCTGGATTACTGCAACTCGCTGTTGGCTGGGCTCCCTGCCTGTGCCATTAAACCCCTACAACTCATCCAGAATGCCGCAGCCCGTCTGGTGTTCAACCTTCCCAAGTTCTCTCACGTCACCCCGCTCCTCCGCACACTCCACTGGCTTCCAGTTGAAGCTCGCATCTGCTACAAGACCATGGTGCTTGCCTACGGAGCTGTGAGGGGAATGGCACCTCCGTACCTTCAGGCTCTGATCAGTCCCTACACCCAAACGAGGGCACTACGTTCATCCACCTCTGGCCTGCTGGCTCCCCTATCTCTGCGGAAGCATAGTTCCCGCTCAGCCCAGTCAAAACTGTTCGCTGCTCTGGCACCCCAATGGTGGAACAAGCTCCCTCACGACGCCAGGACAGCGGAGTCACTCACCACCTTCCGGAGACATTTGAAACCCCACCTCTTTAAGGAATACCTGGGATAGGATAAAGTAATCCTTCTACCCCCCCAAAAAAAAAAAAAAAATTGTAAAGTGGTTATCCCACTGGCTATAAGGTGAATGCACCTATTTGTAAGTCGCTCTGGATAAGAGCGTCTGCTAAATGACGTAAATGTAAATGTAATTCCTACTTTTTTCTGTCTCGTGCTGTTGGCAGTAGGTGTGAAGTGTTCCCACTTTGAACCATTTCATGTATCTAAAGGTACAAACTCCGCCTACTCGGCATGCCCGGAGAGCACCTATAGGCCTACTGCTAGCCAATAGGATTGCTCAAATCACTGTGTCTGCAGCTTCCTCGAGTGCACAGCAAAGTAAGTTGATACTGTGATTTCAAAATGTCTAAAACCAATCCATGACTAGAGAGAGACTGTCAATGAATACAGTAAGAGCTACTGATTTTATGAGTGTGTTCATGTTTAAGTATTTATTCAGCACTGTCAACTATTTTTATTCAACATTTTTATAAGCCATGACATGCGCTTCTCCACACTCGCTGCAACCAGCACTGCAGCTATGTGAAAATCTGTCGATGTGCCCCTTGAACAAGACACTTAACCCTAATTTGCTACGGGGCGCAGTACTACTATGGCTGACCCTGTCAAACAACACATTTCACTGCACCTATGTGTAGTATGTGACAATAAAAAACATATACACTACCAGTCAAAAGTTTTAGAACACCTACTCATTCAAGGGCTTTTCTATATTTTTACCATTTTCTACATTGTAGAATAATAGTGAAGACATCAAAACTATGAAATAACACATATGGAATCATGTAGTAAACAAAAAATCTAAATATATTTTATATTTGAGATTCTTCAAATAGCCACCCTTTGCCTTGATGACAGCTTTGCACACTCTTGGCATTCTCTCAACCAGCTTCATGAGGTAGTCACCTGGAATGCATTTCAATTAACAGGTGTGCCTTCTTAAAAGTAAATGTGTGGAATTTCTTTCCTTCTTATTGTGTTTGAGCCAATCAGTTGTGTTGTGACAAGGTAGGGGAGGTATACAGAAGATAGCCTTATTTGGTAAAAGACCAAGTCCATATTATGGCAAGAATAGCTCAAATAAGCAAAGAGAAACAACAGTCCATCATTACTTTAAGACATGAAGGTCAGTCAATACGGAACATTTCAAGAACTTTGAAAGTTTCTTCAAGTGCAGTCGCAAAAACCATCAAGCACTATGATGAAACTGGCTCTCATGAGGACCGCCACAGGAATGGAAGACCCAGAGTAACCTGTGCTGCAGAGGATAAGTTCATTAGAGTTACCAGTCTCAGAAATTGCAGCCCAAATAAATGCTTCACAGACTTCAAGTAACAGACACATCTCAACATCAACTGTTCAGAGGAGACTGTGTGAATCAGGCCTTCATGGTCGAATTGTTGCAAAGAAACCACTACTAAAGGACACCAATAATAAGAAGAGACTTGCTTGGCCCAAGAAACACGAGCAATGGACATTAGACCGGTGGAAATGTGTCCTTTGGTCTGGGGTCCAAACTGGAGATTTTTTGTTCCAACCGCCGTGTCTTTGTGAGACGCGGTGTGGGTGAACGGATGATCTCCGCATATGTATTTCCCACCATAAAGCATGGAGGAGGAGGTGTTATGGTGTGGGGGTGCTTTGCTGGTGACACTGTCTGTGATTTATTTAGAATTCAAGGCACACTTAACCAGCATGGCTACCACAGCATTCTGCAGCGATACGGTTTGGGCTTAGTGGGACTATCATTTGTTTTTCAACAGGACAATGACCCAACACACCTCCAGGCTGTGTAAGGGCTATTTTACCAAGAAGGAGAGTGATGGAATGCTACATCAGATGACCTGGCCTCCACAATCCCCCGACCTCAACCAAATTGAGATGGTTTGGGATGAGTCGGACCGCAGAGTGAAGGAAAAGCATCCAACAAGTGCTCAGCATATGTGGGAACTCCTTCAAGACAGTTGGAAAAGCATTCAAGGTGAAGCTGGTTGAGAGAATGCCAAGAGTGTGCAAAGCTGTCATCAAGGCAAAGGGAGGCTATTTGAAGAATCTCAAATATAAAATATATTTTGATTTGTTGAACACTTTTTTGGTTACTACATGACTACATATGTGTTATTTAATAGTTTTGATGTCTTGTAGAAAATAGTAAAAATTAAGAAAAACCCTTGAATGAGTAGGTGTTCTAAAACTTTTGACCGGTAGTGTATATATCTTTTTTTTTTCAATGAATGAGTAGCAAAGTGTATCGATAGGCTTGTGTTGTTATTATTAGTGGCTGTGTGTTTTTTAATATGAAGGAATACTTAAATTTCTCTGGTCATATGAATAACAACATGAATTTGTGCATGTTGCAATAATAATGGGGTGTGACTCGAGTTTCGCCATCAGCTCAAAGACGGTGTCCCCTTTTTGGTCAGTCTTAGTGGAGGGGGGAGAGCTGAGAGACAGTCAGACGGTGAGTGTCGGAGTCTCTGATGCTCTCCCTCCACTGAAACTGACCATCAGATGCAGGCACCATCAGTCTAGTAAAATAAGGAAAGCATATTATTTCAATTTATGCTCACTAAGCTGTGCCTCACAACTAATACAACAAATAATGATATATTACCAGTGTGTTGGGGGGCCCACCCATGCCCTCCCAGGCCCACCCATGGCTGCACCCCTGCCCAGTCATGTGAAATCTATAGATTAGGGCCTATTTAATTTATTTCAATTGACGGATTTCCTTATATGAACTGTAACTCAGTAAACTCTTTTACATTTTTGCATGTTGTGTTTATATTGTTGTTTAGTATAATTTCAAAATGGTCTAAGAACAACATTGGCAGGGCAATTCAAGCATGTGATAATTTATTGGGCCTATAGCCTACTGCACAAACCTCATTGGTACAGAACTGTTTTTAATAGGTTAATATTGCATAGGTTTATGTTTTTTAAGTCATATAAAAAAAAAATCTGAGCGGTAGATCCTGGCCTGTATTTTGACTCAGAAAGTGATCTTGGCTCCGAAAAGTTTGGTGCCCACTGCTTTAGGATAACAAAACAAATCACCAAAGCTGACAGGCAGTCAAGGACAGCAAGCATTTCAGTAGGAGACCTGGCAATCTGAAGTTGGGAGAAACAGGCTCTGGAGACTAAGCCATGCCTTAGCTCCGTCCCAAATGGCACCCTATTCCCTATATAGCGCACTACTTTTAAACAGGGCCCATGCATCCCAAATGGCACCATATTCCCTACATAGTGCATTAGTTTTGACCAGAGCCCTAAAGGAAATAGAGGGCCATCTGGGGGTGCATACTCTATATCGGTCTGAATAAACATGGTAACCCAGGTTGATTTACAATTGTAAATCGTAATTCCAAGCTACGGGCTACACAGTATGACACAGTAGGTCTATATCAGCAATCTACATTAAGTGACATTGTCTGTAATATCGGTGGATCTGATTCAAGCAGAGAAAGGAAGATGAAGCGAGGTCTATAGGAAGTAGGAAGCTCTTAAAAGACCACACAGGGATCTACATTGAGCCAAGCTGACCACCAATCAATTTTTATTTTACCTTTATTTAACTAGGCAAGTCAGTTAAGAACAAATTTTTATTTACAATGACGGCCTACACCGGCCAAACCCGGATGACGCTGGGCCAATTGTGCGCCGCCCTATGGGACTCCCAATCACGGCCGGTTGTGATACAGCCTGGAATCGAACCAGGTGGTCTGTAGTGACGCCTCAAGCACTGAGATGCAGTGCCTTAGACCGCTGCGCCACTTGGGAGCCCCAATACTACAACATCACTTAGAGTTTAACCTTTTACTGCAGTGGGCTAAACCAGGGTCACACAGACTGTTTCTTGGTAATCTTAAACACATCTACTTTGTAACAGAAGTAGACACCTGTACCATGTTAGATATAGAGTTGAAATGTATTCAATTTAGAGTTTGCATTCCAATATTACACTTGACATACATCACAGAAGACTGAAATATAACAAAACCATTTGACATAGAAACACTGGATAGAAAGAAAAAAAAGTGTGATTAATTATGAAATTATGAAAAATATTAATAACATTCCACCCATGAGGCCACTAGGTCATTTGACTGCAGGAAAGAGCTACTAGAAACAAAAGGTTGACCTGGGGGGCGCATCAAGAACCACTGCATATTATGCTTCTCACACAAATATCTGGTGTAAAGGCGATGTTCGTTTTCTTTGTTAAGTGCTCACCAGAAACAGACACCTGGAAGCAAAGCATCATGAATTCAAAAAATAAAATGGAACTATGGAATCTCTTTTCTTGTGAGCATTCATTTGCCATTCACAATGAGGAAAAGGCACCGATGGTTCCTCCTATCTTCCAATATCTCTAGTTAATTGCGACGCTAAGGGTTTCACAAAAAATTCTCAGCCACGGAAAAGGGGCCATTTCCTGCTGAGGGGTGTGAAATGAGGAAATGTCCCTCCTGTGTAACTGACTGCCATGCCAGCAGCCAAGCTGAATGAGAAACAGAGTAAGGTTGAACCAGCCTAGAATAAACCAGGTTAGTTCTTCAGGGACTGAGAGCAGAGAATAAGTGGCAGAGGTAGTTATACAACCACACACTCTTGTCACAGTGTTATTCATTATGAGTGAATTAGTCTATATATAGAATGACAGAGCATAATCTTAGATATGGATAGGAGCGCCCACGTTAAGAATTTTCTTAAGATTGGGAGTTAGATTGATGGAGATCTAATGTAGGTGTTCCTTTGCAAGCCACCTCATTTGAGGATGGATTTCATAATGAGCTCATTGAGGGCTAAATGAAGCGAGCTGCGTTCATTCAAACAAACAAAATAACATTTAAGCCCAGAAGTTTAGTCATTATGTTTACTGGTGTAAAGAAAAATGTAACATGCATGTGGTGTCTCGGTTAGGCCAGGGATCTGTTAGAAGTATATGACAAAGAACATGTACTAAGCGTCTCAGAGTAGAAATGCTGATTTAAGATCAGTTTTGCCTTTTAGATCACAAAATGCCGACCGTATTATCTCCCAAGATAATTTTCTTTGGTTTTAGTCACGGCCGTGTATATCCCCCCTCAAGCCGATACCACGACGGCCCTCAAAGAACTTCACTGGACTTTATGGAAACCACATACAGTGGGGAAAAAAAGTATTTAGTCAGCCACCAATTGTGCAAGTTCTCCCACTTAAAAAGATGAGAGAGGCCTGTAATTTTCATCATAGGTACACGTCAACTATGACAGACAAATTGAGGAAAAAAATTCCAGAAAATCACATTGTAGGATTTTTTATGAATTTATTTGCAAATTATGGTGGAAAATAAGTATTTGGTCACCTACAAACAAGCAAGATTTCTGGCTCTCACAGACCTGTAACTTCTTCTTTAAGAGGCTCCTCTGTCCTCCACTCGTTACCTGTATTAATGGCACTTGTTTGAACTTGTTATCAGTATAAAAGACACCTGTCCACAACCTCAAACAGTCACACTCCAAACTCCACTATGGCCAAGACCAAAGAGCTGTCAAAGGACACCAGAAACAAAATGGTAGACCTGCACCAGGCTGGGAAGACTGAATCTGCAATAGGTAAGCAGCTTGGTTTGAAGAAATCAACTGTGGGAGCAATTATTAGGAAATGGAAGACATACAAGACCACTGATAATCTCCCTCGATCTGGGGCTCCACGCAAGATCTCACCCCGTGGGGTCAAAATGATCACAAGAACGGTGAGCAAAAATCCCAGAACCACACGGGGGGACCTAGTGAATGACCTGCAGAGAGCTGGGACCAAAGTAACAAAGCCTACCATCAGTAACACACTACACCGCCAGGGACTCAAATCCTGCAGTGTCCCCCTGCTTAAGCCAGTACATGTCCAGGCCCGTCTGAAGTTTGCTAGAGTGCATTTGGATGATCCAGAAGAGGATTGGGAGAATGTCATATGGTCAGATGAAACCAAAATAGAACTTTTTGGTAAAAACTCAACTCGTCGTGTTTGGAGGACAAAGAATGCTGAGTTGCATCCAAAGAACACCATACCTACTGTGAAGCATGGGGGTGGAAACATCATGCTTTGGGGCTGTTTTTCTGCAAAGGGACCAGGACGACTGATCCGTGTAAAGAAAAGAATGAATGGGGCCATGTATCATGAGATTTTGAGTGAAAACCTCCTTCCATCAGCAAGGGCATTGAAGATGAAACGTGGCTGGGTCTTTCAGCATGACAATGATCCCAAACACACCGCCTGGGCAATGAAGGAGTGGCTTCGTAAGAAGCATTTCAAGGTCCTGGAGTGGCCTAGCCAGTCTCCAGATCTCAACCCCATAGAAAATCTTTGGAGGGAGTTGAAAGTCCGTGTTGCCCAGCGACAGCCCCAAAACATTACTGCTCTAGAGGAGATCTGCATGGAGGAATGGGCCAAAATACCAGCAACAGTGTGTGAAAACCTTGTGAAGACTTACAGAAAACGTTTGACCTGTGTCATTGCCAACAAAGGGTATATAACAAAGTATTGAGAAACTTTTGTTATTGACCAAATACTTATTTTCCACCATAATTTGCAAATAAATTCATAAAAAATCTTACAATGTGATTTTCTGGAATTTTTTTCCTCAATTTGTCTGTCATAGTTGACGTGTACCTATGATGAAAATTACAGGCCTCTCTCATATTTTTAAGTGGGAGAACTTGCACAATTGGTGGCTGACTAAATACTTTTTTTCCCCACTGTATCCTGAGGCTGCATTTATTGTAGCCGGGGATTTTAACAAAGCAAATTTGAGGACTAGGCTGCCGAAGTTCTATCAACTTATCGACTATTGTACTCAGGCTGCTAAAATCCTCGACCATTGCTATTTGAACTTCCGGGATGGTTATAATGCCCTCCCCCGCCCTCCTTTCGGCAAATCTGACCACGACTCCATTTTGCTCCTCCCTTTCTATAGGCAGAAACTCAAACAGGAAGTACCCGTGCTAAGGACTATTCAACTCTGGTCTGACCAATCGGAATCCACGCTTCAAGATTGTTTTGATTACACGGACTGGGACGGTGAATACACTGAAACGGTGACTGAGTTTATCAGGAAGTGTATAGGTGATGTTGTGCCCACTGTGACTATTAAAACCTACCCTAACCAGAAACCATGGATAGATGGCAGCATTCGCACAAAACTGAAAGCATGAACCACCACATTTAACCATGGCAAGGTGACTGGGAATATGGCAGAATACAAACAGTGTAGCTACTCACTCTGCATGGCAATTAAACTGGCAAAACATCAGTATAGAGATAAAGTGGAGTCGCAATTCAACGGCTCAGACACGAGACTTATGTGGCAGGGTCTACAGACAATCACGGACTACAAAAGGAAAACCAGCCACGTCACCGACACCGACGTCTCGCTTCCAGAAAAAACGAAACACCTTCTACGCCCACTTTGAGGATAACACAGTGCCACCGACAAGGACTGTGGCCTCTCCTTCTCCGTGGCCGACCTGAGTAAGACATTTAAGCATGTTAACCCCAGCAAGGCTGCTGGCCCAGACAGCATCCCTAGCCGCGTCCTCAGAGCATGCGCAGACCAGCTGGCTGGTGTGTTTACGGACATATTCAATCTCTCCCTTTCCCAGTCTGCTGTCCTCACATGCTTCAAGATGGCCACCATTGTTCCTGTACCCAAGAAAGCAAAGGTAACTGAACTAAATGACTATCGCCCTGTAGCACTCACCTCTGTCAACATGAAGTGCATTGAGAGACTACCTTACCTGTCACCCTAGACCCACTTCAATTTGCTTACCGCCCCAATAGATCCACAGACGATGCAATCGCCATCACACTGCCCTATCCCATCTGGACAAGAGGAATACCTATGTAAGAATGCTGTTCATTGACTATAGCTCAGCATTCAACACCATAGTACCCTCCAAGCTCATCATTAAGCTTGAGGTCCTGGGTCTGAACCCCGCCCTGTGCAACTGGGTCCTGGACTTCCTGACGGGCCGCCCCCAGGTGGTGAAGGTAGGAAACAACATCTCCACTTCGCTGATCCTCAACACTGGGGCCCCACAAGGGTGCTTGCTCAGCCCCCTCCTGTACTCCCTGTTCACCCATGACTGCGTGGCCAAGCATGCCTCCAATTCAATCATCAAGTTTGCAGACGACACAACAGTAGTAGACTTGATTACCAACAATGACGAGACATTTTTACATTTTACATTTTAGTCATTTAGCAGACGCTCTTATCCAGAGCGACTTACAGTTAGTGAATACATATTTTTCTTATACTGGCCCCCCGTGGGAATCGAACCCACAACCCTGGCGTTGCAAACGCCATGCTCTATCAACTGAGCTACATCCCTGCCGGCCATTCCCTCCCCTACCCTGGACGACGCTGGGCCAATTGTGCGCCGCCCATGAGTCTCCCGGTCGCGGCCGGCTGCGACAGAGCCTGGATTCGAACCAGGATCTCTAGTGGCACAGTTAGCACTGCGATGCAGTGCCTTAGACCACTGCGCCACTCAGGAGACAGCCTACAGGGAGGAGGTGAGGGCTCTGGGAGTGTGGTGCCAGGAAAATAACCTCTCACTCAACGTCAACAAAACAAAGGAGATTATCGTGGACTTCAGGAAACAGCAGAGGGTGCAACCCCCTATCCACATCGACAGAGCCTCTTCAACCTCAGGAGGCTGAAGAAATTTGGCTTGGCACCTAAAACCCTCACAAACTTTTACAGATGCACAATTGAGAGCATCCTGTCGGGCTGTATCACCGCCTGGTACGGCAACTGCAACGCCCGCAACCACAGGGCTCTCCAGAGGGTGGTGCGGTCTGCCGAACGCATTACCGGGGGCAAACTACCTGCCCTCCAGGACACCTACAGCACCCGATGTCACAGGAAGGACAAAAACCACCCGAGCCACTGCCTGTTCACCCCGCTATCATCCATAAGGCGAGGTCAGTACAGGTGCATCAAAGCTGGGACAGAGAGAATGAAAAACAGCTTCTATCTCAAGGCCATCAGACTGTTAAATAGCCATCTCTAGCACATGAGAGGCTGCTGCTGCCTATTGGAATCACTGGCCACTTTATGAAATGAAACACTAGTCACTTTAATAATGTTTACATATCTTGCACTACTCATCTCATATGTACATACTGTATTCTATAATATTCTACTGTATCTTAGTCCATGTCGCTCTGTCATTGCTTGTCTATATATGTATATATTCTTAAATTCCATTCCTTACTCAGATTTGTGTGTATTGGGTATATGTTGAGAAATTGTTAGATATTACTTGTTAGACATTACTGCACTGTCGGCGCTAGAAGCACAAGCATTTCGCTACACCCGCAATAACATCTGCTAAACACGTGTATGTGACAAATACAATTTGATTTGATTTGAGATTTGATTTGATGAAGCCTACGTGGACAGGGGGAAGCTGATCCTGGATCAGCACTCCTACTCTGAGATGCTTGATACATACAGTGGCTTGCGAAAGTATTCACCCCCCTTGGCATTTTTCCTATTTTGTTGCCTTACAACCTGGAATAAAAATTGATTTTTGGGGGGTTTGTATCATTTGTTTTACACAACATGCCTACCACTTTGAAGATGCAAAATATATTTTTTTGTGAAAAAATCAAGAAATAAGACAAAAAAACAGAAAACTTGAGCGTGCATAACTATTTACCCCCCCCAAAGTCAATACTTTGTAGAGCCACCTTTTGCAGCAATTACAGCTGCAAGTCTCTTGGGGTATGTCTCTATAAGCTTGGCACATCTAGCCACTGGGATTTTTGCCCATTCTTCAAGGCAAAACTGCTCCTTCAAGTTGGATGGGTTCCGCTGGTGTACAGCAATCTTTAAGTCATACCACAGATTCTCAATTGGATTGAGGTCTGGGCTTTGACTAGGCCATTCCAAGACATTTACAGTGAGGGAAAAAAGTATTTGATCCCCTGCTGATTTTGTACGTTTGCCCACTGACAAAGACATGATCAGTCTATAATTTTAATGGTAGGTTTATTTGAACAGTGAGAGACAGAATAACAACAACAAAATCCAGAAAAACGCATGTCAAAAATGTTATAAATTGATTTGTTAGTATTTGACCCCTCTGCAAAACATGACTTAGTACTTGGTGGCAAAACCCTTGTTGGCAATCACAGAGGTCAGACGTTTCTTGTAGTTAGCCACCAGGTTTGCACACATCTCAGGAGGGATTTTGTCCCACTCCTCTTTGCAGATCTTCTCCAAGTCATTAAGGTTTCGAGGCTGACGTTTGGCAACTCGAACCTTCAGCTCCCTCCACAGATTTTCTATGGGATTAAGGTCTGGACACTGGCTAGGCCACTCCAGGACCTTAATGTGCTTCTTCTTGAGCCACTCCTTTGTTGCCTTGGCCGTGTGTTTTGGGTCATTGTCATGCTGGAATACCCATCCACGACCCATTTTCAATGCCCTGGCTGAGGGAAGGAGGTTCTCACCCAAGATTTGACGGTACATGGCCCCGTCCATCGTCCCTTTGATGCGGTGAAGTTGTCCTGTCCCCTTAGCAGAAAAACACCCCCAAAGCATAATGTTTCCACCTCCATGTTTGACGGTGGGGATGGTGTTCTTGGGGTCATAGGCAGCATTCCTCCTCCTCCAAACACGGCGAGTTGAGTTGATGCCAAAGAGCTCCATTTTGGTCTCATCTGACCACAACACTTTCACCCAGTTCTCCTCTGAATCATTCAGATGTTCATTGGCAAACTTCAGACGGGCCGGTATATGTACTTTCTTGAGCAGGGGGACCTTGCGTCGCTGCAGAATTTCAGTATTTCACGGCGTAGTGTGTTACCAATTGTTTTCTTGGTGACTATGGTCCCAGCTGCCTTGAGATCATTGACAAGATCCTCCCTTATAGTTCTGGGCTGATTCCTCACCGTTCTCATGATCATTGCAACTCCACGAGGTGAGATCTTGCATGGAGCCCCAGGCCGAGGGAGATTGACAGGTCTTTTGTGTTTCTTCCATTTGCGAATAATCGCACCAACTGTTGTCACCTTCTCACCAAGCTGCTTGGCGATGGTCTTGTAGCCCATTCCAGCCTTGTGTAGGTCTACAATCTTGTCCCTGACATCCTTGGAGAGCTCTTTGGTCTTGGCCATGGTGGAGAGTTTGGAATCTGATTGATTGATTGCTTCTGTGGACAGGTGTATTTTATACAGGTAACAAGCTGAGATTAGGAGCACTCCCTTTAAGAGTGTGCTCCTAATCTCAGCTCATTACCTGTATAAAAGTCACCTGGGTGCCAGAAATCTTTCTGATTGAGATGGGGTCAAATACTTATTTCCCTCATTAAAATGCAAATCAATTTATAACATTTTTGACGTGTTTTTCTGGATTTTGTTGTTGTTATTCTGTCTCTCACTGTTCAAATAAACCTACCATGAAAATTATAGACTGATCATTTCTTTGTCAGTGGGCAAACGTACAAAATCAGCAGGGGATCAAATACTTTTTTCCCTCACTGTAAATGTTTCCCCTTAAACCACTCAAGTGTTACTTTAGCAGTATACTTAGGGTCATTGTCCTGCTGGAAGGTGAACCTCCGTCCCAGTCTCAAATCTATGGAAGACTGAAACAGGTTTCCCTCAAGAATTTCCCTGTATTTAGCGCCATCCATCATTCCTTCAATTCTGACCAGTTTCCCAGTCCCTGCCGATGAAAAACATCCCCACAGCATGATGCTGCCACCACCATGCTTCACTGTGGGGATGGTGTTCTCGGGGTGATGAGAGGTGTTGGGTTTGCGCCAGACATAGCGTTTTCCTTGATGGCCAAAAAGCTCAATATTAGTCTCATCTGACCAGAGTACCTTCTTCCATATGTTTGGGGAGTCTCCCACATGGCTTTTGGCGAACACCAAACGTGTTTGCTTATTTTTTTCTTGAAGCAATGGCTTTTTGCTGGCCACTTTTCCGTAAAGTCTAGCTCTGTGGAGTGTACGGCTTAAAGTGGTCCTATTGACAGATACTCCAATCTCAGCTGTGGAGCTTTGCAGCTCCTTCAGGGTTATCTTTGGTCTCTTTGTTGCCTCTCTGATTAATGCCCTCCTTGCCTGGTCCATGAGTTTTGGTGGGCGGACCTCTCTTGGCAGGTTTGTTGTGGTGCCATATTCTTTCAATTTTTTTAGAATGGATTTAATGGTGCTCCGTGGGATGTTCAAAGTTTCTGATATTTTTTTATAACCCAACCCTGATCTGTACTTCTCCACAACTTTGTCCCTGACCTGTTTGGAGAGCTCCTTGGTCTTCATGGTGCCGCTTGCTTGGTGGTGCCCCTTGCTTAGTGGTGTTGCAGACTCTGGGGCCTTTCAGAACAGGTGTATATATACTGAGATCATGTGACAGATCATGTGACACTTAGATTGCACACAGGTGGACTTTATTTAACTAATTATGTGACTTCTGAAGGTAATTGATTGCACCAGATCTTATTTAGGGGCTTCATAGCAAAGGGGGTGAATACATATGCACGCACCACTTTTCCGTTATTTATTTTTTAGAATCTTTTGAAACAAGTTATTTTTTTCATTTCACTTCACCAATTTGGACTATTTTGTGTATGTTCATTACATGAAATCCAAATAAAAATCAATTTCAATTACAGGTTGTAATGCAACAAAATAGGAAAAACGCCAAGGGGGATGAATACTTTTGTAAGGCACTGTACGGCCCCTCAACAACTATCAGGACAATTTCCTATGGGGAATAGATTAACCTTTCACGACGCTGCCTTCTGTTCTGAAGATCATCCACACATGTTTGCGTTGTTTATACAACTGTACACGATTCTTCCCAAAGGCCAAATGAATAAAGCCTCGACATTTCCCCTCTCAATCAAGATGTGACACGTTGTCTGGTCATTTCATGTCCAATGTCATGAACATTCATAGCTAGATTCAAAGTAAATGTAGGAGCATACAGAGGCAATTCATTCTATACTCTACTGTATATATAACCATGAGAACTTGATTGAGAGACGAAGGTTCTGTGGAGGTGCTGTGTGATCAAAAAACCCTAGAAATATTTGTAATTACTTTCCATTTTCTTAATGTTTCGCCCTAAGAACTTGTCTCACACTTCACTCATCAGCTTTGAATGTATGCAGACGCTCTCTGGTGCTTCTCGCCGTCTATGTCACAAATGGCACCATATTCCCTATTTAGTGCACTATGGGCCCTGGTCAAAAGTAGTGCACTATAAAGGGAATAGGGTGCTATTTGGGATGCAGACTCAGTTTCCCCCCGGTAATGATGAAAGGCTATGAGTGCTTTAGAATAGTGTGTGTGAGTTGATACCATCACTGAAGGTCTACTGTATAATGAGGGTGGTGGGTGGTTGGTTGATTGTCACTTCTCAGAATTGGCTGGCTTACCGTTAGCGCAGAACTCGTAAGGTGTACAGAGCTCATCCTCAAACAGGCAACCTGAAACAGCGAGAGAAATGCAAACTTTGAACACAATTTACAACACATCAATTCATTCTCAAAGGACATTACACTTTCAAATCAAAGGTTGTCAGACGTTTTCAGACCTCTAGTAGTCTAATGTAAAGATGAAACCACATCCCACGACATCGGTTGTTTAGATTGAGCTATATGCCTCCACCCCGAATGAATGGAAAAGATAAACAGTGAAATATCATTAGCTAAATTACTAAACAAGTTCCCTGACATTTTGTGCAAAGGTTAATGCACCATTAATTAATTGATCTGATCAATAAAGTCTTGGTGTCTGATCACATTCATCAATGTCTCCTTACTACAGAGAAACGGCCAAATCGAAAAGCCAGCCAGTCAGGCAGTAAATCATTATTTAATCCTCACACAGAATGCTAATCTCTGTCATCTCTATTCACAAGGGTCAAGGAGTGAGAGAAAAAAACTTTCAAAATAGAACATTAACAACAACACTGATTGTAAAGGCTACATCAAGTCCCTTCACCTAACTAGATTTTAGGAGTAGGCTACAGAGGCACACAGCACCATGATACACCACTGTACTGTGCCTTTAGTTTTAAGCATGAGCTCTATGCCAGTGTGTTTCATAAGCGCCAGCTGCCAGCCAAACACTACACTCTTAGAAAAAAGGGTTCCAAAAGGGTTCTTCGGCTGTCCCCATAGGATAACCCTTTTTGGTTCCAGGTAGAACCCTTTTGGGTTCCAGGTAGAACCCTTTTGGGTTCCATGTAGAACCCTATGTGGAAAGGGTTTTACATGGAAGCTAAAAGGGTTATACCTGGAACCAAAAAGGGTTATCCTATGGGGACAGCCGAATAACCCTTTTATGTTCTAGATAGCACCTTTTTTTCTAAGAGTGTACTTAATTGACTTTAACAATTTTGGGTGCATCAGATGCCACCAAATTTGATTTTGTGCACCACCCTGGCTGGCAACTTTTTTTAATTGCACTGGCTACTTCAGATTATCAGGAACACAGTGTAATGCCTAATTGTACCGCTATCTATCACCAATTAGCCAGCTTCCTTCCTCTGTCCTGTCTGGGTCTAATATCCCAGGTCCATCGGCAATGTTCTTCCCCTATATAATTATTAATGAACATTAACGCTGACTGAGCGAGTCTGGGTGTTCTTGTTCTAGACTGATAAATTAACAGATGGCTGGAGCTTCTGGGTTACAGGTCCTGATGGTCATATTTCACAATGAAGACTGACTAGACTCCAGCCTCTGGGATCAGACTGTTATCAACTCTCATCTACCCAGGTGAACATCCACCATTTATATGTCAGAGACTGAGAGGTAAGGTTTCAAAATTCCGTTCCAGCCATTACTATGAGCCTGTCCTCCAATTTAAAGTGCCACTAGCCACCACTGGTGTGTAACTGTGGTCTGCTCAGGGTTTATGCTTATGTGACGTGGGACAATGTCATGGTAGACATAATCAGAATGATCTAAACACCATCCTTATGACACTGTCTAGATAGATAAAAGGACTTTCTCTCTCTGTAATTTTGTCTGTGTCCAGGACCCCAGGTGCAGCTGTTGGCAGGCGTAAGCTAACCAGACACAGGCCTGTCCTCTGGCTGGCAGATTTATCCTGGGATGCTAAAGTGTCCTTGTGTCCACGTGAGGAGAAGAGAGCTACGCCACAGAGGACAGGGGAACATTGCTGCTGTAAAATATGGCCCACTCACAGAGGAAAAGAGGAGGTTATTTGACAATGCTTGTCTTGTCGAATCCCATAGTCAGGTATAGCACACAAAGGCAGTGTGACGTCCACAGCTGAATCCTCTGTGTCTTTGGTTTGGAACAATGCAAGCTTATGAACAGAACCTTTATTTCCAGAAAAAATATTTGGACAATCCAATCTGGGAATACTTTTGCAAGAGGACCTATTTATAGGCAGTGTGCCATATCACGACACAACATCAATAGCCACTATGGGTTATCATGAATAAGCCTAGCACACAAAGGCAGTGTGACGTCAACAGATGAATCCTCCGTTGTCACATACAGTATATACCTCAGTGATAGCCCATCACACTGAGTCACAAAACTTTGTCCTTTACCACTTTCTCTTTCTTTCTCTCACTCTATTTATCACCTGCAATGGCGAAGGAAAGCGCACCCACATGCCCCACTCGGATAGAGGTGCGCGGTTCGTGGCAGTGCATGCCTAATGGACTGAGTTGGAGGAGAAGCCTTGGACAGACAGTACTTTAATGACTGCTTGCGGAAGTGAGCAGTCTATAAATCACTCTACTGAGAGGAGAGAGAGAGAGAAAGAGAGAGAGAGAGAGAGAGAGAGAGAGGCAGAGAGATGATAAAGCATTACATGATGGCCACTGTAATTGTGACCCAGAGAATGAAATACATTAAAAACTTTCCCTCTCAGATGTGCTTTATAGCCTCTTTATATACCCTTGATGTAATTATTACTCTATCTGTCCTGAGGAGGATACTGTTGGGAAACCATCTAGGAGAGAGAAGATATCAGACAGACATCGCTTGTTCAAGTTTCTTGGGTTTATTTCTGGTACACGTCATTAAAAAACATTTCCTTAATGTTCTCTAGGCCAATTTGATTAGTCACACAATGCACACTTTCCCGGGGATGTGAGTGCTACGTTGGCCTCCAAATTGCGTCTGCTCTGGGTAATGAATTATTTTTTGTGTCAGCAGAATAGCTATTTAATAGTCAAGGGAGTGCCATTCCACAAAGGGACATAATCACAAAACTATTATGTAGCTCTGCTTTCAGGGACAAACACACGCACGCACCCACACACAATTTTTCTCTCTCACACCAAATGTCTCCAGCTGTCCATATATTTAAAAGCCTGAGGAATATGACTGTCACTCAACTGTTAAGTGTCTGGGAAATGGCAACCAAGGCTTCCCTTAGCCCCTCCATACTCCATCTCCCACATCTCAACCACACACAATGTTGCAAACCCTACAGACTGAACCAACTTCATAAAGTGTCTCAGAGTAAGAGTGCTGATCTAGGATCAGGTCCCCCCTGTCTATGTAATCATATGCAGTATGATCAAAAAGGCAAAACGGATCCTAGAACAGCACTCATACTCGGAGAAGTTTTGTGAATACTGACCCATATCGCTCTGAAATGTTGTTAAATGTATGCATTTTGAACGCAACACGGACCATGCTTCAGTGCTTCAGGACCCTCAACCAACCATGCAATGGCCTCTTCATCATGCTCCTCACCCCTCGGCAATTACTGTCAGTCCACTCAACTTTACCACCTAATCACTCCACCAACTACTTCATTCATTACGTTGTCTGTGAGGGCTTGTCAGCTCTCAATATTAATTAATGCCTTCAATTTAATGAAGCGTCTGCCGTGTGTGTGTGTGTGTTGGTGGTGGTTAGTCAGATAGTACTGAGTGAGAGTAAGGCGGGCAGGATGTCCAATTGATAACGCCACGTCTCCACTCCCGGGCGCGGTGGTGGTAGAGATGATTAAAAATAGTATTTTAATTAAAATGCAATCAGTGAGGATGCTGTTGAGGACCTCAGGACAAAAAAATTCTAACTAACTCTTCCGAGAGAAACTCATATCTAAATTAAACAACCACATTACAACGCATGGCTATTTTGAAAAGTTTATTTCCAAAACGCTATATCCAACAATTTTTCACATACTTTTTTTTAAATCAGAAATTATTGCTTATGGGTACCTTCATGTCTGTGTAAAATATTACTGTTCTCAGAAGATAGATCATAGATGTGTATGAAAATGTGTTTACTGTATGTCCATTGTTTAGCTGGAATGAAATGTTTGTCTCCTGTATATTTAACTCAGATATGTGGTTGTCTCACCTAGCTATTTTAAGATTAGTGCACTAACTGTAAGTCGCTCTGGATAAGAGCATCTGCTAAACAACAAAAATGTACATTTTTAGTCATTAGCAGACGCTCTTATCCAGAGCGACTTACAGGAGCAATTAGGGTTAAGTGCCTTGCTCAAGGGCACATCGACAGATTTTTCACCTAGTCGGCTCAGGGATTAGAACCAGCGACCTTTCGGTTACTGGCACAACGCTCTTACCCACTAAGCTACCTGCCCAAATGTAAATGTTTTACATACAGATATCATATTACTGTATTGAATTATAAAAATAAAAATACATGAAATATTGATGTCACAAATGTATCATTTGTACATTTATTTATGAACACTGTAGTTATTTGTTCAATTTGACTGTGTAAAACCTAGCAGGACTACGTATTTCTCTGAGAGTGTGGTGGATATATGCATTTAGCAAAAAAACATGATTATTTCTCTCTGAAATGAAACCATCAAGTGATAGATTTTAAACAAATACACGTCTGTCAATGAACAACCTTCTCCAATGCTGGCCCATGTTGACTCCAATGCTTCCCACAGTTGTATCAAGTTGGCTGGATGGCCTTTGGGCGGTGGACCATTCTTGATACACAAGGGAAACTGTTGAGTGTGAAAGACCCAGCAGCATTGGAGTTCTTGACACAAACCAGTGCGCCTGGCACCTACTACCATACCCCGTTCAAAGGCACAAACCTTTTGTCACCCTCTGAATGGCACACATACACAATCCATGTCACAATTGTCTCAAGGCTTAAAACTTAAAAATCCTTCTTTAACCTGTCTCCTCCCCTTTATCTACACTGATTGAAGTTGATTTAACAAGTGACATCAATAAGGGATCATAGCTTTCACCTGGATTCACCTGGTCAGTCTATGTCATGGAAAGAGTTCTTCATGTTTTGTATACTCAGTGTATAGCGTTTTGGAATTGCAGAGGAACACTAACTGACCAGAATTATCTCACATAGGAGTAGGCCTATATCAAACATGGAACACACACAGCAACAATGACTTATACTTGCTTGGATAACACAGCCTTGCTCCACACTGTAAAGGGGTTACTGTGAATTTGACAGTAGCTTACAGGCAGCTCGGTGGCAAGTAAAATTCTGTATTTCATATTACAGTACACCTACTGTAATATAAATATGGTATCAAAGCAAGTACTGTGTAATGACACACAGTGCAATACCTTAAAATTGACTGTATTATACTTCTTTTTTTTTTTTATAATCTACGCTACCGTAATTGGAATGAATGAATGGATGAAATTCATTGAGAGGATGGGTTTGTATTTTACTGTATTTTACTGTTATCACAAGGGATTGGTGTAAGCAGGTTGGCTGCTAGTTAAAGTGTTTACACATTACAGTATATTAAGGAATATTTAGTGTTTTATATCACTTGCACTCCTAGAGAACAAAATGCTCAACCATTTCAGGTTCAAGACTTCCACTCCAATCTGTCCCCTATACAAATTGATGTGCCATTATAACCACATAGGACATAAATTGGTACAGCATTCTCACTCACGGGTGCAACAAATATAGCCTCTTACAAAGCACGCCTCAAAATATGTTAATGAGCCAGAAACAACAATACCCTGCACACACTAGTGGTCAAAGGGTTTTTGGTGCTCCAAAGATACGGTACGGTACTGTATTCTGTGGGATGGAATTACAGTACCATTCTAAATACAGCAATTATTTGCCCCGCCCACAACATTTTCCCACAATGCACCATGATTTCCAGTATGCTGCAGTAAAACATTTCAGAGTATTTTACGGTTAATAATACCCAAAATTACAGTATAATTTACAGTTTTCCATTACAGTGTAAGTTAAAGAAAAATATGGCTCACACTCAAGATGTAGTCTCCGCATTTAGGAGTAGTCTCCGCATTTATGTGTGTGTATATGAATCCTCACCAGGGGTCTCAGGGTTCTCCCAGTCTTGACTGCTATCACACCGACCACATCAAGGACCGATCCATAAGGTTCCATGGTGAGGCCAGCCCTAGACTATAATGAGCATCCTCTTTGGGACTCCTCCACTACAGCAAATGGATACAGGTTCAAACCACATTGATTGGATTGTGTTGCTTTATTTCTTTTTTATGAATGAGCAAACATTGATTGAATGACTGGCTCATTCTACTTATACTGACTTCACTCTTTTACTCATTCTTTCCAGGCTCTGACATAGCTTGTGATAATCCAACACCAGACAGTTCAGCAGTACATTATTAAAGCCTAACGCAAAATTAATTTGCTGAATAGAATGTGCTTAACTACAGGTAGGCTAAATGTAGCAGCTGCTGCTAAATATAGCTAGAGCCAGGTGACCTGATTTGCATTGATATGTGGAGGATCAAGAAGAAAAGATCTGAACCAGACTATGGTGTCCACATTAAGACAGCGGCAGCCTCAGCAGGACTTCTTTCAATCTTATTTCTAGGGTGCTTGAGCTGTAGAATTTAATTTACATAAATCATACATATTTACATTGTCACTTGTTTAGGCAGCACAATGACATGTTATCATAGACAGCAAATTCTCCAGTGAAGAATAATAATACATACAAACACATAGTGAAAGTGTTCATTCTGTGGACCCATATAGACACCGGAACAGTGTTAAATTAACACTGCTTAGTGTAAAGCCTTATTCAAATTTTACCAGAGTGCCTTGCCTTTCGAGTAAATTGTAGAGACACCACCCATGGGGCAGCAGGTAGCTTAGTGGTTAAGAGCGTTGTGCCAGTAACCGAAAGGTCGCTGGTTCTAATCCCCGAGCCGACTAGGTGAAAAATCTGTCGATGTGCCCTTGAGCAAGGCACTTAACCCTAATTGCTCATGTAAGTCGCTCTGGATAAGAGCGTCTGCTAAATGACTAAAAATGTAAATGACTGTATTTGTTAGTGACAGTGTCACACCCTGACTCTAGGGACTCGTATTTGTTGAGTCAGGGTGTGTATTTTCTGTGTCGTGTTGTGCTATGTTGATTGTCTATGTTTAGATCTAGTATGTGTAGATCTATGTTGGCCGGTGTGGTTCCCAATCAGAGGCAGCTGTAGCTCGTTGTCTCTGATTGGGGTCCATACTTAGGCAGCCTTTTGGCACCTGTTAGTTGTGGGATCTTGTTCCGTGTGAGGTTTGTTGTGTGTACCTTAGGACGTCACGTAACGTTAGTTTATTGTCTTTGTTCGTTGTGTTTATTCTATATTATAATAAACATGAATGCATATCACGCTGCGCCTTGGTCCTTCTCGTTCGTCAACGACCGTGACAGACAGATACAGTGGGGAGAACAAGTATTTGATACACTGCCGATTTTGCAGGTTTTCCTACTTACAAAGCATGTAGAGGTCTGTAATTTTTATCATAGGTACAATTCAACTGTGAGAGATGGAATCTAAAACAAAAATCCAGAAAATCACATTGTATGATTTTTAAGTAATTAATTTGCATTTTATTGCATGACATAAGTATTTGATCACCTACCAACCAGTACGAATTCCGGCTCTCACAGACCTGTTAGCTTTTCTTTAAGAAGCCCTCCTGTTCTCCACTCATTACCTGTATTAACTGCACCTGTTTGAACTCGTTACCTGTATAAAAGACAGCTGTCCACACACTCAATCAAACAGACTCCAACCTCTCCACAATGGCCAAGATCAGAGAGCTGTGTAAGGACATCAGGGATACAATTGTAGACCTGCACAAGGCTGGGATGGGCTACAGGACAATAGGCAAGCAGCTTGGTGAGAAGGCAACAACTGTTGGCGCAATTATTAGAAAATGGAAGAAATTCAAGATGACGGTCAATCACCCTCGGTCTGGGGCTCCATGCAAGATCTCACCTTGTGGGGCATCAATGATCATGAGGAAGGTGAGGGATCAGCCCAGAACTACACGGCAGGACCTGGTCAATGACCTGAAGAGAGCTGGGACCACAGTCTCAAAGAAAACCATTAGTAACACACTACGCCGTCATGGATTAAAATCCTGCAGCGCACGCAAGGTTCCCCTGCTCAAGCCAGCGCATGTCCAGGCCCGTCTGAAGTTTGCCAATGACCATCTGGATGATCCAGAGGAGGAATGGGAGAAGGTCATGTGGTCTGATGAGACAAAAATAGAGCTTTTTGGTCTAAACTCCACTCGCCGTGTTTGGAGGAAGAAGAAGGATGAGTACAACCCCAAGAACACCATCCCAACCGTGAAGCATGGAGGTGGAAACATCATTCTTTGGGGATGCTTTTCTGCAAAGGGAACAGGACGACTGCACCGTATTGAGGGGAGGATGGATGGGGCCATGTATCGCGAGATCTTGGCCAACAACCTCCTTCCCTCATTAAGAGCATTGAAGATGGGTCGTGGCTGGGTCTTCCAGCATGACAACGACCCGAAACACACAGCCAGGGCAACTAAGGAGTGGCTCCATAAGAAGCATCTCAAGGTCCTGGAGTGGCCTAGCCAGTCTCCAGACCTGAACCCAATAGAAAATCTTTGGAGGGAGCTGAAAGTCCGTATTGCCCAGCGACAGCCCCGAAACCTGAAGGATCTGGAGAAGGTCTGTATGGAGGAGTGGGCCAAAATCCCTGCTGCAGTGTGTGCAAACCTGGTCAAGACCTACAGGAAACGTATGATCTCTGTAATTGCAAACAAAGGTTTCTGTACCAAATATTAAGTTCTGCTTTTCTGATGTATCAAATACTTATGTCATGCAATAAAATGCAAATTAATTACTAAAAAATCATACAATGTGATTTTCTGGATTTTTGTTTTAGATTCCGTCTCTCACAGTTGAAGTGTACCTATGATAAAAAATTACAGACCTCTACATGCTTTGTAAGTAGGAAAACCTGCAAAATCGGCAGTGTATCAAATACTTGTTCTCCCCACTGTACATGGTTGTTGCATTCATACATTTTTGGTCCTATGGACTTTACCAAGTGAGATCCTAAGCGAACGTCATCATTAAATTGCTTTAATATTGAACATTTAAACTGGAAAACAACATTTCAGTAACAGGTGCAAAAACAAAAACAAACTGATTGGATTAGTTTTAGAAAAATGTATGTTATTTATCTTTGTGTAGCATACGATTAATCAATCAATCAATGAATCAATGCACAAACATAGATATTGAAACAAAATTTTCTAAAAATCGACCTAAAATAGAGCATGCTGGCAAATATGATAATGATGGGCGTGGTTTTGGTTCAAGGTGATGTGTATGAGTTTCAGGCCCCTGTATTAGGGTAAAAATAGGCCCTCAAAACAAGGCCTTATGAAATATGTATGGTATTGTGTTAAATATATCTTATTTTTTATGATAACATATTCGCTTAGGATTTCAATTGGTGAAGTCCATAGGAATGAAAATGGATGAATGCAACAACCATGTCTCTGTCACACTGTAAAACATGTCCTGTAAAATGTACAGTAACTTACTGGAAGAAATTGGCCAGTAAGTTACTGTAATTTATTTTATAGTACAGCTACTGTAATCCATTTGACGGTAATCCATTTTACATTACCAAAAATGTTACTGTAATCTATTTACATTATATTACTGGAATTACACATGCAGTTACATATTACCCAGAGTTCTTGGTAAGTTTTAATTTTTAAATGTACATTTAGATTTTGGTCATTTAGCGAGTGTTCTTGTCCTCAGCAACTTAGTCAGTGCATTCAACCAAGGTTGATAAAAATAAAATAAAAACATAACAGTCATAGCAAGTAAAACTTTTCTGTAACTGTTACTGAAAATGTTGTTGTAGTTAAGGTTTATTGTAATTACAACAAGATATCTTATGATATATCTCTGAGTATTTCTGGATAGTGCCAATACAAAGCGATATGGACGGTAACTTGATGCCAGAGCAACGAAACACAGTACATACAGTAAAAGTGCCTATTAAACTGTAAGAAAATTATTTCCACGTGGGGGCAAAAGGGGGCTTAGCCACCTCAGTTGAAACTTATGCCCCCTTAGTTTTAGTTTTATGTCCCTAAATAAAAATAGCAAAAAAGTTCAAATGATTGAGTGATAGCCATTGGCTTGGTGCGGGGAGCAGGAATGGGCCGGACCGGGCTGACGAAGCGCACCACTGGCTTGGTGCGGGGAGCAGGAACAGGCCGGGCCGGGCTGACGACGCGCACCCTTGGCTTGGTGCGGGGAGCAGGAACAGGCCGGGCCGGGCTGGCGACGCGCATCATTGGCTTGGTGCGAGGGGCAGGAACAGGCCGGGCCGGGCTGGCGACGCGCACCACAGGCTTGGTGCGAGGGGCAGGAACAGGCCGGGCCCGGCTGGCGACGCGCACCACTGGCTTGGTGCGGGGAGCAGGAACAGGCCGGGCCGGGCTGGCGACGCGCACCATTGGCTTGGTGCGAGGGGCAGGAACAGGCCGGGCCGGGCTGGCGACGCGCACCACAGGCTTGGTGCGAGGGGCAGGAACAGGCCGGGCCCGGCTGGCGACGCGCATCACAGGCTTGGTGCGAGGGACAGGAACAGGCCAGACCGCACTGGGAACACACACCACTGGCCTTGTGCGGGGATCAGGAACGGGCCGGACCGGACTGGTAACACACCTCAGTACCTCTCGCCGTGCCTCTACACTTTCCTTCCCTCTAATGACCAATGGCCCCCGTACCCTGGTGGCCTTCTCTCCTCGTCCACAAACTCGCCCTTTATCTGCCTCCAGCAGCCCCGTCGTCCATGCCATGTGCCCCCCCAAAAAAAATTATTGGGGGTGCCTCTCGCCTGTCCGACGACGGCCCGGTTGGCGCCGCTTCTCCTCTCCTGCCTGGGTCTCCCCCTTCATCGCCCTCCGGTAACGGACGGCCTCCTCCTCCGTGATCTGCCCCCAACCGAGGAGGACATCCACTAACGTTACCTCCGCCGTTTGCTCCTGGGCACGCTGCTTGGTCCTGTATTGGTGGGATCTTCTGTCACGATCGTCATAATGATTGGACCAAGGCGCAGCGTGATATGCGTACATCTCTTTAATGTGTACTTAGCAACACGATACAAAATACAAAACAACAAAACGAAAAGTCCTCGGTCATGAACACAAACCAACACGGAACAAGATCCCACAAAACACAAGTGCACAACAGGCTGCCTAAGTATGGTTCCCAATCAGAGACAACAAGCAACAGCTGATTCTCGTTGCCTCTGATTGAGAATCACCCCGGCCAACCTAGAAAACACATGAACTAGAAACTGAACATAGAACACAAAACATAGACCCTACACACCCTGGCTCAACATATAAGAGTCCCCAGAGCCAGGGCGTGCCAGTAGGGGTGCTATGGATAGGTATGACTCCTTTGGGTTTCCATAAAAAGTGGGAAAGAACGCTTCTCATCTGTTGTAGGCTAAGTGAATAACGTAATACGCCTCGGCCTGTAATATTTGACTTTGGTTTATAAGGGCGGGGTCAAGTTTGCCATTGAAGCTGCTTCACTCACATCTGCCTCATGCCCCACCACTACAGAGTTTAGTTAGCTTCTTAGCTAGCTGTAAAAAGCGTTAGTGTTAGTAGCTAGCTCGACCCAGCTAATCTGCCACTGCCACAATGGATATCAGAAATAGGCTTTGCTAAAAGTACCTAAACACAGCCAAGGAGAAGGAGAACAATGAGCAGAACTGAGCTCCAGCTAGCTCCACATGCAGAGCCTACCCACCCCTCCACAAGCGCCGCCAGGATACTGGCTCCACAGCCCCCTCCACCCCAGACTGTTCCTGACGATCTGGGAACAGAGGAGCCAGCCCAGACTAGCTTAGAACCCTACCCTAGCCGCAGGTTTTCTGTAGTGATGTTACGTTTGATACCGGAGCTCTGATGCATGCGTTGAAATCGCTAAGCAGTGTACTTCGAAGTAGTGTGCCGATGCCTGTATCACTTTATCAGAAGCACGTGATCAAACATTTTTTTTTGTAACAGCGCTGGAGAACAGCCCTCTAACCAATTGTACTATTATGTGTGTTTTTCCGCGTTATTTGTAATTTATTTTGTACATAATGTTTCTGCCATCGTCTCTTATAACCAAAAAGAGCTTCTGGATATCAGGACAACGATTACTCACCTCGTATTGGACGAAGATTTTTTATTCAACGAGGCGGCCGCGAAGGATATCATACAGACACCCGACAAGGCCCAAATCCCCGTCATTCGCGTGAGGAAGAGACGGAGATATCGTGGACCTAGATCGGGGTGCCTTGTAAGGATCCGACGGCAAGCGAGTAAACTGCCTCTTCCATCAATCCTATTAGCCAACGTTCAATCATTTGAAAATAAATTGGATGACTTAAGATTACGGTTATCCTACCAACGGGACATTAAAAACTGTAATATCTTATGTTTCACCGAGTCGTGGCTGAATGACGACATGGATTTCATACAGCTAGCGGGCTATACGCTACATCGGCAGGATAGAACGGCTGACTCCGGTAAGACAAGGGGTGGCGGTCTGTGTATATTTGTAAACAACAGCTGGTGCACAAAATCAAATACTAAGGAAGTCTCGAGGTTTTGCTCGCCTGAGGTAGAGTATCTTATGATAAGCTGTAGACCACACTATTTACCAAGAGAGTTTTCATCTATATTTTTCATAGCTGTCTATTTACCACCACAAACCAATGCTGGCATTAAGATTGCACTGAATGAGTTGTACAAGGCCATAAATTAACAGGAAAACGCTCATCCAGATGCAGCGCTCCTAGTGGCCGGGGACTTTAATGCAGGGAAATTTAAATCCGTTCTACCTAATTTCTACCAGCATGTTAAATGTGCAACCAGAGGAAAAAAAACTCTAGACCACCTTTACTCCACACACAGAGACGCATACAAAGCTCTCACTCGCCCTCCATTTGGCAAATCTGACCATAACTCTATCCTCCTGATTCCTGCTTATAAGCAAAAACTAAAGCAGGAAGCACCAGTGACTCGGTTAATAAAAAAGTGGTCAGATGACGCAGATGCTAAGCTACAGGACTGTTTTGCTAGCACAGACTGGAACATGTTCCGGGATTCTTCAGACAGCATTGAGGAGTACACCACATCAGTCACTGGCTTCATCAATAAGTGCATCGATGATGTCGTCCCCACAGTGACCGTACGTACATACCCCAACCAGAAGCCATGGATTACAGGAAACATCCGCACTGAGCTAAAGGGTAGAGCTGCCGCTTTCAAGGAACGGGACTCTAACCCGGACGCTTATAAGAAATCCCGCTATGACCTCCGACGAACCATCAAACAGGCAAAGAGTCAATACAGGACTAAGATTGAATCGTACTACACTGGCTCTGACGCTCGTCGGATGTGGCAGGGCTTGAAAACTATTACAGACTACAAAGGGAAGCACAGCCGCGAGCTGCCCAGTGACACAAGCCTACCAGACGAGCTAAACCACTTCTATGCTCGCTTCGAGGCAAGCAACACTGAAGCATGCATGAGAGCACCAGCTGTTCCGGATGACTATGTGATCACGCTCTCCGTAGCCGATGTGAGTAAGACTTTTAAGCAGGTCAACATTCACAAGGCCGCAGGGCCAGACGGATTACCAGGACGTGTACTCCGAGCATGTGCTGACCAACTGGCAAGTGTCTTCACTGACATTTTCAACATGTCCCTGACTGAGTCTGTAATACCAACATGTTTCAAGCAGACCACCATAGTCCCCGTGCCCAAGGACTCTAAGATAACCTGCCTAAATGACTACCGACCCGTAGCACTGACGTCTGTAGCCATGAAGTGCTTTGAAAGGCTGGTCATGGCTCACATCAACAGCATTATCCCAGAAACCCTAGACCCACTCCAATTTGCATACCGCCCCAACAGATCCACAGATGATGCAATCTCTATTGCACTCCACACTGCCCTTTCCCACCTGGACAAGAGGAACACCTACGTGAGAATGCTATTCATTGACTACAGCTCAGCATTCAACACCATAGTGCCCTCTAAGCTCATCACTAAGCTAAGGATCCTGGGACTAAACACCTCCCTCTGCAACTGGATCCTGGACTTCCTGACGGGCCGCCCCCAGGTGGTAAGGGTAGGTAACAACACATCTGCCACACTGATCCTCAACACAGGGGCCCCTCAGGGGTGCGTGCTCAGTCCCCTCCTGTACTCTCTGTTCACCCATGACTGCATGGCCAGGCACGACTCCAACACCATCATTAAGTTTGCCGACGACACAACAGTGGTAGGCCTGATTGTGGACTACAGGGAAAAAAAGAGGACTGAGCACGCCCCCATTCTCATCGATGGGGCTGTAGTGGAACAGGTTGAGAGCTTCAAGTTCCTTGGTGTCCACATCACCAACGAACTATCATGGTCCAAACACACCAAGACAGTCGTGAAGAGGGCACGACAAAGCCTATTCCCCCTCAGGAGACTGAAAAGATTTGGCATGGGTCCTCAGATCCTCAAAAAATCTACAGCTGCACCATCGAGAGCATCCTGACTGGTTGCATCACCGCCTGGTATGGCAACTGCTTGGCCTCCGACCGCAAGGCACTACAGAGGGTAGTGCGTACGGCCCAGTACATCACTGGGGCCAAGCTTCCTGCCATTCAGGACCTCTATACCAGGCGGTGTCAGAGGAAGGCCCTCAAAATTGTCAAAGACTCCAGCCACCCTAGTCATAGACTGTTCTCTCTGCTACCGCACGGCAAGCGGTACCGGAGTGCCAAGTCTAGGTCCAAAAGACTTCTCAACAGCTTCTACCCCCAAGCCATAAGACTCCTGAACAGCTAATCATGGCTACCCGGACTATTTGCACTGCCCCCCCACCCCATCATTTGCTACTCTGTTAATTATTTATGCATAGTCACTTTAACTCTACCCACATGTACATATTACCTCAACTACCTCAACTAGCCGGTGCCCCCGCACATTGACTCTGCAACGGTACCCCCCTGTATATATAGCCTCCATACTGTCACTTTATTTTACTTCTGCTCTTTTTTTTCTCAACACTTTTTTTGTTGTTGTTTTATTTTTACTTTTTTTGTTAAATAAATGCACTGTTGGTTAAGGGCTGTAAGTAAGCATTTCACTGTAATGTCTGCACCTGTTGTATTCGGCGCATGTGACCAATAAAATTTGATTTGATTTGATTTGATGCTTACGCTTCGTTTAGTCAAACAACCACCTGATTGGTTTGCTATTGGTTTGGTGGAAAACAAAAAGGTTACGCTGCACACGCGCTATGGGGTGTGGGACGTCGTCTATAATAATTTGGCTGCTCTAAATTATTTTGAGCAGCAGGTGCCACTTGTGTACATTGTGTTGATCAAAGCCTCGAGTAATGAACCTATTTTTGCAACGATTGGATGGAAAACCTCAATGCTTCAGGAAGCGTCATTTCCTAATCACTAGTTTTCTGGTCAAAAACGTTCATTTAATAGCAACTAGTTCAAAGGAAGAGAGTGGCTGGAATATTCGAAAGTTCTGTGTTGGGTCCCATGCTGACATAGACAAGTCCTTCACCCAAGCTAGGTAATCTGACTGGAAGCATGCTTTTGATTTTACCAAAGGATTCGCTAGGCACGCATCAAGCAAAGAGCATTTGAAAATGCACTGCACTGTGGAAAGAAAAACACGTTCGAAGTGCTATGGTAACATCGGTGTCAACACTAATGATGGGCAGCTGGCAAGAAATCACATGTATTTGTCGCCGATTGTGGACATTATTGTTTCAAACCAGCAACTACTAAGGGGAACATTGGATGCGATAGAGTCAAGAGGGGAGGGGGGCAGTGGACTTTTCTGTCAATGGAATATACTCTCCGAAAAGACAAGGAACTTGCCAAGGTGTTTAGCACCATACCCCACAATGCCACATACGTCACACAATATTCCAAATTAAATCATAGGGCTCATGAGTGGGGCGTCCACAGCTACAGTCAGTCAGCACAGAAGAAGCATGCTACACCCAAGGAAAGTTAAACTAATCCAACTGGCATTTGAGGGGGATCTTGGAATGATAAATTACTCAGGAAGTTCCATGGAGGTTGCAACTCTTCTGAAAAGGTAAGAAACAATTTAACTGGTTGGTTTTTATCAAAATCTTGGTGGTATAGCCAGCGCCGTCATTTCAGCAAAGATCTAGGGTACGGAATGGCAAAATGACTTCCTAGACCAGCCTAGGTTTTCAACGGCCTTGCTTTAGTGTGTAGGGCGTTGTCCGTGGTGCTGATAGAGCGCAGCTGATCTCGCGCCAACCTGTCACTTCTTGGTCAAACGCAGTGGTGTAAAGTACTTAAGTATAAATAATTTAAAGTACTATTTAAGTAGTTTTTTTGGGTATCTATACTTTACTTTACTATTTATATTTTTGACTACTTTTACTTTTACTCCACTACATTCCTAAAGAAAACAATGTACTTTTTACTCCATACATTTTTCCTGACACCCAAAAGTACTCGTTACATTTTGAATGCTTAGCAGGACAGGAAAATTGTCCTATTTTCACACTTATCAAAAGAATATCCATGGTCATCCCTACTGCTTCTGAATGCTTAGCAGGACTATTATGGTTGGTTCTTACATTTACATTTACATTTACGTCATTTAGCAGATGCTCTTATCCAGAGAGACTTACAAATTGGTAGAAGGATTACTAGGTATTCCTTAAAGAGGTGGGGTTTCAAGTGTCTCCGGAAGGTGGTGAGTGACTCCGCCGTCCTGGCGTCGTGAGGGAGCTTGTTCCACCATTCTTGGTAGCCTATTTGTTTTCGTGGTTGTAAATGGAACTGTACGTATTGGAAATGTGTTTATGGTAGGCTGGCATTGCTTAATTGATTACGTGGGTTGAATTTTGTCCACAGAAGTGTATTGTGCCATATCACAACGTGTTGCTGTACTTATGAGCGGCATTATTTTCCATGTTTGAAGCGGGCCTATAGGCATATTTCTTTGGCAAGACAGCTGTGCATGGCTACATCTCACTGTAGTAGGCTGTAGGCTATGTTTGGGTTATTTGTATTTCCATTCAACTTTTGTTTACTGTGTTTGTTTACTGTTAATGTAACTAGCCTAAATATAGATAGTGTCATGCCTTTATCGATCTGATATTTTGTTTACTAGGCCTACTTCTGTTCGCATTAATTCGTTAACATTTGCAGTTGTGCAAAACTGCTATTCAGTATTTTAGTTTGCATGCATGAATAACTAGGCTACTACGTTCAACCTTTAGTTTGCATTATTTTGGTAAGACAGTTGTGTCTACAGCTGCATTCACATAGGGTAATTAACCTAATACAAACAGCCTATCTATACTGAACAAAAATATAAACGCAACATCTAAAGTGTTGGTCCCATGTTTCATGAGCTGAAATAAAAGATCCCAGAAATTTTCCATACGCACAAAAAGCTGAATACTTTCAAAATTTGGGCACAAATTTGTTTACATCCCTGTTTAATGTGCATTTCTCCTTTGCCAAGATAATACATCCACTTGAAAGGTGTGGCATATCAAGAAGCTGATTAAACAGCATGATCATTACACAGGTGCTTCTTGTGCTGGGGACAATAAAAGGCTACTGTAAAATGTGCAGTATTGTCACACAACACAATGCCACAGATGTCTCAAGTTTTGAGGGAGCGTGCAAGTGGCATGCTGACTGCAGGAATGTCCACCAGAGCTGTTGTCGGATCATTTATTGTTAATTTCTACCATAACCCGCCTCAACGTCATTTTAGAGAATTGGGCAGTACGTCCAACCGGCCTCACAACCGCAGACCACGAGTTTTCCAGTTTCCGTCAATATCCAGCAACTTCGCACAGCCATTGGAGTGGGACAACATTCCACAGGCCACAATCAACAGCCTGATAAACTCTATGCGAAGGAGATGTGTATTGTTGCATGAGGCAAATGGTGGTCACACCAGATACAGACTGGTTTTCTGATCCACGCCCCTACCTTTTTCTTTAAAGGTATCTGTGAACAACAGATGCATATCTCTATTCTCTCCAGTCACGTGAAATCGATAGATTAGGGCCTAATGAACTCATTTAAATGTCCTTATTTTAACTGTAACTCAGTAAAATCTTTGAAAGTGTTGCATGTTCCGTTTATATTTTTGTTCAGTGTATCTTATAGCCTATATTCATTATCAAAACGACCTTGCTTTAGTGTTGAACTTTATGTTTGTGATATAGCGTGATATAAGCAGAATTCAATATAATAATTTTTCCTATTTTGTTGCATTACAAACTGTAATTGAAATTGATTTTTATTTGGATTTCATGTAATGGACATACACAAAATAGTCGAAATTGGTGAAGTGAAATGAAAAAAATAACCTGTTTCAAAAAATTCGAACAAATAAATAACAGAAAAGTGGTGCGAGCATATGTATTCACCCCCTTTCCTATGAAGCCCCTAAATAAGATCTGGTGCAACCAATTACCTTCAGAAGTCACATAATTAGTTAAATAAAGTCCACCTGTGTGCAATCTAAGTGTCACATGATCTGTCACATGATCTCAGTATATATACACCTGTTCTGAAAGGCCCCATAGTTTGCAACACCACTAAGCAAGGGGCACCACCATGCAAGCGGCACCATGAAGACCAAGGACCTTTCTAAACAGGTCAGGGACAAAGTTGTGGAGAAGTGCAGATCAGGGTTGGGTTATAAAAAATATCAGAAACTTTGAACATCCCACAGAGCACCATTAAATCCATTATTAAAAAATGGAAAGAATATTGCACCACAACAAACCTGCCAAGAGAGGGCCAGATTTCAATGAATGGAAATAGCTCAGACAGAAATGTGTCTACTGAAACCTTACAGGTACTACCTCAGGTGTTTCTCTGGAAACAGGCTATTAGCACACGGATGGATTTTCTAAATCCATAAAATTCCCTGTATGTGAAAACCAGTGCTCTAGATAAGTCCTCATGCCTTGAGCGCCACAATCTCCGCAGCTGTTTGGCAAAGAGAGGTGCTCTCCCAAGATGCCCCCATGCCTGATTCATTACTGCCAGCATGTTCTGTGTAAGGACACACAGTCACCTTCAGATCACATCTGCACTGCATGTTTGTAACATAACACACTCTCAGAAAAAAAGGTACGGTTAGAGTACAGTTTTCCTCTAGTATTTTGCCTGTGCTTAACTCCATTCCATTTTCTTTTATTCTGAAAAAACTCCCCAGTCCTTAAAGATTACAAGCATACTCATAACATGATGCAGCCACCACTGTGCTTGAAAATATGGAGAGTGGTACTCACTAATGTGTTGTATTGGATTTGACCCAAAGATAACATGTTGTATTCAGGACAAAAAGTTCATTTATTTGCCCTATTTTTTTTTTTTTCAGTATTACTTTAGTGCCTGGTTGCAAACAGGATGCATGTTTTGGAATATTTTTTATTCTGTACAGGCTTCCTTCTTTTCACTCTGTCAAGTAGGTTAGTATTGTGGAGTAACTACAATGCTGTTGATAGGTTTATCCTATCACAGTCATTAAACTCTGTAACTGTTTTAAATTCACCATTGGCCTCAAGGTGAAATCCCTGAGCGGTTTCCTTCCCCTCCGGCAAATGAGTTAGGAAGGATGCCTGTATTGATACACCATCCAAAGTGCAATTAGTAACTTCACCATGCTCAAAGGAAGAGTGCAGCATGGCTGTCTGTCTTCAGGGGGAAGAAAATCGTTTGGGAACAGAATCAAATCTTGTTGATGAATGCAACTCATAATTTCACAGAGATGAAAGATACTGCAGTGTGCAGTTCTAACCTATCAGATTATGTGCACCTGCATATTCATTTCAGCCATACAGTATTTCATCCCATTGATTTATCATTCAGTATGCCCCCTCACAGGTGGGTGCCATGCCTTATTTCAACTGGGACAAAGTGGATGCTGCGAGGCTGGAAGTGAGTACAGCCACCTCCCACTGAGTGCTCTTAGCAACATATCTCATCCTGTCTACATCCCAAATGGCAACCTATTCCTTTAACCAGGGTCCATAGGGCTAAAGTCAAAAGTAGTGCACTATATAGGAAATAGGGTGCCATTTCTGACGTAGCCTGTCTCCGTAGCCATTGTAGCCGTGACCATACCTATTATTATGATTATTGGTGTCTTCCAAGGACACTCTCCTCTACAAGTTCTCTCTGTGCTGTTATCAGTCAAAAAAGCAATTTTCGAAACAGTGCAGTTGGTAGGTGACAGCAAGGAGGTATAAGTCAACAGGAACAATTAGCATGCTAGCTGTTCCTGTCCATCCAACTCTGGGGAAGTAGATAAATGGCTTCATTGCCAAAATCTCAAACTCTCCCTTTAAAATGGAGGAAATTACAATCATTGGAGCTAATTACCGGGTTTTTTGTGCATGGTAAATTCTTAGGCAAGCTGTCTGCGTGGTAATTTTCAGGATGGAAAAACAGTTTCAGTGTCAACTTAAACGTCCGAAACCTGATAGAAATCCTGCAGAAAAGACATTGAACTATACACTACCGGTCAAACGTTTTAGAACACCCACTCATTCAAGGGTTTTTCTTTATTTTTTACTATTTTCTACATTGTAGAATAGTAGTGAAGACATCACAACTATGAAATAACACATATGGAATCATGTAGTAACAAAAAAAGTGTTAAACAAATCAAAATATATTTTATATTTGAGATTCTTCAAATAGCCACCCTTTGCCTTGATGACAGCTTTGCACACTCTTTGCATTCTCTCACCTGGAATGGATTTCAATTAACAGGTGTGCCTTCTTAAAAGTTAATTTGTGGAATTTTGTTCCTTCTTAATGCGTTTGAGCCAATCAGTTTTGTTGTGACAAGGTAGGGGGGGTATACAGATGATAGCCCTATTTGGTAAAAGACCAAGTCCATATTATGGCAAGAACAGCTCAATTAAGCAAAGAGAAACGACAGTCCATCATTACTTTAAGACATGAAGGTCAGTCAATCCAGAACATTTCAAGAACTTTGAAAGTTTCTTCAAGTGCAGTCGCAAAAACCATCAAGCGCTATGATAAAACTGGCTTTCATGGGGACCGCCACAGGAATGGAAGACCCAGAGTTACCTCTGATGCAGAGGATAAGTTCATTAGAGTTACCAGCCTCAGAAATTGCAGCCTAAATAAATGCTTCACAGACTTCAAGTAACAGACACATCTCAACATCAACTGTTCAGAGGAGACTATGTGAATCAGGCCTTCATGGTCGAATTGCTGCAAAGAAACCACTCATTGGGCCAAGAAACACGAGCAATGGACATTAGACCGGTGGAAATATGTCCTTTGGTCTGGAGTCCAAATTTGAGATTTTTGGTTCCAACCGCCGTATCTTTGTGACATGCGGTGTGGGTGAATGGATGATCTCTGCATGTGTATTTCCCACCATAAAGCATGGAAGAGGTGGTGTTATGGTGTGGGGGTGTTTTGCTGGTGACACTGTCTGTGATTTATTTAGAATTCAAGGCACACTTAACCAGCATGGCTACCACAGCATTCTGCAGCAATACGCCATCCCATCTGGTTTGGGCTTAGTGGGACTATAATTTGTTTTTCAACAGGACAATGACCCAACACACCTCCAGGCTGTATAAGGGCTATTTCACCAAGAAGGAGAGTGATGGAGTGCTGCATAAGATGACCTGGCCTCCACAATCCCCCGACCTCAACCCAATTGAGATGGATTGGGATGACCGCAGAGTGAAGGAAAAACTGCCAACAAGTACTCAGCATTTGTGAGAACTCCTTCAAGACTGTTGGAAAAGCAGTTCAGGTGAAGCTGGTTGAGAGAATGCCAAGAGTGTGCAAAGCTGTCAAAAAGGCAGCTATTTGAAGAATCTCAAATATAAAATCTATTTTGATTTGTTTAACACTTTTTTGGTTACTACATGATTCCATATGTGTTATTTCATAGTTTGTTGTCTTCACTATTATTCTACAATGTAGAAAATAGTAAAAATAAAGAAAAAACCTTGAATGAATACAGTGAGGGAAAAAAGTATTTGATCCCCTGCTGATTTTGTACATTAGCCCACTGACAAAGAAATGATCAGTCTATAATTTTAATGGTAGGTTTATTTGAACAGTGAGAGACAGAATAACAACAACAAAATCCAGAAAGACGCATGTCAAAAATGTCATGAATTGATTTGCATTTTAATGAGGGAAATAAGTATTTGACCCCCTCTCAATCAGAAAGATTTCTGGCTCCCAGGTGTCTTTTACACAGGTAACGAGCTGAGATTAGGAGCACACTCTAAAAGGGAGTGCTCCTAATCTCAGCTTGTTACCTGTATAAAAGACACCTGTCCACAGAAGCAATCAATCAATCAGATTCCAGGCTGGAATGGGCTACAAGGCTGGAATGGGCTACAAGACCATCGCCAAGCAGCTTGGTGAGAAGGTGACAACAGTTGGTGCGATTATTCGCAAATGGAAGAAACACAAAAGAACTGTCAACCTCCCTCGGCCTGGGGCTCCATGCAAGATCTCACCTCGTAGAGTTGCAATGATCATGAGAACGATGAAGAATCAGCCCAGAACTACACGGGAGGATCTTGTCAATGATCTCAAGGCAGCTGGGACCATAGTCAACAAGAAAACAATTGGTAACACACTACGCCGTGAAGGACTGAAATCCTGCAGCGCCCGTAAGGTCCCCCTGCTCAAGAAAGCACATATACAGGCCCGTCTGAAGTTTGCCAATGAACATCTGAATGATTCAGAGGAGAACTGGGTGAAAGTGTTGTGGTCAGATGAGACCAAAATGGAGCTCTTTGGCATCAACTCAACTCGCCGTGTTTGGAGGAGGAGGAATGCTGCCTATGACCCCAAGAACACCATCCCCACCGTCAGACGTGGAGGTGGAAACATTATGCTTTGGGGGTGTTTTTCTGCTAGGGGACAGGACAACTTCACCGCATCAAAGGGACGATGGACGGGGCCATGTACCGTCAAATGACTGTAAGTCGCTTTGGATAAAAGCGTCTGCTAAATGGCATATTATATTATTATTATTATTAAATCGTGGGTGAGAACCTCCTTCCCTCAGCCAGGGCATTGAAAATGGGTCGTGGATGGGTATTCCAGCATGACAATGACCCAAAACACATGGCCAAGGCAACAAAGGAGTGGCTCAAGAAGAAGCACATTAAGGTCCTGGAGTGGCCTAGCCAGTGTCCAGACCTTAATCCCATAGAAAATCTGTGGAGGGAGCTGAAGGTTCGAGTTGCCAAACGTCAGCCTCGAAACCTTAATGACTTGGAGAAGATCTGCAAAGAGGAGTGGGACAAAACACCCTGATTAACTCTTTAGTATTATCCCAATTTACCTATTTGCTTATGGTCTTGCCTACGCCTAGAGAACAGTTTTTTTTTATTATATGAGAAAAAAATATTCAATTTTATTTGGAACGGCAAGCCAGACAAAATTAAAAGGGCATATTTATATAATGAATATGAATTCTGAGGACAGAAATTATTAAATATTAAAGCATTAGACCTATCACTAAAAGCTTCAGTCATACAAAAGTTATACTTAAATCCGAACTGGTTCTCAAGCAAATTAGTAAGATTGTCTCACCCAATGTTCAAGAAAGGCCTTTTCCCCTTTATTTAGATTACAACAACTCATTTGCAGTTATTTGAAAAGGAAATAATCTCCCAAATATCACTATTTCTAAAACAAGCCATAGAAAGTTGGTTGCAATTTCAATTTAATCCTCCAGAAACGACAGAACAAATAATGCAACAAATATTGTGGTTAAATTCAAATATACTAATTGACAAAAAACCTTTATTTTTTGACAGAATGTTTAAAAAAGGTATAATCTTCGTAAATGATATCATCGGTAGGACTGGTGGAGTTATGTCGCACATGCAGCTAACAAAAACATATGGAAATGTCTGCTCTACCCAAAATTACAACCAAATAATTGCAGCCTTACCGCAAAAGTGGAAGAGGAAAGTGGAAGGGGGAGAAAGTAAGGAACTTGTCTGTCGGCCTTGCATTAAAGAACATAATTGGTTAAGGAAAACTGTGATAAATAAAAAAGTATATCAGTTTCACTTAAGGACCAAAGGATTGACAGCCGTCCCATATAGATTGCAAAATAGTTGGGAAGAGATTTTTGACGTACCGATCCCATGGCATAGTGTTTATGAACTGACACGCAAAATGACACCGGATTCAAAAATTAGAATCTGTAGTGTATTAAGATTATGACTTTGTTAATGTTTTCAGTGGAACCTGAGAGGATGTTTATTTTAGTGTCAGAGGGAATTGTTTTAGTGTGATGCCACATACAACAGACAGGAAGTGTGTGTTGTAGACAGGGGATTGGACAGTAGAGGGAGCCACCCATATCTTGGGAAGATTATATATACTGGGTAAAAACGAAGAAGAGGTTAGAGCGGCCATTGCAATCTGGGACGCCGCTCTCCGGGTGGTCATGACATCTGTAAAACTTATGCTGGAATCTTGTGATATGAATAAAACTTATGATCAAAGGTTCAGTATGAGCGGACTCCTTTGTTTATCAGCAATGACTAGCAACATTGACTCGACACTACAAATGGCGTCACGAAAAGGGAGGGTCTGCATCTCTCCTTTGTTCCATTCAAGCGCCAAGCTGACTCGTTCTGAAGTCATGGCCAGATAAGGGTGAGTTTTTTTTTCTCACCACTTTGGGCATTTGTTAGTTTGGAGGCTATTTGGGTGTGCACTGGATAGATGTACCGTTAGGACCGATGTGTGCTTAGTGTTGCTTTATTGCTGAGAACTGGGGGTCTGGCTAACCATACATTTGTTTGCACTGGTAGACAGCGCAAAAGGGGGGAGAGAGACCTCAGGGAGTGTCTATAGAAATAGGCTTGAATAGGAATTCTAGAACAATCGATGGTAGTGAATAAGGCAGAGATACAAGGCAGAGATACAAGGCAGAGATACAAGGCAGAGATACAAGGCAGATATACAAGGCAGATACACAAGGCAGATACACAAGGCAGATACACAAGGCAGAGATACGTATACACATTAGGGCATTGCAATCTTGTAAAGACCTCTGAAACGAGGCGACCTATAGGGTGGGCCGAAAATCCTGAAAACGCGTTCGGTGTGATTAGGTGAGTCCTGGGGACTCTGGAGTTTGGTTATATATTGTAAGTTACTGCTCATCTTGTATACGACGGGGTATCTGTTTGGGGGAACCTCTCATATAATATCCAGAACTCACAGCATCATAAACGGTAGGGACTAAGACAAAGAAAAAGGCGCAATGCAGGTTACATTGTTACATGCCACATGGTACATACATGCTAAGGCTAAATGCTAATGCTAAATGCTAATTGTGCTACATGCTGCATGCTAACATGTGACCTTAGAGGGCCATTGCGATGGAATAAAGCCTCTGAAAATTATGTTTGTGTGTGTAGAATTTAGGTTCTATGCTTTGTGAGCTCTGTTAAATGTTGTTTGACTATGAGGAGAAAACGGAGTTACAGCGGGACTGTTAACTGTCTGTTTGGATTGGGGAGAGAGCTGAGAAGCCCCCTTCCACGGTGAAATCGTATTGCTGAATGAACTGCGCATGCGTGTGATTTTACGACACTAGAGTGACGTAGGGGTAAATGGTGTTACACTGTGCAAGGGGGGACACAGACGAAGGAACAAAGAGGAGAGATTTGAACACGAATGGAATCTTCTAGTTGATACATCGGCTGTTGTTTGAAGATATAACTATTTGTTGAGATCTATTGAATTGATAAATTAGATATATGTTGACGGATTAAAATAAAATGACGGATTAAAATAAATAAAAAATGTTATTGAGCTATTTCATGCGATTCCTGAGTTAATTCTTAGAGCGAATGTTACTGGAGGAATATTGAATGGTTGAAGAGACTCAGTGACTGCATAAACTGCTAAATTCTTTTTATGTTTCTCTGTTCTTTTGTCATATGAGAGGCGATAGGACGAGAGGAGAGAGAGAGAGAAAGAGAGGAGGTGCTGACGTGTACATCACGTGACAAGGGGTGACGCAACAGAGGATCGAGTCAAAAGGTTTTGGTGCTGTTCTGTTTACAAAATCTTCCCCTACAGGATATTTGATGTTATGACAATTTCACAGAGACTTGGCAAAAGACTGATTGAATAAAATTTGCATTTTTGGAGTTTCTGTGCATGAGTTGGTTTGATTACAGTTCTGTTGGAAATCGAGTACTGACATTATTCTGTAAAATTAAGATAATTGGATGCTTATTAAGCAATGGGGTTTATGGGTATTGTAGTGTTGTAGGATTAGAAGTCTTTATTTTTTGGATGGATCTGAAGTTGACTACTTGCATTTACTTTCCTGATGGGATGTGGTAAGATAGCCACTAATTGATAAATTAGTAAAATAGGATATAGAAATAAAAAAAAATTTTTTTGACTATTCATACATTTATTGAGTAATTATTTAATTGGGAAAAGTTTTTTAATTAATTATTTTTGAATATTCATATTTTTATTGATTGATTTTTGTTTGGATTTAAAGTATTGTTTATATTAAGAATTAAAGGGAGGAAGCCATAGGCTATATAGTCTAAAATAAAATAATTCACAATAAAGGAATATAAAGGAGTTGTTACAATGGGGAAAAACGACATCAAGGCTATGAAGGTAATTACACCTGTTGATATAGTACAAAATAGTAATCCTTTAACTAAAGTATTGCTAGGTTATCCGGCAAATGAAACAAAAGTTGGCCTGACATTGAACAAACCATAGCTAGTAGAGGGAATCTTAACCCTGACGTCATCAACATAATGAAAGTGCTTTTGTCAATTCATAAAGCAGTTCAGAAGAAAGGAGAAAAAGGGAACAACGTAAAGAAAAGACACAAAGAGAGCTGGGTGTTCTTAAGTTGTCCTTCATTCTCAAACAAAAACTGATAAAAGATTCCAGCGATAAGATAAACAAAGGTATAGAGAAAATGCTAAAGGAAGAGAAGGCGACAGAAAAACTAATGGCAGAAGTTAGTACACCTTTCTCACATACGGATTCAGCAAAAAGACCCCCACCTTATGAGAAGGAAGTAGAGCTTAGGGATGTTTATCCTCAGCTTCCAGTGATCATCCAGGAGGGTGATTATTGCATCAGAGATGAAGATGAGAGAATAATAGAGGGAGGACAAGCAGAAACGACCATAAAGATAAAAGAAAACTCCAAAAGGAAGAAAATGAGATGTCTGGAAGAGAAGAGTGAGGTTAAGGAAGATGGAACTTGAAGAAGATGATGATGATGAAGATGAGAGTGATTGAGAAGAGATCATGGGTGGATATGACTCTGTGATCAGAAGGAAGTTGGTAAGAGAGGAAAGAAGAAGGATACTAGAGATTTGATCTCTGATGGAAGTTGAAGGAAGAAGGATACAAGAGATTCGATTTCTGATGAAAGCAAAGATGGAGAAAAGATGAAGACTTGGAGATTAAAGGTGCTTCATATTCAAAAGGATTTTATTCAACAATGATTAGCACAGAAGAAATAGAAAGAGATATAGACCGATGCGTATCATGCCTGGATAAGGGGAATAATTTAGAAGAGACAACGAGAACTGGAACAACAACTCAAGAAGCTGAAGAGAAGAGGGAAAAACTGCTGAGAAAAGGATCCCAAGAATGGGAGGAGAAGAATACATTGAGTCCAAGGAAAGAGAGAAAAGTAAGAAGATGATGGAAGATGATATTTCGAGGGCAAAACTTAGAATATAAGCTGTTGAAGAATACTGATATGTCAGCAACAAGAAAGAACAGGACCAAGAAACTCTCAGAAAACTTGATCAAATACAACTGGAAGAAGAAGAAGAAGAAGAAGAAGGTGGAGAAGAAGAAGGAGAAGAGAAGCTTTGGTTATGAAGAATCAGAGTGAACCAAATCAACAATCACTGCTATAGCTTCAACTGAACAAGGTCAATCGCAATTGTACCAGCCACCAAGGCCGGTACCAGTTGTTCCATATCCACAGCCAGTTTCTGGACAGACACAGAATTGGAGAGGAAGAGGATGAGAAGGCTTAGAAGGAGGAGGAAGGTTTCAGCCACACTTCCAGCAACTTTCAGAAGAGCGTTATAATTGTTGACAGGTTGGTCATTTTACCTGTGAGTGCAATGCGCCAGGAGGAAACAACAGAGGGAATTTTTGAGGAAGATAAAGGAGCAAGTGAAGATCACCTGTTCTCCAGGTGAACCCTTAAAGGAGCAAGGATTCTAGAGTGCCTAGAAGATCCGAAGGGGGGTGTCAGCTGATAGCACCGATTAGGGAGAAGAAGAAAAATATCTAACAATTGAAGTGAAAACAAAGGACTATGAGAAGTGATGGTGAATAGAGGAAAAGCTTTTATCTGTGTTGAGCCTAAAGAGGTTAAACATCTCACTATGTAAAAATTAACTAATTAGGATTTGAGGGAGTAAAACAGTTGATTACTCTTAAGGAACCAATTGAGCTCTGCTATAAAAATCAAAGAGATATTAAAATACACATACTGGTATTAGAACATATACCTATTGCATTGTTGGGAAGAGATGCATGGTGTAAATTGAACTGTACAATAAGATGTACACTAAACGGCTGTCTGGTAGAAGATTTTAAAAGAGTAGGGTTTTTGGGAATCATATTTGCTTGAAAAGATAATATCATAGGAAGGATGATAATCTATTAGACTGCCTATTAGACAATCTGTCTGAAAAATAAAGTTAAAAGGGGTGACTGTTATTCTTGGTTACATTCCTACACCAAGAGGGGAAAGGGATTTCAAACTAGGCTAAAATATATTCGATCGTTTGCCAAGTCTGTGTGTAAAGAAGTCAGAAGCAGGTGGGGACTTCCCAATCACATATTCTAAAAATTGGTGGTAAAGGATTTTGTGAATAAATCAGTGGAAAAGGTTTTTAAAGGTTAGGAGAAAAGATTAGATTAAAAAAAGTTATGAGAACTAGGGTTGAAGGAACTCTAAGACAGTAAGCTAAGTTTCAATGTTAGTAGTAAGAGAGAGAGAACAGTGGTGAAGGAAAATTTAGAGTTTAGTGGGAAGATAGATATGGTAGGAGTTTAGATCTGTTAGGAGCAGATGCATTGAGAAAGTATGCGTTGCTGAATGATAAGAGAAGATTGAGGTGATTATCTATATTTACAGTTCCCAGCAGGAAGATCAAGGTAATTGTAAGTGTATTTTTTTATAATCAAAAGTTTGAAAGTGAGGGTTTAGAGTTGGGACTGAGAGTGAATGGAGTGACACTAGTGGTGATAGATGGAAGTACAAGTAAAGAGTTCAAAGCTTTGGGGAAACTAGATGAAACAACGACAATGACATCAACACTTTAGTATATTATAATAACAGTGAGAAGCAATTTAACTCTTTCAACATTGATAGTTATTAAAGCCATAAATATATTGCATTTGATTACAAGGGAGCAGATAGCTCCAGCATCAATTTTAGAGGAATTTCATAGTCTTGAAGCCTATCATTGGAGGATAAGTCTAAGAGAGAAGTGGGGATTTTTCCATGGTATGGTGTAAAATTTGGGAAGATCATATTGATAATATTACCTATACCTTGCAGGGGTTTTGCAAATGAAACGATAAGAGGGTTTAATCTTCTGTCGAAGATGTTTTTCTTTTGTAATTTGTTACTGACCTTTGAGAAAGCTATGATATTGAGATAGGTTGGAGTAGTGATGCCTGGAGACAACGCTCAGATGCCGTTGTTGACTGTTCCTGATCTGGATGAAGAGGGACAAGTGGGACTGGATGGAGTATTGATGGATAAATATCCTTTTTGATTATTTGATCATTTTTCACTTTTTTTTTTTCAATATTAGTGTGATTTAAGTATGATGTTATGAATCAAAGGGGGGAAATAGGATAATGTGATTCATATATCATTTTATATCATTTTTTATATTCTTAGTTGATATTGATGTTTTAATTTGAAAGTGTTGTTTTGCAAAAGATACTGTTTGGTCTTTTCTTTTCTTCCAGAAGCATTTGGGGGAATATGTAGAGATTGAAATACTCAAACAAGGACAATATGAAAGGACAATATGAAGGGAACTGGAGGAGATTGAACAAGGAAGGTGTGGAAATGTTCCGATTCCATCATCAACGATGCATTGGAAGTCGAGACTACGGGGGAGATGAAGTGTAGTGGACTACATTCCAGTGTCTGCAATGAAATATAGACATATTTGCATGTGTAATACATAATGTGTGTCATATTCTTTCTGTATTAATTTTGTAGAATGATATTTGATGTTATTGGATACATGTGGGGATCTTAGATGTTTTTGTTTATTTCGTGAATGCTTAGGGACATGGAGTTTAGGCAGGGATAGAGATCCACTGTAGGGGCCGATGGGTCGACCAGCCTTAGTGTGGATATTTTTTGGATAGTATTTTGTTTGCAGGGGCTTTCATGTGTATTTAATTGCATCATAGTTTCAAATGCATTGATAAAGATTTATGAATTGATCTGGAGTACCTAGGTGGTTGCCTGGGGCAGAGGGACCGTGAGAGAATTTTACTGTCTTGATTGATGGATGGATATTTGGAACGAAGGCTGCCAGACAGTTTTTCGCTCTCACACTCCATAAAGATTTGTTCATATTTCATAGTAATGTATTCACACTTCATAAAGATTTGTTCATATTTCATAGTAATGTATTCACACTTCATAAAGATTTGTTCATATTTCATAGAAAGGTATTTACACTCCAGAGGGAAATGGTTTTGGTTTATTGTTAAAGATACTCAATAAGATAAATTGTTACTTGTCATAATCCTATTCTGTTTGTTTTCGAGACTTTTAGTTCGTCTCGAAGGGGGGAATATGTAGTGTATTAAGATTATGACTTTGTTAAGGTTTTCAGTGGAACCTGAGAGGATGTTTATTTTAGTGTCAGAGGGAATTGTTTTAGTGTGACGCCACATACAACAGACAGGAAGTGTGTGTTGTAGACAGGGGATTGGACAGTAGAGGGAGCCACCCATATCTTGGGAAGATTATATATACTGGGTAAAAACGAAGAAGAGGTTAGAGCGGCCATTGCAATCTGGGACGCCGCTCTCCGGGTGGTCATGACATCTGTAAAACTTATGCTGGAATCTTGTGATATGAATAAAACTTATGATCAAAGGTTCAGTATGAGCGGACTCCTTTGTTTATCAGCAATGACTAGCAACATTGACTCGACACTACAAATCTTTCAATTTAAATTATTATATAAAATTCTTGCTACCAATAGAATGTTATTTATATGGGGGATACAATCTTCCCAGCTCTGCAGATTTTGCTGTGAAGAGACAGAATCATTAGATCATTTGTTTTGGTTCTGTCCATTTGTAGCTTGTTTTTGGACACAGGTCCAGGAATGGCTAAAGGATTGCAATATTTACCTGGAGCTAACCTTGCAGATAGCATTACTGGGTGATCTGAAAAGTCATAGTCAATCGATCAATAATATAGTAATAATTTTAGCAAAAATGTTTATTTTTAATTCACAATCTGTAGAAGCAATGAGAATAGAAAGGTTTAGAACTTTTGTAAAACATCACAGTACGGTTGAAATATATATGGCAAATAGAAATCCTATATGGATGGTGTTAAGAGATAGATGGGAGGTATTGAATAGAGTTGAAGGATGGGACTAATAACAAATAACATCAAATAATAACAAAGATAGCTAATAATGTAAGCATACTGTGTCCATAATAAGTACAGTGGGGTAAAAAAGTATTTAGTCAGCCACCAATTGTGCAAGTTCTCCCACTTAAAAAGATGAGAGAGGCCTGTAATTTTCATCATAGGTACACGTCAACTATGACAGACAAATTGAGGAAAAAAAATCCAGAAAATCACATTGTAGGATTTTTAATGAATTTATTTGCAAATTATGGTGGAAAATAAGTATTTGGTCACCTACAAACAAGCAAGATTTCTGGCTCTCACAGACCTGTAACTTCTTCTTTAAGAGGCTCCTCTGTCCTCCACTCGTTACCTGTATTAATGCAACCTGTTTGAACTTGTTATCAGTATAAAATACACCTGTCCACAACCTCAAACAGTCACACTCCAAACTCCACTATGGCCAAGACCAAAGAGCTGTCAAAGGACACCAGAAACAAAATTGTAGACCTGCACCAGGCTGGGAAGACTGAATCTGCAATAGGTAAGCAGCTTGGTTTGAAGAAATCAACTGTGGGAGCAATTATTAGGAAATGGAAGACATACAAGACCACTGATAATCTCCCTCGATCTGGGGCTCCACGCAAGATCTCACCCCGTGGGGTCAAAATGATCACAAGAACGGTGAGCAAAAATACCAGAACCACACGGGGGGACCTAGTGAATGACCTGCAGAGAGCTGGGACCAAAGTAACAAAGCCTACCATCAGTAACACACTACGCCGCCAGGGACTCAAATCCTGCAGTGCCAGACGTGTCCCCCTGCTTAAGCCAGTACATGTCCAGGCCCGTCTGAAGTTTGCTAGAGTGCATTTGGATGATCCAGAAGAGGACTGGGAGAATGTCATATGGTCAGATGAAATCAAAATAGAACTTTTTGGTAAAAACTCAACTCGTCGTGTTTGGAGGACAAAGAATGCTGAGTTGCATCCAAAGAACACCATACCTACTGTGAAGCATGGGGGTGGAAACATCATGCTTTGGGGCTGTTTTTCTGCAAAGGGACCAGGACGACTGATCCATGTAAAGGAAAGAATGAATGGGGCCATGTATCGTGAGATTTTGAGTGAAAACCTCCTTCCATCAGCAAGGGCATTGAAGATGAAACGTGGCTGGGTCTTTCAGCATGACAATGATCCCAAACACACCGCCCGGGCAACGAAGGGGTGGCTTCGTAAGAAGCATTTCAAGGTCCTGGAGTGGCCTAGCCAGTCTCCAGATCTCAACCCCATAGAAAATCTTTGGAGGGAGTTGAAAGTCTGTGTTGCCCATCGACAGCCCCAAAACATCACTGCTCTAGAGGAGATCTGCATGAAGGAATGGGCCAAAATACCAGAAACAGTGTGTGAAAACCTTGTGAAGACTTACAGAAAACGTTTGACCTGTGTCATTGCCAACAAAGGGTATATAACAAAGTATTGAAAAACTTTTGTTATTAACCAAATACTTATTTTCCACCATAATTTACAAATAAATTCATTAAAAATCCTACAATGTGATTTTCTGGATATTTTTTTCTCATTTTGTCTGTCATAGTTGACGTGTACCTATGAATAAAATTACAGGCCTCTCTCATCTTTTTAAGTGGGAGAACTTGCACAATTGGTGGCTGACTAAATACTTTTTTTCCCCACTGTATATAGGTTGTATGTTGGGAGCTTTTGGAAAAGAGCACATTTAGAAAGATATGGCATATAGAAGCAAACCGGATGGACATCATGAAAATGATCGGAGAGGTTGAGAGTAGAAGTAGTTCAGGAGCAAAAAAAAAATATATATAATATAATTATTGTAAAATTAACTGTGTCCATAAGGTTTAGATAGTAAGTGTAGGCCGGAAGTAGAGGCCTGGGCATTGTTGTTCACTATTTTACTCCAAGTAGGGAAAGGATGGCGGGATTGAAAAGTAATAAAGGGGAGTATATATATAAAAAACATGGGGGATTGGAAGTGATGCAGACAATTACATTGATAGAAGATACAATCTATCTGCAATATTAAGCTGATCCATCCCCCAGAGAAAAAAAACAACAAAAAAAAAAAACAAAGAGGAGTGGGACAAAATCCCTCCTGAGATGTGTGCAAACCTGGTGGCCTACTACAAGAAACGTCTGACCTCTGTGATTGCCAACAAGGGTTTTGCCACCAAGTACTAAGTCATGTTTTGCAGAGGGGTCAAATACTTATTTCCCTCATTAAAATGCAAATCAATTTATAACATTTTTGACATGCATTTTTCTGGATTTTGTTGTTGTTATTCTGTCTCTCACTGTTCAAATAAACCTACCATTAAAATTATAGACTGATCATGTCTTTGTCAGTGGGCAAACGTACAAAATCAGCAGGGGATCAAATACTTTTTTCCCTCACTGTAGGTGTTCTAAAACTTTTGACCGGTAGTGTATATATCGATTTTTTTAAATATAATACCATCTTTGAGTACTAACAATCAAATAAAAGCTAGACAGTCAGGGAGAATCGCAAATTCCAAAAACCGGGCATTCAGGGCACATGCCCATTGATTTTGTTATAATGTTTGAGCAGAAAAACATAGCATTAGCCATGGCAAAATGCATAGAATTGCTGGAAATTTGCTTCAAACGACAACATTCTCTCTGTAGAATTGCAGAACATTGGCTTTAAAACAGCAACAACAAAATACGCCACCAAGATACCTTTACTTTTCTAACTAATAGACTATGTTAGAATTTACTCTTCCTCTTCCATCGAACTGTGGGGAGATCAAAAATAATTGAACTGTCTCCCAAATCTATTCCTTTTAAAATGTTGATTACTTCTACTATCATTCACCTGATGATAAGACAAGACGTGATTTTTTATTTTATTTTGCTAACATATGATGGGGGTCCCTGGGTCGCCGGTTTGCCTGGACGGGGGTCCCTGGGCAAGAAAAGTTTGAAAACATTTACATTTTAGTCATTTAGCAGACGCTCTTATCCAGAGCGACTTACAGTTAGTGAATACATCTTTTTTTTTATACTGGCCCCCCGTGGGAATCGAACCCACAACCCTGGCGTTGCAAACGCCATGCTCTATCAACTGAGCTACATCCCTGCCGGCCATTCCCTCCCCTACCCTGGACGACGCTGGGCCAATTGTGCGCCGCCCATGAGTCTCCCGGTCGCGGCCGGCTGCAACAGAGCCTGGATTCGAACCAGGATCTCTAGTGGCACAGTTAGCACTGCGATGCAGTGCCTTAGACCACTGCGCCACTCAGGAGTACAACCCCTCTTATAAGGAACATCTCATGACAGCCATATACGATGCAAATCATCACATCTTCATATCATTACTCAATAATTCATGCTCTCGTTTTGGTTTCCATATGTATTTCACACCTTGGGTAAGAAGGCTTATAGTCAACAAGGTTGTTTCTCTTTAATAAATCATGATAAGATGCCCAGCCCAACCCAGCACAAGAAAGCAATTTGTTGTGTAACCTCAACATCCTTTCTCAGAGGACACATTGTAAGCAGGCAATAATTTCTCATGTTAATCACCTTCACAACCCTAAATCACATGACCCACTGACATGCATGACATTGAGGTCAGAACACTGATTGAACAAGAGTCAGGAGAACCCTTGCACTACTGGCCATATGGAACGGTGTGGTCAAACAGTAGGCTCCCTCTGTGTTTCTTGTGTGTTTCCTGAGTGTTTCACAGAAATTCCGGGGAGGTCAGGCAACAGGACCATCACTATGAATTAAAGATGGCAGCGTGGCTACCAAGTGAAGCAACCGAGGCCCCTGAAATGGGCAGGATGATATTTTGCCTGACCCATTGAATGATTTCCCTCGTACTGAGTTGTGATTGGATGTTTAACAGGGAAGCCAAACTGTCTACTTTGCGTGCGTGCGCAAGCATTGCAAAATAAATGTACACATGAATGTTATTCAATCATTTCATCCACACTGCGTCTGCGATGCCAAACTCTAAAATATAACTTAGTTCTATTTGAGACGCTCGACACATTGCAAGTCCTGCCTCTTCCAGCTATAAAGGTGACCATATTCATGATCAGGTGAAATAACAACCCAATGTTAATCTCCCAGGACAAACTGCTAGCAACAGCTATCTAGCTAAAAGTTTCGACCACAGTTGGTTTTGGTGTTTTAACCTGCATGTCATGATTGCGTCTGGTGGGGAGAGACAAAATCAACGTGCCGCACACGGACGCACATGCAGGGCCGGTGTAGCCAAGGTGTAGATCGAGAACGAACAGCTCAGAGGCATACGAACGCCTCCACATTTTCTCACCTCGCCTTGTGAACGCTCTCACCACCAGGCCTGCTCATTACATGATTCCTGCTCAGGGATCCCCTATTCAGGGTTTCCCAAACTGTTTTGGTATAGTATTGGCTTTCTTTTGAATCAGTTTTATCAAATTACGTTCTCACAGATAATGGGTTAAAAAAATATATGTACAATGAAATACATTAAAACATGGTTTCAATGATAATGGGTTAATTGAACAGGTTTAATAGGCATGTTTTTCTAAGATGGAAGGTTACATAGGGCAGGGTTTCCCAAACTCATTGTGTCGAGGCACAGATCTGGGGAAGGGTACCAAAACATTGCTGCAGCATTGAAGGTCCCCAAGAACACAGTGGCCTCCATCATTCTTAAATGGAAGAAGTTTGGAACCACCAAGACTCTTCCTAGAGCTGGCCGCCCGGCCAAGCTGAGCAATCGGGGGAGAAGGGCCTTGGTCAGGGAGGTGACCAAGAACCCGATGGTCACTCTGACAGAGCTCTAGAGTTCCTCTGTGGAGATGGGAGAACCTTCCAGAAGGACAACAATCTCTGCAGCACTCCACCAATCAGGCCTTTATGGTAGAGAGACGGAAGCCACTCCTCAGTAAAAGGCACATAACAGCCCGCTTGGAGTTTGCCAAAAGGCCAAAACCTACTCCAGAGCGCTCAGGACCTAATCAAACAGCCAAGACAACGCAGGAGTGGCTTCGGGACAAGTCTCTGAATGTCCTTGAGTGGCCCAGCCAGAGCCCGGACTTGAACCTGATCTAACATCTCTGGAGAGACCTGAAAATAGCTGTGCAGCAAAGCTCCCCATCCAACCTGACAGAGCTTCAGAGGATCTGCAGAGAAGAATGGGAGAAACTCCCCAAATACAGGTGTGCCAAGCTTGTAGCGTCATACCCAAGAAGACTCGAGGCTGTAATCGCTGCCAAAGGTGCTTCAACAAAGTACTGAGTAAAGCGTCTGAATACTTACGTAAATGTGTTTTTTCTGTTTAATAAATTAGCCAATTGTGCTATTTTGTGTGTTTTTTCGCAATGTTTGTAACTTATTTTGTACATAATGTTGATGCTACCGTCTCTTATGACCGAAAAGAGATTATGGATATCAGATCAGCGATTACTCACCTCGAACTGGACAAATAATTTTTCTTTAATGAGTCTGACGCGAAGGATATAATGTCGCTCCCGGACAAGGCCCAAATCCCCGTCATTCGCATAAAGAAAATAAGGAAATACAGGAGGGGTGCCTTGTGAGAATTTGTCGGCGAGTGGTTAACCCGCCTCTACCATCCTTTCTATTGGCCAACGTGCAATCACTGGAGAATAAACTGGATCAGCTCCGTTCGAGACTATCCTACCATCGGGACATTAAAAACTGTAATATCTTATGTTTCAATAAGTGCATTGATGACGTCTTTCCCACAGTGACTGTACGTACATATCCCAACCAGAAGCCATGGATTACAGGCAACATCCGCACCGATCTAAAGGCTAGAGCTGCCACTTTCAAGGAGCGGAACACTAATCCGGACGCTTATAAGATCAAAGGTTCCCTGCTATGCCCTCAGACGAACCATCAAACAGGCAAAGCGTCAATACAGGACTAAGATTGAATCCTACTACACCAACTCTGATGCTTGTGGGATGTGGCAGGGCTTGAAAACTATTACGGGCTACAAAGGAAAACCCAGCCGTGAGCTGCCCAGTGACCGAGCCTACCAGACGGGCTAAATTACTGTTATGTTCGCTTCGAGGCAAGCAACACTGAAGCATGCATGAGAGCACTAGCTGTTCTGGACGACTGTGTGATCATGCTCTCCGTAGCCGATGTGAGCAAGACCTTTAAACAGGTCAACATTCACAAGGCTGCGGGGCCAGACGGATTACCAGGACGTGTACTCAGAGCATGCGCAGACCAACTGGCAAGTGTCTTCACTGATATTTTCAACCTCTCCCTGACTGAGTCTGTAATACCTACATGTTTCAAGCAGACCACCATAGTCCCTGTGCCCAAGAAAGTGAAGGTAACCTGCCTAAATGACTACCGCCCCGTAGCACTCATGTCGGTAGCCATTTGAATTTGTATTTATTATGGATCCCCTCTTCCTGGGGTCCAGCAAAATGAAGGCAGTTCATAAAAAATTTAAAACATTACAATACATTCACAGATTTCACAACACACTGTGTGCCCTCAGGCCCCTACTCCACCACTACCACATATCTTCAGTACATAATCCATGTGTACGTGTGTGTATGTTATTGTGTGTGTGTATGCATGTGTCTGTGCCTATGTTTGTGTTGCTTCACAGTCCCCGCTGTTCCATAAGGTGTTTTTTCTATCTGTTTTTTAAATCTAATTTCACTACTTGCATCAGTTACTTGATGTGGAATAGAGTTCCATGTAGTCATGGATCTAAATAGTACTGTGCACCTCCCATAGTCTGTTCTAGACTTGGGGACTGTGACGAGACCTTTGGTGACATGTCTTGTGGGGTATGCATGGGTGTCCGAGCTGTCCGCCAGTAGTTCAAACAGACAGCTTGGTGCATTTAACATGTCAATACCTCTCATAAATACAAGTAGTGATGAAGTCAATCTCTCCTCCAGGAGAGATTCTCATTAGCTCTCTGTGTACATCCAAGAGCCAGCCGTGCTGCCCTGTTCTGAGCCAATTGTCATTTTCCTAAGTCCTTTTTTGTGGCACCCGACCACACGACTGAACAGTAGTCCAGGTGTGACAAAACTAGGGCCTGTAGGACCTGCCTTGTTGATAGTGCTGTTAAGAAGGTAGAGCAGCGCTTTATTTTGGACATACTTCTCCCCATCTTAGCTACTGTTGTATCAATATGTTTTGACCATGACAGTTTACAATCCAGGGTTACTCCAAGCAGTTTAGTCACCTCACCTCTATAGGCTACCTGGCCTGCGTGAAAATGTAGGCATATAAATGTGCCCATTTGGGGATCTGATAGAATTTCTGATTGGCTTAACGCACCACCATTACTTTGAGAAGCTCCACAGCTCATTAATGTTTTCTTCACCTCAAACAGCCAGCAAACAGTATTTTTTTTACATCCATTGAGAATGACAATAGTTCCTCAATGTATTAGAAAAAAAAGGCCAGCTCTATCCCTTTCGATAACCACTCTGCGTGAAAGGGGAAAATGTCATGCTCTGATCCAGTGGAAACATCATAAAATACCTGATGACCTCTTATCCCTTGCACAAATAGCCTACAGCTGTGTTTGTCCCGAGCTCCCTGGTGCAGGAAACTCTGAGGGCCCAGAATATTTTATACAATGTTGCAAGTTTGCTAGAAATAGCTTCAGGCTGGACCCAAGTTGATAGTTGATACAATGTTTCAAGTTCGTTGCAGACAAGCCATGCGTTGCCAATGTGATTTATAGGATATTTATTTTTATCAGGATATTTTCTACCTGCAGGCTGCAATGTTTTTATTTGTTGGTTTATGTAGGCTATTTTTACACAGTTGGCAATGGCAATAGAAGTTACTTTTTAGGTTTGTATAATTTTCATTTAGATTTGGATAGAATTTTGATTAACCACATGACAAAGATTTTGAGATAAAAGGTTATAATAAATTAAATTAAACTGTTCCACGAAAATGTGCATATGAACAGATCGTTAGAAATGGTAAGAGTGGCACAGTGGTCTAAGGCACTGCATCGCAGTGCTAGCTGTGCCACTAGAGATCCTGGTTCGAATCCAGTCTCTGTCGTAGCCGGCCGCGACCGGGAGACCATGGGGCGGCGCACAATTGGCCCAGCGTCGTCCAGGGTAGGGGAGGGAATGGCCAGCAGGGATGTAGCTCAGTTGATAGAGCATGGTGTTTGCAACGCCAGGGTTGTGGGTTCGATTCCCATGGGGGGCCAGTATGAAAAAATAAATAATGTATGCACTCACTAACTGTAAGTCGCTCTGGATAAGAGCATCTGCTAAATGACTAAAATGTAAATGTAAGATAAATTGGCATTCCACATGAGAAAGTTTGCCGACTCCTCGTGTAGCCTATTACCGGCTACTTCAGGAGAGTAACGGCAGAATCTGCGAAAGCCAGCAGGAGCGGGAGGAGGATGGTTGGGTCAGGTTATGTTTTTTATTTATTTTGGTTATCTTGATCTCTGGCTTCCTCTTGAGTAATTTGTGTCCAGTGGTGTAAAGTACTTAAGTAAAAATACTTTAAAGTACTACTTTAGTCAGGTTTTTTTTAGGTATCTGTTCTTTACTTTACTATTTATTTGTTTAACTACTTTTACTTTTACTCCACTACATTCCTAAAGAAAATAATGTACTTTTTACTCCATGCACTTTCCCTGACACCCAAAAGTACTTGTTACAGCAGGACAAGAAAATGGTCACATTCACGCACTTATCAAGAGAACATCCCTGGTCATCACTACTTCCTCTGATCTGGCAGACTCAATAAACACAAATGCTTTGTTTGTAAATTTTGTCTGAGAGTTGGAGTGTGCTCCTGGCTATTCGTAAATGATTTTTTTTTTAAATAATCTTGCCATCTGGTTTGCTTAATATAAGGAATTGTATACTTTAATTTTGATACTTAAGTATATTTGAGAAATTACATATACTTTGATACTTTTTTTGTCGGGGACAGCCCTAGTCTGGGCTAAAAACTAATGTGGAAAAGGGAGATTCTCACGAACATGGAGTTGTTCCCCATTTTGCTCTACGACCCCCACATTTTGCTCTACAACCCCCACAAGTGTCACAGGACTAGTCTGAAGGTAACCGGTATCAGTTAAAAATAATAATGAAAGTATGGAGGTAGTTTTGTGCCTACCCCCTTGAACTTTATTATATCTCCTAGATATAGGACAGACACTTTTTTGCCATTCATAAATGGTTATTCAATGCGTTTCTATGAGCTATAGTAGTAAAGGCCAAATTCATTCATATATATATATTTTTTTTTATATACCTAAAGGGGTTCTAAAATTCAAAATGAAATAGATAAATGATCCATGGTATGACCATCTTAAAACAATTCCATGTCAGCCAACGGCTTAAAAATTAAACATGTACACTGCCAGCACTGAATCTCCAATGATACTTGCATTAGTGCATGTGATACTATGCAGAAATCACTCAGCCATTTTCTGGATGCTAGAATTCTAGTACTTCACCTAATTTCAGTTTATGTGACAAAACAAGCATGTATAGTGTAGAGAATCATTGTACAAACTAAACTGCTGTGAAATATACACTACCGGTCAACAGGTTTAGAACACCTACTCATTCAAGGGATTTTATTTATTTGTACAATTTTCTATATTGTAGAATAATAGTGAAGACATCAAAACTATGAAATAACACATATGGAATCATGTAGTAACTATAAAAGTGTTAAACAAATCAAAATATATTTGAGATTCTTCAAATAGCCACCCTTTGCCTTGATGACAGCTTTGCACACCATTTGGCATTCTCTCAACCAGCTTCACCTGGAATGCTTTTCCAACAGTCTTGAAGGAGTTCCCACATATGCTTAGCACTTTTTGGCTGCTTTTCCTTCACTTTGCGGTCCAAATGATCCCAACAATCTCAATTTGGTTGAGGTCGGGGGATTGTGGAGGCCAGGTCATCTGATGCAGCACTCTATCACTCTTCTTCTTGGTAAAATAGCCCTTACACAGCCTGGAGGTGTATTGGGTCATTGTCCTCTTGAAAAACAAATGATTGTCCCACTAAGCCCAAACCAGATGGGATGGCGTATCGCTGCAGAATGCTGTAGTAGCCATGCTGGTTAAGTGTGCCTTGAATTCTAAATAAATCACAGACAGTGTCACGAGCAAAGCACCCCCACACCATAACACCTCCTCCTCCATGCTTTACGGTGGGAAATACACATGCGGAGATCATCCGTTCACCCACACCGCGTCTCACAAAGACACGGCAGTTGGAACCAAAAATCTCAAATTTGGACTCCAGACCAAAGGACACCTTTCCACGGGTCTAATGTCCATTGCTCGTGTTTCTTGGCCCAAGCAAGTCTCTTCTTCTTATTGGCGTCCTTTAGTAGTGGTTTCTTTGCAGAAATTCGACCACGAAGGCCTGATTCACACAGTCTCCTCTGAACAGTTGATGTTGAGATGTGTCTGTTACTTGAACTCTGTGAAGCATTTATTTGGGCTGCAATTTCTGAGGCTGGTAACTCTAATGAACTTATCCTCTGCAGCAGTGGTAACTCTGGGTCTTCCATTACTGTGGCAGTCCTCATGAGAGCCAGTTTCATCATAGCGCTTGATGGTTTTTGTGACTGCACTTGAAGAAACAAAGTTCTTGACATTTTCCGTATTGACTGACCTTCATGTCTTAAAGTAATGATGGACTGTCGTTTCTCTTTGCTTATTTTAGCTGTTCTTGCCATAATATGGACTTGTTTTTTTACCAAATAGTATTTTACCAAATAGGGCTACCTTGTCACAACACAACTGATTGTCTGAAACGCATTAAGAAGGAAAGAAATTCCACAAATTAACTTTTAAGAAAGCATACAGTGAGGGGAAAAAAGTATTTGATCCTCGGCTGATTTTGTACATTTTCCCACTGACAAAGAAATGATCAGTCTATAATTTTAATGGTAGGTTTATTTGAACAGTGAGAGACAGAATAACAACAAAATGTCAAAATGTTATAAATTGATTTGCATTTTAATGAGGGAAATAAGTATTTGACCCCCTCTCAATCAGAAAGATTTCTGACTCCCAGGTATCTTTTATACAGGTAACGAGCTGAGATTAGGAGCACACTCTTAAAGGGAGTGCTCCTAATCTCAGTTTGTTACCTGTATAAAAGACACCTGTCCACAAACTCTCCACCATGGCCAAGACCAAAGACCTCTCCAAGGATGTCAGGGACAAGATTGTAGACCTACACAAGGCTGGAATGGGCTACAAGACCATATCCAAGCAGCTTGGTGAGAAGGTGACAACAGTTGGTGCGATTATTCGCAAATGGAAGAAACACAAAATAACTGTCAATCTCCCTCGGCCTGGGGCTCCATGCAAGATCTCACCTCGTGGAGTTGCAATGATCATGAGAATGGTGAGGAATCAGCCCAGAACTACACAGGAGGATCTTGTCAATGATCTCAAGGCAGCTGGGACCATAGTCACCAAGAAAACAATTGGTAACACACTACGCCGTGAAGGACTGAAATCCAGCAGCGCCCGCAAGGTTCCCCTGCTCAAGAAAGCACATATACAGGCCCGTCTGAAGTTTGCCAATGAACATCTGAATGATTCAGAGGAGAACTGGGTGAAAGTGTTGTGGTCAGATGAGACAAGAATCGAGCTCTTTGGCATCAACTCAACTCACCGTGTTTGGAGGAGGAGGAATGCTGCCTATGACCCCAAGAACACCATCCCCACCGTCAAACATGGAGGTGGAAACATTATGCTTTGGGGGTGTTTTTCTGCTAAGGGGACAGGACAACTTCACTGCATCAAAGGGCCGATGGACGGGGCCATGTACCGTCAAATCTTGGGTGAGAACCTCCTTCCCTCAGCCAGGGCATTGAAAATGGGTCGTGGAAGGGTATTCCAGTATGACAATGACCCAAAACACACGGCCAAGGCAACAAAGGAGTGGCTCAAGAAGAAGCACATTAAGGTCCTGGAGTGGCCTAGCCAGTCTCCAGACCTTAATCCCATAGAAAATCTGTGGAGGGAGCTGAAGGTTCGAGTTGCCAAACGTCAGCCTCGAAACCTTAATGACTTGGAGAAGATCTGCAAAGAGGAGTGGGACAAAATCCCTCCTGAGATGTGTGCAAACCTGGTGGCCAACTACAAAAAAACGTCTGACCTCTGTGATTGCCAACAAGGGTTTTGCCACCAAGTACTAAGTCATGTTTTGCAGAGGGGTCAAATACTTATTTCCCTCATTAAAATGCAAATCAATTTATAACATTTTTGACATGCGTTTTTCTAGATTTTTTAATAGACTGATCATGTCTTTGTCAGTGGGCAAACATACAAAATCAGGAGGGGATCAAATACTTTTTTCCCTCACTGTACCTGTTAATTGAAATGCATTTCAGGCCCTCATGAAGCTCGTTGAGAGAATGCCAAGAGTGTGCAAAGCTGTCATCAAAGCAAAGGGTGGCTATTTTAAAATATATTTTGATTTGTTAAACACTTTTTTGGTTACTACATGATTCCATGTGTTATTTCATAGTTTTGACGTCTTCACTATTATTCTACAATGTAGAAAAAATAAAGAAAAACCCTTGAATGTGTAGATGTTCTAAAACGTTTGGCCGGTAGTGTATTTTCCATAACCAAAAATATTGTATTTTCAGCAGTTTGAAGCTGGTGTACAAAACTGAAAGTAAAAGACGCAAAAATGAAACTTACGAATGGGAAGCATAGAAATAGCTCACATAGAACAGATATCCCGCTTCTTAGACTTGCTTTCAATGCAAATGACAGATCTATAACTCACATTTCTATGTTGCAGCTTTAAGAGCCTGATAAGATTTACATTGAAAAGATTGTGACCATTTGTTTACAATATTGTGGTCAATACATTTGAAAGTGTTATGTAAAGATTATGTTTGGAGGCATTATTTCATGTTATTGAACCAACTTAATTTCTTGATTACATGGAATTTATATAATTGCTTGTAACCAAATTGAAGAATTTTGGTTAGGTAATTCGAAAGCGAAAATTTTACATGGAAGAAGATGAAAAAATGTGTTCTATTTACATGAAATATTTTGTTCTATTTACATGAAATAAATAGAACTATTAGAAATGTTGTATTTATGTTATTTATTAGGTTTAACCAAAAAGGAAAAGTAAGTTGAGTCTTGAAAGAAATAGGTTGCAACTTGAAATATAGGTCTGTTAATAATCAAATATATCAGTTGGCATTGAATCATATTTGGTTTCAACAAATGTTGTATTTTTTTAAAAATTGAATTTACAATTTACTTGTAACCAGTTGAAGTATGTTTTTTAGGTTGATCCAAATAGTTATTTTTTACAGTGTACCTGGAACCAAAAAGGGTTCTACCTGGAACCAAAAAGGGTTCTCCTATGGGACCCCCCAAGAACCCTTTTGGAACCCTTTTTCTAAGAATGTGGCCAGTAATTACTACAGTATGGATACTCTAGTGCTTACTCTAGTGTGGCTCAGTTGGTAGAGCATGGCGCTTGCAACACCAGGATAGGATAGTAGATTTGATTCCCACTGGTGCCACCTACGCGAAAATTTATGCACAGTCGCTTTGCATGGCATATGACTGGTTCTTATGAACTAACCACACAAGTCTTATTAAAAGCTGAATACCAGGTGTTAGAATCCTGTCTGGCACTCCATCCAGCTTAACGTGGCAGGAAGTAATTTTGTTTCTACGGTGATTACTGAAATGGCTCAGAGAGTTAATCAATAGCACTAGCAAGCGCATTATTGCATTTAATCAGGCCTGGGATTGCTGAGATGAATTCCTCCGTCCGGTCGCCTGCCACACCGGGACGGGATGACAGTGTCCTGAATACTCATCATTGCGTTAGCGTCCTCATTATACACTGTGACACTGCCGTACTGGACTGACCTTGTGAGGGACCTCCTCTATCAGCTCTCTCTCTAATTTACACTTAATACCAGGACACAGTCCCCCTGATGCAAGACAGTCAGGAGGAATGATACTGACATACCTGAAAAATTGCCCTGTATGTGTCCCAAATGGCAACCTATTCCCTATTTAGTGCACTACTTTTGACAAGGCTCTAGTCAAAAGTAGTGCACTACATAGGGAATAGGGTACCATTTGGGACACATCCCTACCCTGTCACATTTCTGTGTGTTAATCTAGATAGTACATCCCAAATATTCCCAAAGGTAGGCTACCGTAAAGAAGGCAGATATTTCTTAACAACACAGTATTAAGTGATACTTTCCCATTCGAGGCATAGATGTGTTATTGGATTTATTTTATTTGGTTATATCATTATCATTGTCTATGTTCTAAGAGCTCCTGACAACTTTCCCGAAAGTATGTAGATTCCTCGAGAACACATCTGTTTTGAGCCTGGTGTGTTTTAGAGGGCCAGACTGCCATCTGGGTCGTAGTCATTTGGTGCCAAACGGAAGAAGCCGGACTGAAACAGGGAGGAACTAATCAAAAATGTATTTATCACATGCGCCGAATACAACAGGTGTAGACCTTACCGTGAAATGCTTACTTACAAGCCCTTAACCAACAATGCAGTTAAGAAAAATAAGAGTTAAATAAAAAGTAACAATAAAATAACAATAACAAGGCTATATACAGGGGGTACCGGTACCGAGTCAATGTGCGGGAATACAGGTTAGTCGAGATAATATGTATATGTAGGTAGGGGTAAAGTGACTATGCATAGATAATAAAGTGAGTAGCAGCAGCGTAAAAAAAAAAGGGTGGGGGGGTGGGGGTGATCAATGCAAATAGTGCGGGTAGCCATTTTATTAGCTATTCAGCAGTCTTATGGCTTGGGGGTAGAAGCTGTTAAGAAGCCTTTTGGACCTAGACTTGACACTCCGGTACCGCATGCCGTGCGGTAGCAGAGAGAACAGTCTATGACTAGGGTGGCTGGAGTCTTTCGCAATTTTTATGGCCTTTGACACCGCCTGGTATAGAGGTCCTGGATGGCAGGAAGCTTGGCCCCCATGATGTACTGGGCTGTACGCACTACCCTCTGTAGCGCCTTGCGGTCGGAGGCCGAGCAGTTGCCATATCAGGCGATGATGCAACCAGTCAGGATGCTCTCGATGGTGCAGCTATATAACTTTTTGGGGATCTGAGGACCCATGCCAAATCTTCTCAGTCTCCTGAGGGGGAATAGGCATTGTCGTGCCCTCTTCACAACTGTCTTGGTGTGTTTTGACCATGATAGTTTGTTGGTGATGTGGACACCAAGGAACTTGAAGCTACCTGAACCTGTCCAATAACAAACAAAATCGTTTTGGTTTTCAGTTACAAAGCATTTTGCTATGGTTTGCCCTAATAAATACAACTCAGTTGTTCTCCACGTTTAGTGTCTGTCTACTCCTAAAGGGAAGAACTTAGCCTTGACCTAAAGTGTGTCACTCAGAACAGAGCATTCTCTCCCCATAAAGCAGCCAGCGAATATCTCCTAAGACAGATCTCCCCCACCACTAGCGTCTCTGAAAGAACTCAGACTCCCCTCAACAAACAGTGGAAACACGCGCACAAACTAGCCTGGAAACACGTACAGTGCAGCACAGCCGCTTTGCTCGCTCTACCCATCTCAATAACCACTCAATATCAATATAGTCCTCAGAGCATCTGGTTTGTTTTATAGCAGCGGTTCCGCTTCATCTGCCATCACACCATCCGTGGCAGCGTACAAAAGCTCTGAATACAGCCTGCTTTAGAGGTTTTACTGCAATGCAATACTAATGTATTATACCTCAAAGGCTGAACTTTGGGTTTAGAATCCCATTTGCCCATTTATGACTCATGACAACAGAAAGGTATATTGAGCAGGGCTTCCATTGCTTCTATTTCCAAATCCAACATTGGATTATACTGCATCATACTTCATGTGAGGTATTGAAAAATGAATTCTACAACAGCTGTATCTTGGTTTGGTGCAGCTGAGAGAGGTTTATCATAATATTCCTTGTTAGTTGGAATCAATAGCATATTTATTTAACTGGAGAACAGATGCGAGCTGAAAATTAGAACATGATGTTAGATCAATTACACTCCAATGAAACGCGGCAGCTGTCTGCATTATGAATCTATGAAAACAGACTTCGCAAATCACAGACCAACTGCTCAGTGATCATAATTTCATCATAGAGCATAAGTTTGTTTGCTTGCGTGTGTAAAGAGGGGTATTATTGCGGGATAAATAACAGCTCATGGGGTCTGTGTCACTTACATTGGTTCATTTCACTCATTTACCTACTAACCAGGTAGCTCATTCATTTACCTACTAACCAGGTAGCTCATTCAAGACCGGTGTCCCATTTGATATGTCAACCAGGGCTGATGGAGGATTAGAATGAGAGCACACCCAGGCTACTTCCCAAATGCCACCCTATTCCCTATAGCAGGGGTTTTCAAATCTCTCCTCGAGGACACCCAGCCATTCCATGTATTTGAACTATTCCACATCTAGCACACCCGATTTATCTTGTCAGCTAATCATCAAGCCCTTGAATATGTGAATCAGGTGATCTATATTAGGGCTACAACAAAATTGTGAAATGACTGGGTGTCCCCGAGGAGAGGTTTGAAAACCACTGCCCTATAGTACACTATGTGGGTATTGGGTACCATTTGGGACACAAGCCCCAGATATGCTTCAGCCCAGCTTGCAGGGGCAACATCACACTGCACCTGAAAACCCATAAGCAACAGGAAGAAAATAAAACCTAGGTGGCCTTCATTGGGTTTCATAAGGGAAGAAGCCTAGCTTATACAGGAGGATACCTGAGCCATCCAAAAATAAACACACAGATATTGTAGTCACATCTCTATCCACTGGGATGATTTATAAGCACTGAAACTTAACGTCACCAATCACTGAATAGATCTGTGGGATGCCAGATGCCCATTGCTAGTGGGGATAGAGCGAAGCCAATGAATCAAAGCGAAAGTTGTCTGGATGTACAGTGAGGGAAAAAAGTATTTGATCCCCTGCTGATTTTGTACATTTGCCCACTGACAAAGAAATGATCAGTCTATAATTTTAATGGTAGGTTTATTTGAACAGTGAGAGACAGAATAACAACAAAAAAATCCAGAAAAACACATGTCAAAAATGTTATAAATTGATTTGCATTTTAATGAGGGAAATAAGTATTTGACGCCTCTGCAAAACATGACTTAGTACTTGGTGGCAAAACCATTGTTGGCAATCACAGAGGTCAGACGTTTCTTGTAGTTAGCCACCAGGTTTGCACACATCTCAGGAGGGATTTTGTCCCACTCCTCTTTGCAGATCTTCTCCAAGTCATTAAGGTTTCGAGGCTGACGTTTGGCAACTCGAACCTTCAGCTCCCTCCACAGATTTTCTATGGGATTAAGGTCTGGAGACTGGCTAGGCCACTCCAGGACCTTAATGTGCTTCTTCTTGAGCCATTCCTTTGTTGCCTTGGCCATGTGTTTTGGGTCATTGTCATGCTGGAATACCCATCCACAACCCGTTTTAACATTTACATTTACATTTTAGTCATTTAGCAGACGCTCTTATCCAGAGCGACTTACAGGAGCAATTAGGGTTAAGTGCCTTGCTCAAGGGCACATTTACGTCATTTAGCAGACGCTCTTATCCAGAGCGACTTACAAATTGGTGCATTCACCCTATAGCCAGTGGGATAATTTTAATGCCCTGGCTGAGGGAAGGAGGTTCTCACCCAAGATTTGACGGTACATGGCCCCGTCCATAGTCCCGTTGATGCGGTGAAGTTGTCCTGTCCCCTTAGCAGAAAAACACCCCCAAAGCATAATGTTTCCGCCTCCATGTTTGACGGTGGGGATGGTGTTCTTGGGGTCATAGGCAGCATTCCTCCTCCTCCAAACACGGCGAGTTGAGTTGATGCCAAAGAGCTCCATTTTGGTCTCATTTGACCACAACACTTTCATCCAGTTCTCCTCTGAATCATTCAGATGTTCATTGGCAAACTTCAGACGGGCATGTACAGTGCTCCTAATCTCAGCTCGTTACCTGTATAAAAGACACCTGGGAGCCAGAAATCTTTCTGATTGAGAGGGAGTCAAATACTTATTTCCCTCATTAAAATGAAAAAATCAATTTATAACATTTTTGACATGCATTTTTCTGGATTTTGTTGTTGTTATTCTGTATCTTACTGTTCAAATAAACCTACCATTAAAATTATAGACTGATCATTTCTTTGTCAGTGGGCAAACGTACAAAATCAGCAGGGGATCAAATACCTTTTTCCCTCACTGTATTAGGAGATAAGGTTGATGACAGCAGAAGCGCATTGAGCAGAGAGACAGCACGCTTTGAAGATACACGTAGCTACCCATTAGGCACAGACGTCAGTTAAACGTCTGGTTTTGATTTACATTTGGTTTAGTTGTCAACTAACGTGAATTCAATGTGAAATAAACAAAAAATGGCAACATGTAATTGGATTTAGGTAAAAAGTTGGGGAAGGGTCGTTCAAAACTCTGACGCAGTTGTCAAGTCAAGACATCCGTCAGTGCTGCTGTAAACCGCATCACAAGAGACATGCTGAACAGGAGATGTGTAAAAAACACTATATAATTGAAGCAATTTCAATGTTGTTTGAGTTACTTTGTGTATCACCAAATTAGCTTGAGATGATTTTTCTGCAACACTGCATCCAAGTTTCTTGACATAGACGTTTGAAAGAGCTGTCAGTCAAGGCAAGCTCATGAATATAAGCTCCCAGCCCACTCAGCCTGTCTTTTCAAACTTCCTGGTAGTTAGCCTTGAGAGAAAAGTACTTTTCAGAATGACTGTTCAGGACCTTTAAGGTTAGGGTTAGGTAACATGCTAAATAGTTGCAAAGTAATTAAAAAGTAGTAAGGAGTTACAATGGTACTAATAAGCTAAAATGATAACATTGTCCGTGACGAGATTCAAACACGCAACCTTTGGGTTGCTAGACTTTCGAGTTTTGCCTTAAGTAATGTTCCGTCTTATGTAACCATACCAAACGTAACATATCATACTAATTTGAGTGTCCCGGATTTACATTGACTATGTTACGTCTTGTCTGAGACCAGGCTGCTCCAGTAGGCTTTAAGAGGCCAAACGTAGACCATGCATAAACAATCCCTTATGCCTTTGTTATTAATCTATACCATACCTAGACCTATTTACTTATGCATCTCTTTGTCTAATCCTTGATGCAGTGTTGTAGTACTCAAGACCAGTCTCGAGTCCTATCTCGAGACCACATATTGAGTGTCTCGGTCTTGTCTCGGCGTAGGATACACTCGGTCTTGACGGTATTGGATAATGAGGACTTGTGCTTTTTTTGCTGAGAACAAGCCAAATATTCACAGTCCTTTCATGAAACATTAATATCTTATCTCCTATTGAAACCTGGACTTCCTACTTTACTCGTAACTTTACTGTCCTTTACTTTCATTGAAAAATATCCTCAAACTTTGCCTTGCTTGTCAGAATTTCCTTGATTTGCTGGTAGGGAAGAGTGGGGATATTGTTTGAAAGTTGCACGCTCACTATTAGTAACCGGGGAAGTTGTAACATATTTTGTCCTTTTATCTATTATAGACCTGGTTGGGTCAGTGATCATTTGTAGAGTGGCTCTCTATTTGCCCTCAGCATGCATTTTTTCACCATTCTGAATGTCTAAAGAATCCATATGTTCTTCTGAAATATGAACACAGAAATACTGGACATTTTGAACTCTTATTATGGTGATGATTTGACACAATTACAAACATGTTCTTGAATTGGACTCACATTTTTCTGGTCTCGGTCTTGACTTGGTCTCGGACCCCTACCGGTCTCGGTCTTGACTCAGAGTCAAATTGCTCCGGTCTTGGTCTCGCTTTAGGTGGTCTCGAACACAACATTGCCTTTATGTAATTACTTTCTAGTCATGCTTGTGTGAGATGCAAAGTGTCGTTCTCCCTAAACTAAAGAATTCCCTCTTTCCAGGTAGTTTGATGAGATAGAAACCATGAAGTATATCTGCGTCCCAAATGGCACCTTATTCCCTATATTGTACACTACTTTTGACCAGGGCCCAGTGCGGGCATAGGTTTGAATCCAGCCTACTGCCCTTTGACACAACCTCTCTCCACTGTAATCCTCTCTATCTATTCAATAAAGTCAGAAAAGACCTTAAAATATTTATTCAATAAAGAAAAGGAATACACTATGTAGGGAATAGGGTGCCATTTGGGACACAGCCTATATATCCCCATAGCCAGAAATCAAATGACAACACCCTCAGCTCTGTCATCAAACAGCCTCTCTATACACTCTGATCCTGAATCCATGGTTATTAATTCCACTCTTAGCCTTTGTTTAGCTCTTCAAGTAACTGATATTTATAGCTGCTCGGCTATCACCGCTCTACCCACATCCTTTTTTCAGAGCTTCCATGTGCTATTTGGTGTCATTACACACATCCAGATGATACAGTACACCCACTCAGATCCACAGTAGGCTACACAACACAAGTCCAACTGGGAATGGCATGCGCTCTACGAAACCAATCAGGGCGCTTCCCGGCAACAGTGCAAGGCACACTGGGACTCATTAAAAACAATAACTGTCTCAAACACCCAGGCAGTCCGCAGACTCTGCACACACTGACGATGGAGACCAACCCCAGGAAGATGTTTATTTTTAAACAAGCATGAATTTGAACAATGAGAGGGATTATATAATGATTGTGTCAGAATTCTCTGAGGGAACATGGCTGACTCATTCAGGATTAACAGAGACAGACTGCCTTCTAAATGGCACCCTATTTCCCATAATGCACTACTTTTTACTAGGGCCAATAGGGCTCTGATCATAAATAGTGCACACTAGGGCATAGGGTGCCATTTGGGATGCAAACAGTCAACAGTGGCTCCAAAGCTAAAAAACAACAACATTTTGATCAGCTCTCTTGAATGCTGTACCATTCTCCTCCCTATTCCTATTCATTCATTCCTATTAATTTCGCTAAATGATTTTTCCAGTTAGAGTTTCACTGAGAGCATTGTGGGAACTTACAATGTTGTTAGACTGGCACAGATCGAGACAAGGTGAAAGACCAACAGTCAGAGGGAATAAGACAGGACAGACATATAGGCCTGCAGTTTTATTGAGAGGCCTACTCAGAAAGTAATGGGAAGACAGACAGTACAAGACAAAACAGAAACAGAGAAAAGTCAAACAAAATACATTGTCACTTTCCAAACGTACAGATGGCAACTGACTCCTCCATGATCTGATTTTGGTTCAGAGAGAGAATGATACCGCAGGTCACCACTCCCACACAGACACTACACACATTGATTCAGGATCAGTGAGATGACGGCATCCCTGCTTATCATTCTGACAGGGGCAACAGAAACACTCACCTCTCAATTCAGCTCTATGCCACCTGGTAATAACCCTACCGTCTCTGCACTGCAAGGCAACCTCAAAAAAAGGGACCATTTATCCACAATGGCTTCTACAGTGCTATGAAAAAGTATTTGCCCCCTTTCTAATTTTCTCTACTTTTGCATATTTGTGATACTGAATGTTATCAGATCTTCAACCAAAACCTAATATTAGATAAAGGGAACATAAGTGAACAAATAACACAACAATTTCATAGTTGGGTTTTCGCCAGGCATTACTGGAACCATGTCGTCCAAAAAGTTATACTTTTGAATCATCTGTCCATAGAACGTTCTTCCAAGAGTCAAACTTGAGTCAACTTTTTTGACGAGATGGGTCCCATTATGCCTGGCGAAAACCAAACACTGCATTCCACCGTAAGAATATCATACCAAAAGGTCAAGCATGGTGGTGGTGGTGTGATGGTTTGGGGATGCTTTGCTGCCTCAGGACCTGGACGACTTGCCTTAATAGAAGGAACCATGAATTCTGCTCTGTATCAGAGAATTCTACAGGAGAATGTCAGACCATCCATCTGTGAGCTGAAGCTGAAGCGCAGCTGGGTCATGCAGCAAGACAATGATCCAAAACACACAATCAAGTCTACATGAAAATTGCTAAAAAGCAACAAATTGGAAGTTTTGGAATGGCCTAGTCAATTGAGATGTTGTGGCAGGACTTGAAACGAACAGTTCATGCTTGAAAACCCACACGTCACGGAGTTAAAGCAGTTCTGCATGGAAGAGTGGGCCAAAATTCATCCACAGCGATGTGAAAGACTGATCAACAACTACAGGAAGCATTTGGTTGGAGTCATTGCAGCTAAAGGTGGCACAACCAGTTATTGAGTGTAAGGGGGCAATTCATTTTTCACACAGGGGAATTGGGTGTTGCATAACTTTGTTTATGAAATAAATATGTAATTGTTGTGTTATTTGTTCACTTATGTTCCCTTTATCTAATATTAGGTTTTGGTTGAAGATCTGATAACATTCAGTATCACAAATGTGCAAAAGTTGAGAAAATTAGAAAGGGGGAAAATACTTTTTCATAGCACTGTAAATGTTATACACAAAGTGTTAAACTAGGGCAAGGCAGGGAAAACCGATCAAAATACCTGTATAATGGCAGATTTCCCTGCCAAGACTATAATCAACCAAGGTGTATGTGCTACCCTTAAGAGATTACTACCATGTCATTAAGGAAATATCTCTCTAGAGAAAGGAAAATAACAAAATGCTTACAAATCGCATAGTAGATGTCATGTAGTGGTATAAGGCACTGCATCACTAGAGATCCTGGTTCGAATCCAGGCTCTGTCGCAGCCGGCCACGACCGGGAGACTCATGGGCGGCGCACAATTGGCCCAGCGTCGTCCAGGGTAGGGGAGGGAATGGCCGGCAGGGATGTAGCTCAGTTGATAGAGCATGGCGTTTGCAACGCCAGGGTTGTGGGTTCGATTCCCACGGGGGGCCAGTATAAAATATATATATATATATATATATATATAAAATGTATTAACTAACTGTAAGTCGCTCTGGATAAGAGCGTCTGCTAAATGACTAAAAAATGTAAATGTAAAAAAAAAATGTAGTATGTTTTATGAATATGACATCAATAAACTCATGGGTCACACATAGTTCTCACTTTAATGGGGCAATCTGGGATTGGTACATCTATTTATGGATTTTTAAATTAATTATATATGTGTCTAATAAACTGTCTAACCCCATAAGGACCCAAAATATAAGCTTGTTTTACTCCAATGTTTGAAAACAATGTAAATGTAAACAAATACTGTATAGCTTCAAAACATGGTTAAATCGAATATTAGAATAGTATACAGTAGTTGATTATTTTAATCATTAACGTTAACCTGGGACACTCACTAAGTTTATGTCCTGAAGTTTAGAAGTTTAACCCTGTCCCTGACACAAGCAGCCTGCCCTGTTTTGATTTTCCTTTATGGACTCATGTACAGAAAAACTTTTTCCCTGAATAGTATTAGTGAGAAGACGTAAACGCTATTTTTTGGGGTCTATTTTAGTTTAGTTTTTCCATATACTATACCTTCCGCGGATCATACGGCAGCTGAAAAGCCCATCTTTCGCACTGCAACAACTGGGCAGGTAAGTATCTTTTTTACTATAATACAAATGGCTACATATTGACCACGACTGTCGACTTACCATATTTGCTGTCAGCGAAGGTAGTTGAAAGAGACTGGCAAAGATACAACACAGCGAAGATGGAACACGGCAAATCCATTAGGCTACTCTTTACTAATCCATTGCACACCTTTGATAAAACATCATAATGTCAGTTTTAGATAAAGATGGTCGAAAATCGCTGGATGAAATAACAGCGTGTGAAAGTGGAAATATGAGATTTGCGGAGCAATGTCTCGGGTCCGCCACTTCACTCCTGCAGTCGTAACAGGATTCAGCACCGCGAACAGCAACCTTCAGAAGGCGCCCCTCCTAAATTCTGACGTCAAACAGGCATGGCTAGGGGCCCGTGCATGGTCTCTGAGCATGCACCTCATGCAGTAATTAATGATTCGCCAGTCTAACCACGAACATGGTACAATACCATTTAAAGAGTAAACAGACAAAGTGAAATTGAACAGAAGTTGATGAAATATTTTTTTTTTAAAAACTCTAGAGTAGGCAAACAAAAGGTAAAACTAAAATATGCAATACATCCAAGTGGGCTAGGGGGAAGTCTTCTCAAGTCTATCTCAGAAAGCCAGTCACTCAGTACACTATTTATATTCATAGAGGGGACTCGCACCAGTGTTCAATCACCAGCTGTAAGGGAATGCAAATGCATCGCAAATGGCACCCTATCCCCCCTATAGGCCCTGTTCAAAAGTAGTGCAGTAACAACAGTCTAATGTAAATGAACGCATTAATAGTGGACTCAGCATCTGAATAAACCATCAAGTTAATATAATTGTCTGTATAAACAGTAGCAGGATAATTATATAATACCATACCATAATATATAATGGCTACTCAAGTTTATACAGAATACTTGTAAAAACCATAGATGGGTTGGTTGGTTGTTTAGCAACAAAAACGATGCACGCGCAAGCATGGGGCAAAACAGATGCGGTTGGCTTAGATTGTTGACATGTAAGCTATATTTCGTCTCCATAAATACATTTGCACAATGACCACTTGTCTCTCAAATACAATTTTACAGTTGTTGGTTCGGTAGCTGGCGAATTTTAGCCATATTAGCATTGACATTAAATCAGTCAATACACCTCAAAACAAGACATGGTTTCAATCACAACATGAAACAAGCTGAAACGACCCACTTACGATTCTCCACATTGCAGTTTCTTGTCATTCTTGCTAGCAATCTGGCCATTCAGAATCAGAACAGGCTGACTTCTTCACCATGGAAGCGCCCACATCGTTTTCGTGAGTTGTCAGCCAACCCATCTACGGTAAGACATGTATGACTTACTTGACTTTTGCGCTCTGGAGAGCTCGGTGTTTTCCTCCAGCGGGTTCGGTGTTGGGCGGTCTTCACTTCCGTCAAGGATGTCCCTCCACAGACCTTCTCCAGCTGTTCCTGGGTCTTCCTGGTGATCTTTCCCCTGTGTGTTTCAGGTTAATTAAAGCCTGTCTGGAAAGTCTGAACGGTTTGTGTTGGGTGGAGCAAAACTAAACGCTAACAAACCAAATTTCCATCAATAAATTGTTCTAACATAATACATATGATAAAATACAATTTGTAGATGGTATAGGTCAGATGATTTCCTTAGAGACATTTTAGAGAGAATCCACAATGACAAGGTTGAAACTAAAATTTCAATTTATTTTTAGCAGTTAACAATGTTACACACAGTTCAGTTTATGCAGCATAGCTATATATACACTGAGGCAATACATAAATCCAAAGCACAAGTTACAAGTCATACTGCATACACCATGATTACACAGAATAGAAAAGCTTAGAAAAATAGAACAGAATAGAAAAATAGCTGACACTGGCAACACAAAAACTATTCGAAAATGTTAAATATGTGTGTTAAAAATGTTGACGTTCTCTCGCTCTTGTCCCCTCATGGGCATGGCATCAGAATCTCATTTAATGTCTTGATAGCGGATTCGTAGATTACCCTGGAGAAAGAGAAAACATGTTTTAATTTAATGCCATTTTTAGGTTGCTATTTTGGCATTCAAATATAATTTGCCCTCCCAAAATTCCCAGTTTATGAGCATGTTTCCTTAACGTTCAGGGTACATGCGATTCTAGCTAGCTAACAACTCTAAAATACTTAACCGTCTTACAACATACAAAAGGTACTAACAGAATTCTCTGTGGAGGTAATGTCGGTACGTCCCAAATGGCACCCTATTCCCTATATAGTGCACTCTCTTTGACCAGAGCCCTATGGGCCCTTGTCAAAAGTAGTGAACTACAGGGTGCCATTTGGGACACTACCCTTGTAACGTTCGCTAGTCTAGTCACCTCTGGATGTGTCCTTCGTTCTCAGCCGTGACAGCGTAATGTTTCTGAAGCTGCCTCTGGACGGACACGGCTGTACTCTTCAGATCTGCCTTAAACTTCCCAGCTGGAAGAAAAACAGGCACAATCATTACAGGCCAGCTACACTGGACATGTAACTTCTTGCATTTATTAATTTAAATGAAATCTGGGCATAAGCAACCGGCTCAGGCCCAAGAACAGTTGATAAAGTGGCACGCGTTCTGCTCACGCTGGCAAAAGTTACGCTCCCAGTGTAGCAGCTAAAAACCTGTAGCTCCTGTCAGAAACTAATCATAAATGTGGAAGCAAAACATTGTTTAGACCAAGATAAAGGATGTCTTTATTGCAACAGTTTTACTCACTCTGTCTGACAACTGCCAGAATGTGAAGAACTGCAGCCAATCCGGTCAGACCATCAATGACCTCTGAGTCAACAGTTGAGTTGATCTCTGCCAGGAAGGCCCTAAAAAAGAGAGGAGACCTTGGATTAGAAACAACTGAGGAAAAAGTACAATATTTGATTTATCACGGTCTTTATATGACATTGTGTGGTGTTGACCGTGTTTGTTGTGTCTGTTCTGTTTCTTATTACTCATTTTTGTGTGTGAAAAATCTATAGAAATCTTAATCACAAAGAAAGAAACCCAACTCAGCCAGTGTGCGTAGTCATAGAAAGCAGCAACTCTTGGGGAGAAGTTACCTGGTGACAGGGGGCGATTTGAGGAGAACATCCAACAAGATGCTTGAGAGAGGAGGCAAATCCTGGACCGTCTCTGGTCTTGTGACCTCTTGGGGATGTGAAATCTAAGACAGAAAAGTTGGGCGCAAACAAAATATAGTACATGTTCTTAATACGCAACCTATCAACATTGTGAATTACATTTTCTATCTAGGAAAATTGTGTTTGTAGTGAATCAGCCATCTTAGTTTGCTCTTACCCTTTGAAGCGAGTGTTGGCTTGCCGCCAGGGTGGCAGCACAGATGGTTGAAAACACCCCGTTTAGGGGGTTGGAGTTGAAGCCCGACCATGCCTGAACGACCTGGAGGAAGTCTCCTAGAGCGTGAACAGCCGAGTGCCACAGCTACAACAGCCAGGGGAGAGAGAAACAACCTTCAATTATCTATTCACATTTGCGAGCTGAACAGGGGCCATAATGTATTATGCGTCTAAGAGTAGGAGTGCAATTCAGTTATTTAGATCACAATGAATATGATTAAATGGACAGGGGGGGAGCTGATCCTCAAGCCTACTCTGAGAAGCTTGATACATATGGCCCCAGTACTGCTTCGGTTGTTGGGCCAAATAGGTATTATTTATAGACACAGCCATTTAAAAACTGATTGAAGAGACTACCTCTAATGATCTAAGTGTGCGTTTTTGATTGACACTCAAACACACACCAAACCACAGTCAATAAAAAGCCCTTGGTTGGGGCCTCCCGAGTGGCGCAGCAGTCTAAGGCACTGCATCGCAGGCGTCACTACAGACCCGGGTTCGATCCCAGGCTGTGTCACAACCGGCCGTGACCGGGAGTCCCATAGGGCGGCGCACAATTGGCCCAGCGTCGTCCGGGTTAGGGGAGGGTTTGGCCGGGGGGGCTTTACTTGGCTTATCGTGCTCTAGCAACTCCTTGTGGCGGGCCGGGCGCCTGCAGGCTGACTTTGATCGTCAGTTGAATGGTGACTCCTCCGACACCATTCGCGGCTGGCTTCTGGGTTAAGCGGGCGGGTGTTAAGAAGCGGGGTTTGGCAGGTCATGTTTCGGAGGACACATGACTCGACCTTCGCCTCTCCCGAGCCCATTAGGGAATTGCAGCAATGAGACAAGATCATAATTGGATATCACGAAATTGGGGAGAAAAAGGGGGTAAAATAAAAAAAAAATATGTAAAGCCCTTTGTTGATACGGCGACTGATTTCCTATAAATAGTGGGAAGCAGCCATCCTCCACACCTCCTGGCCCTCCTCGGGGTCCTTCCTCAGGTGGCGAGCCATGATCTCCAGGATCTTCTGGAAGACATTGGTGACCACGCTGAGGATGATGGAGGACTGGTCGTCCTGGGCCTGGTTCTCGGGGACGTAGTTCTCCACCACCTTCGTCAGCACAGAGAGCAGCAGGGGAACACACAGGTAGCCCTTCTCTGAGAACACAACAACACACACCCACCTAGGTCATAATTCCTCACAGACACAGTGAAAGACTAGGTGCACAAGTGGCCTAGTCAGTGGGTGTTCCAGTCAACAACAATTCTAGAGAATCTACGGTTCTAAGTGTGCCTTATGGCAAAGTTGATTTACAGATCCAAAATGGCCCTAAAGTGACATACTCCTTCATATTGATGTCTGTAATTGTATCTGTGTAGTGTAAATAGCTATACTCACCAGAGAGGAGCACAACGGAGCACAGGTGAAGGACCTGCCCTTTGAACTCCTCGTCCCCAAGGCCCACCCGGATCACATCGCTGCACACTGTCAGGAATTTCTGCCAAACATCACCACAACGTTAGAGGAAGGTAGTCACTCCACAAAGACGGACAGAAAACGTTAACCCATAGAAACAATGACATTTATGTTTTTTAAAAATAGTAACGGCAAAGTAAATCAGAGGTTGTATTGACAACTGTTTTTAAGAACCTGTAATAATGCTGAAAGCCCAAATCAACTAAACTAACTATATTACGGGACAATAAAACAATTATTCAATCATTAAAAATGACATTTTTGTGCACATTTTTCCTGAGAACAATGCATTGCATAACCCACCATACTATCTTAATCTCAAGTGTTGGTGCTGGAACCCTAGAGTTGGTGGAAGCAGCAGAAGTGGGTATTGAGATAAATGGGGGTTTATTTTCCATATCCGAACACAGCAGCAACCTTTGGGCGACACTCTTGAGAGAGTAATGACAGAAATAGCTAGAGAAGCCCATTTCAAATAACAAATTAGTCCATCTAGCTCTCTGTGAGTGGGAGGCATACAGCAGAGAGCTGATAGGCGAGTGTGGAATAACAATCTTTAATCAACTAAGGCCGCGTCCCAAATGGAACCCTATTCCCTAAAAGTGCACTACTTTTGACCAGGGCCAATAGGGCTCTGGTCAAAAGTAATGCACTACATAGGGAATAGTGTGCCATTTGGGACGTGGCCTTAGCTAGAACTGAAAGCATAAGAAAGGAGAAAGGAGGAGAATTGATCTACTGACCATAATACTATAAAGCTGCTCATACATTACCAGGACTTAATTCACTGGATAATACTGTAACAGTGTCTCATACACGTAAGCAATAAGGCACCTCGGAGGTTTGTGGTATATAGCCAATATACCACGGCTAAGGGCTGTTCTTATGCACGACGCAACGCGGAGTGCCTGGATACAGCCCTTAGCCGTGGTATATTGGCCATATACCACAAACCTCCGAGGTGCCTTATTGCTATTATAAACTGGTTACCAACGTAATTAGAGCAGTTAAAATAAATATTTTGTCATACCCGTGGTATACAGTCTGATATACTACGGCTGTCAGCCAATCAGCATTCAGTGCTCGAACCACCCAGTTTATAAATAACTATATAACACGGCTGTTCTTTTATGTCTGAAAGGTCGCTAATGCTATATTATTCATCCTGTGTTTTAACATTTTCTGAAAATCACTGACAACTGCTGATGTAAAAAAGGCTTTGTGAAATACATTTGATTGATTTGATTGACGCTCAACTGGTTGTCTAGGACTTAGTTGGACACAAATTGAAAATAAATAACCACCAGCAGACACACAGCCCTCCAGGAATTGAATTGGACACCCCTGAGGTACCTCTGAGTACTTAACACAGAATTAACGTGTAGGTGTTCTGTACAAAAACAGTGTAAAATCCATCCTGTGGTTGATACTTGCTACCCGCTACCCTATCCAGCAGGTTGTGCTTACCTCTACCACCTGCCTGGCGAGATCCCGCTGCTGCTCAGTGACCCTTCCCTCACTGAGACTGACCAGGAAGGGCAGCACCCTCTCTGCCACCCATGCTGCCATGTTCTCCACAGAAACCAGGAAATCCCTGCCCTCAGAGAACTGGGAACGCAAACATGTGGTTATAGAACAAAAAGCCCTGGTGGTTATAGCAGGTTGTAAAAGGTGGTTATAGCCAAAACACGACACAGACCAGTAGCTAATATAATAAATAATATACAGTACCAGTCCAAAGTTTGGACACACCTACTCATTCCAGGGTTTTTCTTTATTTTCACCATTTTCTACATTGTAGAATAATAGTGAAGACATCAAAACTATGAAATAACACATATGGAATCATGTAGTAACCAAAAAAGTGTTAAACAAATCAAAATATATTTTATATTTGAGATTCTTCAAATAGCCACCCTTTGCCATGATAACAGCTTTGCACACTCTTGGCATTCTCTCAACCAGCTTCACATGGAATGCTTTTCCAACAGTCTTGAAGGAGTTCCCACATATGCTGAGTACTTGTTGGCTGCTTTTCCTTCACTCAGCGGTCCGACTCATCTCAAACCATCTCAATTGGGTTGAGGTCGGGGGATTGTGGAGTCCAGGTCATCTGATGCAGCACTGCATCACTCTTCTTCTTGGTAAAATAGCCCTTACACAGCCTGGAGGTGTATTGGGTCATTGTACTGTTGAAAAACAAATGATTGTCCCACTAAGCCACGGCGGTTGGAACCAAAAATCTCCAATTTGGACTCCAGACCAAAGGACACATTTCTACCGGTCTAATGTCTTGGCCCAAGCAAGTGTTTTCTTCTTATTGGTGTCCTTTAGTAGTGGTTTCTTTGCAGCAATTCGACCATGAATGCCCGATTCACACAGTCTCCTCTGAACAGTTGATGTCGAGATGCTTCTGTTACTTCAAAACATTTATTTGGGCTGCAATTTCTGAGGCTGGTTACTCTATGAACTTATCCTCTGCAGCAGAGGTAACTCTGGTCTTTCATTCCTGTGGCAGTCCTCATGAGAGCCAGTTTCATCATAGCGCTTGATGGTTTTTGCGACTGCACTTGAAGAAACTTTAAAAGTTCTTGAAATGTTCCGTATTGACTGACCTTCATGTCTTAAAGTAATGATTAACTGTTGTTTCTCTTTGCTTATTTGAGCTGTTCTTGCCATAATATGGACTTGGTCTTTTACCAAATAGGGCTATCTTCTGTATAGCCCCCCTACCTTGTCACAACACAACTGATTGGCTCAAACGCATTAAGAAGGAAAGAAATTCCACAAATTAACTTTTAAGAAGGAACACCTGTTAATTGAAATGCATTCCAGGTGACTACCTCATGAAGCTGGTTGAGAGAATGCCAAGAGTGTGCAAAGATGTCATCAAGGCAAAGGGTGTCTATTTGAATAACTTGTTTAACACGTTTTGGTTACTACATGATTCCATATGTGTTATTTCATAGTTTTGATGTATTCACTATTATTAAATGTAAAAAATTGTAAAAATAAAGAAAAACCCTTGAATGAGTAGGTGTGTCCAAACTTTTGACTGGTAGCGTATGCCGTTTAGCAGACACTTTTATTCAAAGTCGACTTAGTTATGCGTGCATAATTTTTTTACGTATGGGTGGTCCCAGGAATCGAACACACTATCCTGGTGTCACAATTGCCATGCTCTATCAACTGAGCTACAGAAGACCAGTTATATCCCAAATACTGTTCACTAGACCTGGGACAATAATCCAAATTACAGACACCGACAAAACCCAACACTTAGAGGACATTTTGCTGATATCGTTAATTATGATAAGTGGCCTATACTATGCTGGTGATATGTGAAGTTTGAAATTGAATAAGTCTACTAATATGGGTGAATGCTAATGGGACAATCCATAACTACAACATTCAAAGTAGTAGTGGTAGTTAAGGGTAATAAAAAAAAAAGTGATGCACATTACTGTTATAAAGTTATTGTTTTATGTATCGCTAATTCGCTATCATGATAATCAGGGTTGGGGTCAATTCCACAAATTCAATTCCCTCTCCCTATAAATCCCATAAATAAAACATTCCTGCAGAGTTGGGGTCAATTCCACAAATGTTATTCCAATGCAATTCTCTCTCCCTATAAATTCCATCAATTCAATTCCATAGCAGTTCTTCAATTCAGAGTGAATTCAACTCATCTCGAATTCAAATTCTAAGTCAAATACAATTCCTAATTCATTATTCTGCCACAACAATTCACTCAATTAAATTAAACTCAAATACCAATTCAAAACTACAATTCTTAATTCCATATTCAGCAACAATAATTCACATAATTCAATTCCCTCTCTAGACAAATTCCCTGAATTTAAATTCCTTCACTTCTTTCAACTCAAGCCAAACTCAACCAAACTACCTCAACTCATGGCAGATTCCAAAGACAAACTTAAAAACCTCTTAACGAACTAAGAAGGAATATTCCTGGTAAACCTCGAAATGTCCCCTGAATTCTGAAAACGTTCAGGAATTTGGGGAATTAGCTTAACCTGTAAAATATATAAAATAATACAGTAAGATGCTCTTCAAGTTAAAACATACTTTAAAGATGTAAAACATCCAATTAAATATAACCCATCCAATTAGTGAATATCATAGATACAGTAAGTTAAAGCTATTTAATATGAACAGCATGAAATAAGGATGAAAAAATGAAAAATACTCCCCTCAGTAGTGGCTACTGTATTATTCATTATTACTTTATACCAGTTTTCTCCCCAATTGGTTTAGCACATTGTGGGGAACAAAGCTCCATGCTCTCTAAAAACAATACATTGGCAAATTTCTTTTTTTAAACACATTTTCTACACATTAATATTCAAACAAAACCCTTTATGTAACATTTATACAATTGCATACTGTAGTGTGAAACAAAATTCATGATAGAAATGAGAGGATCTCCAGAGCCGTGGTCATGTGGGAAACACTCCCAGCAACAAGCAAATGTGTGCTTCCCCACCGGAGACCAGGGTTCAATTACCGTCTCCACCTTTCATGCCTGACTAATAAAGGAAAAATACTATGAGGTAGAGTGAGATGTTTATTAATTCAGGAGTTAAATTAACACTCAGTGTTATAAAATAACCAATTGACGTCAATAACCAGAGTTGAGTGTGATTGTGTCATTTTTCTCTGTGGTAAAACACTGACACTCAAATCCACGCCCATCATTATCATATTTCCGAGCATGCTTTATTGCAGGTTCATTTTTACAATTGTTTGTTTCAATATCTGTGTTTTTGCATCCACATTGATTGATTAATCGATCTTATGTTATACCCTGTGTTAGGGTAAAACTAGTCTGTTGAGGTATAGCCTTATGATGTGTAATGTATTGTCAGAAAGGGTTACATTTTAAGGATAACATATTCACTTAGGCACTCACTTGAAGGCTACAGTTTTGATAAGAATTGTATGCAACAACCATGTCTCTGTCACTAGCAAACACAATCATGTGTGGTAATTCCAACGTTCACTAACAGGCACTCTGGGATATATGCAAATATTTGCTTACATTTGCATACAGTTGAAGTCGGAAGTTTACATACACTTAGGTTGGAGTCAGTAAAACTCGTTTTTCAACCACTCCACAAATTTCTTGTTAACAAACTATAGTTTTGACAAGTCGGTTAGGACATCTACTTTGTGCATGACACAAGTAATTTTTTCAACAATTGTTTACAGACAGATTATTTTACTTATAATTCACTGTATCACAATTCCAGTGGGTCAGAAGTTTACATACACTAAGTTGACTGTGCCTTTAAACAGCTTGGAAAATTCCAGAAAATTATGTAATGGCTTTAGAAGCTTCTGATAGGCTAATTGACATCATTTGAGTCAATTGGAGGTGTACCTGTGGATGTATTTCAAGGCCTACCTTCAAACTCAGTGCCTCTTTGCTTGACATCATGGGAAAATCAAAAGAAATCAGCCAAAACCTCAGAAAAAAATGGTAGACCTCCACAAGTCTGGTTCATCCTTGAGAGCAATTTCCAAACGCCTGAAGGTACCACGTTCATCTGTACAAACAATAGTACGCAAGTATAAACACCATGGGACCACGCAGCCATCATACAGCTCAGGAAGGAGATGCGTTCTGTCTCCTAGAGATTAACGTACTTTGGTGCGAAAAGTGCAAATCAATCCCAGAACTACAGCAAAGGACCTTGTGAAGATGCTGGAGGAAACAGGTACAACAGTATCTATATCCACAGTAAAACGAGTCGTATATCGACATAACCTGAAAGGCCGCTCAGCAAGGAAGAAGCCACTGCTCCAAAACCGCCATAAAAAAACCAGACTACGGTTTGCAACTGCACATGGGGACAAAGATCGTACTTTTTGGAGAAATGTCCTCTGGTCTGATGAAACAAAAATAGAACTGTTTGGCCATAATGACCATCGTTATGTTTGGAGGAAAAAGAGGGAGCTTGCAAGCCGAAGAACACCATCCCAACCGTGAAGCACAGGGGTGGCAGCATCATGCTGTGGGGGTGCTTTGCTGCAGGAGGGACTGGTGCACTTCACAAAATAGATGGCATCATGAGGAAGGAAAATGATGTGAATATATTGAAGCAACATCTCAAGACATCAGTCAGGAAGTTAAAGCTTGTTCGCAAATGGGTCTTCCAAATGGACAATGACCCCAAGCAAACTTCCAAAGTTGTGGCAAAATGGCTTAAGGACAACAAAGTCAAGGTATTGGAGTGGCCATCACAAACCCCTGACCTCAATCCTATAGAAAATGTGTGGGCAGAACTGAAAAAGTATGTGCGAGCAAGGAGGCCTACAAACCTGACTCAGTTACAACCAGCTCTGTCAGGAGGAATGGGCCAAAATTCACCCAATTTATTGTGGGAAGCTTGTGGAAGGCTACCCGAAACGTTACACCCAAGTTAAACAATTTAAAGGCAATGCTATCAAATAATAATTGAGTGTATGTAAACTTCTGACGCACTGGGAATGCGATGAAAGAAAGAAAAAGCTGAAATAAATCACTCTACTATTATTCTGACATTTCACATTCTTAAAATGAAGTGGTGATCCTACCTAACATAAGACAGGGAATTTTTACTAGGATTAAATGTCAGAAATTGTGAAAAACTGAGTTTAAATGTATTTGGCTAAGGTGTATGTAAACTTCCGACTTCAACTGTATATCCCAGTGTGCCTTTAGAGTGAACATTGCGGGGCGGCAGGTAGCTTAGTGGTTAAGAACGTTGTGCCAGTAACCGAAAGGTTGCTGGTTCTAATCCCCGAGCCGACTAGGTGAAAAATCTGTCGATGTGCCCTTGAGCAAGGCACTTAACCCTAATTGCTCATGTAAGTCGCTCTGGATAAGAGCGTCTGCTAAATGACTAAAATGTAAACATTGGAATTACCCCACCCATGACTGTTTGTTAGTGACAGAGACTTACTCATTGCATTCACTTGCATGTCCAGCCTCTATCAAGGGCTACATAAAATATGCAATTATAAGTGTGTTCAAATACCAGAAGCTACATATTTGATTGCCTGTTTACTTCCTGGGCCAGAAAAAAAAATTTATTTGACACACCACCTCAGGCCATTTTACCAAATTATGATAACCTTCAGGGTGGTGTTTAATTCCCATTGAAATCCATCCAAATGGTGGATTTGCAATGTTTAGAGTAGTTCATCAAGCACCTTTTACATTCAGACTGATTGCAAGGTAGAGAGTATAAAGTTGACAAGACAACATAAACCATATGAACTGGCTCCACCATCTCAATAACGGGTGCAATAAATCCAACCACTAACAGATGAGCTTTTTTACAAGTGATTTTTCTTTGTGCTGCATAATATAAATAACAATCAATGTACCCCCCCCCCCCAAATAAATTGAAAAATGGCTTTTGCAACGACGGGATAGTGAGTTAGATTCCCGGGATCACCCTTACGTAAAAATCTATCCATGCATGACTAAGTTGCTTTGGATAAAAGCGACTGCTTAATTCCATATGTTGTAGAATTATAAAGCAATACATAATAATTGCGTAAACAATACTCAGTGGAATTCAAATTTTGCCTCCGTATAAAAGGCATCCTTAAGGCATAGTTCACCCAAATTACAAAACGACAATGTCATAGTTCATTGACTGCTTAAGGGGAAGGAAACCAATATTTAATTTGGGTGAACTATCACTTTAATTGGACCAAAATAACCAAACTGGAAATATATTGCACATCAACTCCTCATTAGAAAACATGTATATAATTATCATTATTTGATTTAAAACAAAAGTTTGCATTCAATTTCAATGCATTAACTCCAGTACACAATTATAATACAATTAAAGTTGTCCAATTCTGAAATTCCAATTCCATTCCAAGGATGTTTTTATTTTCCAATTTAAATTAAATTCCAATTCCATTTCAAGGATGGTTTATGTTCAGTTGCAATTCAATTCATACGGTCTAAATTCCAATTAAATTCCAATTAAGTGTTTTGAAGATTGCTGCAATTCCAATTAAATTCTCCACATCCTGCTTGAATTGAATTTGAAATTAAATTGGAATTGATCAACCCTGATGATAATTCGGTCAATTTATTGTGGGCAAAGCACTACCGTACACAGATGTGTTACAAAGAGAGGAGTAACATCTGAATTGGACTGTTTTGCAGCAGAGGTAGAAGTATGTAGGTGATGGAACTCACATTGTGCTGTAGATGGGCACTGAGACGTGCGTGAAGAGCAAACGCCCTCAGTGCTGTTTCTGCTCTGGGAACATCGGCCTGGGCCTCAGAAGAGCTCAGATGTGAGTACAGCACCGACTGTGGAGGCAAACAGGACACAAGATCACACCTCTGCTCATAGCCTGTCACAGCACATATAAGCAACATATAAAAAAACAAATTATAGTATCTACTGTACCTTCCAGGCCCCGAGGGCTTTGTGTAGCTGTTTGAGCTGGCCCTGCCTGAAGGGCAGTACGCAGTCCCGCGTGGCGGTGCGGCTGAACAGGTACTCCAGGTAATCTAGCCCCAGGTCTGGCTTGGCCTCCACCGTCTCCTGGATGCGCACTTTCCGACTGGTGTTCCCTTTGCCCTGTGAAGGAAAAGTGGGAGCAGAAAGGGGGGTTATGTCCAATGATATCATGATTACAGGGTTTTGTCTGGATAAAAAAGGGGTTTAGGTGGTGGGTGTGGTAGGGGGCGTGGCAATGGGGGCAGTCAGCCCGTTGGCGCAGCTTAATTTTAGTGGCCCCCAAGCCAATTTCCTGCAATTCTACACATTTCTCCATGAAGCTGAGAGAAAATATTGCAGTTTCTCAAAGACTATATATATTTTTTTAAATAAGTCCATTATCTTTTCTAAATACTTTATATCTGTTTTTAGTCGTTTAAAAGGCCCCGAACAGTCATTCTGTAAAGTACTTTCTCTCTCATGGCTAACTTTTGAAAAGACAGGCTGAGTGGGCAGGGAGCTTATACTCATGTCAAGCAACTTGGATGTAGTAAGCAGTGTTGCAGTAAAATCATTTAAAGAAAATGTGGTAATACACAAAGCAACTCAAACATTGAAATTGCATCAATTATAGATATTTTTTTACACATCTCCTGTTTGGCATGTCTCTTGTGATGCGGTTCACAGCAGCACTGACGGATGTGTTGACTTGACAACTGCGGCGGATTTTTGAACGAACCTTGTTCCATGCTGGCTGAAGACCTAGCTAGCCAGTAACTAGCTAACACCAGACACAGCTGAAAGGTGAAACATAAGTATCTTTGCCATAGATTAATAGGGTAAACTTTGAATTATATTTGCTGACACTCTACAGTCAAATTTTGGCACCAGTAGAGTATCTATCTAGCTATATAAACCATGCCCCTCTGAAAACACACCTTTTCCAATGTTAGTTACAAGGTAGTACTTATTAAAATTAGGTAAGAGAATATCATGTTAGCATTGGTTTATTAAAATGAGAGTTAAGGTAATGTCACCTTGTCCCCTTAATAATGAATCCAAGTGTTTGACATGGGGAGGGGACCAGTAACTTTATGATCAAACTTTATCAATGAAGAAGCAAGTCATTTTTCATACTTTGGCCATCATACTTTGATCTGGTTTCCTTCAAATATCACAAAATGTAATGAAAAACATGATTTTGACTGTTCATGACCCTTAAGTTTACACTGAAAGCGTTTTTCCATCCCAATTTATTTTTTAACACTTTTTGGACTTGGGTGACCCGAAAAAGAGAAAAAATACGTAGGCATACATATACAAAAACAATATAGACAACTTAACATTTACATACATTTCAACCAACATTAATGACATCACACTTGCTCAGACCCACGTTCCCACCGTATCCACACGCAATGTTGTTTCCAATGCTTGTAAGACATATGACTTCAGATTGTGATATGTTTCTGCCAGATTCTTTTCAATATTTAAATAAAGCATTTCATTCTTCCATTCTTTTAATGGAGTATCATTTGACTTCCAGTATTTAAGTAATATCATCTTCAATATATACTGAACAAAAATAAAAACGCAACATGTAAAAAGTGTTGGTCTCATGTTTCATGAGCTGAAATAAAAGATCCCAGAAATGTTCTATATGCACAAAAAGCTTATTTCTCTCAAATATTGAGCACAAATTTGTTTACATCTCTGTTAGTGAGCATTTCTCCTTTGACAAGATAATCCATCCACCTGACAGGTGTGGCATATCAAGAAGCTGAATACACAGCATGATCATTACACAGGTGCACATTGTGCTGGGGACAATAAAAGGCCACTCTAAAATGTGCAGTTTTGTCACAATGCCACATGCGGACTGCAGGAATGTCCACCAGAACTGTTGCCAGAAAATTGAATGTTCATTTCTCTACCATAAGCTGCCTCCAACGTCGTTCTAGAGAATTTGGCAGTATGTCCAACCAGCCTCACAACCGCAGACCATGTGTAACCACGCCAGCCCAGGACCTCCACATCCGGCTTCTTCACCTGTGGGATCGTCTGAGACCAGCCACCTGGACAGCTGATGAAACTGTGGGTTTGCACAACCAAATAATTTCTGTACAAACGGTCAGAAACGTCTCAGGGAAGCTCATCTGCGTGCTCGTCGTCCTCACCAGGGTCTTGACCTGACTGCAGTTCGCCGTCATAACATAATTTAGTGGGCAAATGCTCACCTTTGGCCACTGGCACACTGGAGAAGTGTGCTCTTCCCGGTTTCAACTGTACCAGGCAGATGGCAGACAGCGTGTATGGCTTCGTGTGGGCAAGCAGTTTGCTGATGTCAACGTTGTGAACCGAGGGCCCCATGGTGGCGGTGAACAGAGGGCCCCATGGTGGCGGTGGGGTTATGGTATGGGCAGGCATAAGCTACCGACAAACAACACAATTGCATTTTATCAATGGCAATTTCAATGCACAGATACCGTGATGAGATCCTGAGGCCCATTGTCATGCCATTCATCCGCCGCCATCACCTCATGTTTCAGCATGATAATGCACGGCCCCATGTCACAAGGATTTGTACACAATTCCTGGAAGCTGAAAATGTCCCAGTTCTTCCATGGCCTGCATACTCACCAGACATGTTAGCCATTGAGCATGTTTGGGATGCTCTGGATTGACGTGTTCGACAGCGTGTGCCAGTTCCTGCCCATCTCCAGCAACTTCGCACAGCCATTGGAGAGGAGTGGGACAACATTCCACAGGCCACAATCAACAGCCTGATCAACTCAATATATATGACCAACAGATGCATATCTGTATTCCCAGTAATGTGAAATCCATATATTAGGGCCTAATGAATTTATTTAAATTGACTGATTTCCTTATATGAACTGTAACTCAGTAAAATCTTTGAAATTCTTGCATGTTGCGTTTAGTTTTGTTCAGTGTAAGTGACGAAAAGAAAATTGTCCAACCCATTGGGTATCTCACTGCACCCTCATTCATGTAAAACTTCTGACAGCCAGCTTTCTAACTCTGCCCATAACGTTTGGACTTTATATCACTCCCAGAAGGCATGAATTATTGAGTCATTGTTAGTTTTACACTTAAAATATGACTTCCGTTGTGCTGTAGAATCTGAATTGTGTCTCTTGTATAATAAGGATTTCAATGGCAGAAAAATCCCTGGATTACATCTGTGGCTAATTTGGATATTTATATTTTAGGCCCAAAATATCCCTATGTATGCGTATGTGTCCCAAATAGCACCCTATTCCCTATATAGTGCACAACTTTTGACCAGAGAACCTATGCGCCTTGATCAAAAGTAGTGCAATATATAGAGAATTGGGTGCCATTTGGGAAGCAATCTCGGTGTGTTACTTACCGCGCCGGTGGGTAAGGCCTCAGTGAGCCAGTCAGTGATAAGCTCCAGGACGTGTGCGGCCTGGCCCCAGCTACACAGACACTCGATGATCTGACTGTACTGGGACACCTTGGCCCCCGCCTCTAACCTCTTCAGCCTAGACAGCACTCCACAGCTGGAACACATGGACCAGAGGTGACAGGGTTAACGTGTGTGCATGAGTAAGTGATTGAGTGAGAGACAGAGAGTCTGAAGTGGAGACCAAAAAAAGACAAGTAAGCAGGATCCCACTGACCTGAAAGTGGGGACAGAAGCTGGGGGCAGTAGGGAGGCCAGTTGGATGAGGGGAACTGTGCAACGCTCCTCCTGAAAGAGAGAAAACTAAGTGAGGACACCTTAAAAGATGTGGAAGATATCTAGGGTGTGTCCCAATAATCTTGCTTCTTCCTGAAGTGTGCACTCTTTCACTACTCCCGACACATTTAAAAATATTGGATTGGTGTAGGCATGGGCTAGAGGGAGTTAACATATACCAGTCATTTCCTTTCAAATCCATGAATGGAAGTGAACCAGTGCTCACTTTGGGAGAAAGGAGAGATTATTGGGACGCAACCTCCAGTCCACCTCATACCTGGAAGACATTGAAATATTTGGGCACGACGGAGCCAAATTTGGCAGTGGTGTACTGGAGGGCGTCCTTGTTGAGCTCCAGGGCTTTCCGGATGCTCCTCCACAGGATCACCACCAGCTCCAGCAGACTGGCCATGGACGCTGTGTCCTTGACCGAAAGGACATCCTCCAAAACCTGCAAGGAACCTTGTTTTAAAAAGGGGCTCTCTGAGATTTAAAAATCAACTAAACTGCCACCCAGCCACTTGTTGTGGTAAACAGCTGAGCGATGGGGCTGGAGTAATGTAGAGTTCAGTAGGTACTCGCACTCAAAGCATAAAAAGGAAACACCAAAGACGAAAAAATATGCTTACTTTAATACCATGCTTGAAAGAATACAAATTGACATTTTTTGTTGTTGCACTTGGCACTTTTTTCAAGCTTGGTATTAAATTAAGTATATTTTTGCATACCAGCCTCGTTGTTTTTTTCCTTTTTATGGTTTGAGTGCAAGTACCTACTGAACTGTATACAGATTTTTATTCTCTCACGCACCGGTCACCAATCATTCTAGCCTTAGAGCAGACCCTCATACTGGCTTTCTACACTGCAGAAATGTAAGCACTCTTAACTTCAAAGACTGACCCTCCATAAGATCAAAATTATAGTTTTAACCATGTTTTGAAGCTAGACAGTGTTTACAAACAATGGAGTAAAGCGAAATTTTATTTTGGGTTTTGATGGGGTAGGACAGTTTAACTAAGCTCATTAGGCATTTATAAGTCAATGCCAGATTGCAATTTGAATGATAGAAACATTTCATTATAGTACATGCATTCCATTGACAAACAAGAATCTCCTTAGTCTTGTAAGTGATCCGACATTCAGCTCTACAAATCAGTCTTACACTTGCGTTCTCCTTGTTGCTCGAGTTTGTCTTGTTCAGGTCTTCAGTCTGGATGCAGGCATTCAAACACCGGCGGATTGTCAGCATCAGCTTGACTGGCACACAAGAGGTACAGTAAACAGACTTTAGTCTGGAGATTAACAACTTCAAATGACTCACATAACATCTACGAGCTAGATATGTATTTTTTAAATAATCTACGGGGGAATAAAGACCTACGACCTCAACAACAGTAAAATTCCAAGGATCAATGAAGGATTTAAGTCCCACATATGCTGACAGGAGCTACATAACTGCAGGCCAAACTCACCTATGTTGGTGGGGGATATGTACACATGGGACAAACTCACCTATGTTAGTGGGGGCAGTGTAGATATGTGCATACTGGTAGAACTTCCTGGCTGCCTTGGGGTTCATCTGAATCAGAGTGACGCAGCGCTCACACCACACCTCCTCTGATTGGTTGACGGGGAAGAAGGAATTGAAGAGAAGGTTGACGACGCGCTTGGAGACAGGCTGTGAGTCGAAGGCCAGTCGGGCTAGCAGGTGTTCCATGGAGGACACCTTCCAGAACTGGCCAGAGGAGAGAGGGGATGTACGGCAGGGTGAGCTACACAAGTAATGTCTGACAGTATTCCCGAGGTAGTGGCAGTATCAAAAAAGTTCCCATACTCAAAGCCTTCACAAACAAAATGACAATGAAGAAATTAGCAACGGTGATCGAAATTGTTAAAAGGTTTTACAAAACTCTAATAAATGAAACAGTTGGACAATGGATGAAGATACTAACAAACATTTTACTGGCACAGACAAATAATGAATGGCATTCAGCAATTTATTGTGGCAATTCAGGTATTCAATTTATTGTCAAATATCACTTTTTTTCTTAGAATGCACTCATATACTGTATACACTGAGTGTACATAACATTAGGAACAGTACTTGCTTTGATACCGTATTTATATTACAGTAGGTCAACTGTAATATGAAATACAGAATTTGTCTTTCCACCAGCTGCCTGCCTGTAAGCTACTGTCAGATTCACAGTAACCCCTTTACAGTGTAGTGTGGAGCAAGGCTGTGTTATACAAGCAAGTACAAGTCATTGTAGCTGTGTGTGTTCCATTTTGATATAGGCATACTCCTACGTGAGGCCCCGTGTAGCTCAGTTGGTAAAGCATGGCGCTTGCAACACCAGGGTTGTGGGTTCGATTCCCACGGGGGGCCAGTATAATTTTTTTAAATGAAAAAATGTATGCACTCACTAACTGTAAGTCGCTCTGGATAAGAGCGTCTGCTAAATGACTAAAATGTAAGCTAATTCTGGTCAGTTAGTGTTCCTCTGCAATTCCAAAACACTATACATTGAGTATACAAAACATTAAGAACACCTGCTCTTTCCATGACATAGACTGAACAGGTGAATCCAGGTGAAAACTATTATCCCTTACTGATGTCAACTGTTAAATTCACTTTATTTTAAGAATGTGAAATGTCAGAATAATAGTAGAGAGAATGATTTATTTCAGCTTTGATTTATTTCATTACATTCCCAGTGCGTCAGAAGTTTACATACACTCAATTAGTATTTGGTAGCATTGCCTTTAAATTGTTTAACTTGGGTCAAACGTTTTGGGTAGCCTTCCACAAGCTTCCCACAATAAGTTGGGTGAAATTTGGCCCATTCCTCCTGACAGAGCTGGTGTAACTGAGTCAGGTTTGTAGGCCTCCTTGCTCGCACACGCCTTTTCAGTTCTGCCCACACATTTTCTATAGGATTGAGGTCAGGGCTTTGTGATGGCCACTTCAATACCTTGACTTTGTTGTCCGTAAGCCATTTTTCCACAACTTTGGGAGTATGCTTGGGGTCATTGTCCATTTGGAAGACCCATTTGCGACCAAGCTTTAACTTCCTGACTGATGTCTTGAGATGTTGCTTCAATATATCCACATCATTTTCCTTCCTCATGATGCCATCTATTTTGTGAAGTGCACCAGTCTCTCCTGCAGCAAAGCACCCCCACAGCATGGTGCTGCCACCCCCGTGCTTTTTGCACCAAAATACGTTCATCTCTAGGAGACAGAACGAGTCTCCTTCCTGAGCGGTATGACGGCTGCGTGGTCCCATGGTGTTTATACTTGCGTACTATTGTTTGTACAGATGAACGTGGTACCTTCAGGCGTTTGGAAATTGCTCTCAAGGATGAACCAGACTTGTGGAGGTCTACTTTTTTTTTTCTGAGGTCTTGGCTGATTTCTTTTGATTTTCCCATGATGTCAAGCAAAGAGGCACTGAGTTAAGGTAGGCCTTGAAATACATCCACAGGTACACCTCCAATTGACTCAAATGTCAATTAGCCTATCAGAAGCTTCTAAAGCATGACATCATTTTCTGGAATTTTCCAAGCTGTTTAAAGGCACAGTCAACTTAGTGTATGTAAACTTCTGACCCACTAGAATTGTGATACAGTAAATTATAAGTGAAATAATCTGTTGGAAAAATTACTTGTGTCATGCACAAAGTAGATGTCCTAACCAACTTGCCAAAACTATAGTTTGTTAACAAGAAATTTGTGGAGTGGATGACAAACAAGTTTGAATGACTCCAACCTAAGTGTATGTAAACTTCCGACTCAGAGGGTGAATGGGCAAGAGAAAATATGAAAGTGCCTTTGAACGGGGTATGGTAGTAGGTGCCAGGCGCACCGGTTTGAATGTGTCAAGAACTGCAACGCTGCTGGGTTTTTCACACTCAACAATGTGTATCAAGAATGGTCCACCACCCAAAGGACATCCAGCCAACTTCACACAACTGTACGAAGCATTGGAGTCAACATGGGCCATCCCTGTGGAACGCTTTCGACACCTTGTAGAGTCCACGCCCCAATGAATTGAGGCTGTTCTGAGGGCAAAAGGGGTTACAACTCAATATTAGGAAGGTGTTCCTAATGTTTTGTACACTCAGTGTACATTCTTATTGTACCAGGTCTATTTTTATATTTTGTGTTAAAATAAAGAAAAGTATGTTCCTCATTTGCATAACCACACTGGGTATATTTGCAGACATGAATAAATGAACATAAAGATACATACATTGTTTGCAAGATCAGACATAATATCACTATAATCCAGGTGTCATTTTCTTAGTTTCTTTCATTTCAGCACACCTAATTTCTAAACATTTCACCTGTATTAAATGACTACTTATTTCAATTGCACACAAAAAAACACACCCATCAAAATAAAGTTATCTTTCTTCTCTTTCTTGTGATGCAAGTGTCGGAGAAGGTGCGTTAAATCCCAGATGAAGCTTTAGCATTCTTATAGACTCAATGGAAAGCCATTGTATCCCATTTCAGCCATTACTGGGGTGTGTTTGACAGGTCATTACAAACATTTCCGCGGTCGTACGTAACGTTAATGGGAAAAAACTACAGACACAAGCAAGAGTATGAAAGAGTCGCAGGACTAAAATTAAAGCAATCCATCTAGCAAGATTTAAGTGACAAGTGGATTTTGCACCCCTCAAAACACAGGAAATAGATGGCTGAAAAAGACAGATCCTTAGGTTGGCGGGGCATGTGCGTTGCTAAAGATATTCATACAGAATATGTACATATACATGCCTGTACAATAAAAACAAAAACACACACACACACACACAAGCCGTGTCTTACCTTGGCGGCCCGCACAGCTTTAATCTTTAGCAGCATGTCGAGGAAGGCCACGCGTACTTTCTCTGAGGTGTCATGGAGGCTGTTCTTCAGAGCTGGCAGAAGCTGCTCAAGCAATGGGTGGCTGTAGCCATTGTCCAGTACGATGGTCAAACACTGGAGAGAAGATTTAACAAATCAGTAATCGATAACACAGAACCACAGTCCTGACTGGTGGTGATCTAGAGGGGGGTCAGAGTTCACCGTTGCACTCAGAGATATACAGTGCATTCGGAAAGTATTCAGACCCCTTAACTTTTTCCAGATTTTGTTACGTTACAGCCTTATTCTAAAATCGATGAATTTTTATTTATTTTTTAATTTGTGCAAATGTATTCAAAATAAAAAACGGAAATATTACATTTACATAAGTATTCAGACCCTTTACTCAGTACTTTGTTGAAGCACCTTTGGCAGCGATTACAGCCTCGAGTCTTCTTGGGTATGACGTTACAAGCTTGGCACACCTGTATTTGGGGATTTTCTCCCATTCTTCTCTGCAGATCCTCTCAAGCTCTGTCAGGTTGGATGGGGAGCGTCGCTGCACAGCTATTTTCAGGTCTCTCCAGAGATGTTCGAACGGGTTCAAGTCCGGGCTCTAGCTGGGCCACTCAAGGACATTCAGAGACTTGCCCGAAGCCACTCCAGCGTTGTCTTGGCTGTGTGCTTAGGGTCGTTGTCCTGTTGGAAGTTGAACCTTCGCTCTGGAGCAGGTTTTCATCAAGGATCTCTCTGTACTTTGCTCCGTTCATCTTTCCCTCGATCCTGAATAGTCTCCCAGTCCCTTCCGCTGAAAAACATCCCCACAGCATGATGCTGCCACCACCATGCTTCACCGTAGGGATGGTATTGGCCAGGTGATTAGCGGTGCCTTGTTTCCTCCAGACATGACACTTTGCATTCAGGCCAAAGAGTTCAATCTTGGTTTCATCAGACCAAAGAATCGTGTTTTTCATGGTCAGAGTCCTTTAAGTGCCTTTTGGCAAACTCCAAGCGGGCTTTCATGTGCCTTTTACTGAGGAGTGGCTTCTGTCTGGCCTGATTAGTAGAGTGCTGCAGAGATGGTTGTCTTTCTGGAAGGTTTTCCCATCTCCACAGAGGAACTCTGGAGCTCTGTCAGAGTGACCATCGGGTTCTTGGTCACCTCTCTGACCACTGTCCAAGGCCCTTCTCCCCCGATTGCTCAGTTTGGCCGGGCGGCCAGCTCTAGGAAGAGTCTTTGTGGTTCCAAACTTCTTCCATTTAAGAATGATGGAGGCCACTGTGTTCTTGGGGACCTTCAGTGCTGCAGACATCTTTTGGTACCCTTCCCCAGAACTGTGCCTTGACACAATCCTGTCTCGGAGCTCCACGGACAATTCCTTCGACATCATGGCTTGGTTTTTGCTCTGACATGCAGTCAACTGTGGGACCTTATATAGACAGGTGTGTGCCTTCTCAAATCATGTCCAATCAATTGAATTTAACACTGGTGGACTCCAATCAAGTTGTAGAAACATCTCAAGGATGATCAATGGAAACAGGATGCACCGGCACTCCATTTCGAGTCTCATAGCAAAGGGTCTGAATACTTATGTAAATAAAGGTATTTCTGTTTTTTTTCCCTCGCTTTGACATTATGGGGTATTGTGTGTAGATTGATGAGGATTTATTTATTTAATCAATTTTAGAATAAGGCTGTAACGTATCAAAATGTGGAAAAGGTGAAGGGGTCTGAATACTCTCCGAATGCACTGTAGGTCTGCATCCCAAATGCCACCCTATTCCCTATATAGTGCCCTGCTTTTGACCAGAGCCTTATGGGCCAGTCAAAAGTAGTGCACTATATAGGGAATAGGTCCCATTTGGGACATAGCCGTAATGTTCTATTATATAGTGTTCTATAGTATTCAATAATGGGGTCACCCACCTTGAAGACGGAGCAGCGGACATCAGGGGAGCTGGTATCATTGGCCAGCTCTACCACCAGCTTCTTGAGGAAGTCGGTGATGACGGTGGGGGGGATGACCTCCCAGCACTTGGCCAGGATCTTACAGACCCCCAGGGTGGCTGTGGAGCGCACCAGGGGCTGAGGGTCCTCCAGCAGGCACTGATATATTACAAACACACACCGACACACAGGAACAAACAGGAGAGAGCTTTAGAATATTAATGAGACACAACACTTATTAAACAGGAATACACTGTACACAGTGCTGATGAAATAGGCTCACTACACTTTAACTATTTAACCCTTTAATCTACACATTCTGGAATGTTTTAGCTCAACTTATGGCATTTTTAGAGTTTCAAATACATTAAACGACCACTTGGAAATTCAATGTCATAATACAATCACTTACGACCAGCGTGTCCAGTTGTTTCTGGATGGTCTCGTCCATCTTCTCACTGCTCTGGCTAGGGTCGTGGATAGGGAAGGCCTCGGTGAAGAGCAGAGTGGCATTGGCCCGGACCTCAGAGTTGGCAGCCTACAATGATGGAGAGACGATTCCTTCAATAGTTCAACTAGGGGAAAAAACACTATCCAGAAATAGAGTGTGTGTGTGAAGGAAACTTTGACTGTACACTTAGTGCTCTCCAGAGAATGGGCTTGTAGAGTCTGTAGAGCATCTCATCCAACCCATGGCGGCACTTCCGTTTGTGAAAGTAGCTCAGTATCTAGAGAGAAGGGAGAGTTCAGTCACACACATAAAATACACATCAACGCTTGCAAAGAATTTGTAAACTTTGTGGCAAAGTAAGCCAGCCAGAGGATTGCTGATATTATCTGGTCCTTTGTAGCTCAGTTGGTAGAGCATGGCTCTTGCAACACCAGGATAGTGGGTTCAATTCCCCGGACCTCCCATACAGTGGGGAAAAAAGTATTTAGTCAGCCACCAATTGTGCAAGTTCTCCCACTTAAAAAGATGAGAGGCCTGTAATTTTCATCATAGGTACACGTCACCTATGACAGACAAATTGAGAAATAAAAATCCAGAAAATCCCATTGTAGGATTTTTAATGAATTTATTTGCAAATTATGGTGAAAAATAAGTATTTGGTCACCTACAAACAAGCAAGATTTCTGGCTCTCACAGACCTGTAACTTCTTCTTTAAGAGGCTTCTCTGTCCTCCACTCGTTACCTGTATTAATGGCACCTGTTTGAACTTGTTATCAGTATAAAA